>NC_138293.1:48400000-49600000 GCF_965601325.2 Salmo salar
CATACATACATACATACATACATACATACATACATACATACATACATACATACATACATACATACATACAAATAACTCTCTCGAGGCTTTGGCCCAAATGATAAATCAAGCAGTGATCAATAATTCAAACACTTTCAAGCTTTGTCTCCTCTACCACTCACAGCGTAAACGAGAGGGAGAGGGGGAAGGAAGGAACGTTAGACTAGAGACACAAACAGAGAGCGAGAGAGGCTCTGTTAAACCAGGCAGCTATCAATAATTCAAACACTTTCAAGCATCTCCTCTACCACTCAAAGCCTAAACGAGAGGGAGAGGGGGAAGAAATGATAGACTAGAGAAAAAAACAAGAGAGAGAGAGGCTCTGTTAAACCAGGGATCTAACACAGAACAGCTAAACGAGACTCGAGTCCTCATAAAAAATGTAAGCAATGCTCTTCAACCATGAATACACTGGAAGCATTAGCTCATCAGGTGAGAGAGAATGACACCATTCTTTTCAGGTATGAAGATTCTGGCCTGCTCTTGTGGACTCTGTAGGTTTCCTAGCTTCCTGAGACTGTTGGTCATTAAGGGTGGAAAGTCATCTTCCACCAGACCCCCTAAGTCAACACACACTGATAGATTTCCCTCTCCTTTCATGTCCTGGGTCAGACAGAATCTTTCCCTTAAAATCATACAGCAGTGGGCACCAGATCTAGCCTGACTCCTCATGCTAAGTTCTTCCACTGCTCTGTCGTTCGCAACATACTTTAGTTTAAGATTGAGGTTGAAGTTGTTTGTGGTGATGAGGGGTAGGAGGGGTGTTGTACAAAACAAAGTAATCAGTGATTGGACCGTCTTGAACCAATCAGAGTATCAAAGCCAAAGTGTGTTCTGGCTCTGGTCCAACCCATCAGTTTCTGGACCAATCAGACTGCCCCGAATGTGTTGGCACTCGGTGAAGGGTCAGGGAGGTACTCAGATCGACTCATTGTGGAGAATAAACTAACGTCCGTGGGCGTAGCAAGAAGTCTGGGTTACCAGGAAAACCACGGTCCTCCTGATCACCAAATATCGACCACTCTGTACAGGCTGCATTTTCTCCCTTATCCTCTCTCCACACACACACACACACACACACACACACACACACACACACACACACACACACACACACACACACACACACACACACTTTAAAACTCAAGGTACAAACTCACCTGATTTACCCAGCTGAAGACATGACAATGTTATTAACCTAAACAAACACACACACACACACACACACACACACAGGTCTGTAGGCAGGCTGTGCTGTGTTTTACTGCTGTCACATTCGCTCCAGCTGCAGTAATTATACCTAACGATGCATTAATAATAAAGCTATGCCGAGGCACAGGACAGATTGTGTGTGTATGCGTGCGCGTGTGAATATGGGGGAGGGGTAGCCAGCAAATTGGGGCGACATCCAGCAACAAATAGCTCATGATTATTCATTGTCAAATTTGAATGTTTAATACTCTGGCATGCACCAAGTGAACCGGCAAGGAACGCACATCATTACTAAAAAACAGCCTAAATCCTTTGTCATGTGTTGGAAATAATGTGATACACGCCAAATACAGAAGTCAGTGTTTTGAGGATAAAAGAAGCAAGTCTTTAGTCCAAATATTCTAACAACCATATAGCCTAGAATTTCTCTAGAATATTTCACTTTTCTCAGTAAAACTTTACTGGAACCCTGTCATAAGGCCTATACATGAAAACACAGGCTATATTCCTTATAAACAATGCACTTGAGCACCAGGTTCTTTATGCGTTTTCATAATGCACTCATCTGACACACACCGACGCCATCACAGACACCTTTTCTAGAGGATGGGAACGAGAGTAGCACAGAACCATGACTCCTCCTCCTCTCCTCCTCTCATCTCCTCCCTCTCATCTCCTCCTTCCCTCTCTCTCTTTTCTTTCATAATAACACCTCACAGACACAGACTAATTAGAATTGCAGATAGTGGAGACTATCTCTGCCTCTGACTGTCTCTGCCTCTGACTGTATCAGGGCTCTCGATCTGGCTGGTTGTTCTCCCCCTCAGAGCTGGCTAGCCAGCACTCCTCCTAGCCAAGTACATTATTGCTGAGTAGGGTGTTGTGCTTTTGTTTTTCTTTAGTACACATTATTCAAGGGTCATAGTTGAAGGGACTGATTTCCATCAGTGACCTCATACACTATGCAAGTGATGAGGCAAGTAGCTTTGTAGTTTTTAATTGTGTAGTCTTTTTCAATGAAAACCTAATGAAAGGCATCTGGCAGAAGCTAATTCATCCACAAACATGAATATAATGTTTTGTATATCTTATATGAACGCGCCCATTCAAAATAGCAGGGACATGAACACGGAAGTATAAGTATAAGAATGCGTCATTTGCACAAGGTATTACTCCAGACCAGTGTGTGCATATGTGTGCGCATGACTGCATGTGTGTTTGTGCACTTCAGGGATTGGGCACACAAAGCCACCGTAGCCAATTGGGGGCCTCAGTCATCAATCACCCACTGTCCATGGAGCCACATTCACCATCACCATGATCACTGGGGAGAGGTAATTTTGGAATTCTATTACATTTTGGTCAATGCAACTGTTCTGAGCTCAGTGGTCACACAAACTTTCACTGGGGAAAGGCTCTCATTACTATAGACCTTTGTGTGTATGTGTGTGCCTGCCTGTGTGTGTCTGAGGAAGGCCCGAAAGGTCGTCAAGGACTCCAGTCAGCCGAGCCATGTACTGTTCACTCTGTAAGCATCTGGCAAGCAGACTAACAGGCTCCGAGACATCTTCTGCCACCAGACCACCAGCTAACCCTAGCTGTCTTCCTGCACCTCAAGAGATTCTCTGCACTTTAGACATTTTTGCACTCACTACCCACCCATCCAACCCTTACACACACCACACACACACACACACACACACACACACACTCATAACTCACACACACAGATGCAGTTCTATGATATACTATTTATTCCACTGCGTGACAAAGTCACTACCCACTTTATTTTTGTAAGTGTAAACACAGACCCTTATTACTATGCATATTATCTCTTTTATTACTTCTGAATTGTTCCATGTCATTTCAACAAGCCATGACACCCACCATCTCAGATTGTTCTGAAATCGTTTCTGTAGTTAGAAACAGATAACATTAGCATTCCTGAAACGTTATTTTGCTGAAATATAATTTGATCTCGGATAAATTAAACGAATTGATTGCACCCAAATTGGCAATTTTAAGTGATAGGATTCAGATAATATTGTCTCGTCCTGACCATAGAAAGCTTTTATTTTCTATGGTAGAGTAGGTCAGGGCATGACAGGGGGTTTTCTAGTTGTTATTTTCTATGTGGGGTTCTAGTTTGGTGATTGGTATGATTCCCAATTAGAGGCAGCTGGTAATCATTGTCTCTAATTGGGGATCATACTTAAGTAGCTTGTTTTTCACTTGGGGGTTATGGGATATTGTTGATGTATAGTTGCATTGTTGTCACGGTTCGTCTATTCTTTATTTGTTTTGTAATTGCATTTACGTTTCACTTTATAATAAATTATGTGGAACGCTACTTACGCTGCGCCTTGGTCCGATCCTTCATCTAACGAACGTGACAAATATTCAATAAATATAGTACCCAACATCCAATTTGTACCAAACTTCTTCCTTCCAGTGCCAATGAGTAAGACATGAGTAATAATTGTTTTGGTTCAAAAGCCCCCCACAAGCCCCCCACACCCCACGCCAATCCCACCCTAACAACGAGAATACAGGCCAATCTCACCCTAACAACGAGAAATCAGTTTTCTATGATTTTAAAACAATCTTGAGATGGTGGCTGTCTAAATTCTCTTTCTTGTGCTTTTTGACGTGGAATGACCATTATAGTACTTGCTATTTTTTATTGACTCTTATTATTGTATTGATGAATGTACTGTGTTGTTGAGGGAGCTAGCACATAAGCATTTCACTGCACCTTTCATACCCGCTGTAAACTATGCATGTGATTTAATTTTGTGCGCCTGTCTGCCTATGTGTATGTTTCGCACGTTGGTGTAGCCTGCCCTCATATTTCACCACGTAAGACTCCACACAACAGGTTATCTTGAGGACAACAGACACTAAAAAACAAAACCGTAACTAAATGTTGTAAAACAACAATCACAAAAATGTTTGATGACCAAACAAGTACAGTAGATGGAAGACTGCCAAACCAGCCATTACTCTGAGGCAGTGCTATACAGAGAGACATCCCATCTGTCCAGAAAGGTCAGTCAGTGTAGAGGAACAAGAGGATTCCCAATCAATAGAAACTCATTATCCGCCTTCAGAGAGAAATCACCACTCGCTACTCCCTGCCTGGCCACGATGCAGCGGATCACAATTTAATTAGGGATGACAATGATGCCATTGTGGTTTGATCAATCCAGAAATACATTACAAAGCACTTACTACATGCCTTATTATCATCACAGTCTGTGCCTATAGCTGTTCTATTTTTAGCACAAAGCATTGTTTATGGTGTGCTATTAATGGTCATGGTCAAATTATATGTTGCAGTGCTTTCATAAACTATTCAGACCCCTTCACTTTTTCCACATTTTGTTACATTACAGCCTTATTCTAAAATTGATTACATGTTTTTTGTTGGGACTAAGCAAAAACAGGTTTTTAGAAATGTTTGCTAATTTATTCAAAATAAAAACCTGAAATATCACATTTACATAAGTATTCAGACCATTTACTCAGTACTTTTTGGAAGCACCTTTGGCAGCGATTACAGACTCGAGTCTTCTTGGGTATGATGCTACACGCTTGGCACACCTGTATTTGGGGAGTTTCTCCCATTCTTCTCTGCAGATCCTCTCAAGCTCTGTCAGGTTGGATGGGGAGCATCACTGCACAGATATTTTCAGGTCTCTCCAGAGATGTTCGATCGGCTTCAAGTCCGGGCTCTGGCTGGGCCACTCACGGACATTCAGACACTTTTCCCGAAGCCACTCCTGCGTTGTCTTGGCTGTGTACTTTGGGTTGTTGTCTTGTTGGAAGGTGAACCTTCGCCCCAGTCTGAGGTCCTGAGCGCTCTGGAGCAGGTTTTCATCAAGGATGTCTCTGTACTTTGCTCCGTTCATAAATGCCTCGATCCTGACAAGTCTCCCAGTCCCTGTCGCTGAAAAACATCCACACAGCATGATGATGCCACCACCATGCTTCACTGTAGAGATGGTGCCAGGTTTCCTCCAGACTTGACGCTTGGCATTCAGGCCAAAGAGTTCATTCCTGGTTTTATCAGACCAGAGAATCTTGTTTCTCATGGTCTGAGAGTCTTTAGGTGCCTTTTGGCAAACTCCAAGCGGGCTGTCATGTGCCTTTTACTGAGGAGTGGCGTCCGTCTGGTCACTCTACCATAAAGGCCTGATTGTTGGAGTGCTGCAGAGATTGTTGTCCTTCTGGAAGTTTCTCCTTTCTTCACAGAGGAACTCTAGAGCTCTGTCAGAGTGACCATCGGGTTCTTGGTCACTTCCCTGACCAAGACCCTTCTCCTCTGATTGCTCTGTTTGGCCAGATCTAGGAAGAGTCTTGGTGGTTCCAAACATCTTCCATTTAAGAATGATGGAGGCCACTGTGTTCTTGGGGACCTTCAATGCTGCAGACATTTTTTTATACCCTTCCCCAGATCTGTGCCTCCACACATTCCTGTCTCTGAAAAAAACCTAAGTCTCTGTGAGGGCCTGTATGGTCAGAGGTTTTTCAAGACCACACATGACCTAGCCTAAGCAGGAAAAACTCTGGGCCTTTACAGAGAGAGCCCTTATAGTTGTGCCTTGGTTTTCATGGATCACTCCACTCCAACCCCTGAGCACTCCTCCTCCCTCCCTTTTCTACAGGCCGGATCAAACTAATCAAAACAGAGCGAGGAGGTGTGCCTGACCTGACCCAACACAGGAAGTGTTTGGGGCATCCAGAAATAGCGCTGAGTAGAATAATGCTGTTCCAGTGGTCTTCAGGGAGTCTTTAGGAAGGCTGTTGACAGCTTTATACACCTCTTAACAAATTCCCTTACTACTTCTCTCTAATGAGGAAAAAAGGTCAGGGCAGAGGGGAGGGGAGGAGGAGAAACAGGGACGCGGGAGTGTGTGAGTGTGTTATGTGTGTGTGCGCATTTCTGTCTATGTGCATACGGGGAGGAAAGCACTGTGTTGTCATAGTATTTCATAAATGTGTGATTAGTGTGGAAGTAGGGGTGAGTATAGGGATATTGTTATCCACGTCGGCACCAACAATGTTAGGATGAAACAGTCAGACGTCACCAAGAGCAACATAGCTTCAGCGTGTAAATCAGCTAGAAAGATGTGTCGGCATCGAGTAATTGTCTCTGGCCCCCTCCCAGTTAGGGGGAGTGATGAGCTCTACAGCAGACTCAATCCGTGGTTGAAAACTGTTTTCTGCCCCTCCCAAAAGATAGAATTTGTAGATAATTGGCCCTCTTTCTGGGACTCACACACAAACGGGACCAAGCCTGGCCTGCTGAGGAGTGACAGACTCCATCCTAGCTGAAGGGGTGCTCTCATCTTATCTACGAACATAGACAGAGCTTTAACTCCTCTAGCTCCACAATGAGATAGCCTGCTGCCTAGCCTGCTGCCTGACCTGCACCCTGTTAGCCACCCTGCCAGCTTAGTGGAGACTGCCACTAGCATAGTCAGTGTAGTCAGCTCAGCTATCCCCATTGAGACCGTGTCTGTGCCTCGATTGAGGTTTGGCAAAACTAAACATGGCAGTGTTCGCCTTAGCAATCTCACTGGAATAAAGACCTCCTCCATTCCTGTCATTATCGAAAGAGATTGTGATACCTCACATCTCAAAATAGGGCTACTTAATGTTAGATCCCTCACTTCCAAGGCAGTTATAGTCAATGAACTAATCACTGATCATAATCTTGATGTGATTGGCCTGACAAACATGGCTTAAGCCTGATGAATTTACTGTTAAATGAGGTCTCACCTCCTGGTTACACTAGTGACCATATCCCCGCGCATCCCGCAAAGGCATAGGTGTTGCTAACATTTACGATAGCAAATTTCAATTTACAAAAAAAAGACTGGGTTTTCATCTTTTGAGCTTCTAGTCATGAAATCCATGCAGCCTACTCAATCACGTTTTATAGATACTGTTTACAGGCCTCGTTATATGCAGCGTTCCTCACTGAGTTCCCTGAATTCCTATCGGACCTTGCAGTCATGGCAGATAATATTCTAATTTTTGGTGACATTAATATTCACATGGAAAAGTCCTCAGACCCACTCCAAAAGGCTTTTGGATCCATCATCGACTCAGTGGGTTTTGTCCAAAATGTCTCTGGACCTACTCACTGCCACAGTCATACTCTGGACCTAGTTTTGTTTCGTGGAATATATATTGTGGATCTTAATGTTTTTCCTCATAATCCTGGACAATCGGACCACCATTTTATTACGTTTGCAATCGCAACAAATAGTCTACTCAGACCACAACCAAGGATCATCAAAAGCTGTGCTATAAATTCTCGAACAACCCAAATATTCCTAGATGCCCTCCCAGACTCCCGCCATCTACCTAAGGACGTCAGAGTACCAAAATCGATTAACCACCTAACTGAGGAACTAAATGTAACCTTGCGTAATACCCTAGATGCTGTCGCACACCTAAAAACAAAAAACATTTGTCATAAGGAACTAGCTCCCTGGTATACAGAAAATACACGAGGTCTGAAGCAAGCTTCCAGAAAATTGGAACGGAAATGGCGCTACACCAAACTGGAAGTCTCCCGACTAGCTTGGAAAGACAGTACCGTGCAGTATCGAAGAGCCCTCACTGCTGCTCGATATTTTTCCAACTTAATTGAGGACAATAAGAACAATCCAAAATGTATTTTTGATACTGTCGCAAAGCTAACTAAAAAGCAGCATTCCCCAAGAGAGGATGGCTTTCACTTCAGCAGTGCTAAATTCATGAACTTCTTTGAGGAAAAGATCATGATCATTAGAAAGCAAATTACGGACTCCTCTTTAAATCTGTGTATTTCTCCAAAGCTCAGTTGTCCTGAGTCTGCACAACACCGCCAGGACCTAGGATAAAGGGAGACACTCAAGTGTTTTAGTACTATATCTCTTGACACATTGATGAAAATAATCATGGCCTCTAAACCTTCAAGCTGCATACTGGACCCTATTCCAACTAAACTACTGAAAGAGCTGCTTCCTGTGCTTGGCCCTCCCATGTTGAATATAATAAACGGCTCACTATCTACCAGATGTTTACCAAACTCACTAAAAGTGGCAGTAATAAAGCCTCTCTTGAAAAAGCCAAACCTTGACCCAGAAAATATTATAAAAACTATCAGCCTATATCGAATCTCCCATTCCTCTCAAACATTTTAGAAAAAACTGTTGCGCTGCAACTTACTGCCTTCCTGAAGACAATGTATACAAAACGCTTCAGTCTGGTTTTAGACCCCATCATAGCACTAAGACTGCAGTTGTGAAGGTGGTAAATTACCTTTAAATGACGTTAGACCAAGGCTCTGCATCTGTCCTCGTGCTCCTAGACCTTAGTGCCGCTTTTGACACCATCGATCACCACATTCTTTTGGAGAGATTTGAAACCCTAATTGGTCTACACGGACAAGTTCTGGCCTGGTTTAGATCTTATCTGTCAGAAAGATATCAGTTTGTCTCTGTGGATGGTTTGTTTTCACTATACATTTTACCTCTTGGCGATATCATTCGGAAACATTTCACTGCTATGCGGATGATACACAGCTGTACACTTCGATGATACATGGTGAAGCCCCAATATTACCCTCCCTGGAAGTCTGTGTTTCAGACATAAGGAAGTGGATGGCTGCAAATGTTTCACTTTTAAACTCGGACATAACAGAGATGCTAGTTTCAGGTCCCAAGAAACAAAGAGATCTTCTGATGGATCTGACAATTCATCTTGATGGTTGTACAGTAATTTCAAATAAAACTGTGAAGGATGTCGGCGTTACTCTTTACCCCGATCTCTCTTTTGATGAACATATAAAGAATATTTCAAGGACAGCTTTTTTCCATCTTCGTAACATTGCAAAAATCGGAAACTTTCTGTCCAAAAATGATGCAGAAATATGTATCCATGCGTTTGTCACTTCTAGATTAGACTACTGCAATGCTCTACTTTCCGGCTACCTGGATAAAGCACTAAATAAACTTCAGTTAGTGCTAAATACGGCTGCTAGAATCCTGACTAGAACCAAAACATTTGATCATATTACTCCAGTGCTAGCCTCCCTACACTGGCTTCCTGTTAAGGCTCGGAGCTGATTTCAGGGTTTTACTGCTCACCTACAAAGCATTACATGGGCTTGCTCCTACCTATCTTTCCGATTTGGTCCTGCCGTACATACCTGCCGTACATACCTACACGTACGCTACGGTCACAAGACGCAGGCCTCCTTACTGTCCCTAGAATTTCTAAGCAAAGAGCTGGAGGCAGGGCTTTCTCCTATAAAGCTCAATTTTTATGGAATGGTCTGCCTATCCATGTGAGCGACGCAGACTCGGTCTCGACCTTTAAGTCTTTATTGAAGACTCATCTCTTCATTAGGTCTTATGATTGGCCCAGGGGTGTGAAGGTGAACGGAAAGGCACTGGAGTGACAAACTACCCTTGCTCTAACCCTATTACGGGGGCTTAGTCACTGGCTTACTGGTGCTCTTCCATGCCGTCCCTAGGAGGGGTACGTCACTTGAGTGGGTTGAGTCACTGACGTGATCGTCCTGTCCGGGTTGGCGCCCCCCCTCGGGTTCGTGCTGTGGGGGAGATCTTCGTGAGCTATACTCGGCCTTGTCTCAGGGTAGTAAGTTGGTGGTTTGACAATATCCCTCTAGTGGTATGGGGGCTGTGCTTTGACAAAGTGGGTGGGATAATATCCTGCCTGTTTGGCCCTGTCCGGGGGTATCGTCGGACGGGGCCAATGTCTCTCCTGTCTCAGCCTCCAGTATTTATTCTGCAATAGTTCATGTGTCGGGGGGCTAGGGTCAGTCTGTCATATCTGGAGTATTTCTCCTGTCTCATCTGGTGTCCTGTGTGAATTTAAGTATGCTCCCTCTAATTCTCTCTCTCTCTCTCTTTTTCTCTCTCCTTCTCTCTCTTTCTCTCCCTCTCTCGGAGGACCTGAGCCCTAGGACCATGCCTCAGGACTACCTGGCCTGATGACTCCTTGCTGTCCCCAGTCCACCTTGTCATGCTGCTGCTCCAGTTTCAACTGTTCTGCCTGCGGCCCTGACCTGTTCACTGGACGTGCTACCTTGTCCCAGACCTGCTGTTTTGGACTCTCTCTCTACCGCACCTGCTGTCTCTAACTCTGAATGATCAGCTATGAAAAGCCAACTGACATTTACTCCTGAGGTGCTGACCTGTTGCACCCTCTACAACCACTGTGATTATTATTATCTGGCCCTGCTGGTCATCTATGAACGTTTGAACATCTTGGCCATGTTCTATTATAATCTCCACCCGGTACAGCCAGAAGAGGACTGGCCACCCCTCAGAGCCTGGTTCCTCTCTAGATTTCTTACTAGGTTCTGGCCTTTCTAGGGAGTTTTTCCTAGCCACCGTGATTTTACATCTGCATTGCTTGCTGTTTGGGATTTTAGGCTGGGTTTCTGTACAGCACTTTGTGACATCGGCTGATGTAAAAAAGAGCTTTATAAATAAATTTGATTGATTTACACTCTCTCTCTGTGTCTCTGTCTAACCCCCTCTCTCTCTCTGTGTCTCTTTCTAACCCTCTCTCTCTCCCTCTCTCTGTGTCTCTTTCTAACCCTCTCTCTCCGTGTCTCTTTCTAACCCTCTCTCTCTCTCTGTGTGTCTCTTTCTAACCCCCTCTCTCTCTGGGTGTGTCTCTTTCTAACCCTCTCTCTCTCTCTCTGTGTCTCCCTCTCTCTGTGTCTCTTTCTAACCCTCTCTCTGTCTCTCTCTCTCTCTCTCTCTCTGTGTGTCTCTTTCTAACCCTCTCTCTCTCTCTCTCTCTCTCGCTAACCCTCTCTCTGTCTCTCTCTCTGTGTGTGTCTCCTTCTAACCCTCTCTCTCTCTCTCTGTGTGTCTCTTTCTAACCCTCTCTCTCTGTGTCTCTTTCTAACCCCCTCTCTCTCTCTCTGTCTGTGTCTCTTTCTAACCCTCCCTCTCTCTCTCTCTCTCTCTCTGTCTGTGTCTCTTTCTAACCCTCTCTCTCTCTCTCTCTGTGTCTCTTTCTAACCCTCTCTCTCTGTCTGTGTCTCTTTCTAACCCTCTCTCGCTCTCTCTCTCTGTCTGTGTCTCTTTCTAACCCTCTCTCTCTCTGTGTCTCTTTCTAACCCTCTCTCTCTGTGTGTCTCTTTCTAACCCTCTCTCTCTCTCTGTGTGTCTCTTTCTAACCCTCTCTCTCTCTCTCTGTGTGTGTCTCTTTCTAACCCTCTCTCTGTCTCTCTGTCTCTCTCTCTCTCTCTGTGTGTGTCTCTTTCTAACCCTCTCTCTGTCTCTCTGTCTCTCTCTCTCTCTCTGTGTGTGTCTCTTTCTAACCCTCTCTCTCTGTGTGTGTCTCTCTCTGTGTGTGTGTGTGTGTCTCTGTGTCTCTGTGTGTGTGTGTGTGTGTGTGTCTCTGTGTGTGTGTGTGTGTGTGTGTGTCTCTGTGTGTGTGTGTGTGTCTCTCTGTGTGTGTGTGTGTGTGTCTCTGTGTGTCTCTCTCTGTGTGTGTGTGTGTCTCTCTCTGTGTGTGTGTGTGTGTGTGTGTGTCTCTCTGTGTGTGTGTGTGTCTCTCTCTGTCTGTGTGTGTCTCTCTCTGTCTGTGTGTGTCTCTCTCTCTGTCTGTGTCTCTCTCTCTGTCTGTGTGTGTCTCTCTCTCTCTCTGTCTGTGTGTGTCTCTCTCTCTGTCTGTGTGTGTGTGTCTCTGTCTGTGTGTGTCTCTCTCTGTCTGTGTGTGTCTCTCTCAGCCTGTGTGTGTCTCTCTCAGCCTGTGTGTGTCTCTCTCTGTCTGTGTGTGTCTCTCTCTGTCTGTGTGTGTCTCTCTCTCTCTCTAATCCTCTCTCTATTTTGTCCAGTACTTCGTGGTAGATTGAATTTCCAGGGCCGGACCCTGCTGGCTAAACAGGTGTTACCAAAAGGACAGCCCTTCCAGGCAGGGCTCTGAATTAAAAATGTAAATGTTTGCACTGGTGTTCCTTACTTTAAAAGTTAGGAGCACCACATCAAATTTAGTAAGACCAGAAAATATGATTTTGAAATCGATTGCGATACAGCCTATATTGGGCATTTATGAATTTCATCTGCTTTTGAAGCACATGTTATGCTCTAGAAAGTAATATGTAACACTGTAAATACATTAGTTTATTATAAAAGTAGTGCTGAGAGATAAGTGCTTTTTGAGGTCAGGTTTGGTTCAATTATAAAAAAAGGATCAACATTTTTTGATAACGGTTTCGATAATTTGTTTAGACAGTTAAATGCACTATGCATTATGTGGGTTGAATGCTGTAACAACACAGAATAAAACAATTAATAAAAGTCCCATGATGGTAGTGACTGCCCATTACTGATTAACCATCATTTATTAACATTACTTTATTTTAATAAAATATGTTTGTTTTTCTTGATGACCAAGAATTGAACCCTGTGGCACCCCCATAGAGACTGCCAGAGGTCCGGACAACAGGCCCTCCGATTTGACACACTGAACTCTATCAGCGAAGTAGTTGGTGAACCAGTCGAGGCAATCATTTGAGAAACCAAGGCTATTGAGTCTGCCGATGAGGATGTGGTGATTGACAGAGTCGACAGCCTTGGCCAGGTCAGTGAATACGGCTGCACAGTATTGTTTCTTATCGATGGCGGTTAAGATATCGTTTAGGACCTTGAGCGTGGCTGAGGTGCACCCATGACCAAAACTGTTCGCTGCTCTGTCACCCCAATGGTGGAACAAGCTCCCTCACGACGCCAGGACATCGGAGTCAATCACCACCTTCCGGAGACACCTGAAACCCCACCTCTTTAAGGAATACCTGGGATAGGACAAAGTAATCCTTCTAACCCCCCCCCCCCCCAAAAAAAAAAATATATAGATGTACTATTGTAAAGTGGTTGTTCCACTGGATATCATAAGGTGAATGCACCAATTTGTAAGTCGCTCTGGATAAGAGCGTCTGCTAAATGACGTAAATGTAAAATACTTAGGCAGCCTGTTTTCCTTTGGGGTTTGTGGGTAGATATTTTCTGTTTAGTGTTTTGCACCTGACTGGACTGTTCGGTTGTTTTTTTGTTTTGCTTGTCGGATTTAGTGTTCATCATTATCATTAAAAATGACCACGCTGCATTTTGGTCTGATTTCTCTTCCCCTTCATCTGAGGATGACAAAGACCGTTACAGTCTCCATGTATGCTCGCACAGACAGGACAAGTTTAAGTGTGTGCGCAATGGATTATGGTCATTGTAGTTAATTACCACGTTTCCTGCACTAAACTCATTGCTATGACCATTGATCTCCTGAAGAAGTTATACCGTTTCCTTTATTTTCTGTACCCCCAAATGTTTGGATATACTGGTAAAGTCACCAGGTTGTTAGCTAACTGGCCAATGAGGTAACATGACTAAACAAAGTGTAAACAAATGGTTAAGGACAGGCAAGTATTTTTAAAATGGTCCACGACATGGTTTATGCGGTCCCAGCGATCCGCGGCTATAGGAAGATCAAAATGTTGCTCCGGTAATATGGGTCAGATCTTTTGACCTGGTTGGTCTAGAACCAAGCCTCACTCGCCGTAGTAATGGTGCAACCATGGCGCTAATGAATCTGCACTCACTTGTTTCACTAGGGCACTCGGAAACAACGGTACAGCCAAGCCGTATCATTACAGCAACAAAGAAATGTCAAAGGTCACACAGTGCTCCCAAAATCAAACTTCTGGTCACACAGCAAAATATTTCATTGCAGAGTCGACCAAATTGGTCGCACTTTAGAGCCCTGCTTCCAGGTCTTCAGAAGAGGAGGAAGGAAGAGGAGGAGAGGAGGGGTGGGAAGTAAAAAGCTCAAGGAGGAGAAGAGGACAGGTAGCTAGTTGTGAATGGCCAGAGGTGTCTTCTTGACTTAGAGAAAACCTCTTCTCTCCTTTCCAATTCAGTGAGGTGTTAGCTTTCAACAATGGTTTCAACAGGATCAACGAGGAGCAAGTAAGCCTTACTGAGGAGAAAGGAAAAGCCTCAGAGGTCTTCAATATCATACAAACACACACATAAACCAGCCTAGCTCACATGAAAAAAATGTATCTGATAATGTACATATAGACATTGGTGAGTCATTTATGAGATAAATAGAAACAAATAGAAGTTCTCAGGTGGAAAAGGGCTCTAAAAACAGACAACATCATGTCTCTCTGTCTGTATGCATGTGTGTGCATGTGTTTGTGTGTGCACATGTGCACACATGTATGTGTCACATTCCTGCCCTGGGGTGACAGTTACCAGCAGCCCTGAAGCCCCCCTGTCACGTCGGAAGCAGAGAGCATTCTGGGAGGAGAGAGACAGATCTTCAGGAATCTCACAGCCAGCCAGGTAGCTACCCCTGGGGCATCAGGGGACAGAGAGGAGTGAAGCACCCTGGGAGAGTGGAGAGAGTGCTGCTGGATGATGGGTGATGATAATATTATTATATTTCCACAACCATCATTCACACTCAGAGGAACTATTTCTCACACAGTAATGGAGCTTTCTGGACTCCTGCTTAACTCAACAGTCTTGAGATTAGACAATATATGAGAGAAGAAATGGAGAAGCATATTGTTAGGGACAAAGACATGAGTATGGGTCCCATTGTAACTGTACTGTACATGGATTGAGGTTGTAAAGTGGTTGTTCCACTGGATATCATAAGGTGAATGCACCAATTTGTAAGTCGCTCTGGATAAGAGTGTCTGCTAAATGACTTAAATGTAAATGTTGTGAATTGAAGGGTTTACGTCACAATTACTTGAACCGCGTTGTCATCTACATTTTACACAACACTGTCATAAACGCTAGCCACTCAAGTCAAGTAGAAATCGTTGCTACAAAACTGTGAAAGTGCTCGGAACGTGCCGAGAGATTGAGCAACCTGTTAATGGGAATAGGCAAGAGCCCAGCATGATGACACATAGGATAACCAACCAATCTCAAGTGTCGAGGGTGTGACCTGGCAAGAGCCCAGCATGGTGACACATAGGATAACCAACCAATCTCAAGTGTCGAGGGTGTGACCTGATATTTATTCCACAAATTCTATGGTTCTCACAGACAACCCAGCATAATGTTGCAGGATCATCACACACTAACAACAGAGTATTGTCTGTGTGAAAGAATGGTCTGGGCTGGCTGGGTAGATTAGAAATTAGTTCAGAAAGAAATCCCATGTGGTAATCTAGCTGGTCACTAGGAGAGGAATCGACCCAATCATGACATGGTCTCAATGTGTCAAAAGACCAATTAGTGGAACAAATTTCAGAACATACACTACCGGTCAAAAGTTTTAGAACACCTACTCATTCAAGGGTTTTTCTTTATTTTTACTATTTTCTACATTGCAGAATAATAGTGAAGACATCCAAACTATGAAATAACACATATGGAATCAACTATTCTTCAACTAGCCACCCTTTGCCTTGATGACAGCTTTGCACACTCTTGGCATTCTCTCAACCAGCTTCACCTGGAATGCTTTTTCAACAGGAGTTTCCACTTATGCTGAACACTTGTTGGCTGCTTTTCCTTCACTCTGCGGTCCGACTCATCCCAAAGCATTTCAATTTGATTAAGGTTGGGGGATTGTGGAGGCCAGGTCATCTGATGCAGCACTCCATCACCCTCCTTCTTGGTAAAAATAGATCTTACACAGCCTGGAGGTGTGTTGGGTCATTGTCCTGTTGAAAAACAAATGATAGTCCCACTAAGCACAAACCAGATGGGATGGCGTATCGCTGCAGAATACTGTGGTAGCCATGCTGGTTAAGTGTGCCTTGAAATCTAAATAAATCACAGAGAGTGTCACCAGCAAAGCACCCCCACACCATCACACCTCCTCCTCCATGCGTTACGGTGAGAAATACACATGCAGAGATCATCCGTTCACCCACACCGCGTCTCACAAAGATATGGCAGTTGGAACCAATAATCTCCAATTTGGACTCATCAGACCAAAGGACAGGTTTCCGTCGGTCTAATGTCCATTGCTCGTGTTTCTTGGCCCAAGCAAGTCTCTTCTTCTTATTGGTGTCCTTTAGTAGTGGTTTCTTTGCAGCAATTCGACCACTAAGGCCTGATTCACACAGTCTCCTCTGAACAGTTGATGTTGAGATGTGTCTGTTACTTGAACTCTGTGAAGCATTTATTTGGCCAGCAATTTCTGAGGCTGGTAACTCTAATGAACGTATCCTCTGCAGCAGAGGTAACTCTGGGTCTTCCTTTCCTGTGGCGGTCTCTAGTCCGGTGAGACCTATTCCGGCTCCACGTACGAAGCCTCCAGTGATGATCCATGGCCCGGAGCCTGTAGAGATGATCCATGGCACGAAGCCTCCAGTGATGATCCATGGCACGAAGCCTCCAGTGATGATCCATGGCCCGGAGCCTGTAGAGATGATCCATGGCACGAAGCCTCCAGTGATGATCCATGGCACGAAGCCTCCAGTGATGATCCATGGCACGAAGCCTCCAGTGATGATCCATGGCCCGGAGCCTCCAGTGATGATCCATGGCCCGGAGCCTCCAGTGATGATCCATGGCCCGGAGCCTCCAGTGATGATCCATGGCCCGGAGCCTCCAGTGATGATCCATGGCGCGGAGCCTGCAGTGATAATCCATGGCGCGGAGCCTGTAGCGACGGTCCCCAGCCCGGAACCTCCTGAGACGGCCTGCATCCCAGAGTCTTCAGCGGCGGCCTGCATCCCAGAGTCTCCAGCGGCGGTCGGCAGTCCAGAACCTCCAGCGGGGGTTTCCAGTTCTGAGCCTCCGGCGATGATCCACGGTCTGGTTCCTCCGGAGACACAAAAGCGGAGGGATTAGCGGGCAGAGTGGGGGCTACGCCCCGAACCAGAGCCGCCGCCAAGAGTAGATGCCCACCCGGACCCTCCCCTATAGGTTTGCGGCCGGGAGTCCGCACCTTTTGGGGGGGGGGGGGGGGGGTACTGTCACTCCCTGACCTTAGATTGCCGTTTATTTTCTCTACTTTCGTTAGGTCAGGGTGTGATTTGGGTGGGCATTCTAGATTTTGTATTTCTATGTTTATTCTATGCTTTCTATTTCTATGTTGTTAGGTTCTAGTTTTTGTATTTCTATGTTGGTGTTTGGCATGATCTCCAATTTGAGGCAGCTGGTCCTTGTCTCTAACTGGAGATCATACTTAAGTAGGTGTTTTTTCCACCTGGGTTTGTGGGATCTTGTTTTTGCACAGCTCTGTAAAGCCTGCAGAACGTGACGTTCGTTTTCCGTTTGTTTGTTATTTTGCTTTTGTGTTCTGAGTTAAAAATAAATATTTATCATGAGCACTCAACACGCTGCACCTTGGTCTACTCCTTTTGATGACCGTCACAGGCCTCCAAGGCCAGAGTGCTTAAAATGACTCGCTAACAAAATTTACATTAGACCTGGGGCCCTGACAGTGAATCTCAGTAAGACAAATATAATGGTGTTCCAAAATAGGTCCAGTTGCCAGGACCACAAATACAAACTCCATCTAGACACCGTTGCCCTAGAGTACACAAAAAACGATACCTAACTCGGCCTGAACATCAGCACCACAGGTAATTTCCACAAAGCTATGAACGATCTGAGAGACAAAGCAAGAAGGACCTCCTAATCTACGCCATCAAAAGGAACATAGAATTCCAATTAGGATATGGCAAAAAAATACTTGAATCAATTATAGAACCCATTGTGCTCACTAACCAATAATTCACAAAATGTGACAAACACCAAATTAAGACCACAGAATTTAAACAAAAACGTCCTCTGTGTACAATGTAAAACACCAAATAATGCATGCAGAACAGAATTAAGACTAGGGCTGACCCCATTTAGTGGTCGATAGGCTGTTGGTCGCGCCTGTCTGAGTGGACTGATCCACTGTGGAAGCCGTGGGGATGGCACAGTCCATCAGTCTAAGACATGCTACTGAAATTGTATATGGTTATACTATGTAAGAACAATGATGCAACACAAATAAAAATTATATTATTTTATAACAAATGCAATTTCTCCCGTGTTGGATAGTGATCGCTGTCTACAGTTCTGAAACGCATCAGTGCGCTGTTAAATTGGCGCCTTTTCTTAGAGCATGTTGCTATGTGCATAATAGTAAAGTTAACCAGCATATTGGGTGTTGAGAACAATGCGGCGGAGGCAGCAGAAGAGTTAGGAGACGAGAAAACAGCTCTTGCCTTAATTGTCTAAGAAAAGTGAGGAGAGAAGCAAAGCCCAACTTAATTAGGTCTATAATCAATAGCCTAGTGTTAAATGTGCCTGGCTTTATAAATCATCCATATATCTCTACAGAAATGAGACAGATCCTGTTTCTGTTGCCTGTTTGTTTAATAGCCTACTGATTCCGTGAGCACCAAGCCACATGCAACAATTTCACAAATGTCTATTTTTAATATTTTCCATACTGTAATCAAGGCTGTACACTCCTCAATTAGATCAGCCTCTCTGGTATTCTTTATCATTTATTTAGTGTTCTTTACACTGTCCAAATTGTCAGAAATATCATATTTATAATAATGATAACCCTTGATTTTCCTTGATCTCCTTCTTATTGTTATTATTATGATCATCATTATTATAATAAGTAATATCATTAGTAGGCCTTAGTATAGCAGCCTTGTATAACCACTATCAAGCTGTAGACCTTAGTATAGCAGCCTTGTATAACCACCATCGAGCTGTAGACCTTAGTATAGCAGCCTTGTATCAACACCATCGAGCTGTAGACCTTAGTATAGCAGCCTTGGATAACCACCATCGAGCTGTAAGCCTTAGTATAGCAGCCTTGGATAACCACCATCGAGCTGTAAGCCTTAGTATAGCAGCCTTGGATAACCACCATCGAGCTGTAGACCTTAGTATAGCAGCCTTGTATAACCACCATCGAGCTGTAGACCTTAGTATAGCAGCCTTGTATAACCACCATCGAGCTGTAAGCCTTAGTATAGCAGCCTTGGATAACCACCATCGAGCTGTAAGCCTTAGTATAGCAGCCTTGGATAACCACCATCGAGCTGTAGACCTTAGTATAGCAGCCTTGTATAACCACCATCGAGCTGTAGACCTTAGTATAGCAGCCTTGTATAACCACCATCGAGCTGTAGGCCTTAGTATAGCAGCCTTGGATAACCAATATCGAGCTGTAGGCCTTAGTATAGCAGCCCTGGATAACCACCATCGAGCTGTAGACCTTAGTATAGCAGCCTTGTATAACCACCATCGAGCTGTAAGCCTTAGTATAGCAGCCTTGGATAACCACCATCGAGCTGTAGGCCTTAGTATAGCAGCCTTGGATAACCACCATCGAGCTGTAGACCTTAGTATAGCAGCCTTGTATAACCACCATCGTTTTTCCTAAACAAATTAGAGATTTTGGTAACATAACTTTTTAATCAGAAATGGCTGTAATTATGTTGCAGCTTCAGCAACACGGACAGCGCGATACACACTGTTAATGTTCTGTGGTGGTCGATGCAGCAGGGAGGAGAGAGAGACAGCGGGTGCTAATCACAAAGTCACTCGCTGTCTTTTTTTTTAACACAGCACAGCAACTCAGAGCCAGGTCCGGCACAATCAAATCAATTACATGACACATGTATGCATCGAGTCATTTGTGTATCTTAATTATTTCATCAAACAGTTCGCTTAAAAAAAAAATCTGACAAGCTCAGTGCATATAGTTGATTTGATTAAAACACATATGATGTGTCTATATAATGGAAAAATACACTTTTAGCCTTGCTATTGAGAGAGGCCGCCATAAGCAGACCTGGCTCTCAAGAGAAGACAGGCTATGTGAACACTGCCCACAAAATGAGGTGGAAACAGCTGCACTTCCTAACCTCCTGCCAAATGTATGACCATATTGTAGACACATATCTCTCTGATTACACAAATCCACAAAGAATTTGAAAACAAACCCAATTTTGATAAAATCACACATCTATTGGGTCAAATACCACACTGTGCCATCACAGCAGCAAGATGTGTGACCTGTTGCCACAAGAAAAGGGCAACCAGTGAAGCACAAACACCATTGTAAATACAACCCATATTTATCTGTCTATTTATTTTCCCTTTTGTACTTCAACAATTTGCACATTGTTATAACAAGGTACATAGCCATAATATAACATTTGAAATGTATATTCTTTTGAAACTTTTGTGAGTGTAATGTTTACTGTTCATTTCTGATAGATTATAAACAAAAGTTAAATAAACAATTTCACTTGCTTTGGTAATGTAAACATGTTTCCCATGCCAATAAAGCCCTTTGAATTGATTTTAATTGAGATAGAGACAGCGAGAGAGAGAGATGACAAAATTCAGAATAGGGAGGGGGCAGTAACAACAAGTTCACAGCTACTATGTGTAAAATGTCAAGTCTCACACTGATCACAACCGGGTAACAATCTCTTTCCAGCAGCTTTCAACTTGCTGATGGCCTTTTGCATTGTGGATCACAGGTTCTCATGGTGCTTCTGGGACAGATGGAAGCTTGCCCTCAAAACTACCATGTTGATTTATTTTCACTGAGATGGGATCACACACACCAACTCACTGTGTGAAAGTGGTTTGACTGATGTACTCTGATGTGCCACACATTAATGACTTTTGCTGAGAAGACACAATGGTGCTAGTGTTGCACAAAACACCAACAGGCCACTGTGTCAATGGTCACAAACATTGGATCACAGTACACACTTGTAGGCTACAGTAAAATAAGCAGAAGTGTGAGAACACGTCTTTGAAAAAGTGTCATGTAATTTAACCTGGTGGCTGCCCACTGGGCGCAGATTTAAACTCAACGTCTATTCCACGTTGGTTCAACTTAATTTCATTGAAATGACGTGGAAACAACGTTGATTCAACCAGTATGTGCCCAGAGGGATAATGCATTTGTGATGAGTTGATCTGGCCATAGTGGTGCCAGATATATATACATTTTGTATAAACATGATCTGGCATTAGGACTAGGAGGACCACACTGTAGCTTGTGGTTGAGGGCGTGCAGTGCAGAATGCTCACACCACTCTTGAGTCTTGCCATATGTCCCACATAAATCGCAGAGTAGCCTATCCTCGTGTAACCGACAGGGTGAACGAACAAAACAGTGTGCTACAGGTGTAGGTTAGTTCGGGCACATAATACTTGACGCCAAATAGTTATGTGTATCCTCCATAAGTTAGCACTATAACTAGACTAATAAATCCACACACGAAAGCACCGGTAGTAAAATTGGCCAATGTTCGAAGTAAAATTACAAAAAAATTATTTAAAAGAAATGTGTGTTTCACCCAAAACCGATTTCAAATGTCTAAACAAACATAAGAAACAGGGCAAATTCCACTTGTCGTGTTAGGCTACAGAAGTAACGGGCCACCACTCACCAGCTGAATCGAGCAGAGAAAGATGAGCGTGCATCGACCGCTGCAGCACCCCATTGTGTCAAAAACAAAATAGCACTCGAGAAACGGCAAGAAAATGTCCTTAGAACGGTCTACACTGGGTCACCGGATATCACGGATACCTTTAAATACAAGGAATGGCTTCAAGCTCGGTCCACTTTGAAAACTGCGTAGGTAAGCTGCGGGCTCCGGCATCCCATGGTTTTCTGTCCCCAATGAGTGCTTTGTGTATGAAAGGGGTGGTTTAGGTTTATTCTACCGCCAGCTTTCGAGTTGAGTAGTTGGATTTCACGCCGGTGCGTGTGCATGTGTGTGTGTGTGTGGAGAGTATAAGAAGGGGGAGGTGGAAGGGGCTAGTCGAGGGCGTCAACAAACTAACGGTGCCTTGTGGCACTATTCTGTGTTCTCACCTGGTCCCTTTAGTGCTTTTTCCAGAGTTTAAAACCCAATTTTCAATCATTGTAACTATTTTCATAACCTGTTGAATTGAGTACACAAGTATGCCAAATATGTTGGATATTTTTTAATATAACCTACTACTTAACATTTGAAGAGCGGGATATTTTGCTTAAATCTTTCAACGATTTGTTTACAAAAATCATTATAAATTCTGGTATGGGTCAAACCTAAAAGTAAAGTATTAGCCGTGTCAGCTACTGAATTGCACCTCTGAGCAACTGAGAGACGAGACCAAAACCTTGATGACGGAACTTAGGCGCCACACTCTGGTCATTTGACGCAATTACACACTCACCAACAGCGCTAAGAACGCCTTCCATCCTCTTCCTGTATTTCTTCTGATGACCTCTAATAAAATACTAGCCTATTTGTGCCTGGTCTTATTCATCTTATTCTGTATTTTAAAGAAACTGCTGACTATTTACCAAATGTGTATAGGGTTAAACTCATGTGGATTGATAAACAACTGACAAGTCACCCCACCCGAAAGGTAAATGCAATCAAATGCATCATAAAATATTCAGTGATGAATGAAGCTATAAACATCCACTGGTAGAAGACTAAGTGGTAATAGACTATATGACAATAGGCTCCATAGATTGTAGGCCTCCATCAGTGGTGTAAAGTACTTAAGTAAAAATACTTTAAAGTACAACTTAACTAGTTTTGGGGGGTATCTGTACTTTACTATTTATATTTTTGACAACTTTTACTTTTACTTCATTACATTCCTAAAGAAAATAATGCACTTTTTACTCCATACATTTTCCCTGACAACCAAAAGTAGTCGTTACATTTATAATGCTTAGCAGGACAGGAAAAGGGTCCAATACACACACTTATCAAGACAACATCCCTGGTCATCCCTACTGCCTCTGATCTGGTGGACTCACTAAACAGAGAACATCCCTGGTCATCCCTACTGCCTCTGATATGGTGGATTCACTAAACAGAGAACATCCCTGGTCATCCCTACTGCCTCTGATCTGGAGGACTCACTAAACAGAGAACATCCCTGGTCATCCCTACTGCCTCTGATCTGGAGGACTCACTAAACAGAGAACATCCCTGGTCATCCCTACTGCCTCTGATCTGGTGGACTCACTAAACAGAGAACATCCCTGGTCATCCCTAGTGCTTCTGATCTGGAGGACTCACCAAACAGAGAACATCCCTGGTCATCCTTACTGCCTCTGATCTGGAGGACTCACCAAACAGAGAACATCCCTGGTCATCCCTACTGCCTCTGATCTGAAGGACTCACTAAACAGAGAACATCCCTGGTCATCCCAACTGTCTCTGATCTGGAGGACTCATTAAACAGAGAACATCCCTGGTCATCCCTACTGCCTCTGATCTGGAGGACTCACTAAACAGAGAACATCCTTGGTCATCCCTACTGCCTCTGATCTGGTGGACTCACTAAACAGAGAACATCCCTGGTCATCCCCAGTGCCTCTGATCTGGAGGACTCACCAAACAGAGAACATCCCTGGTCATCCCTACTGCTTCTGATCTGGAGGACTCACCAAACAGAGAACATCCCTGGTCATCCCAACTGTCTCTGATCTGGAGGACTCATTAAACAGAGAACATCCCTGGTCATCCCTACTGCCTCTGATCTGGAGGACTCACTAAACAGAGAACATCCCTGGTCATCCCAACTGTCTCTGATCTGGAGGACTCATTAAACAGAGAACATCCCTGGTCATCCCTACTGCCTCTGATCTGGAGGACTCACTAAACAGAGAACATCCTTGGTCATCCCTACTGCCTCTGATCTGGTGGACTCACTAAACAGAGAACATCCCTGGTCATCCCCAGTGCCTCTGATCTGGAGGACTCACCAAACAGAGAACATCCCTGGTCATCCCTACTGCCTCTGATCTGGAGGACTCACCAAACAGAGAACATCCCTGGTCATCCCAACTGTCTCTGATCTGAAGGACTCACTAGACAGAGAACATCCCTGGTCATCCCTACTGCCTCTGATCTGGAGGACTCACCAAACACACATGCATTATTTGTAAATTATGAGTTTTGGAGTGTGCCCCACGGCTTTCAGTTATTTAAAATAAAATATATATACGTCCCCATCTAGTTTGATTAATATAAGGAACTTGAAAGTATTTGCACTTTTACTTTTGATACTTAAGTATATTTAAAACCAAATACTTTTAGACTTTTACTCAATAAGTATTTTACTGGGTGACTTGCACTTTTACTTGAGTCATTTTCTATTAAGGTATCTTTACTTTTAATCAAATATGACAACTGGGTACTTTTTCCACCCCTGGGCTCGTTATAGACTGTATAGAGAAGAGAGTGAGAAGAGACGTGATAGAAAGCAACGTCTCCGTAGATTTCAATTTGGGTATATGAGTGAAATATTTTCACGTACAGTACATTAGGAAAGAATACAGACCCCTTGACTTTTTCCACATTTTGTTATGTTACAGCCTTATTCTAAAATTGATTAAATTGTTGTTTTTCCTCATCAATCTACACACAATACCCCATAATTACAAAGCTAACACAGTTTTTTTAGGATTTTGCTAATATATATAAAAATTTAAATATCACATTTACATAAGTATTCAGACATTACTCAGTACTTTGATGCAGCACCTTTGGCAGCGATTACAGCCTCGAGTCTTCTCGGGTATGAAGCTACAACTTGGTCATCAAGGCAAATGTTAGCTACTAAGAAGAATCTCAAATATAAAATATATTTTGATTTGTTTAACAATTTTGGTTACTACACGATTCCATATGTGTTATTTCATAATTTTGATGTCTTCACTCTTATTCTACAATGTAGAAAAAAGTCTAAATAAAGAAAAACCCTTACTCTAAAATAATTTAATTATATTTAGAGTAAGGCTTTAACGTAACAAAATTTGGAAAAAATCAAGGGGTCTGAATACTTTCTGAATGCACTGTAGGTGCATTTAATGTTACTGATCACGAACATTGTCTCTAGGCCTTACCTCAGTGTTTCCTATACCAAGGGGTGCACATTTGTTTTTTTTCCTAGCACTACACAGCTGAGTCAAATAATCAAAGCTTGATAATGAGGGCAAAAAACAACATGTGGATCCCTTGAGGTCCCCAGGACAGAGTTTGGGAAACGCTGCCTTACCTTGTGAGGTAGAGCCATTGCAGAGGATCTTGCAGTCAGGAGGCAGACAAGGCCTACCTCCGAGAGGATCAACACCATTATGTGTAACAGCAAATTTGCTAGTGTGAAAATCTCAGTGTTAAGGTAAAAAGTGTTAATTCTGAGTGTTGATTCTAGTGAGCTTAACACAAGTTGGATTGACATTTCCACTACATGCGGTGTATAAATGAAGTGTTATTTGAATCACAGTGGAATCAACACTGCGTGGTGTTGTTGTTAATCAACTGTGTTGAGCTCACTTCCGTTAACTCGTTCATAGTGAGAAAGACATGGGAAGGGCCTTATTATCATTGTTCCCAGAATGCTTTGTTGTAGGCTGACTTTTAGAATATATTTTTTTAAATATCAATGTTTCTGCATGCACATTGATTAATTAATCTTATACTATACAAAGATAAATAACTTGCATTTTTCAAAACGAATCCAATCTGTTGGGGTTGGATATATTGCACCCATTACTGAGATGGTTGTTGCGATTTACATGGTTTAGGTGGTCTTGTTTGTGTAGTTCTCCACCATAGCAGTTGTTCTGAATGCATGTGGTTGGTTATCCTCTCTCTGGCTGGATTCTGAAAGGAATAACTGATCACTTTCCAAACCAGCTTATTGTGACTTGCAATATGTTAATCATGATCCCAGATTATCAGACCTAGGCCATAACTAAAGGCCTAATGACGTTTATGCTGCCCTACAAAAGCAAAAACTACACTTTTGGTGAACATTTTGTTATGACTGAAATCAGGCTTTCTACTTTCTGTTTTATCTTGTGACAAAGTGTCCTCATTCAATTATATTCATGATTGCACTTTGGATTTGTTCCACCTTGTTTTGGCTGCAGGTACCCGCTCTGCCATACAAAGGCAAAGAGCTACGTAAACAGGGAAACTGAGAAAATGGCTTTAAAGTTTATTTGCTGTCCAGCCAAATAGCGAAATGATGCTTCAGGGTTACTACAATACAATATTCAAAACATGAAAACATAACCACATTAAACCATTAAATAAACATTTACATTTACATTTAAGTCATTTAGCAGACGCTCTTATCCAGAGCGACTTACAAATTGGTGCATTCACCTTATGATATCCAGTGGAACAACCACTTTACAATAGTGCATCTAAATCTTTTAGGGACGGGGGGGTTAGAAGGATTACTTTATCCTATCCTAGGTATTCCTTAAAGAGGTGGGGTTTCAGGTGTCTCCGGAAGGTGGTGATTGACTCCGCTGTCCTGGCGTCGTGAGGGAGCTTGTTCCACCATAGGGGTGCCAGAGCAGCGAACAGTGTTGACTGGGCTGAGCGGGAACTGTGCTTCCTCAGAGGTAGGGGGGCCAGCAGGCCAGTGGTGGATGAGCGCAGTGCCCTCGTTTGGGCACTCATTTGGGCACTCGTTTGGGCACTCGTTTGGGCACTTCAGAGCCTGAAGGTACGGAGGTGCCGTTCCCCTCACGGCTCCGTAGGCAAGCACCATGGTCTTGTAGCGGATGCGAGCTTCAACTGGAAGCCAGTGGAGAGAGCGGAGGAGCGGGGTGACGTGAAAGAACTTGGGAAGGTTGAACACCAGACGGGCTGCGGCGTTCTGGATGAGTTGTAGGGGTTTAATGGCACAGGCAGGGAGCCCAGCCAACAGCGAGTTGCAGTAATCCAGACGGGAGATGACAAGTGCCTGGATTAGGACCTGCGCCGATTCCTGTGTGAGGCAGGGTCGTACTCTGCGAATGTTGTAGAGCTTGAACCTACAGGATCGGGTCACCGCCTTGATGTTAGTGGAGAACGACAGGGTGTTGTCCAGGGTCACGCCAAGGTTCGTAGCACTCTGGGAGGAGGACACAATGGAGTTGTCAACCGTGATGGCGAGATCATGGAACGGGCAGTCCTTCCCCGGGAGGAAAAGCAGCTCCGACTTGCCGAGGTTCAGCTTGAGGTGGTGATCCGTCATCCACACTGATATGTCTGCCAGACATGCAGAGATGCGATTCGCCACCTGGTTATCAGAAGGGGGAAAGGAGAAGATTAATTGTGTGTCGTCTGCATAGCAATGATAGGAGAGACCATGTGAGGATATGACAGAGCCAAGTGACTTGGTGTATAGCGAGAATAGGAGAGGGCCTAGAACTGAGCCCTGGGGGACACCAGTGGTAAGAGCACGTGGTGCGGAGACAGATTCTCACCACACCACCTGGTAGGAGCGACCTGTCAGGTAGGACGCAATCCAAGCGTGGGCCGCGCCGGAGATGCCCAACTCGGAGAGGGTGGAGAGGAGGATCTGGTGGTTCACAGTATCAAAGGCAGCAGATAGGTCTAGAAGGATGAGAGCAGAGGAGAGAGAGTTAGCTTTAGCAGTGCGGAGAGCCTCCGTGACACAGAGAAGAGCAGTCTCAGTTGAGTGACCAGTCTTGAAACCTGACTGATTTGGATCAAGAAGGTCATTCTGAGAGAGATAGCAAGAGAGCTGGCCAAGGACGGCATGTTCAAGAGTTTTGGAGAGAAAAGAAAGAATGGATACTGGTCTGTAGTTGTTGACATCGGAGGGATCGAGTGTAGGTTTTTTCAGAAGGGGTGCAACTCTCGCTCTCTTGAAGACGGAAGGGACGTAGCCAGCGGTCAAGGATGAGTTAATGAGCGAGGTGAGGTAAGGGAGAAGGTCTCCGGAAATGGTCTGGAGAAGAGAGGAGGGGATAGGGTCAAGCGGGCAGGTTGTTGGTCGGCGGGCGGTCACAATACGCAAAATTTCATCTGGAGAGAGAGGGGAGAAAGAGGTCAAAGCACAGGGTAGGGCAGTGTGAGCAGGACCAGCGGTGTCGTTTGACTTAACAAACGAGGATCGGATGTCGTCGACCTTCTTTTCAAAATGGTTGACGAAGTCATCCGCAGAGAGGGAGGACGGGGGGGGAGGGGGAGGAGGATTCGGGAAGGAGGAGAACATTTACATTTTAGTCATTTAGCAGACGCTCTTATCCAGAGCGACTTACAGTAGTGAATGCATACATTTCATACATTTTTTTCTCCGTACTGGTCCCCCTACTGGTCCCCCGTGGGAATCGAACCCACAACCCTGGTGTTGTAAACACCATGCTCTACCAACTGAGCCACACGGGAGGTAGCAAAGAGCTTCCTAGGGTTAGAGGCAAATGCTTGGAATTTAGAGTGGTAGAAAGTGGCTTTAGCAGCAGAAACAGAAGAGGAAAATGTAGAGAGGAGGGAGTGAAAGGATGCCAGGTCCGCAGGAAGGCGAGTTTTCCTCCATTTCCGTTCGGCTGCCCGGAGCCCTGTTCTGTGAGCTCGCAATGAGTCGTGGAGCCACGGAGCAGGAGGGGAGGACCGAGCCGGCCTGGAGGATAGGGGACATAGAGAGTCAAAGGATGCAGAAAGGGAGGAGAGGAGGGTTGAGGAGGCAGAATCAGGAGATAGGTTGGAGAAGGTTTGAGCAGAGGGAAGAGATGATAGGATGGAAGAGGAGAGAGTAGCGGGAGAGAGAGAGCGAAGGTTGCGACGGCGCAATACCATCCGAGTAGGGGCAGAGTGAGTAGTGTTGGAGGAGAGCGAGAGGGAAAAGGATACAAGGTAGTGGTCGGAGACTTGGAGGGAAGTTGCAATGAGATTAGTGGAAGAACAGCATCTAGTAAAGATGAGGTCAAGCGTATTGCCTGCCTTGTGAGTAGGGGGGGAAGGTGAGAGGGTGAGGTCAAAAGAGGAGAGGAGTGGAAAGAAGGAGGCAGAGAGGAATGAGTCAAAGGTAGACGTGGGGAGGTTAAAGTAACCCAGAACTGTGAGAGGTGAGCCATCCTCAGGAAAGGAACTTATCAAGGCGTCAAGCTCATTGATGAACTCTCCAAGGGAACCTGGAGGGCGATAAATGATAAGGATGTTAAGCTTGAAAGGGCTGGTAACTGTGACAGCATGGAATTCAAAGGAGGCGATAGACAGATGGGTCAGGGGAGAAAGAGAGAAAGTCCACTTGGGAGAGATGAGGATTCCAGTAACACCACCCCGCTGGCCAGATGCTCTCGGGGTATGCGAGAACACGTGGGCAGACGAGGAGAGAGCAGTACGAGTAGCAGTCTTATCTGTGGTAATCCATGTTTCCGTCAGCGCCAAGAAGTCGAGGGACTGGAGGGTAGCATAGGCTGAGATGAACTCTGCCTTGTTGGCCGGAGACCTGGAACTCCACGTGGCTCGTGCGCGCTGGGACCACCAGGTTAGAGTGGCAGCAGCCACGCGGTGTGAAGCGTTTGTATGGCCTGTGCAGAGGGGAGAGAACAGGGATAGACAGACACATAGTTGACAGGCTACAGAAGAGGCTACGCTAATGCAAAGGAGATTGGAATGACAAGTGGACTACACGTCTCGAATGTTCAAAAAGTTAAGCTTCCGTTGCAAAAACCTTAGACTAAAATGACTAAAATGATACAGTACTGCTGGCTGGTGAAGTAGGCTAGCTAGCAGTGGCTGCGTTGTTGACTTTGTTTGAAAGTGTAGCTGGCTAGGTAACCTCGATAGTTTCAGTACTACACCTTTATCATGGTACAAAGGCAACTATGTAGCTAGCTAACATAACACTAATCAAGACGTTCCTTTGTAATGTAGTTAGAAAAACAACAAGTTGGATAAACACATTGAGATTGTAGATACTGCACTTTGCCTTTGCATTACCCATATAGTTCTTTAAGGCCATACAAAGGCAGAGTGCAGTATCTGCATTTTAAGGGTCATATCAGTGGTTATGGTTGATATGCACACAAAAAAAGTTAACACGCACAGCAAACTGCATTGCATAGCAGGGGTAAGAACATGGAAATGGTGTGAAAGAACAGAAAAAGAGAAATAATGAATAAACTATACATTAAATAACAGTGAATGTATAGAAATGGACTGTATAAATATAAAGAAACATGTTACCTGAACATGTAATATAACCCAGTAATAACATACAGAGAGTACTAAGAGAAGCTACTGCTAACAGTAATAGTAAACACACACACACACATCTCAGCCATAACAGGAATAACCACTACTCACTTAGACCCACACACTCCATGAACACACTGCTGTAAATCCACCTCTTATCTGCACTGAAGGCAACGGCCATCGGGAGTGCGTCCATTTATAGGGATGCAAGAGCATGCATCGAACCTTATTAGCCAGTGCAGGACCAGCTAGTTGCTCTTAGCCAATCAGCTCATGTACAGCGTGTGGGGCATGTGGGCACCAGCTGATTGACAGAGACCACAGGCTGTGAGCTGATCAATATCTCCTCATGTGAGTAGAGATAGACTCAGCGGAGACCCTGCATCCTCTTCCTCCTCCTCCTCCTTAACCCTGACCCTCAACCTTCCATTCTCAATCTATACCCCTGCTGTCCACTTCCTCCTCCTCCACCTTAACCCTGACCCTCAACCTTCCATTCTCAATCTATTGTCCAGCTGTCCTCTTCCTCCTCCTCCTCCTCATCCACCTTATCCCTGACCCGTATCCTTCCATTCTCAATCTATACCCCCTACTGTCCCCTTCCTCCAATCTCCACCTATACCCTGACCCTTATCCTTCAATTCTCAATCTGTACCCCTGCTGTCCTCCTCCTCCTCCTCTCTCCTCCTCCTCCTCCTCCTCCTCCTCCACCTTAACCCTTTTCCTTCCATTCTCAATCTACACCCCTGCTGTCCTCTTCCTCCTCCTCCACGTTAACCCTGACCCTTATCCTTCCATTTTCAATCTATACCCCCGATGTCCTCCTCTTCCTCCTCCTCCTCCTCCTCCTCCTCCTCCTCCTCCTCCCGTATCCTTCCATTCTCAATCTATACCCCTGCTGTCCTCTTCCTCCTCCTCCTCCTCCTCCTCCTCCTCCTCCACCTTAACCCTGACCATTATCCTTCCATTCTCAATCTATACCCCTGCTGTCCTCTTCCTCCTCCTCCTCCTCCATCTTAACCCTGACCCTTATCCTTCCATTCTCAATCTATACCCCTGCTGTCCTCTTCCTCCTCCTCCATCTTAACCCTGACCCTTATCCTTCCATTCTCAATCTATACCCCTGCTATCCTCTTCCTCCTCCTCCTCCTCCACCTTAACCCTGACCCTTATCCTTACATTCTCAATCTATACTCCGTGCCTCGTCCTCCTCCTCCCCTCCTCCTCCTCCTCCTCCTCCTCCTCCTCCTCCACCTTAACCCTGACCCTTATCCTTCCATTCTCAATCTATACTCCTGCTGTCCTCTTCCTCCTCCTCCTCCTCCTCCTCCTCCTTAACCCTGACCCTTATCCTTCCATTCTCAATCTATACCCCTGCTGTCCTCTTCCTCCTCCTCCTCCTCCATCTTAACCCTGACCCTTATCCTTCCATTCTCAATCTATACCCCTGCTGTCCTCTTCCTCCTCCTCCATCTTAACCCCGACCCTTATCCTTCCATTCTCAATCTATACACCTATTGTCCTCTTCCTCCTCCTCCTCCATCTTAACCCTGACCCTTCTCCTTCCATTCTCAATCTAAACACCTATTGTCCTCTTCCTCCTCCTCCTCCTTAACCCTGACCCTCAACCTTCCATTCTCAATCTATATCCCTGCTGTCCACTTCCTCCTCCTCCACCTTAACCCTGACCCTCTACCTTCCATTCTCAATCTATTGTCCAGCTGTCCTCTTCCTCCTCCTCCTCCTCATCCACCTATACCCTGACCCTTATCCTTCAATTCTCAATCTGTACCCCTGCTGTCCTCCTCTTCCTCCTCCTCCTCCTCCTCCTCCTCCACCTTAACCCTTTTCCTTCCATTCTCAATCTACACCCCTGCTGTCCTCTTCCTCCTCCTCCACGTTAACCCTGACCCTTATCCTTCCATTTTCAATCTATACCCCCGATGTCCTCCTCTTCCTCCTCCTCCTCCTCCTCCTCCTCCCTTATCCTTCCATTCTCAATCTATACCCCTGCTGTCCTCTTCCTCCTCCTCCTCCTCCCCTCCTCCTCCACCTTAACCCTGACCATTATCCTTCCATTCTCAATCTATACCCCTGCTGTCCTCTTCCTCCTCCTCCTCCTCCATCTTAACCCTGACCCTTATCCTTCCATTCTCAATCTATACTCCTGCTGTCCTCTTCCTCCTCCTCCTCCACCTTAACCCTGACCCTTACCCTTCCTTTCTCAATCTATACCCCTGCTATCCTCTTCCTCCTCCTCCTCCTCCATCTTAACCCTGACCCTTATCCTTCCATTCTCAATCTATACCCCTGCTGTCCTCTTCCTCCTCCTCCACCTTAAGCCTGAACCTTATCCTTCCATTCTCAATCTATACCCCTGCTGTCCTCTTCTTCCTCCACCTTAACCCTGACCCTTATCCTTACATTCTCAATCTATACTCCTGCTGTCCTCTTCCTCCTCCTCCTCCTCCTCCACCTTAACCCTGACCCTTATCCTTCCATTCTCAATCTATACTCATGCTGTCCTCTTCCTCCTCCTCCTCCTCTTCCTCCTCCTCCTCCTCCACCTTAACCCTGACCCTTATCCTTCCATTCTCAATCTATACCCCCTACTGTCCTCTTCCTCCTCCTCCTCCTCCTCCACCTTAACCCTGACCCTTATCCTTCCATTCTCAATCTATACTCCCTACTGTCCCTCTCCTCCTCCTCCTCCTCCTCCTCCTCCTGCTCCTCCTTAACCCTGACCCTTATCCTTCCATTCTCAATCTATACCCCCTACTGTCCTCTTCCTCCTCCTCCTCCTCCACCTTAACCCTGACCCTTATTCTTCCATTCTCAATCTATACTCCTGCTGTCCTCGTCCTCCTCCACCTTAACCCTGACCCTTATCGTTCTATTCTCAATCTATACTCCTGCTGTCCTCTTCCTCCTCCTCCTCCTGCTCCTTAACCCTGTGCCTTCTCCTTCCATTCTCAATCTATACACCTATTGTCCTCTTCCTCCTCCTCCTCCTCCTCCATCTTAACCCTGACCCTTCTCCTTCCATTCTCAATCTATACACCTGCTGTCCTCTTCATCTTCATCTTCCTCCACCTTAACCCTGACCCTCAACCTTCCATTCTCAATCTATTGTCCAACTGTCCTCTTCCTCCTCCTCCTCCTCCACCTTAACCCTGACCCTTATCCTTCCATTCTCAATCTATACCCATGCTGTCCTCTTCCTCCTCCTCCTCCTCCTCCACCTTAACCCTGACCCTTATCATTTCATTCTCAATCAATACCCCTGCTGTCCTCCTCCTCCTCCTCTACCTTGGCGTTCTGTCCTGCTCTGTCTGGTTGTGGTCTGATCCATAATATAAAATCTTTTAAGAGCAGTCTCTTTCAGAGGCCTTGCTGGCTGTTTCTGTATGCCATGGCAGGTTCCCACCTCGCCTCTGCACAAGCGTGATAAATATTTTACACCTCTGCCCACTGAGCGAGGGAACAATTCACTTCTCATTTCATCACACACTCATTCCCTCAAATCCTTAAAAGCTCTCTCTCTCTCTCTCTCTCTGTCAATTCCACAAAAAAAGTTAAATAAAAATACATATTTATACATACATAAAATATATATATATTTATATATAAATAAATGGTGGGACCAACAACAATACAACAGCAATACAACAATTCCAACAACAATGGTAGTAGACCAGTGTAACGCTTGGGCGTAGTGGGTGCAGAGTCAGGAAGCAGAGACTGCAGGGTAGTGTTTTTTAATAACACAAAACGGCAAAACACAAGCCGCCCCAACAGAGAACGAGTGCGCACACAAAACCAAAGTGCCCAAACACATGGGACAGAACAGGTCGGCGCAAAATACTCACTCGCACCTCAAAATACAAATGAGCGTGCAATCACAAGCTACACACAGATCAAATAATCCCGCACACAGAGCAGGCGGGCCTCCTGGCTAAAATAGCCCGGCTAATCAGCCCAAACCAAAAACAGGTGCACACAATAAACGGAAAGGGAATCGGTGCACACAATAAACGGAAAGGGAATCAGTGGCAGCCAGTAGGCCGGCGACGACGAGTGCCGAGCGCCACCCGAACAGGAGGGGGAGCCACCTTCGTTAGTAGTCGTGACAACCAGTGTCGACATGATCTCTCTCTCTCTCTCTCTCACTCTCTCTCTCTCTCTCTCTCTCTCTCTCTCTCTCTCTCTCTCTCTCTCTCTCTCTCTCTCGGCCCAGCAGCCTGCCTCTCTCTACAACAAATATATATGGTTGGTATTTTGGGGGCAGTGGGTGTTTTGTCTGTGTTTTCAGAATACTGAACAATACCAAAGATGGTCTATCTATCAATAAAATGAGTCAATACAATGACTACAAACATACATTACGATCCAGAACTCTGCTCATGTGCTAAACACATGTTTAGTTAAAAGCAAGGATGTGAAGCGTGTGTTTCTTTAGAAACCATGTTTCTTCAATAGCAGGCCTGTTGTGTGTGTGTGTGTGGTACTGGCTGCTGAGCCCAGCCTAGCATGGATAATTTCAGTGGCTGAGCTCTATTATGACATTAAAGGGGCAGTGCAGTTAAAAACGTGATTTCCTGTTGTTTTTTTCATGATATTTCCACACCATGAGGTCAAAATAACACTGAAATTGTGAAAATGAGGATTATGCCTTTTTGAGCAAGAGCTGTCTGAAAGAAATGCCTGGAATTTCAGCCTATTCAGGTGGGATGGAACTTTTGGCTCACCTGAATAGTTTACCTGTTCATATCACAGATGTGCTGTTGAGGTTACGACGCCGAGCGCAGGGTTATAAGCTCTTGTCTGTGTTGGGTGACTTTACCGAAAGGAAAAGTTTTTGCTTCGGGGAAGAATTTGCTTCACGCTTTTCTTGATTAATCTCCTGTTGTAGCTAGCTTCACACGGCTAGCTGCAGAGACTTGCCTATCTTAGCTGTGCGGCTTAGCTAACCTGGCTAGTTCGCCGCAAGGCAAGCTATCCAACTGTCTACTTTTTTCTACCTGGAAGGTTAGAATAACTAGTTCGCGCTCCCGTTTAGTTGAACCCTATACAGGCTTGACTAGACTGACCGGCCCCTGGTCATGCATCCATTGTGTTTTTCTTTGCTGCTAACACCCTCCACCAGAGAGTGCACAGAGTATCCCAAAGTGGTTTGTCTCCCATTCTTAAATCATGGGCTAACATCATGGATGGCTACCCGAGGCACAGCCTACGAAGACCTTGCTGTCCCATTCGGGCTAGCGCTAGCTCCTTGAACGTTCAGCAAGTGTGTTGTGGCAGCTCTCACATCTCTGAGAAACAAGGGGCTGAGAGGCTCCGCCAACATAGACGATTACCTGCTTTGCTCCCCATCCCAGGAGCAGCAAGCGGTAGGAGACACAGCTTCCCTTGTAACCCACCTCTCCGAGTTCAATCTCAATCAGAAAAAGAGCTGTTTGGTGCCAACACAGAAAATAGAATACCTAGGTGTAATGCTGGATTTTCTCTCTCTAATCAAGCAACACTTTTGGGAAGACTGCATCGCGCCGTTCTAACAGTGCCTCTCCCTGTTCCACCTGGCACGCTCGGTCAATTTCAAGACGTGCCTCCGAGTGCGGGGGTTGATGGCGTCCACCATCTCAGTAGTACCTCTCAGCCTACTGAGGATGAGAGACTTCCAGCACTGGATTTTTGCACAACGTCTGTGTACACGGCATCACCTTAATTGCCAGATATAGTTGACTTCCGCTTTCAATTGGGTCTCCGTCACTGGAAGATCCCCTCAATCTTTATTTCTGGCTCTAGGGATAGTGGCATCAAGGAAAAATGGTGACAACAGATGCGCCACTCACAGGCTGGGGCGCAGTTCACGAGGGAGATGCAATAAACGGAGCATGGGCTCCACAACTCTGCATTTCTCACATTAATTGCGTCAAACTGCTGACAGTGCTTCTTCCACTAAAACACTTTCTACCCTCCCTTTGGAATTGTCATAGCTTGATCAGAATGGACAATATGACTGTAGTGGCGTACATCAACCGCCAGGGTGGCACTCGCTTCCTGCTCTTACACCGACTATCTGTCAGGATTATTCTGTGGAGCAGAGAAAACCTACTGTCCCTACATGTACAACTCATGTCCCGGGGACGTTTTGAATGTAGGAGCTGACTTATCGTTCAGAGGGAATCCCCATCAAGGGGAAAGGAGACTCCTTCCCCAGGTGATGGAACAGATCATGGGTGTCACGTCCTGACCATAGTAAGATGTTATTTTCTATGGTAGAGTAGGTCAGGGCGTGACAGGGGGTGTTTTTCTATGTTTGTATTTCTATGTTCATGTTCTAGTTTTGTATTTCTATGTTGGTTTTGTTTGGGATGATCTCCAATTAGAGGCAGCTGGTCCTCGTTGTCTCTAATTGGAGATCATACTTAAGTAGGGGTTTTTTCCACCTGGGTTTGTGGGAAATTATTTTTGAGTCAGTGTATGTTTCACCTCTGCGTCACGATTTGTTGTTTTGTCATTTCAGTTTATTTGTATATTGCATTGTTTCACAGTGTTAATAAAATGTGGAACGACACACACGCTCTGCACTTTGGTCTGCTCATTCCTATGACAACCGTGACACTGGGAGATATACGGTCATTGCAAGAAAACGCGTACTGCCCGTTGTTCTTCATGCTAGCAGTAGAAGCACCACTGAGGGTTGACTCCCTTGCACACCCTTAGCCAAGGGTGTTGCTTTACGCTTTTCCTTCCCTCAGCCTCATACTCTCCACACTGGCCTCATCTTGGTAGCCCCTCCATGGCAAGGTAAGCTCTGGATATTGGAGATCATTCTTGCAAAATGATGTGTAATTCTTATTGGAATCCAGCCAAACAGTTGACATTTTTATTCACCATTCACCTGCAACCTGCATTCATATTGATTGCCAGGGTTAGTGACAGTGTGAGGAGACTACCTAAGCCATTTAAACTGGAACAACCATTTCAGTAATGGGTGCAAAAAATCTAACTAAATGATTGGATTCGTTTAGAAAAATGTTATGTTATTTATCTTTGTGTAGCATCAAATTAATCAATCACTCACTCAATGTACATGCAAAAATACGGATTTTAAAAACAATGAATTTGTTAGCATAACTTAAAACAATAGAGTTGGTGACATCTCATTTAGTTTTGAGTCGGTACCACAAACATTTGACATAATAATGACTTTTCATTGACTTTGAGTTCAACTTACTAGAAGTATTTGAGTTAAAAATGGCTTGGAGTTTACAGTGTACTGTCTTCAGTGTCAGGGCTTCTGAAGGTTGATATTGAGACGGCTTGGCTTCAGAGAGCATGTGCGATAAGGGAGTTGGACATATCCCACTGTGAGATGTCTAAACAAATAAGTGAAAGACAACTTAAGGTTACTTGCATAACCCCAGTTCTCTAACACCACAGAGTGTGAGGAAGTTTGGCATGCTTGGGAATGATCAGAGGGCAGGTGAGTGACTCTCTCATTCGCCACTCGACCCCTCTGTCTACTTCAAGCTACTTTGAGATTCTGGTGAATTCCACTGTGAGATGTCTCACTCATAATATCAGAGAACCGGGGTTACGGCTCTATCCGTTGACACCTTCTTGTAGCCACAGTATGCGTGTGTGTGTGACTGGCTGTTGTGTGTTCAGTATGGCCCTATGAGGGACTGTTGCTCCCACATCCCCACAGACACTAACAAAAAGTGACAGGCCAGTCAGGGCCATGGTGCTCTGAGGAGACCTGCATTGTAGCAGAAACCCAAGAGTCTGGTTCACAGCCAAAAACAACACAAAGAGCTCTGAAAAGCAGAATGGGATGAGGCTTTTCTCTCCTTAAGAGTTTCTCTCTCTCTCTCTCTCACACACACACACACAGGGACGCACACATTTACCTACACACACACACACACATACTCATACATGCATGCACAGATCACTGACAACCAATTCATCATGTGACTGTGAGGCCATTCAAGCTTTAAGAGCAGCATATATTTCCCCCATGTGTTAACAGTCTTCATCCATCAGGGTTTCCCAACCGTCCTCCACATCACTGTTTTGCCAATCAACAGTTATATTGAGCTATATTGTGTGCATATTTGTCCTTGTTGATGCATGCTTAAATTTTTTCATTTTTATTTGTTTTGTTTCACCTTTATTTAACCAGGTAGGCTAGTTGAGAACAAGTTCTCATTTACAACTGCGACCTGGCCAAGATAAAGCATAGCAGTGCGACACAAACAACAACACAGAGTTACACATGGAATGAATTGAGCCTTCAGATGAATTATTTATTTTTCATATAGGACAGCATGCAATACTCTTTCCCTCCCCTCTTACTTTAGATATCTGGTTTAACAGAGATAGGCATATGCTCTCTCTCTTCCTCTCTGTCCCTTCATCTCTATCTCTACCGCTCTCTCTATCTATCTTTCTCTATCTTTCTGTCACTGCACATCCCCCATAAAGGCCAAGTATAAAGGGAAACTACCAGTAACTTTCTGTGGGCTACAAGCAATGTGAATGGTTTCCTTATATAGACCTACGCTCATAAATGTTTCACATCATGCACTTTTATGTATTATGTAGCCCAGGCAGCAGTGCCTCTCTTGTGGCTATTACTCCAATGTTTTACAATTATAATATTCTAGACTGGATGAGGAATAAATACAGAGGCTATTATGATGAGTATATTAAGAATTTATGACATCATCTCGCAAGAAATACGTGTCCCCATATCCTCAATATTATTTATTCAGATCTCTTTTTGTTATTTCTTAGGCTGTCCGTTGGTGGGCGCTAAGTGGAGGAGGCCGTTCGGAGCGAATGGGTAGGACGCCTGCCTCCTGCCTCCATCACATGGTCCAGCTTAACCGAGAAACCTCGAGCACAGATGGAGCAGAACGGGAAACCGAGAGACGAGCCCCTCTGCTAGCGGCGAGAAGCATCCTCTGAAATAGAAACATAACCTACCCCTTCTGCAGCAGAAATGGAAAAACGGACGCAAGATAAAAAGCAACAACAAAACCGACAGTTTTGCACAGTGTCATGCTGCTTTCGCGTTTAATATCACGGAAGAGTCAGGGAAGGTTGTGAGTGAGTGAGTGAGGGGGTGGATCTTTGCAGAGAATGAAATCCAAGGCGCTTGTTGTCCCAAGTGAATCATTTGAAGAGCTTGCAGAGACACAGAGCGACCGGGATGCCGCGCAACATCGCGCCTCCTATTCAGCCGCGAGGTTAAGTGAGTATAATTGTTGGGGGGGAATATACTTTTACCGGTTGACACCTCTTTCATTTGTGGTCTACTTTTGATCAACATTGTCTGCGTTCCGTCAGGGATGTGACATGCCACTGTGAGAGCGGCCAGGTTATTCTAGGCGATTCCACCTGTCTGATCAATGATTCATACTCAGTAAAGTGCTCTAGCCAATCGGTCAGTGATGTGAGAAACTTGTTTCTTTCCTTTGGGAATTGCGCGCGTCCCCGATTATGGTCGAAATTGAATGTGTTAACACTTAATTAATTCCTACACAGTGCACAATAATTCTGATTTAGAGGTCAGGCCAGTGCAGTTTGAAGTTCTGAACATGTGTCGTAGGCTACTTAACAATGAAAACCATTATAATTGATGAATGAACAGATGCCCCCGGTCAGCTCTGAAGCACACCAGTAGTGGTCTGAAAGACAGCAGGGGAGAGAGGTGCAGATGAAGATGTTAATATCTGAGTCATGACCTCATCATCCTGTCCAGGCTTGATGCAGCCTGTCTGTTCTAGATGTAGATGTTGATGCTGAAGAGATGGCGCTATGTTTATTAGACTGCCTTGAAGAGGGAGTGAAGGGACTGGTTCTCCCTTTTAAAACATAATGGACAAATTATGCATATTTATAGTCATCAACTGGAGAGAATTGATTCCCAGCTATTCTCAGAGTAATGTTGTGTGTGTGTGTGTGTGTGTGTGTGTGTGTGTGTGTGTGTGTGTGTGTGTGTGTGTGTGTGTGTGTGTGTGTGTGTGTGTGTGTGTGTGTGTGTGTGTGTGTGTGTGTGTGTGTGTGTGTGTGTGTGTGTGTGTGTGTGTGTGTGTGTGTGTGTGTGTGTGTGTGTGTGTGTGTGTGTGTGTGTGTGTGTGTGTGTGTGTGTGTGGGAGGGAGGGAGCGAGCGAGCGAGGGAGCGAGGGATGCACAGCAGGTTCCACGGTGCATATCGATGAATGGATTCCTCTTACTATGCAGCAGGGGTTCCCAGCTTGTCAAGTGCGTGCGTGCATGCGTGTGTGTGTGCGCACTTCACCTCATTACACTCATTGTGTTGATTTAAGCAGGAGAGTCACCCCAGAGAGCTGTGCTCCTGTTTCTCTCATTATGAAGTGATGCCCAGAATCACATTTACACTGACAATCACACCAGGAGAAAGTTGGATGAGGCGTTGTCACCTATACACTCTGTTTCCAGTCCTTCCTGTAGAGTTTTCACTAAGACTTTATTTGAAGCAGCTACTGTTGAAGGGTTATGATATGAATATGAATAATGCCATATAGATGTAGCATTATTAGGGACATAATAAGGCTTTGATATTGTGAATATCATCTATATTATCTATATTATCTCAGAGAATGGGCCCCTCATCCCCTATTACTCTATTATACTGTTGCATAATGCTCTGTTACTGCATTAGTGATATGAATATCAAATCAAATTGTATTGGTCACATACAGATGTTAGCAGATGTTAATGCGAGTGTAGCGAAATGCTTGTGCTTTTAGTTTCGACCGTGCAGTAATATCTAACAAGTAATCTAACCTAACAATTTCACAACTACCTTATACACACAAGTGTAAAGGAATGAATAAGAATATGTACATAAAAATATATGAATGAGTGATGGTATAGAACGGCATAGGCAAGATGCAGTAGATGGTATAGAGTACAGTATATACATATGAGATGAGTAATGTAGAGTATGAAAACATTATATAAAGTAGCATTGTTTAAAGTGACTGGTGATACATTTATTACATCCAATTTTTCATTATTAAAGTGGCTAGAGATGAGTCAGTATGTTGGCAGCAGCCACTCAATGTTAGTGATGGCTGTTTAACAGTCTGATGGCCTTGAGATAGAAATATGGCAATTGACAAATGCAACAGAACACGACATCAAGTAAAGTATTTTTATGTACAGGCGGGCCACAATTCAGTTGTACTATGAAGCTAACAGAGCTATACTCAGCAAAATTACCAATACCAACCGAAACAAATGCAGTCTTCTTTCCAGACAGGAGGTTGTTTGATACCTTAGTGACATTGGTGCCTTGACTTGGATTACACTATTGGGGAGAGGGGGGGGGGGGGGGGGGGGTCAAATAATTAGTTACCTAGTCTGATGCATGAGGAGTCACAGAGACACTTAGACTTTATTTCAAAGTCCTAATTTGGTCTTAAATCCTGCATACAACACAGGTTTTATCCCCAGGCTATTATCTCCAACCACGTAATGACACGTGCCCCCCCCCCCCCCCCCCACACCACACACACACACACACACACACACACACACACACACACACACACACACACACACTAAAATGTACTGGTCTACTGCATACTTACACTGTAGCATTTCAAAGAACTGACAAAACTCTCTTGGTTCCATAGCATGTCTAGCAGCCCTTCTCCAGGTATGATATTTTAAAGATTAAGCCTTTCTCTCCTGCAGGCAATGGCTGAACTCCTCCAGGCAGAACAAAAGTCCCCTCTACGGGGTGACAGAACAGTCAGCCAGCCCCCACTGGGCCTGGGGACAATTTCTACTTAAACCATCAGAGACCGCAGAACATCTCTCTGTCTCTCTTTTTTTAGATTGGATTGGCACCCTGGCAAATTAAAGTGTGTGTGTGTGACAGGGCTCCAGACTAACATTTTCCCCCTTTTTCAATTGGTGGCACCAGCCCATGATTTGTTCGCACATTTGTAATCATTTTATATAGTCATTCACAGTGCTTTATTAGGAGGTGTAACTGAGATGGTATTCAATAAATCAGTTGTTTCCAGGCAGGAATGGATGATTCAAGATATTTTGATGGACAACCTAATCCAGTGATCGTCATAAACTTTGGCCAGATATTAGGCTATTGTTTTTATATTTTACTGTTCAAATAGGGCTCCAGAATTTTCAGAATTTGCTTTTGTTCAACAGAGATGAGTTTGTCAATTTATTTGGGAAAGATTCACCACCTGAGTAAGTGGAAACTCTAAACACAGCCACATCGCTAACTCAAAACATAATACCCACTGCTGGTAGCCATGTACAATATTCATCTAATAGTACATTCAATGTCCTATAAACATTTTGCAGTTGTGGCCTAGGCTACTACCCATTGAAGCCTGCACTCACAATGGCTGATGCAAATTTTGCATGCTTCATATCTTAAAGCCAAGAGTAGTTTTTTCCAAAGCATCCTTTTTCCCGCAATTGAATTTTGAAATATTATAGCCTAAAATCAAATGTAAAAATAATGATCCCGGAGGGGAAGAGTGAGTGGCTCGCTCATCACAGCAGTAGGGCCCAGCGAAACAGGCACAGGGACAGAGGGCAGAAACTTTAATAATGCGAATCATGAGGATAATGCACGTTACTGTTTCACAAAATCATGGTTTTAGTATGCATATTAGCAAAAATAAAAAACTATTGTTCGGAGTGAGGTGAGCATGTAGAGTGTGTTGCTCACACCGATGTGACCAATTAAAAATGTAACTCACAGATTCAAGGCAAAGGGTCGCAAAATGCGACTAAAAGTGACTCGTTTCAGGAGAGGCATTTGTAAACATGTATTTTTTTTATCAAAATGCGTTTTTTGGCAGAAATGCCTTCTGGAACATGTGAACTTTCATGTGCCTTAATAACAAACTTGTAAATACAAATACAATTGTTAAATTACGAGTCTAGTTGGTTTAGCCATGGAAAAAGTCAGGAATCTTCCCGCCAGCCATGATTGGCTGAGATAATAGATGGGCTGGACATGCCGAGAGATGAGTTTGGATTGGTCTGCCATATAGCACCTTCTGTCTATAACATGAGCTGGTCAGTATGTGTAGGTAGTTCAGATTGGTCTGCCATGTAGCACCTTCTGTCTATAGCATGAGATGGTCAGTATGTGTAGGTAGTTCAGATTGGTCTGCCATGTAGCACCTTCTGTCTATAACATGAGATGTTCAGTATGTGTAGGTAGTTCAGATTGGTCTGCCATGTAGTACCTTCTGTCTATAACATGAGATGGTCAGTATGTGTAGGTAATCCCTTCTAATGCGGCTTTTTTGAAAGATGCTCTCAACTTTCTGGAGGACCGAGTTTTGAAATCAATGGAATGTCCAGTGGAAGCAGAGTATACCTAAGGAGATGGAGAAAATTCTGCCACTTGATTGCAAATATGTGGAGGGAGTCAAAAAAGAGAACACACAGAAGGCTGCTTTATCAAATATCTGTCTCCGGATTACATCTTCAAATTAAGGGCAACTATGGCATCCGTAACAGAGAGGGGAAGGGTTCATCCATGTATTCAGGTAAGAGAGTCTAGCTATCTATATTTTCAGGAATTATAAGTTTATAATTTTGTCAGAAACTGTTTTGATTGTAAGTTAACGTGTACTTTTAGCTAGCTTGCTAACGTTAACTGGCTGTCTCACTAGCTAGCTAACGTTAAGTTAAGTGTATCTGTGTAGTAATATTATTTGTATCTCAGAGCTATTTGCATTGCTAGTTATAGCCTAATGTTAGCTAGCTAGCTAACATTGAACCTAGTTGATAGTTAGCTAGCGAACATTGAACCTGGTTGGTTAGTTCAGCTACCAGCAGATTCATGCAGGGTAGTAATTTAGGAGTTGGGATTATGTTTAGTGCTTGCTAGCTAGCTACTTGTCTAAACAAAAGACTCCACTATGCAAGTAACCATTTCACTGTACCATTTTTATTTAACTCGGCAAAAGGGTGTTTGATTTAGTATTTCCGGGTTTTTTGGTTTATGGTCTATGTTTATGTATTTCTATGTGTAGTCTAGTAAGTGTGTTTCTATGTGGAGTTAATTGGGGTGGACTTCCAATTGAAGGCAGCTGTGTGGTGTTGCCTTTGATTGGAAGTCCTATATTAGTTGGGTGTGTTTGTCTGTGTGTTTGTGGGAAATTGTTCTGTGTTTAGCCTTGTGCCTTGCCAGACTGTCAGTGGATCGTTCGTTCTCTTGTTTGTTGTTTTTGTGTTCGTTTTGATTTAATAAATGTTCAAAATGAACAAACACAGTCCTGCTGCATTTTGGTCCTCCTTCACCGACGATACCCGTGACAGACAGTGTCCAAGTTCTAAAATTCTCCAGTAGAATGCCCTGTTTTAATTCGTCACACTCACAACTGTACGCTATTTTGTGCTTGCCATTAACTTGTAAATAATGATCTTGTTGTGAGTTTATTGTCCTGTAATAATGAATACAAATTTGCTAAAGTTAAGACGTTGTCAGCTATATGATATGGCCATTATTTGTACTGGCTAGCCTGCTAACTTAATGTAAGCTAGCTAGCTAGCTAACAAGCTATAAAAAAACGAACCAAACAGTGTTTATTGGTGTTAAAATACACCAGTTATGTTATTTTGGATCTCCTGATGTCATGCAGCCTGTCGTTTTTTGTGTTTATTGTTTTTCATAACGACAACAACAAGTTTGATGCCAGACGACAATAGAATGTTCATGATGTCATTGCAACAACTGTCTACAGACAGTATAAACCAGCCTTTAGTTTTGACATTTTTTGGTTGTTTAGTACACTACCGTATTCACTCTGTTTAGCACATGGCCTCACATGTGAATCCTTAAAGAGATGGGTGGGGCTAAGGCTTAAGAGGGTGTGAATGATGCTGTATGGGTGTAGACAAAGAAGAGCTCTCCAGTTGGTGTACCAAAACATTCAAGGGCCATTTTCTCAAAAGTGGGGTTTACAAGTTTATCAACTTTCAAAGCAGAATTACATTCTCATTGTTCCTCAACTGCAGTGTATGATAAACCATTTTCTAGCTCTGAGTCTCTACTTTTATCCAATGTAAAAAAACACAATTTCACATTTTGCTACATAAGACCGAATGGAGCCGGTCGGTCACAAATGATTGGAGTCTGGAGCCCTGGACTGTGGTGCGTGTGTATGTGTGTGTGTGTGTCTGTCTATTTCGACATGCTTGTGTGTGTGTGTCTGTATGTGTGTCTGTGTGTCTCTGTGTGTCTCTGTGTGTCTGTGTGTGTCTGTGTGCTTGTGCGTGGATGAAGGGTCGGTGGGCATAGATTGGCCAGTTACCCAGACAAATTAGTCCTGGCCTGGGCAGAGAGACCAGGACCTCAGCCTGCCACCTGTCATTAGTACCACAGATCCATGACTGGGAGGTTCAGGGCACCAAAACCCACTGACTGTATAAATCCTCTTAAATGATTAATTCTGTGCATAGGGCAAGACAAGGTTCACAGGCCGAGAGGAGTAGAAGAGGAGAGGAAGAGAGGAGAGAGGGAAGAGGATGTATTAAGGCAGAAGCGATGATAGGGGAGATGACAGGATGAGATAAGAGGGGAGGAGAAGAAGGATGGAGAGTAGGGGAGATGACAGTTTGACTTATCCCCTGGGGCTATATACCATAGCAAAAGTAAGATTAAGGGATTGAAAATAAACTTCTAACTCCTGGAGACACATCTCGAAAGAAGCCTTGCAACTGATACATCGTTTGACAATGTAACATCTCCCTTCTACTGTATCCCCATCTATGTAACAGCACAGTGGGTGACACAGAGTGCGATTCACATTAATTGTCACCTATAACTTAGTGGAAGGTCACTTGCACACGCTGTCTTTTCATACATTTGTCATCATTATCACATGCTCTGGAGAAGATAGGAGCATGGTGCACTTAGGGGTGTTCCTCTGCTGCTAATCATATGATATGATAGCGTATGCATTAGACTAGAAGAACTAGGAGAACTAATCCATAACACTGTATTGATTCATGTCCAACATGGGAGAATCAGATCCTGATACTGGCATGGTAATGTCAGCCTTTTTATGATAGTGTAGTTGAGTAAAAGAGGAGAGGAACCCACAACTCATTAAGCACGTCTTTTAGATAGACATGGAAATGTGATGGTTTTCTATTCGACACGACAGACCTCCTAGTTGTGTCCATTCTTTCATAACATTTCTATAAGCGACGCTGTGAATATTAGCCAAAAATGCGAAACAGACTAGCATCCATGCTTCTGTACGTCGTGCCTCATTGAACATTATCATAGACTACCATTCATTCTGAGAGTGACTCACATTTCAGCAAGCAAGTAACTTTAATGTTAGAATGTAGAGTATTTAGTTGTTTATTACACTGCTAATTATCATGAAGGGTAAAAGGTTGAATTATTAGGTGTTAGTAAATTGTGTGGAAGGAAATATCCCTTTAATGGCCTATTTTGTGACACCCATAATCTGGATTTAATCAATGTTTTAATCTGTTGAGATTGGGTTAATTTGGTAATAGGTTCAGAGATCCAGAGAGTGACATATTTACAGGTCTGGTGTCAGTCCCATGGCAGTCATAGGATTAGAAAATCTTTAATTTTGTGATTCAATGCTGTATGGAAACAATCTGACTTTGTTTGTGCATGTATATGGGGAGGCAGGTAGCCTAGTGGTTAGAGTGTTGGGCCAGTAACAGAAAGGTTGCTAGATCGAATCCCTGAGCTGACAAGGTACAAATCTTTCGTTCTACCCCTGAACAAGGCAGTTAACCCACTGTTCCTGGGCTATCATTGTAAATACAAATTTGTTCTTAACTGACTTGCCTGGTTAAATAAATATGGTTATGGATGTTTTAAATTGTATCATAATGTGTAAATACGAGGCCACACACTTGTGGGATCAACTTTGTTTCCACGTCATCTCATTGAAATTATGTTGAACTAACGTTGAATTGATGTCTGTGCCCAGTGGGCTATCACTATAACATACCCCCCCCCTCCCCCCCACATACACACACACAGACAGAGCGAGATGACAGGGAGTTATTCAGAGTGTGTGGGTGTTTATTTATTTATGAAAATGTTACTGTTCTCCCATCTTTTCTATTTGCTGGATATCATAAGGTTTGGGACAAAGCAATCATTGAAAGACATTAGTGAGGGGTATGGGTTGTTAGGGAGGGATATTTCCCTGTAGAATGGACCATTCTCCTCAGTAAATTTCATAAAAATAAAAATGGTAAAACATTCAAAAAGTGATACTTTTTAGATAAAACTATACTAAATATAATCATGTCAACAAGTAACTGATTAAAACACACTATTTTGCATAGAAGATCTACAGTAGCCTCAACAGCACCCTCTAGGGTAGCACCATGGTGTAGCCAGAGGACAGCTAGCTTCTGTCCTCCTGCATGCTCTTCAACCGATCGCTGCCCGCACCTGCCCGCCCGCTTAGCATCACTACTCTGGACGGTTCTGACTTAGAATATTTATTTATAAAAAATAAAAAAAAACACCTTTATTTAACCAGGTATGCTAGTTGAGAACAAGTTCTCATTTACAACTGCGACCTGGCCAAGATAAAGCATAGCAGTGCGACAGAAACAACAACACAGAGTTACATGGACTAAACAAGCGTACAGTCAACACAATGGTACGTACAACTTTCATTCATAGGCTAGGTTGTAGCAACCTCATGATGGGTATAGGGATAATTAGAGTATCATGTAGTAGTCTAAACCTATCGCTGTTACATTGAACTGGGTGAATGGAATATGAATGACAGTCATCCAATATGCTGTAATAGAAATAAGGACATGCTCATGAAGGACCTAACCAAAATAGAGAATAAAACCCTTGACTCTGGCGGCTCCGGACTGGGCACCGACTCGGGCGGCTCCGGACTGGAGGGCGACTCTGGTGGCTCCGGACTGGAGGGCGACTCTGGGTGCTCAGGACTGGAGGGCGACTCTGGCGGCTCCGGACTGGAGGCCGTCTCTGTCGGCTCCGGACTGTAGGCCGTCTCTGTCGGCTCCGGACTGTAGGCCGTCTCTGTCGGCTCCGGACTGTAGGCCGTCTCTGTCGGCTCCAGACTGTAAACTGTCGCCGGAAGCTCTGGACGGGGAACTGTCGCTGGAGGCTCTGGACGGGGAATGCGCACTGAAGGCCTGATGCGTGGGGCTGGCTTTGGAGGCGCCAGACTAGTAACACGCACCACAGGGCTAATGCGAGGAGCAGGAACAGGACTCACCAGGCCGGGGAGACCTACTGGAGGCCTGGTCCGTGGAGGAGGCACAGGATAGACCGGGCTGTGGGGGAGCACTGGAGATCTGGTGCGTAGGCTTGACACCACTCTTCCAGGCTCAATGCCCACTTTTCCCCGGAGACACAGTACGCAGAGCCGGCGCAGGATACCCTGGGCTGAAACGTCGCACTGGAGACCAGACGCACTGAGCTGGCACAATCCGCCCTGGCTGGATGCCCACTCTCGCATGGCACTTGCGGGGGGCTGGCATATAGCGCTCCGGGCTATGAGCGCGTACTTGAGACACTGTGCGCTTCACCGCATAACACGGTGCCTGACCAGTACCACGCTGCTTCTGGTAAGCACGGGGAGTTGGCTCAGGTCTATCGCCTGACTCCGCCAATCTCCCCGGGTGCCCCCCCCCCAAAAAAAAAATGTTTTTGGGGGCTGCTTACTCCATGTGTAACTCTGTGTTGTTATATGTGCCTCTCGGGCTTCCTTGCCAGCCGTGTTCTCGCATAACGTTCGCTCCCCTCTCCTGCTGCTTCCGTTCTCCTGGCTGCCTCCACCTGTTCCCATGGGAGGCGATCCCTTCCAGCCAGGATCTCCTCCCATGTGTCTAGAATCGGCTTCCTATTTCGCAACAAAGCATCCTTCACTCATGCTACCAAACATACCCTCGTAAAACTGACCATCCTACCGATCCTCGACTTCGGCGATGTCATCTACAAAATAGCCTCCAAAATAGCCTCCAGACTACATCCAGCAAACTGGATGTAGTCTATCACAGTGTCATCCGTTTTGTCACCAAAGCCCCATATACTACCCACCACTGCGACCTGTATGCTCTCATTGGCTGGCCCTCGCTTCATACTCGTCGCCAAACCAACTGGCTCCAGGTCATCTACAAGTCTTTGCTAGATAAAGCCCCACCTTATCTCAGCTCACTGGTCACCATAGCAGCACCCACCCGTAGCACGCGCTCCAGCAGGTATATCTCACTGGTCATCTCGAAAGCCAATTCCTCCTTTGGCCAACCTTTCCTTCCAGTTCTCTGCTGCCAAAGACTGGAACGAACTGCAAAAATCACTGAAGCTGGAGACTCATATCTCCCTCACTAGCTTTAAGCACCAGCTGTCAGAGCAGCTCACAGATCACTGCACCTGTACATAGCCCATCTGTAAATAGCCCATCCAACTACCTCATCCTGTCAGAAGGTGGGTGTAGCTGGTGCATGAAGTCAGGCGCAGGAGAGCAGAATGAGTGAGCAACGTACTTTACTCAAAATAAAGGCACAAGGTAACAATACACTTGACCAACAATAAACGGCAATCAATTACGCACGGGTGAAAACAGCACCCGTCGAAAACCAGCCATAATGTACCGAATGAACATAGAAACAATCACGCACAAATACATGGGGGAAACAGAGGGGTAAATACATTAACATGTAATTGGGGAATGAAACCAGGTGTGTAGAAAGCAAAGACAAAACAAATGGAAAATGAAAGGTAGATCGGCGATGGCTAGAAGACCGGTGACGTCGACCGCCGAACGCCGCCCGAACAAGGAGAGGGACCGACTTCGGCGGAAGTCGTGACACATCCCAATACTATATTTATTTATTTATTTATTTATCTTGCTCCTTATCAACCCCAGTATCTCTACTTGCACATTCATCTTCTGCACATCTATTCACTCCAGTGTTTAATTGGTATATTGTAATTACAACCATGGCCTATTTATTGCCTTACCTCCCTTATCTTACCTCATTTGCACACACTGTATATAGACTTTTTCTACTGTATTATTGACTCTGTTTGTTTTACTCCATGTGTAACTCTGTGTTGTTATATGTGTTGAACTGCTTTGCTTTATCTTGGCCAGGTCGCAGTTGTAAATGAGAACTTGTTCTCAACTAGTCTACCTGGTTAAATAAAGGTCAAATGAAAATAAAATGAAAAAAATAAAATAAAAATTGCCCCCTGTTACAATTGCCCCCAGTCTCCCCAGTTAAAGAATGGAAACACAGAGAGCGGGACTCAGTCTGAATATAAAGACAAGGAGAGAGGGAAAGAAAGAGAAAGACAGACAGGGAGAGAGTGGTATACTCTGAGGACTAGTGGGAGTCAGATGTAGTGTTGGTTGGTTGTATAAGTGAATCCTTTATAGTTTAGTTATACTTCTTAATAAGGTCTGTTTCACTAGAGGAGACAGGGAGAGAGTGGTATACTCTGAGGACTAGAGGGAGTCAGATGTAGTGTTGGTTGGTTGTATAAGTGAATCCTTTATAGTTTAGTTATACTTCTTAATAAGGTCTGTTTCACTAGAGGAGACAGGGAGAGAGTGGTATACTCTGAGGACTAGAGGGAGTCAGATGTAGTGTTGGTTGGTTGTATAAGTGAATCCTTTATAGTTTAGTTATACTTCTTAATAAGGTCTGTTTCACTAGAGGATTGGTTGTATAAGTGAACCCATTGTTGTTGCGTAAGTATTCTGCTCCCTGAGTCAATACATGTTAGAAACTCATTTGGCAGTGATTACAGCTGTGAGTCTTCTTGGGTAAGTTTCTACGAGCTTTACACACCTGGATTGTTATTATTTTCAGAATTATTCTCTGTCAAGATGTTGGGGATCATGGACAGTAATGAATAGCAATTTTCACGTCTTGCCATAGATTTTCAAGCAGATTTAAGTCAAAAGTTTAACTTGTCCACTCAGGAACATTCACTGTCTTCTTGGTAAGCAACTCCAGTGTAGATTGGGCCTTGTGTTTTAGGTTATTGTCCTGCTGAAAGGTGAATTCCTCTCCCAGTGTCTGGTGTAAAGCAGACTGAAACAGGTTTTCCTCTAGGATTTTGCCTGTGCTTAGCTCCATCCCGTTTCTTTTTATCTGGGAAAAATTCCCCAATATTTGCCGATATCAAGCATGCCCATACCATGATGCAGCCACCACCATGCTTTAAAATAAGGAGGCAGTTACTCAGTGATGTGTTGTGATGGATTTGCCCCAAACATAAGGCTTTGCATTTAGGCCAGAAAAGTGTATTCCTTTGATGTGTTATTTTTGCAGCATTACTTTAGTGCCTTGTTGCATACAAGATGCATGTTTTGGAATATTTGTATTTTGTATATTTGTGTTCTTCTTTTCGCTCTGCCATTTAAGTCATTATTGTGGAATCACTACAATGTTGTTGATCCATCCTCAGTTTTCTCCCATCACAGCCATCTAATGCTGTAACTGTTTTAAAATCACCAATGGCCTCATGGTAACATCCCTGAGCAGTTTCAAAGTAGAGTATACATAATCCACAGTATAATTATTAACTTGAACATGCTTAAAGAGATATTCAATGTCTGATTTGATATTGTTACCCATCTACCAATCAATGCCCTTCTTTATGAGTCTTTCGAAAGGCTCCCTGATCCTTGTTGTTGAATCTGTGGTTGAAATTCAATACTTGATTGAGGGACCTTACATATGTTGTATGTATGGGGAACAGAGGAAGGGTTAGTTATTTAATAATCATGCTAACCCCTAGTATTTCACACAGAGTCAGAATCTAACATATTATGTAATTTGTTAAGGCACATTTTATTCCTGAAGAAATTTAGGCTTCCCTAACCAAAGGGGCTGTAAAGTTATGCAATGACTATATTTTAGTTATCACATTTGTTTTAATAAAAAAATTAATTAATCATCTTCCACTTTGACGTTATAGTATTTTGAGTAAATTGTTAACAAAAAAATTACAATTTAATCAGTTTGAACCCCACTTTGTAACACAATAAAATGTGAAGAAATCCAAGCGGTAGGAATACTTTTGCAATGCACTGTATACTTGTATTGTACTTGATCACTCGCAGAGTTTCATAAAAAGTATAAATGATTCAACTTTAACCTCTTACATCTAGATGTTCTGCTAGCGGAACACCGCTCCAATATCCAATGATTGGGCGTGGCGCAAAATACAAACTCCTTGAAAATCCGAAAACTTCAATTTTTCAAACATATGACTATTTTACACCATTTTAAAGACAAGACTCTCCTTTATCTAACCACACTGTCCGATTTCAAAAAGGCTTTACAACGAAAGCAAAACATTAGATTATGTCAGGAGAGTACCCAGCCAGAAATAATCAGACACCCATTTTTCAAGCTAGCATATAATGTCACAAAAAACAAAACCACAGCTAAATGCAGCACTAACCTTTGATGATCTTCATTAGATGACACTCCTAGGACATTATGTTATACAATGCATGCATGTTTTGTTCAATCAAGTTCATATTTATATCAAAAAACAGCTTTTTACATTAGCATGTGACGTTCAGAACTAGCATTCCCACTGAACACTTCCGGTGAATTTACTAAATTACTCACGATAAACGTTCACAAAAAACATAACAATTATTTTAAGAATTATAGATACGGAACTCCTTTATGCAATCGCGGTGTCCGATTTTAAAATAGCTTTTCGGTGTAAGCACATTTTGCAATATTCTGAGTAGATAGCCCGGCCATCACAGGCTAGCTATTTTGACACCCACCAAGTTTGGTACTCACCAAACTCATATTTACTATTAGAAAAATTGGATTACCTTTGCTGTTCTTCGTCAGAATGCACTCCCAGGACTTCTACTTCAACAACAAATGTTGGTTTGGTTCCAAATAATCCATAGTTATATCCAAATAGCGGCGTTTTGTTCGTGCGTTCAAGACACTATCCGAAGGGTAACGGAGGGTGACGCGCGGATGCGTATCGTGACAAAAAAAATTCTAAATATTCCATTACCGTACTTCGAAGCATATCAAACACTGTTTAAAATCAATTTTTATGCGATTTTTCTCGTAAAATAGCGATAATATTCCGACCGGGAGTCGTTGTTTTCGTTCAAAGACTCAAAGAAGAAAATGGACTCTTCACGTCTCATTGTTCTCATTGTTCTCAGATCGATCACTATCCAAATGCGCTACTGTTTTTCAGCCAGAGACTGCAGAGTCATCTTCAACGTTCTGGCGTCTTCTGAGAGCCTATGGGAGCCTTAGAAAGTGTCACATTACAGCAGAGATCCTCTGTTTTGGATAGAGATGACTAAGAAGGCCAAGAAATGGTCAGACAGGGTACTTCCTGTACAGAATCTTCTCAGGTTTTGGCCTGCCATTTGAGTTCTGTTATACTCACAGACACCATTCAAACAGTTTTAGAAACTTTGGAGTGTTTTCTATCCAAAGCTACTAATTATATGCATATTCTAGTTTCTGAGCAGGAGTTATAACCAGATTAAATCAGGTACGTTTTTTATCCGGCCGTGAAAATACTGCCCCCTATTAATAACAAGTTAAAACAACTCCAAGTGTATTTTCAACAAAAATACAAAATTACAAAACATTTTTTGGGGGAAATTGAAGTACAGTTTTAGTATGTCTTTAAGTTTAATGATAGTGAACATATAATATACTTAAAGACTGCAAATCAAAGAATTTAAAGTACACTTTGTGTATTGAAGGTTGATGAGAGTATATTTATAGTATACTTAAGATATACTAGAAAAGTACATCTCGTATTTGAAGTACTGTATATTATGTATTTGTATATTTAAGTATACTTTAGCATGCTTAGGATTTTTGTGCTGGATGATAACCTTTCAGTTTCTAACATTTAAAGTCAAAGTAACGCCAACACATTCTGAATCCGGGAGATGTGGGAGACCAGGTTGTTTATTTTGCTTCATAGCTTCTTTTCAATTTCCATTTTGCTTTATCTCATTCCACTTTGTGTTTGTGCTTGCGTGCGTGTGTGTGTGTGTGTGTGATGCCATTTTTTATTTATTTTACTGACGTGTGTGCTCCTTGTAGCGAGTACCTGTCTATCTGGCTCTTAATCAATTCAAAAGCAGCAACTCTGAGAAACAGCTATTTCTGGAGCCAGGGTGTGAAATGCAGAGTAAAAAGGTGACATAACCAGAGTTGTGATTTAGCAGCATGGAAACACGACAGGAAATCATATTCAGTTGGACTCTTGTAGAGTTTATCCTCTGGAAATGTGCGTCCAATGCGGACTAGTGTTATTACCAGCAGTCGTCAGGGCTGTAAAAAAACTCTAGAGTTGATGTCTGTGCCCCACAGAAATCTAATTAACATAATAAAAAAATCCCCTTAAAAATCTATCTGTTTAAGCTAGAGATATGTTTTTTGCGTGGACTGCGTCTCAATCCACCGCATCCACCAATGGCGGCATTCCGCATCTGTGGTTAAAGGTGCCGAGCTTCAGCGGTGTTTATCAGACCATGAGACATACCGAAAGTCAGTCTTCTCAAGAAAATGTCTGCAGCATTCAAACGGGCTTGCAAACTAATATGACCACTATGGAAAGAAGAGACTCTCACAAACACGATGGTGTTCTCTGTTTTGCTTTAGGACCCCCACAAGTGTCACAGGACTCGTTTGAAGTCGGTACCGCCAACTTCTGTCTGTAGCGTTCGGACAGTTTGGTCTACACACTAGTATGACCCCTCTGTGGAAAAGTGAGACTCTCATGAACACGTACATGTTATTTTTCTCTATGGCCACAAGAGACCTTCCTAATATTGATTTTCACCCCTCCATTTTGCCCTTAGAACAGCCTTAATTCGTCGGGGCATGGACTCTACAAGGTGTCGAAAGTGTTCCACAGGGATGCTGGCCCATGTTGACTCCAATGCTTCCCACAGTTGTGTCAAGTTGGGTGGATGTCCTTTGGGTGGTGGTGGACCATTCTTGATACAGACGGGAAACTGTTGAGCATGAAAAACGCAGCAGTGTTAGACTTCTTGACACACTTAAACCGGTGTGTCTGGCACCTACTACCATACCCCTATCAAAGGCACTTAAATCTTTTGTCTTGCCCATTCACCCTCTGAATGGCACACATTCACAATCCATGTCTCAATTGTCTTAAGGCTTAAAAATCCTTCTTTAACCTGTCTCCTTCCCTTCATCTACACTAATTGAAGTAGATTTAACAAGTGACATCAATAAGGGATCATAGCTTTCACCTGGATTCACCTGGTCAGTCTACAGTATGTCATGGAAATACATTTGTATTTTTTGACTATGTTTTTCAATGTATGAATCTGTTATTCAATGCTTCTCCATGGGCTAATAGAAGAACGGCCAAATTCAATGTTTCAGCAAATAATTTGTTCTAAATATTGTTTAGAATCCTAAAGGAGTGGTTCAAAATCAAATAGCTAAATGATCCTTGGTACGACTATCTCAAAACAATTCCATATGTTGGCTTAGACTCTTAAGGATTAAGGACTGTGTTGTGATCCTGGATGTAGTCAGATGTACTGTGTATTTCTCACTCTCAGTATGAAAGTGAATCATTCTTGCAGTGGGTTCCATAAGCGCCAGCTGTCAGCCCTTACAGCTGACTACTAACCCTCATTTGGCCGACTACTTTTTTTACTTAAAGAGCGACTGCCTATAAAAAGCTAAGAATCCCTTTGAAAGCGGCCAATGTGGCATCGATATGAGTCAGAAACAGTTATTCTAACGTCAAAATTGACTACAACTTGTAAATAGGATCATTTTGATCATAAAGTCAGTCTCATCTAAAATGGAGTTTGGAACATCTGTGCGTCACAACGGGTAAATAAAGGTTGGGTTTTCATTTGACGATGTACATTTGCCCACTAACATAGGGTGAACAGCTGTGGTAATAGCTTTCTATACAATGGCATAGCCATAGACAGTGAGACAGATCTGGAGGCAGCAGCCCAACTTTGTTTATATAAGACAACAAGTCGCACATTTCTTTACTTGAGAAATACTGCACCAAATACCTTAATTAGAAGTAAAATTGCGCAGCTAAAAAATGATTTCACCAAAAGAATGTTACATTTACTTTAGTTACATATTTCTTGAGTTATCTGAGAATTATTCTGGGGATTTTGAGGAAGTGAAATTGGCTTCCGCGTCTACAGTGTCTCATAGGGGACCAACATCATTAACCAAACATGGAATCGATCAGGAAACACACCTCCAAGACTGAAATCTAGTTTTTCTAATGAGCAACAGAAAAACACATGTGCCAATCGGTGTGTTCAGTGGCTCTGTAAACAAATTGGGGTGCATCAGATTTTTTGTTGGCTACTTTTTATATTATGCTGGCTACTTACATTTCTGAGCTAAAACACGACTCATGTGCATCCACTGTCTGTCTCTGGTGTCTCTGATCACATAATAAGTAATTGAATCCATAAAGAAATTGGATCCTTGGAGAAAAAGGTTTACATAGATTGATAGCATTAACTGTTGTTTCCTCAACACATTTGTTGAAATGGGTAGTATCAACAGAGTTTATTGTCCTTTCCTCCCTGGTGTGGTGATGTTGTGTTGGGTCAAGTAGGTGTATCAGAAACCTGGGTGGAGTGTGTATAGTATGGAGGGATGGATGGAAAAAGTACCCAATTGTCATACTTGGGTAAAAGTAAAGATACATTCATAGAAAATGACTCAAGCAAAAGTTTCAAGCAAAAACATTACCCAGTAAAATATTACTTGAGTAAAAGTCTAAAAGTTTTTGGTTTTAAATATACTTAAGTATCAAAAGTAAATGTAATTGCTAAATATACTTAAGTATCGAAAGTAAAAGTATAAATCATTTCAAATTCCTTATATTAAGCAAACCAAACGACACCATTTTCTTAATTTTTCTTTATTTTCCCTTATAGATAGCCAGGGGCACACTCCAACACTCAGGCATAATTTACAAACAAAGCATGTGTGTGAGTCCACCAGATCAGAGGCAGTAGGGCTGACCAAGGAAGTTCTCTTGATAAGTGTGGGAATTGGTCCATTTTCCTGTCCTGCTAAGCAATCAAGATGTAACGAGTACTTTTGGGTGTCAGGGAAAATGTTTGGAGTAAAAAGTATCGAAAGTAAAAAGTATAAATCATTTCAAATTCCTTATATTAAGCAAACCAAACGACACCATTTTCTTAATTTTTCTTTATTTTTCCTTATAGATAGCCAGGGGCACACTCCCAACACTCAGGCATAATTTACAAACAAAGCATGTGTGTGAGTCCACCAGATCAGAGGCAGTAGGGCTGACCAAGGAAGTTCTCTTGATAAGTGTGGGAATTGGTCCATTTTCCTGTCCTGCTAAGCAATCAAGATGTAACGAGTACTTTTGGGTGTCAGGGAAAATGTTTGGAGTAAAAAGTACATTATTTTATTTAGGAACATAGTGAAGTAAATGTAAAAGTTTTCAAAAATATAAAAACTACTTAAGTAGTACATTAAAGGATTTTTACTTAAGTACTTTACACCACTGATAGTATGTAGGGATGGGCTGGGACTATTTTGGTCTCTTTTGGAGCAATTCATGCAGTTATTTATTTATGCATTCACCTCCAAATGAAAGAAAAACTGGGTCCCAGGCGGTGTTCTCATAGCAAAGAGAGACGGAAAACACAAGCACAACTCTTCATCTTTCTCCCTCCCTTCCTCTCGCCACTCTCTCTCTCTCATTTACTGCCATCTTTGATGCCTTGCTTGTCTACTTTCTGTCTCTCTCGTCCTTTCACTTATCTCCTGTCGTTTTCTCTTTTCCCCATCACTCTTAATTATTCCCTATTACTCTACTGTCGCTCCCCCCACTCTCTCTCCCTGTCTCTTTCTTTTACTGCCATCTTCAATGCCTTGCTCGTCTACTTTCTCTCTCCTCCTTTCACTTATCGTTTTCTCTTTCCATCACTCTTAATTATTCCCTATTGCGCCACTCTCTCTCGCCCGCTGTCCTTTCCCCCTCTCTTTCCCTCTCTGATGTGCTAGTTCCTGTGTAATCCGAGGCTGTGTATGTGTGTGTGTGTATTTAATGAAAGTACATGCTGTGTGCTCTCCATACATCCGTCTGATCGATAGAGCCAGAGGGTAGGAATCTCTGATAACCCAATTAACACTGTCCAACACAATGTCACGCCAAATCACACGACCCTGCAATGATCAATCTGGCCTACAGTGAAAACAAATAGTTTAGTTTGCCCTAACCTTCACCAACATAGACAACAGTTCATTTGCATGCATTTGTGGTTTACATCATGTATGGGATTTGCCATCCTTGTGGCATGATCTCGTCAAGCTCCTCAATGTCAGGGGCTATGTCAATAGTCTATGACCAGGCATAACAAGGCCTAACAGCTTATTACCCTTGTCTAATAAATGTGTAGGTGTAAAGCACATTGCCCTGAGCGCTTGTGTGTGTTTGTGTGTGTGTGTGTGTTTGTGCATGAGTCAGTATATATACTCCTATGAGAAACACCCACAAGGCATTCTCAACTCCATCTGTATTGCTGTTTCTACTTACTGTGGAGGAGAGAAAGAGAGAGAGAGAGAGAGAGAGCAGCTCTGTGTGCAGAATAGAATAAGGTTGGATAATAATGGCATCCTCCCCTGAACGTTAAGACTGTTGATGAGTTGATCTAGCTTTGCCCTTCCTGCACCAGGGCAGAGCGTATGCGCTCTCTGGTGTACGTGCAAGACGTAGGCCTGAAACCACAGTGACACCTGCTCCAGAGACTCTCACACACATCTGAGATGTTGGGTTGCTTATCAGGGCATCAGAGATTGCCTGCACCCTGCAGCTGCAGTGGGAGTGACTCACCCAAAACACAGGGTTGGAGGTCTGCTACAGAACCACTCCAGTCCCATCACACACAACCACTTAGAGGGAGCAGGGCTTACATAAACACATACACATGAACACTCACTAATATGAACACAAATATCTTTAATTTATACTGTAAATTACTGACCCATAGAGTGGATGCCATGGTCTGATTGAGTAGCAGCCCAATCCAGTGGAGCCCCAGAGGAGTGGTCTAAATCACACTAACACACACTGCCTGTCCTGCAGATTAAAATGGAAGCAACCCAAGGAGCACATAGCGTTCTGAGAATGTCTCTTAGAGCTTGGTTAGAGTATGGTTGTTCTATGGTTATTTTGCATACAACCTTCCATCAATGTTCTGGGAATGGTGCAGGATACCCAGCTAACACATGTTCTCAGAACATTAAGAAAACTTTCCATAAAAACCACAAGAAAACTTTAGTAACATTCAAAGAATGTTGTAAGAATGTTATTTAAAACCAAATACGTTCCTTTCTCAGCATCAATAAAACTCTCTCTATCCTCTATCTTGTTAAGTGTGTTCAGGTGTGTTGGCCACACCTGATCTTAATGAGTGCTTGTTTGCTTTGCATTACATTACATTTACATTTAAGTCATTTAGCAGACGCTCTTATCCAGAGCGACTTACAAAATGGAGCATTCACCTTATGATATCCAGTGGAACAACCACTTTACAATAGTGCATCTAAATCTTTTAAGGGGGGGGGGGGGGTTAGAAGGATTACTTTATCCTATCCTAGGTATTCCTTAAAGAGGTGGGGTTTCAGGTGTCTCCGGAAGGTGGTGATTGACTCCGCTGTCCTGGCGTCGTGAGGGAGCTTGTTCCACCATTGGGGTGCCAGAGCAGTGAACAGTTTTGACTGGGCTGAGCGGGAACTGTGCTTCCTCAGAGGTAGGGGGGCCAGCAGGCCAGTGGTGGATGAACGCAGTGCCCTTGTTTGGGTGTAGGGCCTGATCAGAGCCTGAAGGTATGGAGGTGCCGTTCCCTTCACAGCTCCGTAGGCAATCACCATGGTCTTGTAGCGGATGCGAGCTTCAATTGGAAGCCATTGGAGAGAGCGGAGGAGCGGGGTGACGTGAGAGAACTTGGGAAGGTTGAACACCAGACGGGCTGCGGCGTTCTGGATGAGTTGTAGGGGTTTAATGGCACAGGCAGGGAGCCCAGCCAACAGCGAGTTGCAGTAATCCAGACGGGAGATGACAAGTGCCTGGATTAGGACCTGCGCCGCTTCCTGTGTGAGGCAGGGTCGTACTCTGCGAATGTTGTAGAGCATGAACCTACAGGATCGGGTCACCGCCTTGATGTTAGTGGAGAACGACAGGGTGTTGTCCAGGATCACGCCAAGGTTCTTAGCACTCTGGGAGGAGGACACAAGGGAGTTGTCAACCGTGATGGCGAGATCATGGAACGGGCAGTCCTTCCCCGGGAGGAAGAGCAGCTCCGTCTTGCCGAGGTTCAGCTTGAGCTGGTGATCCGTCATCCACACTGATATGTCTGACAGACATGCAGAGATGCGATTCGCCGCCTGGTTATCAGAAGGGGGAAAGGAGAAGATTAATTGTGTGTCGTCTGCATAGCAATGATAGGAGAGACCATGTGAGGATATGACAGAGCCAAGTGACTTGGTGTATAGCGAGAATAGGAGAGGGCCTAGAACAGAGCCCTGGGGGACACCAGTGGTGAGAGCGCATGGTGCGGAGACAGATTCTCGCCACGCCACCTGGTAGGAGCGACCTGTCAGGTAGGACGCAATCCAAGCGTGGGCCGCGCCGGAGATGCCCAACTCGGAGAGGCTTTGCAATGGGGTCTGTTTGAATAGACTAAAATGAACAACTTTGTATTAAAAACTTTGAGTTAAAAAAACATAGCATGCTAACTTCATCCTGGTGGTGCAGTGGACTAATTCCATGGCTAGAAAGCAGTGCATCATAGGTTCAAATCTCACTGATGCCATAATAAAATAAGAAATGTGTTTGTATGATAAATGCCTAACCAAATTAATTTCCATGTGTCCTGTCTGTGCGTAGCGTTTGAAACAGTACATTTAACCTAGCAGTGTTATTGAAACATGTTCTCAGAACAGTAATAATCTTCAAATAACCTATAATTTCTGTTCTCAGAACATTTATGAAACCTCCCAGGAAAACATTCATGGACCCATAGTAAAACATTCTCAGAACATCCCTGCAACCTACACATTTACAGTTGAAGTCAGAAGTTTACATACACTTAGGTTGGAGTCATTAAAACTCGTTTTCAACCACTACACAAATTTCTTCTTAACAAACTATAGTTTTGGCAAGTCGGTTAGGACATCTACTTTGTGCATGACACAAGTAATTTTTCCAACAATTGTTTACAGATTATTTCACATATAATTCACTGTATCACAATTCCAGTGGGTCAAAAGTTTACATACACTAAGTTGACAGTGCCTCTAAACAGCTTGGAAAATTCCAGAAAATGATGTCATGGCTTTAGAAGCTTCTGATAGGCTAATTGACATCATTTGAGTCAATTGGAGGTCTACCTATGGATGTATTTCAAGGCCTACCTTCAAACTCAGTGCCTCTTTGCTTGACATCATGGGAAAATCAAAAGAAGTCAGCCAAGACCTCAGAAAAAATTTTATTGTAGACCTCCACAAGTCTGGTTCATCCTTGGGAGCAATTTCCAAATGCCTGAAGGTACCACATTCATCTGTACAAACAATAGTACGCAAGTATAAACACCATGGGACCACGTAGCTGTCATACCGCTCAGGAAGGAGACGCGATCTGTCTCCTAGAGATTAACGTACTTTGGTGCGAAAAGTGCCAATCAATCCCAGAACAACAGCAAAGGACCTTGTGAAGATGCTGGAGGAAACAGGTACAAAAGTGTCTATATCCACAGTAAAATGAGTCCTATATCGACATAACCTGAAAAGCCGCTCAGCAAGGAAGAAGCCACTGCTCCAAAACCGCCTTAAAAAAGCCAGACTACGGTTTGCAACTGCACATGGGGACAAAGATCGTACTTTTTCGAGAATTGTCCTCTGGTCTGATGAAACAAAAATAGAACTGTAAGGCCATAATGACCATCGTTATGTTTGGAGGAAAAAGGGGGATGCTTGCAAGCTGAAGAACACCATCCCAACCGTGAAGCACGGGGGTGGCAGCATCATGTTGTGGGGGTGCTTTGCTGCAGGAGGGGCTGGTGCACTTCACAAAATAGATGGCATCATGAGGTAGGAAAATTAGGTGGATATATTGAAGCAACATCTCAAGACATGAGTCAGGAAGTTAAGGTTTGGTCGCAAATGGGTCTTCCAAATGGACAATGACCCGAAGCATACTTCCAAAGTTGTGCAAAATGGCTTAAGGACAACAAAGTCAAGGTATTGGAGTGGCCATCACAAATCCCTGACCTCAATCCTATAGAACATTTGTGGGTAGAACTGAAATAGCGTGTGCGAGCAAGGAGGCCTACAAACATGACTCAGTTACTCCAGCTTTGTCAGGAGGAATGGGCCAAAATTCACCCAACTTATTGTGGGAAGCTTGTGGAAGGATTCCCAAAATGTTTGACCCAAGTTAAACAATTTAAAGGCAATGCTACCAAATACTAATTGAGTGTATGTAAACTTTTGACCCACTGTGAATGTGATGAAAGAAATAAAAGCTGAAATTAATCATTCTCTCTGCTATTATTCTGACATAAACACATTCTTAAAATAAAGTGGTGATCCTCGCTGACCTAAGACAGGGAATTTTTACTAGGATTAAATTAAAAGTTTAAATGTATTTGGTTAAGGTGTATGTAAACTTTTGACTTCAACTGTATGTTCCCAGAAAAGGCAAAATTGTCAGAACATTTAAAAAACGTTCCGTTTTACTGGCAGGACAAGTATGGCATTAGCATTAGCATCAGCATTACCGGAACCAATGGGAAACCAAAAACATACGTTCCTGCAACTTCCACGGAACCAAATGTGCTAGCCGGGAAGTGTTGGACCTGTAAGTGTGTGGTGTGTGTGTGTGTGTGTGTGTGTGTGTGTGTGTGTGTGTGTGTGTGTGTGTGTGTGTGTGTGTGTGTGTGTGTGTGTGTGTGTGTGTGTGTGTGTGTGTGTGTGTGTGTGTGAGGGAAAGGCTGATATGAAAAGAGCTGTTCTTGTGCTTGAGCAGTAAATGGAAGTGGAGGTGTTTCTGTTCCAGTCTCCTACGATAGCAGGAGCTCTCCTTAGGGAAATATGGTCACCGATACAATCATATCTCTTCTAGACATGTGTGTTCTGTATGTGTTGTATGTGTGTTGTGTGTGTGTGTGTGTTAACTTAGTCTATATGTCAGTGGGTGTGTCAAGGGTGATGGTGATAGATAGACTCTAAAGGCACCAATCTTTAGTGCAGGACACGTTGCTTTGGGGCGGCAGGTATCCTAGTGGTTAGAGTGTTGGTTAGAGTGAATCCCTGAGCTGACAAGGTAATAATCTGTCGTTCTGCCCCTGAACAAGGCAGTTAACCCACAGTTCCTAGGCCGTCATTGAAAATAAGAATTTGTTCTTAACTGACTTGCCTAGTTAAATAAAGGTTAAAAAAAATCACACAGGAAGTGTCTCAGAGGTGCAGTACAGTAGCCCTGTGGATGACAGGACTGTGTGTGACTCACCTGTGGTCCGAGGGGAGGGGGGCAGGCAGGTCAACACTAGGTCAGGGTCAGAGCCCATTAGACCCACACCTTGGTAGACCATGACAGCAGATATGTGGTCTCAATACAACCACCATGAGACAGAGCCTTGTTGCTGCTTGGAGGTGAGGGCAGACTTGAAGGCAGTACATAATGGCATTATGATATAAATGTTTCTGATGCTCTCTCACATACAGTGATTACTTACTACAAGTACATTTGTATATGACCCATAAGTCCAACTGTGTCAGATATTCAAATAAATATACCATTAAAGGATCAGCAGAACCAAAGTAGATCTTTGCTCCCAATGACAGAAGGCGATAGACAAGATGGAGGAAGCTATACGTGCCTCCTCTCCTTTCTGGTTCCTCTCTCCTGTTCTCCTTTATGCCTCCTCTCCTCTCCGGTGCCTCTCTCCTGTTCTCCTTTATGCCTCCTCTCCTTTCCGGTTCCTCTCGCCTGTTCTCCTTTATGCCTCCTCTCCTCTCCGGTGCCTCTCTCCTGTTCTCCTTTATGCCTCCTCTCCTTTCTGGTTCCTCTCTCCTGTTCTCCTTTATGCCTCCTCTCCTCTCCGGTGCCTCTCTCCTGTTCTCCTTTATGCCTCCTCTCCTTTCCGGTTCCTCTCTCCTGTTCTCCTTTATGCCTCCTCTCCTCTCTGGTGCCTCTCTCCTGTTCTCCTTTATGCCTCCTCTCCTCTCCGGTGCCTATCTCCTGTTCTCCTGTATGCCTCCTCTCCTATCCGGTTCCTCTCTCCTGTTCTCCTTTATGCCTCCTCTCCTCTCCGGTGCCTCTCTCCTGTTCTCCTTTATGCCTCCTCTCCTCTCCGGTGCCTCTCTCCTGTTCTCCTTTATGCCTCCACTCCTCTCCGGTGCCTTTCTCCTGTTCTCCTTTATGCCTCCTCTCCTCTCCGGTTCCTCTCTCCTGTTCTCCTTTATGCCTCCTCTCCTCTCTGGTTCCTCTCTCCTGTTCTCCTTTATGCCTCCTCTCCTCTCCGGTTCCTCTCTCCTGTTCTCCTGTATGCCTCCTCTCCTCTCCGGTTCCTCTCTCCTGTTCTCCTTTATGCCTCCTCTCCTCTCCGGTTCCTCTCTCCTGTTCTCCTTTATGCCTCCTCTCCTCTCCGGTGCCTCTCTCCTGTTCTCCTTTATCCCTCCTCTCCTTTCCGGTGCCTATCTCCTGTTCTCCTTTATGCCTCCACTCCTCTCCGGTGCCTTTCTCCTGTTCTCCTTTATGCCTCCTCTCCTCTCTGGTTCCTCTCTCCTGTTCTCCTGTATGCCTCCTCTCCTCTCCGGTTCCTCTCTCCTGTTCTCCTTTATGCCTCCTCTCCTCTCTGGTTCCTCTCTCCTGTTCTCCTTTATCCCTCCTCTCCTCTCCGGTTCCTCTCTCCTGTTCTCCTGTATGCCTCCTCTCCTCTCCGGTTCCTCACTCCTATTCTCCTTTATGCCTCCTCTCCTCTCCGGTGCCTCTCTCCTGTTCTCCTTTATTCCTCCTCTCCTCCTCTCCTTCCCTCCACGTAAAGCCACGTGCCAGCAGCTCTTTCCTGATCTTAGAGGTCCATGCCCATACTCACTCACTCACTCACTCACTCACACACTCACTCACACACTCACACACACACTCACACACACACTCACACACTCACACACTCACACACACACACACACACACACACACACACACACACACACACACACACACACACACACACACACACACACACACACACACACACACACAGCTCTTAGAGATCCTGTGAGTGCAGCAGGCACAGGCAGCCATTATGAATTATTGAGTCATCTGGCTTCAAGCAGAAATAGACATCTCCCTGCATAAGTGTGAAAACATCACTCACCACCTGAGACCTGGGATATGGCACTGCCATGCATGCATGTGTGTGTGTGTGTGTGTGTGTGTGTGTTTGTGTGTGTGTGTGTGTGTGTGTGTGTGTGTGTGTGTGTGTGTGTGTGTGTGTGTGTGTGTGTGTGTGTGTGTGTGTGTGTGTGTGTGTGTAAGTGTGTGTGTGCATACATGCATACTTGCATGTGTATACCACATGACTGTGTTTGTCATTGTGTCCTATAATTTATCCCAAAATCCTTTCAGAACACTTGACTCGGTCAACTTGCCCATAGTGAAAGCTAACAGGCAGGATCATGGGGACCTGTAGGATTTATCATCCAGTTCATATTAGTGATAAATGAGGTTCTCCCAACAAGGAAAACCACCCCATTGACTTTGCACGAGAAAGCTGGAAATAACAGAAATACAGAAAACTGACCAACAAGGTCAAACCTGACAGCTGATTGCTTGGAGCAGCTTCACAGTTTGAAATAGAGAGGAATTAATGCCCGTTCCTTTCACAACATGCTCATTCAGGGGACATTGTTTACATTTTACAGTGCAACTTTTTTATAATAAATGTCATTCATTCTGGTGCCGTGTGTGCCATTCATCATTATCATACAGTTTGTGTCATTCGTGGTTGTCACGTCCTGACCATTAAAGGGGTCATCTGTAATTGTAGTATGGTCAGGGTGTGGCAGGGGGTGTTTGTTTTGTGTGTTTTGGGGGTTTTTGGTTCTAGGGGATTTTGGTTCTAGTTTTCTATTTCTATGTGTGGCCAAGTATGGCTTCCAATCAGAGGCAGGTGTCTTTCGTTGTCTCTGATTGGAAACCATACTTAGGCAGCCTGTTTTTCCTTTGTTTTTGTGGGTGGTTATTTTATGTATAGCCTGTGTGCCTTACAGAACTGTTGATTGTTGTTTGTTACTTTGTTTAAGTGTTCACTCTCTTATTAATAATAAAAAGTATACCCGCTGCGCCTTGGTCTGTCCCTTTCGACGCCTGTGATTGTACAGTGTGTGTGATAGCGTCATTATTAAATTGTGTGTGATTGGGATTGTTAGTAAAATAGAGTACAGTGCTCTGCGTTATTGGGATTAGGTCAATGTTAGCACAGTACAGTGCGTTACTCTGTGTGTTACTGGGTCAGTATTATAATGTACAGTAGAGCGCTGTGTGTGTGTGTGATTGGCATTAGCTCATCCAGCCGATGAATGAGTCTGGAGCAGGACAGCGCAGGGCAGAGTAGGGCAGAAGGCACGCTCTCAGCTGTACGGGACACACACAGATTAACCAGAAATCCCACTGATCACAGCCTACGCCCTGCCCCCTCACACACACATACACACATCCTGTCCAACAGGGCAAGAGGCACTGACCACTAGTCTATCACAGACTGTGGTTAAAATGCCTTGGTCGAACCAAGCTGTCAGAAGAGATGAGAAGGAATGAGGAGGCTAGTGTGTGTGTACGTGTGTGAATGACAAGCTTTAAATAAGAGTTTAAATCTGGGTCAGGTTATAGCGACATGTTAAGTAGTGTGTGTTGGACTGGTATATTGTGTGTGATGATGAAATCATGGATTTTGGCATTGCAGTGTGTGTTTAGCTGTGTGTGAGACCTAGTTGAAGGTTGGTAGTTGGCTAGTTGAAGTAGACAGAGTCATCAGATGAGACACTGTTTATTTTATTTTATTTCACCTTTATTTAACCAGGTAGGCTAGTTGAGAACAAGTTCTCATTTGCAACTGCGACCTGGCCAAGATAAAGCAAAGCAGTTCGACACATATAATAACACAGAGTTACACAGGGAGTTAAACAAACATACAATCAATAATACAGTAGAAAAATCTATATACAGCATTTGCAAATGAGGTAGGATAAGAGACGTAAGGCAATTAATAGGCTATGGGGGCAAAGTAATTACAATATAGCAATTAAACACTGGAATGGTAGGATGTGCAGAAGATGAATGTGCAAGTTGAGATACTGGGGTGCAAAGGAGCAAAATAAATAAATAAATGAATACAGTATGGGGATGAGGTAGATTGGATGGGCTATTTACAGATGAGCTATGTACAGGTGCAGTGATCTGTGAGCTGCTCTGACAGGTGGTGCTTAAAGCTAGTGAGGGAGATATGAGTCTCCAGCTTCAGAGATTTTTGCAGTTCGTTCCAGTCATTGGCAGCAGAGAACTGGAAGGAGAGGCGGCCGAAGGAAGAATTGGCTTTGGGGGTGACCAGTGAGATATACCTGTTGGAGCGTGTGCTACGGGTGGGTGCTGCTATGGTGACCAGTCTGAGATAAGGCGGGGCTTTACCTAGCAGAGACTTGTAGATGACCTGGAGCCAGTGGGTTTGGCGACGAGTATGAAGCGAGAGGGCCAGCCAACGAGAGCATACAGGTTGCAGTGGTGGGTAGTATATGGGGCTTTGGTGACAAAATGGATGGCACTGTGATAGACTGCATCCAATTTGTTGAGTAGAGTGTTGGAGGCTATTTTGTAAACGACATTGCCAAAGTCGAGGATCGGTAGGATGGTCAGTTTTACGAGGGTATGTTTGGCAGCATGAGTGAAGGATGCTTTGTTGCGAAATAGGAAGCCGATTCTAGATTTAATTTTGGATTGGAGATGTTTAATGTGATTCTGGAAGGAGAGTTTATAGTCTAACCAGACACCTGGGTATTTGTAGTTGTTCACATATTCTAAGTCAGAACCATCCAGAGTAGTGATCTGGACGGGCGGGCAGGTTTTACATTTACATTTTAGTCATTTAGCAGACGCTCTTATCCAGAGCGACTTACAGTAGTGAATGCATACATTTCATACAATTTCATACATTTTTTTTCTTCTGTGCTGGGCAGATGTGGGCAGCGATCGGTTGAAGAGCATGCATTTAGTTTTACTTGCATTTAAGAGTAGTTGGAGGCCACAGAAGGAGAGTTGTATGGTATTGAAGCTCATCTGGAGGTTAGTTAACACAGTGTCCAACAAAGGGCCAGAGGTATACAGAATGGTGTCTTCTGCGTAGAGGTGGATCAAAGAATCACCAACAGCGAGAGCGACATCATTGATGTATACAGAGAAGAGAGTCGGCCTGAAAATTGAACCCTGTGGCACTCCCATAGAGACTGCCAGAAATCCGGACAACAGGCCCTCCGATTTGACATACTGAATTCTATCGGAGAAGTAGTGGTGAACCAAGCGAAGCAATCATTTGAGAAACCAAGGCTGTTGAGTCTGCCAATAAGAATGTTGTGATTGACAGAGTCGAAAGCCTTAGCCAGGTCGATGAATACGGCTGCACAGTAATGTCTCTTATTGATGGCGGTTATGATATCATTTAGGACCTTGAGCGTGGCTGAGGTGCACCCATGACCAGCTCTGAAACCAGATTGCATAGCGGAGAAGGTACGGTGAGATTCGAAATGGTCTGTAATATGTTTGTTAACTTGGCTTTCAAAGACATTTGAAAGGCAGGGTAGAATAGATATAGGTCTGTAGCAGTTTGGGTCTAGAGTGTCTCCCCCTTTGAAGATGGGGATGACCACGGCAGCTTTCCAATCTATGGGAATCTCAGATGATACGAAAGAGAGGTTGAACAGGCTAGTAATAGGGGTTGCAATAATTTCAGCAGATCATTTTAGAAAGAGAGGGTCCAGATTGTCTAGCCCGGCTGATTTGTATGGATGCAGATTTTGCAGCTCTTTCAGAACATCAGCTATCTGGATTTGGGTGAAGGAGAAGGAGAAGTGGGGGAGGTTTGGGCGAGTTGCTGTTGGGAGCGCAGGGCTGTTGACCGGGGTAGGGGTAGCCAGGTGGAAAGCATTGCCAGCCGTAGAAAAATGCTTACTGAACTTCTCAATTATTGTGGATTTATCGGTGGTGACAGTGTTTCCTAGCCTCAGTGCAGTGGGCAGCTGGGAGGAGGTGCTCTTATTCTCCATGGACTTTACAGTGTCCCAGAGCTTTTTGGAGTTTGTACTACAGGATGCACATTTCTGTTTGAAAAAGCTAGCCTTAGCTTTCCTAACTGCCTGTGTATATTGGTTCCTAACTTCCCTGAAAAGTTGCGTATCACGGGGGCTATTCGATGCTAATGCAGAACGCCACAGGATGTTTTTGTGCTGGTCAAGGGCAGGCAGGTCTGGAGTGAACCAAGGGCAATAAAATGACTTCATTTTGGATCCCTCTAATAACCATATCTTTGACCGGATTATATGCTGGTGACGCTATATTGATGATGTTTCCCTGTTTTGGTCCGGCTCAGAAGATGAACTTATTTCCTTCCACCATTTCCTTAATAGCATTAACCCTAACATCAAACTAACTATGGAGTACAGCAAGGATAATATTCATTTCTTGGACCTCGACATCAGTAAAAATGACAAAGGTTGTTTGCACACATCAATCTTTAGGAAGCCTACAGATGGGAATACCATTCTGAGGGCAGACAGCTTTCACCCCAGAAGGCTAAAAGAGAATATTTCATATGGCCAATTCCAAAGAGTCCGCAGAATTTGCGATCAGGAAACAGACTACAGTGTCAATTTTGCTGAATTGGAGAATCGCTTATTTAATCGGGGCTACAGCGTTCAGGTCCTGAAAGATGCTGGATTACTTGACAGAGAGAACTTGTTGTGAAGGGGAGTGCCTCGTGATACATCAGGGAGAGTGTATTCTGTTACAAAATACAACACTGAAGCAGAGAACATTAAAAGAATCATTAAAAATAATTGGGGAATCATCCAAAGTGATACGCTACTCCGCCAAGTCTTCCCTGAGCCACCAGTCATAAGCTTTAAGAGATGTCCTACCCTAAATGAAAAAAGTCCACAGTTAACTTCCGGGTGACTCTCAAAAAACTTGGCTTGACCACAAATCCAAGGGCTCTTTTAAATGTAACCAGTGCAACCATTGCAGAAATATTGCACAGAAAAAGTATTTTGTTGACACAGCTTCCAAAATGGAGTATTACGTCAAGCATTTCATTAACTGCAAAACCACTCATGTCATCTATAGATTGTAATGTCCACAGTGCAAGGTGTTCTACATTGGACGGACTAAGAGACACCTTCAAAACCGCCTAGCGGAACACAAGTACACCATATGGGTAGGCAATGATGACTACCCCATGGCAAGGCACTACAAGTCCTTACACAATGGCAACCCCGCCTCCCTACAAGCTATGGGTATTGATCATGTTCCGGTCTCTATTAGAAAAGGGGACCGTCTTAAACAGTTAAACCAAAGGGAAAGTGTTTGGATTTACAAACTACAGGCCACTAAATACCCGGGTTTAAATGAAGATATGGATTTCTCACCCTTCCTGTAGGGTCGTGAAGGGTCCATTTGCTGTCATCTAGTGGACATTTTGCTCTATTGCCCTCAGCTATGTTTAGACTGTTGTTGTTCATGTTTTGCTGTGTTCTAGTGTACTATGGAATATATTGCTTTCTTATTGTTGACACTTCTCCCAGTCATATTTAAGGTTAGAACTACCTTTCTAAGTGTTCTGATACTTCTAGCTTGGATTTGTATTTTTATGATAACATAGCTACAGTATTTCACTTTTTAATATGTATAGTATTGCTTACTAGGTGTGTCCAATCAATTTTGTAACCACTCCCTCTTCAAATTAGGGCTAATTGGAAAAGCTGTTCAAAAGAGGACATTGTATTATTTCTTTGTACTCCCTGACGAAGGCCATGTAGCCGAAACGCGTCGGATTTTTTAAACTTTGTTTCTATTGAACATGCCATACAAATAAAGGCATTTTAATTAATTATATGAAGAGTGCCTTGGTCGTCCTTTCTTTTTGATGACCAATTCACCCCTTTTACCAAAGAGCACCTTCTGTCTACCAAAATGTACTATTGTGTACCTTAGTAGTGCTTCCCTTCCTCCTCTTTCTACTAAGGGCTATATCTATTCCTAGTTCTACATTTTTTGAATGGAGCATGCTTATTTAAGATGGTGAGGAACTCATTTTTAAAGAATAACCAGGCATCCTCTACTGACGGGATGAGGTCAATGTCATTCCAGGATACCCCGGCCAGGTCGATTAGAAAGGCCTGTTCGCTGAAGTGTTTTAGGGAGCGTTTGACAGTGATGAGGGGTGGTCGTTTGGTCGCAGACCCATTATGGATGCAGGCAATGAGGCAGTGATCGCTGAGATATTGGTTGAAAACATCAGAGGTGTATTTGGAGGGCGAGTTAGTTAGGATGATATCTATGAGGGTGCCCGTTTTTACGGATTTGGGGTTGTACCTGGTAGGTTCATTGATAATTTGTGTGAGATTGAGGGCATCAAGCTTAGATTGTAGGATGGCCAGGGTGTTAAGCATGTCCCAGTTTAGGTCACCTAGCAGCACGAGCTTAGAAGATAGATGGGGGGCAATCAATTCGCATATGGTGTCCAGGGCACAGCAGGGGGCAGAGGGTGGTCTATAGCAAGCGGCAACGGTGAGAGACTTGTTTCTGGAGAGGTGAATTTTTAGAAGCAGAAGCTCGAATTGTTTTGGTACAGACCTGGATAGTAAGACAGAACTCTGCAGGCTATCTCTGCAGTAGATTGCAACACTGCCTCCTTTGGCGGTTCTATCTTGGCGGAAAATGTTATAGTTAGGGGATGGATATTTCAGGGTTTTTTGGTGGTTTTCCTAAGCCAGGATTCAGACACGGCTAGGACATCTGGGTTGGCAGAATGTGCTAAAGCAGTGAATAAAGCAAACTTGGGGAGTAGGCTTCTAATGTTAACATGCATGAAACCAAGGCTTTTACGGTTACAGAAGTCAACAAATGAGAGCACCTGGGGAGTAGGAGTGGAGCTAGGCACTGCAGGTCCTGGATTAACCTCTACATCACCAGAGGAACAGGGGAGAAGTAGTATAAGTAGTATAAGCTAAAGGCTATACGAACTGGCTGTCTAGCACATTCGGAACAGAGAGTAAAGGGAGCAGGTTTCTGGGCACGATGGCATAGATTCAAGGCATAATGTATAGACAAAGGTATGGTAGGAAGAGAGTACATTGGAGGTAAACCTAGGCATTGACTAATGATGAGAGAGATATAGTCTCTAGAGACGTTTAAACCAGGTGATGTCATCGCATATGTGGGAGGTGGAACAACATGGTTGGTTAAGGTATATTGAGCAGGGCTAGAGGCTCTACAGTGAAATAATACAGTAATCACTAACCAGGACAGTAATGGACACAACATATTGATATTAGGGAGAGGCATGCATAGCCAAGTGATCGTATGGGTCCAGTGAGTGGTTGGGCTGGCTGGGGACACAGCGATTCAGACAGTTAGCAGGCCGGGGCTAGCAGTTAGCAGGCCGGGGCTAGCATAAGGGTCTTAGAGGCACTGTGAGGTGTGATTCTATAATGTATGTGACAGAGGAAGCCAAGGGGTTGAATGGGGTCTGGGTCAGCTCTGCCTGCTCCTCATTGTCCCTTTCCTGTGTCCTCTCCGTGAGTTAAGGCTCTTTATCAGACGATAAGCAGTCAAATCATAATTAATCTGCTCACAGCCCACCCAGCTAGCTATGGAGGGGAAGAGTGAATTCTCCCTGGATCGCTCTGAAATCCTGTTTGGATGTTTCAGTACATTGCAGCCGGAGTATTGCAGATAGCTGGGCTGAGCCTCTCTTTGTCTCCCCAATTGGCAGGCCTTTTCAAATCTGCACAGGAATGAATTATGCATTTAAAGCGGGGCTGAACTTCCTGATTTGGCTTTGTTTTTTAGCTTGTTTATTAAGAAATGCTAGCGGCCATGACTGATGCCAAAACGAGAGTTGTCTTGGGGGTGTGGTTTGATGTTGGTGTTTCTTGGGTGTGTCTTTGCCATTCAGTCACAACAAACAAGGTTAGTAGTGAGAATACAGCGAGGTAAACTCAAGCTAAGCTAGCTTTGCTATTGAGAGAACTATGTTTTGAAGTTGAGGACTTCTCCTTTCATGACTGACTCGCCTCGAGATGGTCAGCTAATTCAGATCTATGTGTAGGCTAAAGCCTGCACTGACCTTGTGGCCAAGCTGAGCAGCTAGCTAGCATAACTTGGTGATAGCTGCATCTGGCTAATGGCTTGCCTATCTAGCTGATATTTCTCTGTGAAATCACAGTTAGGCCAAGACAGCAATAACCAGTGTCTGGAATGTGTTTCATGAAACACTCATTTTTCAACACCTTGCTACAAAAGTAGCTTGCACCCTACATGCTGACCACCCCGCTCATGTCGTATGCGCGAGCATTGCAAAATAAATGTACACATATATGTTATTCAATCATTGCACCCACACTGCTCACGCACGTCAAGAGCATCTGCGTAGCCAGTCGCTAAAATAGAATTTGGTTTTTGTGACGCTTGACGTGTCCCGCCTCTCCCATGTCCTCATTGGTTTTTAGAAGCATATACCCACGTGGGTGATTGAAAGATGAACTGAGGTCCACACTCCAGACCAGTTGGTGCTGGTAATGCACCTTAAAGTTGGTTGCCAACTGCCATATAAAGTCCAAAGAAGATGAAGAAGACTGAAGGAGGAGAGGTTATTAGAAACAAACTTGGTTTAGTGTTTTATCTGTGGATTATTGTTGGAGTTGAGGACCTTGTACATTTCAGGTAAAATAACAACACAATGTTTATATTCCAGGACAAATTAGCTAGCAACAGCAAGCTAGCTAGATAAATTGGCATAAATGTTTAATGCTTTTCGACCTGTCCCCAAATTATTACAGTTGGTTCAGAGTTCATTTTGATATTTTAACCTGTGTGTCCTGATCGCGTCTGGTGTGGGTGGACAAAATCAACATGCGCGCAATAGCTTATGCGGACCCACGCGCATGAGTGATCTGATCAGCATGTTAGTTTCAAAGTTTCATAATATCATGTAAAGACATGTTACCGTGGAAAGTGTATTAACCTGCGAGTTGAATGCCTGGCCTTCAGTCAGCTGTCCGACAACACAATATGCTATAGCTAACAGTAGCAGTGTGGGGGTAAAATCACTGGGCAAGCCAAGCCAGGAAAAAAGCCATATTACAACCTATGTGTTGTGATAATTGCATTGTTTGTTCTATAACTCATTAATTCATACCCACCGTGATAGGCAGAGACAAAAGGAAGTGTCAGAATAAATTTTCAGACCGCCAATGACGTGTCCAGAACATTTTGAATGGTGTGACCAAAGTGGGGCACAGATCCAGTTTAGAGGAACATAACATTTTGTACCTTATCGACGCAAGCTGGATTTTTCAATATACAGTATATATCCCGCATCAACATTGCCTGGCTGAGGAGCTGTGCGCATCGTGATTGAAGTGAAGATCAATTTTTTAGAAGTGCTGCGAACATGCATAAAAGTTGGTCTAATTTACTCAAAAGTCTACTAATGTGAGCATTTGTCCTTGTGTTTCTTGGCTATTTACATTGTTTTGTTCACAAGCTAGGTTGTTTTTCAATGTTTGAGTATGCTTCAGCAAAGACACATCGGCTATTAGTCAGATTCTCTTCTCTCACAGGCAGGCACACTGTAACTGACGACTCCAGCGGCTTCGAGTGCCATCATCATTCATCTTTTTGACCAGACAGCATTTTTTATTTAACCTTTATTTAACTAGGCAAGTCAGTTAAGAACAAATTCTTATTTACAATGACAGCCTACCACAAGGCCTTCTGCGGGGAAGGGGACTGGGACTGTGATTAAAAATATAGGACTAAACACACATCACAACAAGAGAGACACCACAACACTACATAAAGAGAGACCTAAGACAACAACATAGCAAGGCAGCAACACATGACAACACAGCATGGTAGCAACACAACATGGTAGCAGCACAAAACATGGTACAAACATTATCGGGCACAGACAACAGCACAAAGGCAAGAAGGTAGAGACAACAATACATCACGCGAAGCAGCTACTGTCAGTAAGGGTGTCCATAATTGAGTCTTTGAATGAAGAGATGGAGATATACTGTCCAGTTTGAGTGTTTTTTTTGCAGCTCGTTCCAGTCACTAGCAGCAGCGAACTGAAAAGAGGAGTGACCCAGGGATGTGTGTGCTTTGGGGACCTTTAACAGAATGTGACTAGCAGAACGGGTGTTGTATGTGGAGGATGAGGGCTGCAGTAGTTATCTCAGATGGGGGGAGTGAGGCCTAAGAGGGTTGTATAAATAAGCATCAACCAGTGGGTCTTGCAACAGGTTTACAGAGATGACCCGTTTACAGAGGTGTATAGAGTGCAGTGATGTGTCTTATAAGGAGTATTTGTGGCCAATCTGATGGCAGAATGGTAAAGAACATCTAGACGGTTGAGAGCACCCTTACCTGCCGATCTATAAATTACGTCTCCGTAATCTAGCATGGGTAGGATGGTCATCTGAATCAGGGTTAGTTTGGCAGCTGGGGTGAAAGAGGAGCGATTACGATAGAGGAAACCAAGTCTAGATTTAACCTTAGCCTGTAGCTTTGATATGTGCTGAGAGAAGGACAGTGTACCGTCTAGCCATACTCCCAAGTACTTGTATGAGGTGACTACCTCAAGCTCTAAACCCTCAGAGGTAGTAATCACAGCGGTGGGGAGAGGGGCATTATTCTTACCACATGACCTTTGTTTTGGAGGTTAAGGTTAAGGGCAGATAAATCTTGTTGGACGCTAAGAAAGCTTTGTTGTAGAGTATTTAACACAAATTCCGGGGAGGGGCCAGTTGAGTATAAGACTGTATCATGTGCATAGACATGTATGAGAGAGCTTACTACTGCATGAGCTATGTTGTTGATGTAAATTGAGAAGATCATAGGGCCTAGGATCGAGTCTTGGGGTACTCCCTTGGTGACAGGCAGTGGCTGAGACAGCAGATGTTCTGACTTTATACACTCCACTCCTTGAGGTTGTTAGCAAACCAGGCCAAAGACCCCTCAGAGACACCAGTACTCCTTAGCCGGCCCACAAGAATGGAATGGTCTATCATATCAAAAGCTTTGGCCAAGTCAATAAAAATTGCAGCACAAATTTGCTTAGAATCAAGGGCAATGGTGACATCATTTAGGACCTTTAAGGTTGCAGTGACACATCCATAACCTGAGCGGAAGCCAGATTGCATACCAGAGAGAATACTATAGACATCAAGAAAGCCAGTTAGTTGATTATTGACAAGTTTTTCCAACACTTTTGATAAACAGGGCAAAATAGAGATAGGCCTATAACAGTTAGGCTCAGTTTATTCCCACCCTTTAAATAAAGGATTCACGTTGCTGCCTTCCAAGCAATGGGAACCTCCCCAGAGTGGAGAGACAGGTTAAAAAAAGGTCAGAGATAGGCTTGGCGATGATAGGGGCTGCAATCTTAAAGAAGAATGAATCTAAACCATCTGACCCAGATGTTCTTTGGGGGTCAAGTTTAAATAACACCTTTAGCTCCTTGGACTCAGTGACTGCCTGCAGTGAGAAGCTTTGTAGTGGGACAGGGGAAAAGAGGGAAGGCTAGTCGCATTAGAAAGGGTGGGAGATGAGGAAATGTTGGACGGGCAATGAGGCATGGCTTAGTCAAATAGGAATCCTGACTTTAATGAAGTGGTGATTAAAGAGCTCAGCCATGTGCTTCTTGTCAGTAACAACCACATCATCAACATTAAGGGACATGGGCAGCTGTGAGGAGGAGGGTTTATTCTCCAGGTCTAACATTTTCCAGAACTTCTTGGGGTTAGACCCACAAAGAGAGAACTGCTCCTTAAAGTAACTAACTTTGGCCTTCCGGATAGCCTGAGTGAACATATTTCTCATTTGCCTGAACGAGAGCCAGTCAGCCTGAGTATGCATCTGATGAGCCTTACGCCAAATGGAATTACTGAGATGGAGTAACTCTGCTAGTTCAGTCTAACCAGGGGCTGAACCTGTTTTTAATTCGAATTTTCTTTATGGGGGAGTGTTTGTTAACCTTTTCACACGTACCAACAAACGGGTGTGATCATTCTACAGTGGTCTCTGCAGCGTACGCTCAAACCGGTTTGATTAGAACGCTTATTTAGAACGTCCAGTTTCGATTGACGCAACAGTCAGCATTTGAGCTGGCCACACTGTTTTTCCACAGAAACATTTTGCACAAACACAGTCCTTACAAATTATGTCCTGAATGTTGTCAGGAATCCCGCTTCCTGAGTCTGTTTCTGCCTGAGCTGACTGTTTTTTGTTTGGAGTGTTGTATAAGGTTCCTGAACGCACCCTGTCTGGTTGTTAGGCAACGAAGTTAGGCGGGAGATCTAGTGATTACCCGCACCTGCATCTCATCAACCTTCTGCACACCTGGTCCTGATCATCACCTCTTCTTAAGCCCTGAGCTGACATCCATTCCCTGCCGGATCGTTAGCAACAAACAGTATGTTGTGCCAGCGTATCAGCCTCATGTTTCCTGAGCTTGTTTTGTACTTGTTGCTGGTTACTCACTCCCGTTTACTCTGTCTACAGTCATTCTCCCGGAACATTCAACTCCCATGCCTGGCCGTCGGTGGATACAGTGACGTCATTGGATCAACCCATTTACTCTCATCAACTCACCTCCGCTGCCGCTCTGTCTCCAGGATTACTCAATATACACATCAAGACTACCAATAAATACTCACTTTCATTTTACTCACCTTGTCCTGGTCTGCTTCTGGGTTCTGTCTTAGAGAATCGTGACAAGTTTATTTTTGGATGCAATGTTCAGACATTCACAGAAGTAGCTACAGCATACACAATCATCCAAACCGTAAAATGTCATCTACATTAGTCCTAGTGCTAACTGAGGAAATATTGACATAACACAAGTGGTCATATTTATAACTCTCAGATGACAGAAACCACAATATGAATTAGCTAATAACAATTACTATTTTTAATTCATCACATCACGGGTGAGCTCAACATTGATCGAAATAATTGAGTAAAACACTTTCTAGAGATCGAAAGTAATCCGACAATGAGTAGTTTGTGCCCGCCGCCACGTTTGTTTTTCGCATCAACCAAAGATAATAAGAGGAGACAAGATGAGTTGCTTCTACACCTGCATTGCTTGCTGTTTAGGGTTTTAGGCTGGGTTTCTGTACAGCACTTTGAAATCAACTGATGTAAGAAGGGCTTTATAAATACATATGATTGGTTGATTGAGTTTTGTCTGTTTGCAGTATAAATGTTGAAGGGGGTGTGTTGTCTATGATCATTCACTTCCCTTCATTCACTTTCCGGAAGTTTACCCGAAAGATGAGTGAACCATTCCTTCACCTCAGATCTTTGGTCTGACAGACGTTTAAGTGACACCCAGAATTAATTGTATAATGTCAACAAACATGGTGCCACACAACTGGCAAATAGCTTAGCATTAGCTCATTATAATCAGTACAGCCTTCAAAAATATATTTTACACACATCATAGGTATCCATTACAATCTATGCAATAATCAGAATGCATTATTTGTCACCAGAACTTGAAAACACGTGAATAAAACTGTAAATGCATTATGCTCCATACTTACATGCTTCATGCTACAGTAGAAACAACAACATGATATACAGAAAATAAGGCACTTACTTTGATAGGAACGCACACATTTCCAAAGTTATTATTTGTAGGGAAAACAACAATGGAGGCAATGCGAGCGCCAGCCAGAAAATGTGCCAGTTTGTGCGAGACTGCAAATGTCAGCACAATAATTGTTCGTCGGTAAAAAAAATATATAATATTCACATTTTGGAACAGAGTGCATTTTGACATCACGTGCATAAAACAACTCACGCTGAGGTGACCGTTAGAAATATTTGGAACTCACGTATGAAAAGGTTAACATTACCATTGAAATATCAAAAAATAAAGTTCAAGCGTCTTCGACAGAGGGGGATCAAGTTGATTCTATACCAATTTACAGAGGCCAGGTCATGAAGGAAGGCTCGCAAGCATATATGACAAATCAGGACAGGTCGTTTCACTGAGCAGCCATTACGAACACAGGCTGTAAAACAGTGATCACTAAGGTCATTATAGAAAACACAAGACTGATACCTATCAGGATTATTTGAGAGGATAACATCGAGGAGAGTAGCCTTTTCTGGGTGTTTGGAGTCATACCTTGTGGGATTGGTAATAATCTGAGAAAGATTTAGGGAGCCCCATTGCTTTAGGACTTGATTAGGTGGTTTAAACATGTCCCAGTGTAGGTCACCTAGCAGGACAAATTCAGAAGGGCCAATTGTAAGGGGCCAGGAGGGAGCTTAGGGCAGGTAGGGTACAGGCCGGTGCTGATGGTGGACTATAACAGCCAGCAACAGTCAACAACAAGCTATTTGAAAGTTTAATGCTTAAAACCAGCAAATCAAATTGTTTGGGGACAGACTTGGTGGAGACAACCGAGCACTGAAGGTGATCCTTGGTAAAGATTGCCACTCTCCCACCATTGGAAGATCTGTCTTGCTGAAAAAGTTTATAACCAGAAAGGTTAACATCTATATTCAAAACACTCTTTCTTAACCACGTCTCAGTAATGACCAACACATCTGGATTGGATCTGTGAACCCACACTTTCAATTTATCCATTTTAGGTAATAAGCTTTGAGTATTAACGTACATAAACCAATGCTTTTTACGAGAGCAGGAATCAGTGAAACAGATAATCAGATTACAAGTCAGAATTGGGGCAAGCAACAGTAGATGTGCCAGAGTGTACATGCACATTTCTAGATATCATCAGCAGTAAAACAATTAGGGCACAGCAGAGAGCGCTGCAGTGTTGATTTTTCTATGACATTTGAATGTGCAATATCATATTGTACAGCAATTTCATCAGGTAACATGAATACAAAGCCGGCGCGAGGTGGTTAGAATAGCATAGGAGGCCAAGAGTCCATGTAACCAATAGAGAGTCAGAGTCCCGTGTGTGGGAACAAACATAATCTGTCCCACTGTTGGGTAAACAAGCAAGTTCATAGTCAACAAAGTATACAGGAGTCATTAGGAAAATAGCAAAAAGCACAAGAAAAAAATATAACAACTTGGGGCTAGCCATTGTAAGTTCAAAGAGTCACTTGCCCCAACAAGATAACGTGAGAGTATCCCTCTATGCGTCCAGTAGGCTATAAAAGTCTGAGATAAAATAAATAAATAGTAGGCCTAAACTAGTTTATTAAAGCGTTTCTGAGTAAGCTCACATAATAAGCTTCACAAGTTAATTAGCCTACTTAAAATTCCGATCAGTCCAAAGTCTGCGGTGTGTGTATAAGTGCGTGTGTGCTGGAGGCGAGCAAAAGCTTGGGAGAGAGGGGGGAGTGTGGCGGGGATACCTGTACCAGACAGGTGGAGACAGGCCAGGGCAGATGGTGAACAGATCGCCAGGTGGAATCCAAGCAGCAGTGCAGCAGGCAACGGGAGCAGGTGTCACTCCCGCTTGGGAGAAGCATTTTTCGGGAGGCAGATTCCTTGTAGAAAATCCCAGCTAGCTAGCTAGCTAACATAGCTAGCAAGTCTCTGTCCACCGTTTTTTCCCCACGTGCAAAAGGAGGTCATTAGCTAGCTATATCTCTTAAGTTTTGGAAATAGCTACAATAGTTGGGAGCAAATTGTAACCAACGGTCCTAAACAAAAAAAGCATCAGGGCTACACATACTGTTAATTTCAACTTCAACATTTGAACATAATTAAATCAGAAATGCTTAGTCTAATACTGTGACAACGTAAGCTAAGTATCATGTGGCAGTTCATGGCACTGTTTTCTGTGTGTGTGTGTGTGTGTGTGTGTGTGTGTGTGTGTGTGTGTGTGTGTGTGTGTGTGTGTGTGTGTGTGTGTGTGTGTGTGTGTGTGTGTGTGTGTGTGTGTGTGTGTGTGTGTGTGTGTGTGTGTGTGTGTGTGTGTGTGTGTGTGTGTGTGTTGATTCACCCTACTAGTATCCTGTTTTCTTTCATGTTTCCAAAACAGTTTATGACTCTGTCATGCAGTACACGGTTTAAGTTTTTGTAGGCCTATACTAGGCTACCTGGCTAAAATGCATGCTAGCTAGCCTTACATGCGTTCATGGGCAACGATGAGCCAGCTATATAAAGGGAAATTTCACCGCAGCTCTATTTCATTATACACCGAGTGTACAAAACATTAGGAACACCTTCCTAATATTGAGTTGCCCTTTGGCCCTCAGAACAACCTCAATTCGTTAAGGCATGGACTCTATAAGGTGTTAAAAGCGTTCCACAGGAATGCTGGCCCATGCTGACTCCAATGCTTCCCACAGTTGTGTCAAGTTGACTGGATGTCCTTTGGGTGGTGGACAATTTTTGATACACAAGAGAAATTGTTCAGTGTGATAAAACCAGCAGCGTTGCAGTTCTTGACACACTCAAACTGGTGCTCTTGTCACCTACTAACCACAATATCCAGAATTCATAGCGTTTTCAGGATGTAGTACCGTCCCATGGAAGTGCATCATGTTCATGTGAGAAATATCAAAATGTCTGTTTTTAGCCAGCACTGTCAGCCAGAGGATATCAAAACAGATCTGAAGTCTCAGTTGATGGGGTTGCCATGTCGTCGAACGTTGTAAGGTGATGGTATTTATTCCATCAATTTTCCCCTTCATTTCAAAGAGGAAGGCGTCTGATCAGCCAACATCAGAGCAGCAGAAAAGAACTCAAGCTGAGGTAATGTAGCTAACGTTACCTAGGTAACTAGCTAGCGAACTACATTTGTTTATCTAAACCAATACTGTAGCTAAGTAGCTTTCAAAATACGCTGGCTAGACATTCCAAAGCACATCAATTAGCCAACTGCTATCTGGCGATGTGATGTGTAACCTTGCAAGCTAACGTTAGGTTCTGTTAGCTAACCATTAGCTAGTTAGTTAATTAACTACTGCAGATGCTAACGTGACTATGTGTTCTATTTAGAGTTCGTAGACCCATTTGGATGAACGCTTTCAGCCTGGAATAAGCTCAAACTCAACATCAGCTGACTTTGAAACAATCCAGGACAGCTAAAGGTATTTATGAAAGCACAATACCCTCTTGAAAATACAAAATCACCAATACACTAAACTGCCTACAAGACAAGTCTACAAGACAAGTCTACAAGACAAGTCTACAAGACAAGCTCACAGAACGGGACCACCGAGAGCTGAAGCGCACAGAGCGAAAAAATCGTCTGTCCTCGGTTACAATACTCATTACTGAGTTCCAAACTGTCTCTGGAAGCAGCGTAAGCACAATAATTGTTCGTCGGGAGCTTGGATTTCCATGGCCGAGCAGCCGCACACAAGCCTAAGATCACCATGCGTAATGCCAAGCGCCAGCTGGAGTGGTGTAAAGCTTGCCGCCATTGGACTCTGGAGCAGTGGAAACGCGTTCTCTGGAGTGATGTTTCACGCTTCACCATCTGGCAGTCCGACGGATAAATCTAGGTTTGGCGGATGCCAGGAGACCGCTACCGGCCCCAATGCCTAGTGCCAACTGTAAAGTTTGGTGAAGGAGGAATTATTGGTTTGGGGCTGTTTTTCATGTTTTGGGCTAGGCCCCTTCGTTAAAAGGAAATCTTAACGCAATATAATCTTAAGCATACAATGATATTCTTGACGATTCTGTCCTCCCAAATTCGTGGAAACAGTTTGGGGAAGGCCCTTTCCTGTTTCAGCATGACAATTCCCCCGTGCACAAAGCGAGGTACATACAGAAATGTTACGGCCTGCACAGGGCCCTGAACTCAACCCCAACACCTTTGGGATGAATCGGAACGCCGACTGCGAGCCAGGCCTAATCGCCCAACATACAGTGCCAGTCAAAAGTTTGGACACACCCTTCATTCCATGGTTTTTCTTTATTATTTTTTACAATTTTATACATTGTAGAATAATAGTGAATACATCAAAACTATGAAATAACACATATGGAATCATGTAGTAACCCAAAAAGTGTTAAACAAATCAAAATATATTTTATATTTGAGATTCTTCAAAGTAGCCACCCTTTGCCTTGATGACAGCTTTGCACACTCTAGGCATTCTCTCAACCATCTTCATGAGACAGTCACCTGGAATGTATTTCAATTAAAAGGTGTGCCTTCTTAAAAGTTAATTTGTGGAATTTCTTTCCTACTTAATGCGTTTGAGCCAATCAGTTGTGTAGTGAGAAGGTAGGGGTGGTATACAGAAGATAGCCCTATTTAGACATTAGACCAGTGGAAATCTGTTATTTGGTCTGATGAGTCCAAATTTTAGAATTATGGTTCCATCCGCCGTATCTTTGTGAGACTCAGGGTAGATGAACGAATGCTCTCCGCATGTGTGGTTCCCACCATGAAGCATGGAAGAGGAGGTGTGATGGTGTGGGGGTGCTTTTCTGGTGACACTGTCTGTTATTTATTTAGAATTCAAGGCACACTTAACCAGCATGGCTGCGATACGCCATCCCATCTGGTTTCCGCTTATTTGTACTATTATTCGTTTTTCAACAGAACAATGACCCAACACACCTCCAGGCTGTGTAAGGGCTATTTGACCAAGAAGGAGAGTGATGGAGTGCTGCATCAGGTGACCTGGCCTCTCCAATCACCTGACCTCAACCCAATTGAGATGGTTTGGGATGAGTTGACAGTGAGTGAAATAAAAGCAGCCAACAAGTGCTCAGCATATGTGGGAACTCTTTCAAGACTGTTGGAAAAACATTCCAGGTGAAGCTGGTTGAGAGAATTCCAATCAAGACAAAGGGTGGCTACCTTGAAGAATCTCAAATATAAAATATATTTTGGATTGTTTAACAATTTTTTACTACATGATTCCATATGTGTTATTTCATAGTTTTGATGTCTTCACTATTATTCTACAATGTAGAAAATAGTACAAATAAAGAAAAACCCTTGAATGAGTAGGTGTGTCCAAACTATGGACTGGCACTGTAAGTGCCTGTCATGTCGTTTGTGTAGGTGGTAGGGAAATCAGGCGAAGGAGAATCAAACTTGGTATAAATGGAGTAGTTTAATAACTTAAAACAAAACCTCCAAAACCAAAGTACATAATAAAATAAACGTGGTTACAAGAACCCATCGCGCACCAATCAATAATCACGAGCATAACAACAAACAATCTCTGACAAGGACATGAAGGGAAACAGGGTGAAATACACAACATTTAATGAATGGGATTGGAACCAGGTGTGTAGGAAGACAAGACAAAACCAATGGAAAATGAAAAATGGTTCAATGATGGCTAGAAGACCGGTGACGTCGACCGCCGAGCACCGCCCAAACAAGGAGAGGCATCGACTTCGGCAGAAGTCGTGACAGTGCCCGACCTCACTAATGCTCTTGTGGCTGAATGGAAGCAAGTCCCCGCAGCAATGTTCCAACATCTAATGGAAAGCCTTCCCAGAAGAGTGGAGGCTGTTATAGCAGCTAGGGGCGGACCAACTCCATACTAATGCCCACGATTTTGTAATGAGATATTTGACGAGCAGGTGTCCACATACTTCTGGTCATGTAGTGTATCAGTCTAATGTACCCTTTTTTATTTACAGATGAACATGGTTTATTGTATGATTACACATCTTCATGATCAGTCTTCATGTTTTACACATCATCATGATCAGTCTTCATGTCTTTCCAGGAGACTTGCAGTACAACCAAATATTCTGCAAAAGGTTGAAACAGTGGGTGGTGAAGAAAGTGTACGTGAGGTTTGTCCGCCTGGCTGTGGAGTGCAGAAAGGAGCCTGAGTCACAGCTCCCCCAACACAACATCCCTGCCAACAGCGCCAAAGCCAGATAGAATGCCTAGCATGCTCAAACTGCATTGTGATATATTGTAGATATGACCAAATTGTACTGTGCTGAACAACACTGCTTCGTGTAAAAAGAGAGCTTACTCGTTTGTCATTTGCCCTCCTGCGTCCTGTTCCATCTGGTCTAGGCGCCGCTACTTGCTGGTTTCCCAATTCTTTTTCTCGCTGTCTCAACTCCTCTTCAGTGTATTCTGGCTAAAATAAGCAGGTCTGTATGTTCCTATGTAAAAGAACATCAAAACATGTTTTGTCATCTTGGAAAGAGGAATTATCCGAAGCATGTGTAAGAATGTGAAATGTTAGAATAATTGTTGAGAAAATGATTTATTTCATCTTTTATTTCTTTCATCACATTCCCAGTGGGTCAGAAGTTTACATACACTCAATTAGTATTTGGTAGCATTTCCTTTAAATTGGTTAACTTGGGTCAAACGTTTCGGGTAGCCTTCCACAAGCTTCCCACAAGAATTTGCTTGAATTTTGGCCCATTCCTCCTGACAGAGCTGGTGTCAGGTTTGTCAGCCTCCTTGCTCGCACATGCTTTTTCAGTTCTACCCACAACTTTTCTATAGGATTGAGATCAGGGCTTTGTGATGGCCACTCCAATACCTTGACTTTGTTGTTCTTAAGCCATTTTGCCACAACTTTGGAAGTATGCTTGGGGTCATTGTCCATTTGGAAGACCCATTTGCGACCAAGCTTTAACTTCCTGACTGATGTCTTGAGATGTTGCTTCAATATATCCACCTAATTTTACACCCTCATGATGCCATCTATTTTGTGAAGTGCACCAGCCCCTCCTGCAGCAAAGCACGCCCACAACATGATGCTGCCACACCCGTGCTTCACGGTTGGGATGGTGTTCTTCGGCTTGCAAGCCTCCCCCTTTTTCCTCCAAACATAATGATGGTCATTATGGCCAACAGTTCTATTTTTGTTTCATCAGACCAGAGGACAATTCTCCAAAAAGTACGATCTTTGTCCCCATGTGCAGTTGCAAACCGTAGTCTGGCTTTTTTATGAAGGTTTTGGAGCAGTGGCTTCTTCCTTGCTGAGCGGCGTTTCAGGTTATGTCGATATAGGACTCGTTTTACTATGGATATAGATACTTTTGTACCTGTTTCCTCCAGCATTTTCACATGGTCCTTTGCTGTTGTTTTGGGATTGATTGGCACTTTTCGCACTAAAGTACGTTCATCTCTAGGAGACTGAAGGTGTCTACTTCCTGAGCGGTATGATGGCTGCGTGTTCCCATGGTGTTTATACTTGCGTACTATTGTTTGTATAGATTAATGTGGTACCTTCAGGCATTTGGAAATTGCTCCCAAGGATGAACCAGACTTGTGGAGGTCTGCAATTTTTTTTCTGAGGTCTTGGCTGACTTCTTTTGATTTTCCCATGATGTCAAGCAAAGAGGCACTGAGTTTGAAGGTAAGCCTTGAAATACATCCACAGGTACACCTCTAATTGCCAAAACTATAGTTTGTTAACAAGAAATTTGCGGAGTGGTTGAAAAACAAGTTTTAATGACTCCAACCTAAGTGTATGTAAACTTCCGACTTCAACTGTACCCCAAATAGTGTGAAGTTTCCCTTTAACGACATCTAGCTGCATATTGAACTTCTGTCCTCTCAGGTCAGGTCTCATGTATCAATTCATGGTTGGATCAGAATCGTCGTTATAATCGTTGGCCAGCACTGGGAATTAAAGATGCACTTTGCAGAACTTTCTCCGCCATTTCCTGGTTGATAAAATTCTAATAGTTCGCCTAAATTAATTTTCTGTGACAAAACAATAAAGTATAGTGTAGAGAAACATTGTACCATCTAAATCGCTGTGCAATATATTTTCCATAACCCAAAATATTATATTTTCAGCAGTATGAAGCTGGTGTACAAAACCGAAAGTAAAAGACAAAAAAATGAAACTTAAGAACACATGTAGAACAGATCTACCACTTCTTAGACTTGCTTTCAATGAGAATGACAGATCTATAACTCTCATTTCTATGGGAATTTGGTCGGGTCACCCAAAAAATTACATATTGCAGCTTTAACCTCTAGAGGACCCCTTCCCGCTCTGATCCCGCCAACGGGATTTATTGACAAGATACCATGGCGGGAAATTCAAAACTGAAAGAATAATCATTTCAATTTCTCAAACAATCAACTATTTTTCACCATTTGAAAGATAAACATCTCCTAAATCCAACCACATTGTCCGATTTCAAAGAGGCTTTACGGCGAAAGCATAAAGTTAGGTTATGTTAGGAGAGTACATTGAAAATAGCTGTGTGTAATGTTTTGTCAATTCAAAGACAGGCGTCACCAAAAGCAGAAAACCAGCTAAAATTATGCACTAACCTTTGACAATCTTCATCAGATGACACTCCTAGGACATTATGTTATACAATACATGCATTTTTTGTTCCATCAAGTTCATATTTATATCCAAAAACAGCATTTTACAGTGGCGGTGAAATTCTGATTTTTTTTCCCATCAAATGCTTCCGGTGGATCAGCATTACAATTTACAAAATTACTATTCGAAAAGATTGGTAAATTATAATATTGTCATTCAAAGAATTATAGATTAACATCTCGTAAATGCTACCGCATTGCCAGATTTCAAAATAACTTTACTGGGAAATCACACTTTGCAATAAACGGGGTGCTATGCTAAGAACAATAGGCTAGGATATACAGGTTAGCACCATCTTGGAACCATCTAATATCAATAATACTATTGTAAATAATCCCTTAACTTTGATTATCTTCATCAGAAGGCACTTCCAGGATTCCCAGGTCCACAACAAATGTGGTTTCTTGCGACAAAGTTCATAATTTATGTCCAAATAACTCCAAGTTGTTCCATGTTGTTAGCGCATTCAGTAGGCTCCTCAAAATGTTGGGCGGGGGAGGGAAAAGTCACCACGAAAAGTAAAAAAAAAATCTATTTACATTCGTTCAAACATGTCAAACGTTGTTTAGCATCAATCTTTAGGGCCATTTTTAACGTGAAACATCAGTAATATTTCAACCCGACCTCTCCTGTGTCTTGAAAAACGTTTTGAAAAATGTCTCGCCTCACATGAACGCGCATGTGCGCGCAATAATGAAGTGACGACATCCCAGGGACGTCAACTTCCCTTCCTTGTCATCCGGTCTCTGTTCATCATAGACGCTTCAAACAACTTTATAAAGATCGTTGACATCTAGTGGAAGCCGTAGGAAGTGCAAAATGAATCCTTTGTCACTGTGTGATCTATTAGCAATGACTCGAAAATAGTACAGCCACAAAATTCTCATTTCCTGCTTGTATTTTTCTCAGGTTTTTGCCTGCCATATGAGTTTTGTTATACTTACAGACACCATTCCAACAGTTTTAGAAAATTCAGAGTGTTTTCTATCCAAATGTGTTAATAATATGCATATCCTAGCTTCTGAGTTGGTGTAGGAGGCAGTTAAAAATGGGCACATATTTTTTTCAAAATTCTCAGTACTGCCCCCTAGCCCCAACAGGTAGAAGCACAATCCAAATCCCTATCTCCATCCATGGCCAATTTAGGAAAGAGACAGTTTCAGCTAGCCACCGGAGGACAATGGCACAACGAGTTGCAACAATTCACCTTTATTTCTGTCAATTAGGTTTTCTTTTGATGTGATTGGTGTGAAGCCAAATCCAAACTGAATTCCCTTGACACTTTTTTGTTGTAGCGCCAGGACCATTCACAGTTGAGCTCACTCAGTTTAGTTTAACGCTGATTGGCTATTATTTTTATAAAATATCAAGGGAGGCCAAAAGTTTAGCTGGCTTCCCTTGCTATGATTTCAATGCTACGGGTGGCAACATTGTCATACTCTTTTTGGCCAGACAGCATCAGATACATGGGCTACATTATCGATCATAGTCTGCGGCTGGAAAAACGTATGTGTTATGGCTTTACACCCCCTGCTATAATGTGGATAAAAACGTACTTGTCTAACAGAACACAGAGGGTGTTCTTTAATGGAAGCCTCTCAAACATAATCCAGGTAGAATCAGGAATTCCCCAGGGTACATGTTTAGGCCCCTTGCTCTTTTCAATCTTTACTAATGAAATGCCACTGACTTTGAGTAAAGCCAGAGTGTCTATGTATCCGGATGATTCAAAACTATACACGTCAGCTACTACAGCGAATGAAATGACTGCAACACTTAACAAATAGTTGCAGTTAGTTTCAGAGTGGATAGCAAGGAATAAGTTAGCCCAAAATATTTTTAAAACTAAAAGCATTGTGTTTGGGACAAATTATTCACTGAACCCTAAACCTCAACTAAATCTTGTAATAAATTATGTGGAAATTTAGAAAGTTGAGATGACTAAAAGGTTTGGAGTAACCCTGGATTGTAAACTGTCATGGTCAAAACAGATTGATACAAAAATAGCTAAGATGGGAAGTCTTTCCATAATAAAGCGCTGCTCTGCCTTCTTAACAACACTATCAACAAGGCAGGTCCTACAGGCCCTAGTTTTGTCGCACCTTGACTACTGTTCAGTCGTGTGGTCAGGTGCCACAAAAAAGGACTAAGGAAAATTGCGGTTGATTCAGAAGAGGGCAGCACGGCTGGCCCTTGGATGTACACGAGAGGGCATGTTTTTTCTTTGTATTATCTTTTACCAGATCTAATGTGTTATAAACTCAGCAAAAAAAGAAACGTCCTCTCACTGTCACCTGCGTTTATTTTCAGCAAACTTAACATGTGTAAATATTTGTATGAACATAACAAGATTCAACAACTGAGACATAAACTGAACAAGTTCCATAGACATGTGACTAAAAGAAATGAAATAATGTGTCCCTGAACAAAGGGGGGGGTCAAAATCAAAAAGTAACAGTTAGTATCTGGTGTAGCCACCAGCTGCATTAAGTACTGCAGTGCCCTCTCCTCCTCATGGACTGCACCAGATTTGCCAGTTCTTGCTGTGAGATGTTACCCCACTCTTTCATCAAGGCACCTGCAAGTTCATTTCTGGGGGGAATGGCCCTAGCCCTCACCCTCCGATCCAACAGGTCCCAGACGTGCTCAATGGGATTGGGCTCTTCGCTGGCCATGGCAGAACACTGACATTTCTGTCTTCAAGGAAATCATGCACAGAACGAGCAGTATAGCTGGTGGCATTGTCATGCTGGAGGGTCATGTCAGAATGAGCCTGCAGGATGGGTACCACATGAGGGAGGAGGATGTCTTCCCTGTAACGCACAGCGTTGAGATTGCCTGCAATGACAACAATCTCAGTCCGATGATGCTGTGACACACCGCCCCAGACCATGACAGACCCTCCACCTCCAAATCGATCCCGCTCCAGAGTACAGGCCTCGGTGTAACGCTCATTCCTTTGACGATAAACGTGAATCCGACCATCACCCCTGGTGAGACAAAACCGCGACTCGTCAGTGAAGAGCACTTTTTGCCAGTCCTGTCTGGTCCAGCGACGGTGGGTTTGCGCCCATAGGCGACGTTGTTGCCGGTGATGTCTGGTGAGGACATGCCTTGCAACAGGCCTACAAGCCCTCAGTCCAGCCTCTCTCAGCCTATTGCAGTCTGAGCACTGATGGAGGGATTGTGCGTTCCTGGTGTAACTCAGGCAGTTGTTGTTACCATCCTGTCCCTGTCCCGCAGGTGTGATGTTCGGATGTACCGATCCTGTGCAGGTGTTGTTACACGTGGTCTGCCACTGCGAGGACGATTAGCTGCCTGGCCTGTCTCCCTGTAGCGCTGTCTTAGGCGTCTCACAGTACGGACATTGCAATTTATTGCCCTGGCCACATCTGCAGTCCTCATGCCTCCTTGCAGCATGCCTAAAGCATGTTCACGCAGATGAGCAGGGACCCTGGGCATCTTTCTTTTGGTGTTTTTCAGAGTCAGTAGAAAGGCCTCTTTTAGTGTCCTAAGTTTTCATAAATGTGACCTTAATTGCCTACCGTCTGTAAGCTGTTAGTGTCTTAACGACCGTTCCACAGGTGCATGTTCATTAATTGTTTATGGTTCATTGAACAAGCATGGGAAACAGAGTTTAAACCCTTTACAATTAAAATCTGTGAAGTTGTTTGGATTTTTACGAATTATCTTTGAAAGACAGGGTCCTGAAAAAGGGACGCTTCTTTTTTTGCTGAGTTTATTCTCCTACATTAATTGCACATTTCCACAAACATCAAAGTGTTTCCTTTCAAATGGTATCAAGAATATGCATATCTTTGCTTCAGGTCCTGAGCTACAGGCAGTTAGATTTGGGTATGTCATTTTAGGGTCCGATCCTTAAGAGGTTTTAATGATATGTATGTCAATCTCTCCTGGCTCAAAGTGGAGGAAAGATTGACTTCATCACTACTTGTATTTATGAGAGGTATTGACATATTGAATACACTGAGCTGTCTGTTTGAACTACTGGCACACAGCTCGGACTATGGGAGGCGCACAGTACTACATAGAGCCATGAAGTGGCACAGTACTACCAGCAGAAGTGGTGTCTTATGTAATCCATTCCTGGCCATCTGGCAATATTGTTGAAATGCATTGGAGGTTTTACCAACTTTATGGAAGCCCATTTTCCCTCCTATTTGAGGAGCGAAATGTGTGTTTATTGCCCCCTTATGCAGACTTGACAACATGTCCACATGGCAGCTGGGGGCGGACCACACCATGTTGTCTCTGGATTCACATGCAGACTTGACAACATGTCCACATGGCAGCTGGGGGTGGACCGCGCCATGTTGTCTCTGGACTGTTGGGCATCATTGACAGAAGTGGGTGTGTAAGTTCCCAACCCTCAGAAAAACTGTGGCATACCCTTAAATCTGGTCTTTTTTATCATCTCGCAAATCTCTGTTTTGTACGAGACTGACTTTATAACCAAAATGATCCTATTTACACTTTGTAGTAAGTTTTGACACAAGAAGAAATCAATCTGACTAATAGTAATGCCACAGAGGCCATTTTCTACCAGAGAAGTTGTTTATTGCCTTCAGTTGCTCTTTAAACCATATGCAGAGAGAGAAAGCCAGAGATGGAGAGAGAGAGAGCTGGGGAGGAATATCTGTGTCTGTTAGGCTCTGTCAAAGGCAGGTGGGGGGCTGGTACTTGAAATGAGAGAACAGAGAGATGTTTCCTGTTCAGCAGAGTAGCAGACAAGCGAGTTTGAAGTCTGTCTGCCAGGCTGGGGATAAGGAGGTTTCAGGAGGTTCAGCGGTTATACGGAGTGTTCTGAAAGAGATACACATGCATGTGGACACATGAATACACGTACCCATTTGAGTTGACCAGCAGTGTTGCACATTATGCTAATTACTTTTACTGTAGTATTTGTACTAAGCTGCGATACACAAAAAATATGTTATCTAGAACCAAAAAGGGTTCTTCGGCTGACCCCATAGGAGAACCCTTTGAAGAACCGTGTTTGGTTCCAGGTAAATCTGCCCTTTTGGTTCTAGGTAAAATCCTTTTTTTCCAGGTAGAACCCTTTTGTGTTCCATGTTGAACCCTTTCCACCAAATTTTTTGTTACCTGGAACCCAATAGGGTTCTCCTATGGAGACAGCTGAAGAACCCTTTGGGAACCTTTTTTTTTGAAGAGTGTATGAAAAGACTAAACTTTCTTAAAAAGTGCAAAACATTTTCTCAGAGACGGTTTGTCATGGGACCAATTATTGAACATAATGAGACTGACACATTCACAAAAGGTTGACAACTGTTACGAAGTGTGACGATCGTTGTAAAGAGGAGACCAAGGTGCAGCGTGGTAAGTGCTCATGTTCAGTATTTATTATAACTCAGAACACTAAAACAAAATCACAAACAACGGAAAACGAACGTCACGTTCTGCAGGCTTACTGAGCTGTACAAAAACAAGATCCCACACTGAAGGAGGGAAAAAGGGCTGCCTAAGTATGATTCCCAGTCAGAGACAACGATAGACAGCTGCCTCTGATTGGAAACCATACTCAGCCAAAACAAAGAAATACAACACATAGAATGCCCACCCCACACCCTGACCTAACAAAATAGAGAAATAAAACATCTCTCTCAGGTCAGGGCGTGACACGAAGGCTCTCTCCCCGACATGGGTTGGAAATGTAGTGTTGCTTGTTGTTTTGATACCACGTGAATTTGTTACTGCATAATACATCAGTGTGATTTTGAGCTTGTTGATGATCCAGTAGCTATACTTTGGGTTTTTCGTTCAATTCCCAAACTGCTCTGTCTGTTGTTGAAAGTAAACTGCACGGGTGAGCAGAAAACTTCCTTTACCAGCATCATTAAAATAATGAGGAACTATTGGACTGAAATGAGCTGAAGGAGAGAGAGTGAGAGAGTGAGAGAGAGCAGATACGAGAGAAAGAGCAGGAAGAGAGCGAAAGATTCCCAATCCCGTGAGACTATCTAAATCTAAAAATTGAAATGTTTGCATCTGACGCAGACTGGTTAGTTAAGCTAAAGCTAAGAGAGGGGCTTGCCTCGCCTCGCCTCGGGTGAGTCTCTGGGATCAGCATAGTTTAATATTTCAGCCATACTCAGCCCCCCTATTGGCATTGGACCATCCACTCTACTTAAGCAGTGGAAAATGGAGATAAACTGTCAAGTGAATCATATTGTGAAAGGCGATATCTTAGCAGTGGTATATTTGGGATCAGGCCATGATAAGGATTTTAATCTTACACCGCTTCTCTGTGCTAGCCTGGTCATAGATCTGTCTGGTATTTTAGCCAATTCTAGTCTAGTCACTTCCATCGACCATGGCAGAGGAGATGGATAAAACACAAACAGATCTGATACCAGGCTATGGTACAACAAGAAACAAACAAACAAGGTCATTCAGCAGATGCTTTTATCCAAAGTAGTAGTAGTTACTTATTATCTAAATATCCCCTGGTACTGCATTACATTTACATAGTAGATAACTGGGATAAACACATTCATTCACAAGTTGGCTGTAAACTACGTTCGTCATGATGGTACAGTATATTTATAGCCCTTGTTATTTCCTTCTTTAGTAAATACACAGCACCCATTTACTGTATATCCCCTCCCTCCCCCTTAACTGAACCAAAGATAACAACAGCTAGGTGATATCATAGCCGGTGCATGTCAGTGATAGTAGCTACAGTATATATACTATGTACATATACAAGTGCAGATATACAGTTGCTTAATGGTTGTAAATAATGAGTTAGACAGGGTCAGAGTGCAACCATGTACAGAATATTGCAGTGTTAATTAGATAACATTAGGAGGAGTGTGTGTCTGTTTACACTGTGGATTAGAGACGGACATGGCAGCCCCCCCTTCTCTTCTCGCTCTGTGTTGTTATGGTGCTGTCTCACGGGGGCAGAGATTGCTGAGGACATAATGTGATTTCTCCTCTGCTGTAATGTGTAATGTGATGCTCTGGGGGCAAGGCCTCTGTTGAACCTAGCCCAGTATGCTGTGATGTTTCCTGGCTTCCCCTCTTTCTCCCTCTCTCTCTCTGTCTCTCTCCCTCCTCTCTTTCTCTCTCTATATCCCCCCACTCTCTCTCTCTTCACTGCTCTCTCACTCTTTAATCCTCCTCTCCCATCTCTCTCTGTCTCTCTCCATCTTGCTCTCTCCCACAATCTATCTTTCCCTCTCTCTCTTTCTCTACACCCATACTCCCTCTCCCCCTTCTCTCTCATTCCCCCCCCCCCCCCCCCTCAGCTGTTTCTATGATTTGTCATAGATTATGTTAGAGTCATTGACCAATCTCCAAACACCCATACCCCTCCCTCTGCTGTTTCTATGATCTGTCATAGATTATGTTAGAGTCACTGACCAATCTCCAAACACCCATACCCCTCCCTCTGCTGTTTCTATGATTTGTCATAGATTATGTTAGAGTCACTGACCAATCTCCAAACACCCATACCCCTCCCTCTGCTGTTTCTGTGATCTGTCATAGATTATGTCAGAGTTACTGACCAATCTCCAAACACCCATACCCCTCCCTCTGCTGTTTCTATGATCTGTCATAGATTATGTTAGAGTCACTGACCAATCTCCAAACACCTTGAATACGGATTGATTTAGAGGCTGAGCGTTTAAGAATGAACTACGATGCGGTTCTCATTTCAGACTGAAGGGGGTGCTACACAAACACACACACACACACACACACACACACACACACACACACACACACACACACACACACACACACACACACACACACACACACACACACACACACACACACACACACACACACTGATGCTCTATGCTGATGTTCTGCTAGAATAATCACTTAGTGTGATGTGTGCTGATGTGTTGACAGAGTGAGAGCAGTCGAAGAGGACAGGGTATCCTACACATCTCTACCCCCTGTGAAGCTCTGGCAACAATTAGGCAAATTGCGTCGGCGGGCATTTGACCCCTTAATCCAACAGGGAGAGGAAAGGGAAAATAGGCTTTTGGGGAGTTTGCAGAGACCATTAAAGCATAACAAGAGGCTGTGCAGCTGGGCTGGGCTATGGTAGACAGTGGGGTGGGATGGTGGAGATGGGGCTGAAACCCTCCCTTCCGTTTCCAGAAACATTGATAATCCTGCTCTATGACAAGAATGCGGATGATGTAAAAGGGTTTTTACAGGTACTCACAGGAATCACAAGTTAAGATTCAGACCTTTGTTAAAGTTAATTCCCATTGACCTAAAATAATACAGCTTCACTTTCAAGATCTGGGGAAAATTGACTGACAAAATCATTTTGTATGGAGAAGTGACTACTACAACATTGAAATTTACACCTCGACTGTCACTCTCCTTAAACTCTCCCTTGCCCCCTGCTGTTTTAAAGTGGTAATTGACCTGGCAACATTACAGGTACATTTAGAACAGGGGTGTCAAACTCATTCAATGGAGGGCTGAGTGTCTGCTGATTTGGGGGTTTTCCTTTCAATTAAGACCTAGACAAACAGGTGAGGGGAGTTCCTTACTAATTAGTGACCTTAATTCATCAAGTACAAGGGTGGAGAGAAAACCGTAGACACTCAGCTCTCCGTGGAATGAGTTTGACACGTGATTCAGATCATCAGACACGGCTGTGGACATTACAGAAAAACACCAGAAAATATGTTTTCTGATCAACACTCATCAGTCACTGTCCTGTCCTATAAGAACTACATAGAGAAATCACAATACATTCCTACAGAACTAAGAGGCAATTCATACAGGTATCATCAGCTCTGTGTGTCATCTTGAGTGGTGTTGTGTTCTAGCTCTGCTCTTGTTTGTCTGAGGAAGCTCAGAGAAGAAGCCCTGACTTCTAACTGTGGTTGTTCTACTGCTGCTCTCTCTCTCTCTCTCTCTCTCTCTCTCTCTCTCTCTCTCTCTCTCTCTCTCTCTCTCTCTCTCTCTCTCTCTCTCTCTCTCAATTAAAATCAATTCAAAGGGCTCTATTGGCATGGGAAACATATGTTAACATTGCCAAAGCAAGTGAAATAGATAATAAACAAAATAAAAATGAACAGTAAACATTACACTCACAGAAGTTCCAAAAGAGTAAAGACATTTCAAATGTCATATTATGTCTATATACAGTGTTGTAACGATCTGCAAATAGTTAAAGAACAAAAGGGAAAATAAATAAACACAAATATGGGTTTATGGTGTTTGTTCTTCACTGGTTGCCCTTTACTTGTGGCAACAGGCCACAAATCCTGCTGCTGTGATGGCACACTGTGATATTTCACCCAGTAGATATGGGAGTTTATCGAAATCGTGTTTGTTTTCTAATTCTTCGTGAATCTGTGTAATCTGAGGGAAATATGTGTCTCTAATATGGTCATACATTGGGCAGGAGGTTAGGAAGTGCAGCTCAGTTTCCACCTCATTTTGTGGGCAGTGTGTCCATTGCCTGTCTTCTCCTGAGAGCCAGGTCTGCCTACAGCGGCCTTTCTCAATAGCAAGGCTATGCTCACTGAGTCTATACATAGTCAAAGCTTTCCTTAAGTTTGGGCCAGTCACAGTGGTCAGGTATTCTGCCACTGTGTACTCTATGTTCAGGGTCAAATAGCATTCTAGTTTGCTCAGTTTTTTTGTTAATTCTTTCCATTGTGTCGAGTAATTATCTTTTTGTTTTCTCGTGATTTGGTTTGATCTAATTATGTTCTCTTTCTCACACATCTCAGTTCTTATCTCTCTGGTTTCACATCTCTCTATCACATCTCTGCTCTCTGCTTTTGCATTTCTGCTGTTCTGAGTTTCCAGAGAAACGCTTCCTCTCAAGGTGTTATCAGCACTAGGTCTGAGTCATAATCTTCATCATTATCATCACCACCATCATCTGCAGTGACAGAAGCATCGTTTTTATCATCTTCACAATCATCCTCTTCCTCCCCTCCTCTTCCACCTAATCATAATCATTGTTAAAGCTAAATATTAATTACATCTTTAAATATAGTGTGTGCTTAGCATGTGGAAACATTCTGAGGTGCTTTATGTTGTCCGGATGAACGCTCTCGTGGGGAAGCTGAAATTATATCTGTGTTTCTCCATTGAATTTTTGGAGGAGGAGGAAGAGAAGACGGGGGGGAAACAGTCTGCCAATGACCTCTCTCTCCCCTCATCTCTCCTCCCTCTCTGCCCCCCTGTCTGGCAATTTCCCTGGCTGTCGTGGTCAAATCTCACTCCCTGTCTTCTTCTTCTACATCTCCCTCTTTATCTCCCCCCATATCTCCCTATCTCTCTCGATAGCTGTTGTCAGCAGCTTCTCCAGCATTGGGTCTGTCTGTCTGTCTGTCTGTCTGTCTGTCTGTCTGTCTGTCTGTCTGTCTGTCTGTCTGTCTGTCTGTCTGTCTGTCTGTCTGTCTGTCTGTCTGTCTGTCTGTCTGTCTGTCTGTCTGTCTGTCTGTCTGTCTGTCTGTCTGTCTGTCTGTCTCTTCCATAGGGGGCTGTCTGTTCCATACACAGCAAATATGGGTGCTAATTAATTTGCTGTGGATCACCCCACATCTCTGCATGGTCATGCAGAAAGAGAGGGAGAGAGAGAGATGAAGACAGTGAGGGATGAGGAGAGAAGAAGGAAGGAAAATAGATACATATTCCCTATTGTGTATTCTGGAATTTCTCTCTCTCAATTCAATTTCAATTGCTTTATTGCTTTATTGGCACGATGTAATACTGTGCATATTGCCAAAGCATACTTTGGAAATGTACATCTCTCTCTTTCTGTCTCTGTCTCTCTCTCTCTTTCTCCCTGACCTCATTTTGCTGACTGCTCTTTTGTCATTCATGTCCCTTGTGTTCAGCTTTCCTACTAATCCAGTGGATTGGTCACATCACTTTCACTGACTGTGTGTGAGCTTGTGTGTGTGTGTGCATACATGTGCATGTGCTGAAAACAGCATAAGTTATGGACATGAAAAAGTCAAGCTTTGCATGGGGTTTAATTTCATCTGGGAATAGGGCAATACTGCCACAACGCCCTCCCTGGCCAAGGTGTATCAGGATTACATCTAGTTTTCATTTACATTTGGTTGACTTGTCAATTCTACGTGAAATAAACAAAGAAAATCCTACTATTTCATTGGATTTGTTGTAGGTTCAAAGTTGATTTAACGTCATCACATTTATTTTCCAGTGGGAAAACTTTACTGATTACAGAAGATGTCTCTGTGTGTGTGTGTGTGTGTGTGTGTGTGTGTGTGTGTGTGTGTGTGTGTGTGTGTGTGTGTGTGTGTGTGTGTGTGTGTGTGTGTGTGTGTGTGTGTGTGTGTGTGTGTGTGTGTGTTAAATCAAATGTTATTGGTCGCATACACGTTTAGCAGATGTTATTGCGGGTGTAGGGAAATGCTTGTGTTCCTAGCTCCAACAGTGCAGTAATATCTAATAATACACAACAATACACACAAATCTAAAAGTAATAGAATGGAATTAAGAAATATAGAAATATTAGGATGATCAATGTCGGAGTCCGGAGTATAAATATATATATATATATACACTGCTCAAAAAATATAAAGGGAACACTAAAATAACACATCCTAGATCTGAATGAATGAAATAATCTTATTAAATACTATTTTCTTTACATAGTTGAATGTGCTGACAACAAAATCACACAAAAATAATCAATGGAAATCCAATTTATCAACCCATGGAGGTCTGGATTTGGAGTTACACTCAAAATTAAAGTGGAAAACCACACTACAGGCTGATCCAACTTTGATGTAATGTCCTTAAAACAAGTCAAAATGAGGCTCAGTAGTGTGTGTGGCCTCCACGTGCCTGTATGACCTCCCTACAATGCCTGGGCATGCTCCTGATGAGGTGGCGGATGGTCTCCTGAGGGATCTCCTCCCAGACCTGGACTAAAGCATCCGCCAACTCCTGGACAGTCTGTGGTGCAACGTGCGAGACATGATGTCCCAGATGTGCTCAATTGGATTCAGGTCTGGGGAATGGGCGGGCCAGTCCATAGCATCAATGCCTTCCTCTTGCAGGAACTGCTGACACACTCCAGCCACATGAGGTCTAGCATTGTCTTGCATTAGGAGGAACCCAGGGCCAACTGCACCAGCATATGGTCTCACAAGGGGTCTGAGGATCTCATCTCGGTACCTAATGGCAGTCAGGCTACCTCTGGTGAGCACATAGAGGGCTGTGTGGCCCCCCAAAGAAATGCCACCCCACACCATGACTGACCCACCGCCAAACCGGTCATGCTGGAGGAAGTTGCAGGCAGCAGAACGTTCTCCACGGCGTCTCCAGACTCTGTCACGTCTGTCACATGTGCTCAGTGTGAACCTGCTTTCATCTGTGAAGAGCACAGGGCGCCAGTGGCGAATTTGCCAATCTTGGTGTTCTCTGGCAAATGCCAAACGTCCTGCACAGTGTTGGGCTGTAAGCACAACCCCCACCTGTGGACGTCGGGCCCTCATACCACCCTCATGGAGTCTGTTTCTGACCGTTTGAGCAGACACATGCACATTTGTGGCCTGCTGGAGGTCATTTTGCAGGGCTCTGGCAGTGCTCCTCCTGCTCCTCCTTGCACAAAGGCGGAGGTAGCGGCCCTGCTGCTGGGTTGTTACCCTCCTACGGCCTCCTCCACGTCTCCTGATGTACTGGCCTGTCTCCTGGTAGTGCCTCCATGCTCTGGACACTACGCTGACAGACACAGCAAACCTTCTTGCCACAGCTTGCATTGATGTGCCATCCTGGATGAGCTGCACTACCTGAGCCACTTGTGTGGGTTGTAGACTCTGTCTCATGCTACCAGTAGAGTGAAAGCACCGCCAGCATTCAAAAGTGACCAAAACATCAGCCAGGAAGCATAGGAACTGAGAAGTGGTCTGTGGTCACCAACTGCAGAACCACTCCTTTATTGGAGGTGTCTTGCTAATTGCCTATAATTTCCACCTGTTGTCTATTCCATTTGACCAACAGCATGTGAAATTTATTGTCAATCAGTGTTGCTTCCTAAGTGGACAGTTTGATTTCACAGAAGTGTGATTGACTTGGATTTACATTGTGTTGTTTAAGTGTTCCCTTTATTTTTTTGAGCAGTGTATATATATGTGATGGGATGTATAGACAGAGAGTATGTGGATAGAATATGTACTGTATATCTGAAGAATACATTGGATAGAATAGTATATGTACAGCAATAGTTGAATAGGATGGCCTCAACTATAATACAGTATACACATATGAAATGGGTTAAACATTATGTAAACATGATTCAAGTTCCATTACTAAAGTGACCAGTGTTCCATGTCTATGTACATAGGGCAGCAGCCTCTAAGGTGCAGGGATGAGTAACCGGGTGGTAGCCGGCTAGTGACTGAGGGCAGGGTACTGTGTGGAGTTTGCCTAGTGATGGCTGTTTAACAGTCTGATGGTCTTGAGATAGAAGCTGTTTTTCAGTCTCTCGGCTTTGATGCACCTGTACTGACCTCGCCTTCTGGATGACACCGGGGTGAACAGGCCGTGGCTCGAGTAGCTGAGGTCCTTGATGATCTTCTGGGCCATCCTGTGACATCGGGTGCTGTAGGTGTCCTGAAGGGCAGGCAGTGTCCTCCCAGTGATGCGTTGGGCTGACCGCACCACCCTCTGGAGAGCCCTGAGGTTGCGTACGGTGCAGTTGCCGTTCCAGGCAGGGATACAGCCCGACAGGATGCTCTCAATTGTGCATCTGTAAAAGTTTGTGAGTGTTTTGGTGACAAGCCAAATTTCTTCAGCCTCCTGAGGTTGAAGAGGCGCTGCTGCGCCTTCTTCACCACGCTGTCTGTGTGGGTGGACCATTTCAGTTTGTCCGTGATGTGCACACCGAGGAACTTAATACTTTCCACCTTCTCCACTGCAGCCCCGTCGATGTGGATGGGGGGGGGGGGGGGGGGGGGGGGTGCTCCCTCTGCTGTTACCTGAAGTCCACGATCATCTCCTTTGTTTTGTTGATGTTGAGTGAGAGGGGATTTTCCTGGCACCACACTCCCAGAGCCCTGACCTCCTTCCTGTAGGCCGTCTCATCGTTGTTGTGTCGTCTGCAAACTTCATGATTGAGTTGGAGGTGTGCATGGCCACGCAGTCATGGGTGAACAGGGAGTACAGGAGAGGGCTGAGCGCCCAGTGTTGAGGATCAGCGTAGTGGAGGTGTTGTTTCCTACCTTCACCACCTGGGAGCGGCCGGTCAGGAAGTCCAGGACCCAGTCGCACAAGGTGGGGTTCAGACTCAGGGCCTCCAGCTTGATGATGAGCTTGGAGGGTACTATGGTGATGAAGGCTGAACTGTAGTCAATGAACAGTATTCTTAAATAGGTATTCCTCTTGTCCAGATGGGATAGGGCAGTATGCAATGCGATGGCGATTGCATCATCCGTGGATCTATTGATGCGGAATGCAAATTGTAGTGGGTCTAGTGTGTGGGTGTCGGTGGAGAGATATGATCCTTAACTAGCCTCTCAAAGCACTTCATGATGACAGAAGTGAGTGCTACGGGGTGTGTGTGCATGAGTGTGTGTGTACTGTGTGTGCGTGTACGTGTATTGCAGTCTAGTGCAGTGTTGCGTGTGTACGTGTACTTGTATGTGTGTGTTTGTTTTTACGTGTGTTTATATTGTGTGCATCATAAATAAGTATTTGATTAAATGTGCTAGGCTTGTCAAGATATAGGCCACTTAATCAGAACATTGCAAAGCAATCACTTTCCTTCTTATTGAGAAGTAAAACAAACATATTGTGGCAGGAAATTAAATGAAGCATACTGATGGCCAGAAAGATTTGTTTTGAGGCTGGACAGTGAGACTCTTTGTGTTATTCTGTTAAACTTACATTTGAGAAGCACTCACTACGTGAGAATACAATTACTAGTATGAGCTAACACCAAGTAACATGGATGAAATCCTATACATATCAGTGGGATGTTAGCTGGCTTGATGTAGCACTTTGGATTATCGAGGGAGGGAGTGTAGTGTAGATGAGAAGATGTAATTTCAGAAAATATGTTATCTTCTCAACGACCTCATGTCCAGAAATTATTTTTACCATTCTAGTTACATGTAGCGTACAACCCAGCATGTGTCTCCGTTTTCTTTTTGTGCTATGTGCACCATGTGGTAACAAGCCCAAAATAGAAACTTAGATGCTTAAGCACAAGTACACACACCCCTCTGCTCACCTAATGTAGCTCTTTGCAATACCCCCTCCCCTCTTTGTAACACCTTCCTCTGTGTTTCCGTGCACCACTGTAGATCCAGTATTATTCTTACTCTTCAACTCTCTTTTATATGTTTCCGTGGTGTACACTCAGTTGTCTTATCACACTTTAAACAACCCCATATCAAACCCTGTCAAAAATAAAATGATGAAAACAAAGTTGACCCTAACCATCTTATTTTCTTCATTTTTTTGACCCCTCTGCAGGTTTTCTTGAGCACCCTCCTTCTGTGTGAGTGTGTGTCTGAGTGTGTGTGTTATGGCGTCTGTGATGGACGATTCCTACCGTAAGGTGCTGTTGCTAGGGGCCATCGCTGCAGCGTCAGCCTTTGTGGTCACCATCGTCATCGTGGTGGTTTGTGTGGGCTGCCAAAGGTGAGGTCACAGCCAAAACATTTGACACTTTATCTTTCTCTCTCTCTCTCTCACTCTCAATTCAATTTCAATTTTAATAATAGATAATAATATAAATAGATAATAAACAAAAGTGAAATGAATAATAAAAAAATGAAGAGTAAACATTACACTCACAAAAGTTCCAAAGAATAAAGACATTTCAAATGTCATATCATGTGCAAATAGTTAAAGTACAAAAGGGAAAATAAAGAAACATAAATATGGGTTATATTTTCAATGGTGTTTTTTCTTCACTGGTTGCCCTTTTCTTGTTGCTGTGATGTGATGTCACTTGTGATGTCACACACATCACAGCAACAAATCTTGCTGCTGTGATGTCACACTGTGGTATTTCACCCAGTAGATATGGGAGTTTATCAAAATTGGGTTTGTTTTCAAATTCTTTGTGGGTTTAGCCAAGCTCTCTCTCTCTCTCTCTCTCTCTCTCTCTCTCTCTCTCTCTCTCTCTCTCTCTCTCTCTCTCTCTCCTCGCCCCCCCCCCCCCCTCTCTCTCTCTCTCTCTCTCTCTCTCTCTCTCTCTCTCTCTCTCTCTCTCTCTCTCCTGTTCTCTCTCTACTGTCTAAACTTTGGGATATCTGAAACCCCCGCCCGACCAAGCCACGCCTTCAGTATTCAAAGAAAACAATCCAACTAAGTGACCCAACTGGCTGGGTACAAAAAAATAAACAAAAAATAAACAATTATTTAACCAGGTAAGTTGACTGACAACACATTCTCATTTACAGCAACAACCTGGGGAATAATTACAGGGGAAAGGAGTGGGGGGGGGGGGGGTTATGATCCAATTGTAAACTGGGAATGATTAGGTGACCGTACAGTATGAGGGCTAGAGTGGGATTTAACAAGGACACCGGGGTAAACACTCAAATACACACTTTAGTGACCACAGAGTCGGGACACCTGTTTAATGTCTCATCCAAAAGATGGCACCCTACACAGGGCAATGTCCCCAATCACTGCCCTGGGACATTGGGATATTTTTTTTAGACCAGAGGAAAGGGTGCCTCCTACTGGCCCTCCAACACTCCTGGTCCCCCATCCAGAACCAACCCTGCTTAGCTTCAGAAGCAAGCCAGCAGTTGGATGCAAGGGGGTATGCTGCTGGCCTAAACAACCCAATGTGTTTTCTGTCATTTATTTACCCTGCACTGGGTTGTTTTTAACCTAGTATTTTTTTAGAGTGACTAGCTTATAGATCAGGATTCTCAGTAGACAAAAGCAATAGAACACAGTATGCTCTGATTCTTACGGAACCCTCAGGGACCAATCAGACTCAACCCTCAGTGGCTTCGTTGCATTTGATATCCTCTTTAACCAGACATAGAGATGTACTGTAGCTTAAAGTAAAGCTTCATGTAATCATCTTTAACCAGACATAGAGATGTACTGTAGCTTAAAGTAAAGCTTAATGTAAAGGTAAATGGAACCAATAAAGAACAAATACATTGATGTTGCCACAAACTGTATGAAAAAAAGGCTACTCATTACTCTTTAGTTTGGTAAGCCATGAATTGTTCTGGTGCTGAATTCCTGCCTCCAGTGTGTTGTTATGGTGTGACAGCCCTGTGGGATGTGGATGCTTAGACACCTGCTCATGGCTCCCCAGGGGCAGACAGAGCTGAGAGGTGCCTAGAGAGATGTGTCCTGGGCTGGAGAGAGAGACAGTGTCCCTGGGGCATCTCAATGGTACTAAGTGGCTTCTGTGCGTGTGTAGGTGCACAGATGCATCTCTTCTCCTTTATCGTCTCTGAACTGAAAAACACAGGCTAGGTGAAAGCAACATGTATGGATGGCCTCCGGGAATCTACTTTCATATGTCTATTTAGATCAGATCGGTGCAGGTGAAGAGCAGTAGATGAGGAGAGGAAGCCAAATATGAGTATTGAGATCTGTTACACCTATAGTCAGCTATACCTTCACACCTCCTCTCCCACCTTTCTCTCTACTGCTGTCTTCAGCACACCTGCATCACACGGCTCGCCCTATCAACGTTCCCAAAGGGCCCTTAGTGACGTGTGGAAATGTTAGCAACCATGGAGGAATATTTACTTCTCTGTTGAGTGAAAGTCAACAGTGACATGGTTAATAATAACTGTTTCTTCATGTGTCCTCAGGAAAAACAAGACCAAGCATCCTCCAGCCAATGGTGAGAAGGGCTCCTCAGTAGACATGGTGAGATATTTATATCAACCCCTTCTTTATCCTCATACATTTTTTATTCTTTATGTTGTATATTTCAGACCTATTATCCATTGCACCCCATCCACGATCCCTTTACCGTCATTTGTTATCGGCCCACCCAATAAATTGCATTCCTAGTACTACCTTACACAAGACTTTGAGAGCTCATTCCACCACCTAGCATAACATCTACTATGTTATCCCCCTCATTTATAGCAGCAGAAATGTCAAACATATCTACACTCAGAAAAAAAGGTGCTGTCTAGACCCTTAAAGGGTTCTTTGGCTGTCCCCATAGGAGAACCCTTGAAGAACCCTTTTTGGTGCAAGAAGAACCCATTTGGTTCCAAGTAGAACCCATTTGGGTTCCATGTAGAACCCTTTCTATAGAGGCCCTTACAAGCATTTCGCTACACCCGCAATAACATCTGCTAAACATGTGTATGAGACCAATACAATTTGATTTGAAGGGTTCTATCTGGAACCAAAAAGGGTTCTACCGGGAACCAAACAGGGTTCTCCTATGGGGTCAGCTGAAGAACCCTATTGGAAGTCTTTTTTCTAAGAGTTCAGCACCACCCAGTTACTGTACATCAGACTGAGCAGTATATATGCTCTCTGTATAGGGTGCTCTCCGTCAGCCCAAGAACAGCTCCATGAGTAAATCTGACACTAGGCTGCATGAGATCAACCGCTTGCCCCGCAACGGCAACAGTGAGTAACAATACCAACAACCAATAGACTGCCAACAACTAGAAAACCACCGGTACATTGGTGAAATGGAGACCATGTAACATTGACCTGATAATAAAAGTCTCCCTCCTTCTCTCTCTCTCAAGGTGGGGGTAAGAACCGTCCTGCCAGTATGGACCTTCTCCTCCTCCACAGCCATCGCTCCACCTCTGACCTCCGTCCCCCCCTTGTCCGCCAGCTCCCCCAGATCCCCACCAGCCCCGAGGGGGAGGGAAACCCAGTGGGGGGAGACATCCAGAGGGGAGGAGAAGAGGGGGTCAGAGACCACACCTACACTGAGGTGGGGATCCGGAACTCACCCGTCCGTTGCTTTGACGATGGGCTGTACGAGAGTGTAGGGGTCAGAGAGGTGGACACGGTGGCCCCCGCTCCCCCACCCACATCAGCCAACACCCCAGCAACACTGAGGACCTCACAGAGCCCCAACGGGACCCACACCGACAATGTCCGCAATGGGAACAGAAACAGGAATGGGAATGTGCGTATTTATGCTATGAAAGCAATGCAATAGAAGTGTTGACATCGCGTCATCATTGGAGACACTTTATATTGTGACCGCCTACCCGTAAAAATGTTAGATGTTCATTTTGTTATTCTGTTGGACCAATGGAAGGACAAGTACCTTCCAACTTTGCGTGTTTGTGTGTTGTTTGTGTGTTGTTTGTGTGTCTGTATACCTCAGGGAAATGCCAGAGGAGCTGTTAATGGGAGTAGCAGAGGAGGAGGGAAAGGGCCCAACGCTGCTAACGGATCAGCCCCCCAGGACCCCGTAACGGCAGAGTATGCCTCCGTACGGAAGGTCAAGAAGGTAAACACTGTTTTTACAACTGCTTTCCAATGGAGTCATGGAACAGCATTATACTGTTTGAATTCGTACTCTAATGAAATACAATTGATTAAGGTGGACAAGGCAACCAAGAAGGAGAATGGGAACGCAGAGTCAGATGACCAATCAAGTGTCCAATCAAGTGTGGGAGAGTCACCCTCTGCCCCGCCCCCTCCACTGCCCCGCAGCAGCCAGGAGTTTCTACAGAAACAGCTGGATCCATTCCACCTGCACGTCTTCCCTAAGGTACGCCCCCTGTAGGACACTCATGGACAGAGACTCAGTATATTTGTTGTAATTCTTCACCAGCTTGTGTACACTGCTAACACCACACTGTAAACGCTAATGCATTTTTTTACTCAAATACTTCTAGTTAGTTGAACTCAAAGTCAATGAAAAGTCATTACTACTTAAAAGGTTTATGTGGTACTGACTCAAAACTAAACAGGGCAAACGTAAACATGTCGCCCCCCCATGAATGATGCAGCGCCAATTGAGATATTACGTGTGTCTAACGAATTTCAGTTAAATACTACAAGCTCCCGCCTTGGACCAATCAATATAATTTTGTTAAATGCTGGATCTCTGTGGCATTCACCCAAGTTTTCGTCAAAATTGGTCTAGTGCTGTCTGAGATATTGCATGTGACGAACATACGAACGAAGACAGATCCACAGTCCCTTCCCCGATTTCATTGTGGGGCACAATGAAATCCACAAGAGAGCTATATACAGAGATATATACCAGTATCAAATCAATGTGAAGGAGTATGAGGTATTTGAGGTACAGTTGAAGTCGGAAGTTTACATACACCTTAGCCAAGTACATTTAAACTCAGTTTTTCACAATTCCTAACATTTAATCAGAGTAAAAATTCCCTGTCTTAGGTCAGTTAGGATCACCACTTTATTTTAAGAATGTGAAATGTCAGAATAATAGTAGAGAGAATAATTTATTTCAGCTTTTATTTCTTTCATCACATTCCCAGTGGGTCAGAAGTTTACATACACTCAATTAGTATTCGGTACCATTGCCTTTAAATTGTTTAACTTGAGTCAAACATTTCGGGTGGCCTTCCACAAGCTTCCCACAATAAGTTCAGTGAATTTTGGCCCATTCCTCCTGACAGAGCTGGTGTAACTGAGTCAGTTCTGCCCACAAATTTTACATTTTACATTTTAGTCATTTTAGCAGACGCTCTTATCCAGAGCGACTTCAGTAGTGAATGCATACATTTCATTTCATACATTTCATACATTTTTTTTCTGTGCTGGCCCCCCATGGGAATCAAACCCACAACCCTGGCATTACAAACACCATGTCAGGGCTTTGTGATGGCAACTCCAATACCTTGACTTTGTTGTCCTTAAGCAATTTTGTCAGCCTTAAGTCACTGTCCATTTGGAAGACTAATTTGCAACTAAGCTTTAACTTCCTGACTAATGTCTTGAGATGTTGCTTCAATATATCCACCTAATTTTCCTCCCTCATGATGCCATCTATTTTGTGAAGTGCACCTGTCCTTCCTGCAGCAAAGCACCCCCACAACATGATGCTGCGACACCCGTGCTTCACGTTTGGGATGGTGATCTTCGGCTTGCAAGCCTCCCCCTTTTTCCTCCAAACATAACGATGGTCATTATGGCCAAGCAGTTCTATTTTTGGTTCATCAGACCAGAGGACATTTCTCCAAAAAGTACAATCTTTGTCCCCATGTGCAGTCTGTAGTCTGGCTTTTTTATGGCGGTTTTGGAGCAGTGGCTTCTTCCTTGCTGAGCGGCCTTTCAGGTTATGTCGATATACGACTTGTTTTATTGTGGATATAGATACTTTTGTGCCTGTTTCCTCCAGCATCTTGACAAGGTCCTTTGCTATTGTTTTGGGATTGATTTGCACTTTTCGCACCAAAGTACGTTCATCTCTAGGAGACAGAACACGTCTCTTTCCTGAGCGGTATGACGTCTGCGGGGTCCCATGGTGTTTATACTTGCGTACTATTGTTTGTACAGATGAACGTGGTACCTTCAGGCATTTGGAAATTGCTCCCAAGGATGACCCAGACTTGTGGAGGTCTACAGTTTTCTTCCTGAGGTCTTGGCTGATTTCTTTTGATTTTCACATGATGTCAAGCAAAGAGGCACTGAGTTTGAAGGTAGGCCTTGAAATACAGCCACAGGTATACCTCCAATTGACTCAAATGATGTCAATTATCCTATCAGAAGCTTCTAAAGCCACCATGAAATCATTTTACATTTACATTTTACATTTACGTCATTTAGCAGACGCTCTTATCCAGAGCGACTTACAAATTTGTGCATTCACCTTATGATATCCAGTGGAAAAACCACTTTACAATAGTACATCTATATCTTTTTGGGCGGGGGAGGGTGGGGGGGTGGGGGGGGGGGGGGAGGTTAGAAGGATTACTTAATCCTATCCCAGGTATTCCTTAAAGAGGTGGGGTGTCAGGTGTCTCCGGAAGGTGGTGATTGACTCCACTGTCCTGGCGTCGTGAGGGAGCTTGTTCCACCATTGGGGTGCCAGAGCAGCGAACAGTTTTGACTGGGCTGAGCGGGAACTGTGCTTCCGCAGAGGTACGGAGGCGAGCAGGCCAGAGGTGGATGAATGCAGTGCCCTTCTTTGGGTGTAGGGACTGATCAGAGCCTGAAGGTACGGAGGTGCCGTTCCCCTCACAGCTCCGTAGGCAAGCACCATGGTCTTGTAGCAGATGCGAGCTTCAACTGGAAGCCAGTGGAGTGTGCGGAGGAGCGGGGTGACGTGAGAGAACTTGGGAAGGTTGAACACCAGACGGGCTGCGGCGTTCTGGATGAGTTGTAGGGGTTTGATGGCACAGGCAGGGAGCCCCACCAATAGCGAGTTGCAGTAATCCAGACGGGAGATGACAAGTGCCTGGATTAGGACCTGCGCCGCTTCCTGTGTAAGGCAGGGTCGTACTCTGCGAATGTTGTAGAGCATGAACCTACAGGATCGGGTCACCGCCTTGATGTTAGCGGAGAACGACAGGGTGTTGTCCAGGGTCACGCCAAGGCTCTTAGCACTCTGGGAGGAGGACACAATGGAGTTGTCAACCGTGATGGCGAGATCATGGAACAGGCAGCCCTTCCCCGGGAGGAAGAGCAGCTCCGTCTTGCCAAGGTTCAGCTTGAGGTGGTGATCCGTCATCCACACTGATATGTCTGCCAGACATGCAGAGATGCGATTCGCCACCTGGTTATCAGAAGGGGGAAAGGAGAAGATTAATTGTGTGTCGTCTGCGTAGCAATGATAGGAGAGACCATGTGAGGATATGACAGAGCCAAGTGACTTGGTGTATAGCGGGAATAGGAGAGGGCCTAGAACAGAGCCCTGGGGGACACCAGTGGTGAGAGCACGTGGTGCGGAGACGGATTCTCGCCAAGCCACCTGGTAGGATCGACCTGTCAGGTAGGACGCAATCCAAGAGTGAGCCGCGCCGGAGATGCCCAACTCGGAGAGGGTGGAGAGGAGGATGTGATGGTTCACAGTATCAAAGGCAGCAGATAGGTCTAGAAGGCTGAGAGCAGAGGAGAGAGAGTTAGCTTTAGCAGTGCGGAGAGCCTCCGTGACACAGAGAAGAGCAGTCTCAGTTGAATGACCAGTTTTGAAACCTGACTGATTTGGATCAAGAAGGTCATTCTGAGAGAAATAGCAAGAGAGCTGGCCAAGGACGGCACGCTCACGAGTTTTGGAGAGGAAAGAAAGAAGGGATACTGGTCTGTAGTTGTTGACATCGGAGGGATCGAGTGTAGGTTTTTTGAGAAGGGGTGCAACTCTCGCTCTCTTGAAGACGGAAGGGACGTAGCCAGCGGTCAAGGATGAGTTGATGAGCGAGGTGAGGTAAGGGAGAAGGTCTCTGGAAATGGTCTGGAGAAGAGAGGAGTGGATAAGATCAAGCGGGCAGGTTGTTGGGCGGCCGGCCGTCACAAGTCGCAAGATTTCATATGGAGAGAGAGGGGAGAAAGAGGTCAAAGCATAGGGTAGGGCAATGTGAGCAGGACCAGCGGTGTCGTTTGACTTAACAAACGAGGATCGGATGTCGTCAACATTCTTTTCAAAATGGTTGACGAAGTCATCCGCAAAGAGGGAGGAGGGGGGGAGGGGGAGGAGGATTCAGGACGGAGGAGAAGGTGGCAAAGAGCTTCCTAGGGTTAGAGGCAGATGCTTGGAATTTAGAGTGGTAGAAAGTGGGTTTAGCAGCAGAAACAGAGGAAGAAAATGTGGAGAGGAGGGAGTGAAAAGATGCCAGGTCTGCAGGGAGGCTAGTTTTCCTCCATTTCCGCTCGGCTGCCCGGAGCCCTGTTCTGTGAGCTCGCAATGAGTCGTCAAGCCACGGAGCAGGAGGGGAGGACCGAGCCGGCCGGGAGGATAGGGGACATAGAGAGTCAAAGGATGCAGAAAGGGAGGAGAGGAGGGTTGAGGAGGCAGAATCAGGAGATTGGTTGGAGAAGGTTTGAGCAGAGGGAAGAGATGATAGGATGGAAGAGGAGAGAGTAGCAGGAGAGAGAGAGCGAAGGTTGCGACGGCGCAATACCATCTGAGTAGGGGCAGAGTGAGTAGTGTTGGAGGAGAGCGAGAGGGAAAAGGATACAAGGTAGTGGTCAGAGACTTGGAGGGGAGTTGCAGTGAGATTGGTAGAAGAACAGCATCTAGTAAAGATGAGGTCAAGCGTATTGCCTGCCTTGTGAGTAGCGGGGGACGGTGAGAGGGTGAGGCCAAAAGAGGAGAGGAGTGGAAAGGAGGCATAGAGAAATGAGTCAAAGGTAGACGTAGGGAGGTTAAAGTCACCCAGAATTGAGGGGTGAGCCATCCTCAGGAAAGGAACTTATCAAGGCGTCAAGCTCATTGATGAACTCTCCAAGGGAACCTGGAGGGTGATAAATGATAAGGATGTTGAGCTTGAATGGGCTAGTGATTGTGACAGCATGGAATTCAAAGGAGGATATAGACAGATGGGTCAGGGGAGAAAGAGAGAATGTCCACTTGGGAGAGATGAGGATTCCAGTCCCGCCACCCCGCTGACCAGATGCTCTCGGGGTATGCGAGAACACGTGGTCAGACGAGGAGAGAGCAGTAGGAGTAGCAGTGTTTTCTGTGGTAATCCATGTTTCCGTCAGCGCCAAGAAGTCGAGGGAACTGGAGGGTAGCATAGGCTGAGATGAACTCTGCCTTGTTGGCCGCAGACCGGCAGTTCCAGAGGCTGCCGGAGACCTGGATCTCCACGTGGGTCGTGCGCGCTGGGACCACCAGGTTAGAGTGGCAGCGGCCATGCAGTGTGAAGCTTTTGTGTGGCCTGTGTAGAGAGGAGAGAACAGGGATAGACAGACACATAGTTGACAGGCTACAGGAGAGGCTACGCTAATGCAAAGGAGATTGTAAAGAAGATTAACTAAACAACTGGGGAAGCGAGAGAGCAGGGCCTCCCTCACTAACCATTCGCTGAAACACTCAAATATAACTATTCCAACTTCCACTTAGAAATTATAATTGAAGTAAACTACAGTGGTTCAATGTTTCCAGGAATAGTGTCAAACTTAGTTTATTCAGCTAGATAACTTGGTACAGTATTCTTCCGTGAAACCCACCCAGTGCACCGTGTCTTATGACGCCGTAGCTAACTAGCATGCTAGCATCCAATAACACACGGTTAGCACCAATACTTGGTTACAACAAACTACCAATGGATCATTCGTGTCCGTGTCTAGTTCCTTTCATAACGCAGAAGTAATTAAACGCTGGCTAGCTAACACAAAGTCAGTCCTGCTAGCTACACAAGTGGACTACACAAATCGAAAGCTTACGTTGCAAAAATCTTATTGACTAAAAATGATACAGTACTGCTAGCTGGTAGCTGGTAGAGTTGGCTAGCTAGCAGTGGCTGCGTTTACCTTTATCTTTGACACAAAGACAACTATGTAGCTAGCTAACGTTACACTAATCAAATCGTTCCGTTATAATGTATTTAGTTTCTACAGTACCGCTAGTTGGTAAAGTTGGCTAGCTAGCAGTGGCTGTGGTGTTGTGATGTTGACGCCGTTTGGAAAACGGCGCGAACAAACGAGTACAGCTGGCTAGCTGACTAGCTAATCTTGTTAGTTTCTCAAAGTTAGTTTCTCAAAGCTTACACCTTTAGCTACACCTTTATCCTTGATGCAAAGACAACTATGTAGCTATTTTCTGGAATTTTCCAAGCTGTTCAAAGGCACAGTCAACTTAGTGTATGTAAACTTCTGACCCACTGGCATTGTGATACAGTGAATTATAAGTGAAACAATCTGTCTGTAAACAATTGTTGGAAAAATTACTTGTGTCATGCACAAAGTAGATGTCCTAACTGACTTGCTAAAACTATAGTTTGTTAAGAAGAAATGTGTGGAGTGGTTGAAAAACGAGTTTTAATGAATCCAACCTAAGTGTATGTAAACTTCTGTCACGTCCTGGCCAGTATAAGGGTTAATTGTTATTGTAGTTTGGTCAGGACGTGGCAGAGGGTATTTGTTTTATGTGGTTCGGGGTGGTGTTTTGGTAAAAGGGCGTTTGATTTAGTATTTCCGGGTTTTTGGTTCATGATCTATGTTTATGTAATTCTATGTTTAGTCTAGGTAGTCTATTTCTATGTAGAGTTAATTGGGGTGGACTTCCAATTGAAGGCAGCTGTGTGGTGTTGCCTTTGATTGGAAGTCCTATATTAGTTGGGTGTGTTTGTCTGTTTAATTGTGGGAGATTGTTCTGTGTTTAGCCTTGTGCCTTGCCAGACTGTCTGTTAATAGTTCGTTCTCTTGTTTTGTTATTTTGGTGTTCATTTTGGAAGTTAATAAACGTCAAGATGAGCTTACACATACCTGCTGCGTTTTGGTCCTCCATTACCGACGAAAACCATGACAACTTCAACTTCTGATATGTACATGAAGTTAGGGTAAAGTGATTAGGCATTACGATAGATAATAATAAGAGTTAAAAAAAGGCAACAGTAAACATTTACATTTTAGTCATTTAGCAGACGCTCTTATCCAGAGCAACTTACAGTAGTGAATGCATACATTTCCTATTTTTTTTGTTATCCGTACTGGTCCCCAACATGTAGTTGAATGAATGATGCAGCGCCACCCTTGGGCCAATCAATGTAATTTTGTAAATGACGGATCTCTGTAGCATGACACATCATTCACCCAAGTTTCGTCAAAATCGGGCCAGTGGTGTCTGAGATATCGCTTGTGACTAAAGTGCATACAGTTAATTACTATACTGCCCCCCGGGGCCAATGAGTGTACTTCTGTAAATGCCAGATTTCTATGGCAAGACGCATCATTCACCCAAGTTTTGTCTAAATCAGGCCAGTGGTGTCTGAGATATCGCGTGGGTTAGCTAGACTCATATATCTGAGCATGTGTGCCAAATTTCACAGATTAAAAGAGAAAAAAACATGTGCCCATTATAGCACCACCGTGTGGCCCGAATGAATTGTCTTGCATATGTTGAGTCTTAACAGTGTTTGCAACATGTGTACCAACATGTGTTACAATACGAATATCCTTGACTGATTTATATGCATTTATATGCCAGATCACGCCCAAGTGAATGTTTATTGGTCAATAACGGCCATGTAGATTTAGGTACAAGTCTGGACTGTATTGGTTAGTGATAGGGACATGGCTGTTGAATTTGTTCATTTTCAGTCCCTGTGGCCTTCAACAAGTGAGTTCCTAGGCAAATGTTAACATTATTAAACTCTTTATGACAATTCATTACATATCTCATAAATTCTTATTTTGAGGCATAGCTTCATCCTAATACAGTGACCAGAACTCATGGTTTACAGGCCACATTAGGTCTACAAGTAGGCCTGTATGTTATTTATCTTTGTGTAGCATAACATTTATAAATCAGTCACTCATGGAAAATTAGCGATATTATAAACAATTACAAAGAATTAACCTGCAGTAGTGCATACTGGGAAAAAAGTTCATTTGTTGTCATAACTTAAAAAATACAGTTGATTTGACTTCTCATTTAGTTCTGAGTCAGTATCACATACACATTTTAAGTAATAATGACTTTTCATTGATTTTGTGTTTATTTCACTAGAAGTTTTAGAGTTAAAAATGCCTTGGGGTTTACGGTGTACATGCTGTATGGCAGAAATATTAACCTGTCAGTTACTTAATTTACCCACCAGAGGGAACTATTCCTTCTGCTCAGTACTCAGTGTTTAATGTCAGAGGAAGTGTGTATCTGTAACGCTCCGGGTTGAAGTCCCCCTTAACCACAGGTCTACGATCAGATCACCCTAACCTCAATACTAATCTTAACCATTGAAACTAATCTTAGATCAGTGTGTAGGGAGCAATTTGAGCCTTATCACTATTTCCAGCCCCATGTGCTCCACTGACCTTACATGTCCACATGAATAGAAAGTCAGATCAACAAAGACTATGTCTAGGAGAGAAGCAGAATTTATCAGACAAATATCTTCCTTTTGCAACTTTTCTCTGCTATCATCCTTTAGTTGTTAGAATATGTCCCACAGACATTATTAAATCTCATTGTTGAAAGTATACCATAACTCCTGATGTGCCCTGGGTCTGATATCATTTTGTAACCAGATGGAAATAGTGTGTATAGTGTGGTCAGCACTGAAAGAGGGTAATGGAGGGACAATGATAAAGATCAAACTTTCCAGTGTGTTTGGCGGTCCTACCTGTTTTCTCTTACTGTGTGTGTGTATTTTGTTCCTGTCTGTGTCTGTGTGTGTGTGCACGCTCACGCGTATTTGCACAGCACAAACAGGGTGATTGTAATCTGCTTGGTCAGAGGTTTGGTAGATTGACAGAGCTGTGTAAAGTATTTTATTTATTTTGATTTAACCTTTATTTAACTAGGCAAGTCAGTTAAGAACTCCCGGAGTGGACCAGCCACCACCGGCCAGTTATTTACAATGACGGCCTACCAAAGGCAAAAGGCCTCCTGCGGGGACGAGGGCTGGGATTAAAAATAAAATAAAAATATAGGAAAAACACATTACAACAAGAGAGACACCACAACACTACATTGAGACCTAAGACAACAACATAGCATGGCAGCAACACATGACAACAACATCGTAGCAACACAACATGGCAGTAGCACAAAACATGGTACAAACATTATCGGGCACAGACAACAGCACAAAGGCAAGAAGGTAGAGACAACAATACATCACACGAAGCAGCCACAACTGTCAGTAAGTGTCCATGATTGAGTCTTTGAATAAAGAGATGGAGATAAAACTGTCCAGTTTGAGTGTTTTTTGCGGATCGTTCCAGTTGCTAGCTGCAGCGAACTGAAAAGAGGAGCGACCCAGGGATGTGTGTGCTTTGGGGACCTAACAGAATATGACTGGCAGAACAGGTGCTGTATGTGGAGGATGAGGGCTGCAGTAGGTATCTCAAATAGGGGGGAGTGAGGCCTAAGAGGGTTTTATAAATAAGTATCAACCAGTGGGTTTTGCGACGGGTATACAGAGATGACCAGTTTACAGAGGAGTATAAAGTGCAGTGATGTGCCCTATAAGGAGAATTGGTGGCAAATCTGATGGCCGAATGGTAAAGACCATCTAGCCGCTCAAGAGCACCCTTACCTGCCAATCTATCAATTACGTCTCCGTAATCTAGCATGGGTAGGATGGTCATCTGAATCAGGGTTAGTTTGGCAGCTGGGGTGAAAGAGGAGCGATTACGATAGAGGAAACCAAGTCTAGATTTAACCTTAGCCTGCAGCTTTGATATGTGCTGAGAGAAACAGAAACAGAAGGAAGATGGCACTGACAGAGATGGTCGCCTCGCTTCGCATTCTTAGGAAACTATGCAGTAATAATTTTTTTAAATGTATTATTTCTAACATTGTTAGCCCAGAAAATCTTAAGTGTTATTACATCCAGCCGGGAAGAACTGTTGGATATAAGATCGACGTCAACTTACCAACATTACGACAAGGAATACGACTTTCCTCAAGCGGATCCTTTGTTCGAACCTCCACCCTGGACATCCCAGAGGCCGACCCAAAACAACGTCGTCGCTGCAGGAGAGGCAGACGGAGAGGCCTCCTGGTCAGACTTAGAAGGCAAGCACACCATCCACCGCTTCCGAGCATATTACTCGCCGATGTCCAGTCTCTAGACAACAAGGTAGACAAAATTAGGGCACGAGTTGCCTTCCAGAGAGACATCAGAGATTGTAACATTCTCTGTTTCAGGGAAACAAGACTCTCTCGGGATATGTTGTCAGAGTCGGTACAGCCACCGGGTTTCTTCATGCGTCGCGCCGACAGAAACAACCATCTCTCTGGTAAGAAGAAGGGCGGGGGTGTATGCTTCATGATTAACGACTCATGGTGTAATCATAACAACATACAGGACCACAAGTCCTTTTTTCACCTGACCTAGAATTCCTTACAATAAAATGCCGACCGCATTATCTCCCAAGAGAATTTTCTTTGATTATAGTCACAGCCGTGTATATCCCCTCCTCCCCCCCTCTCCCAAGCTGATACCTCGACGACCCTGAAAGAACTTCACTGGACTCTATGTAAACTGGAAACCATATGTCCTGAAGCTGCATTTATTGTAGCTGGGGATTTTAACAAAGCTAATTTGAGAACAAGGCTTCCTAAATTCTACCAGCACATTGATTGTTGTACCCGCTCGAGCAAAACACTTGACCACTGCTACCCTAACTTCCGCGATACATACAAGGCCCTCCCCCGCCCTCCCTTCAGCAAGTCTGACCATGACTCCATCTTGTTGCTCCCCTCCTATAGGCAGAAACTAAAACAGGAAGGGCCGTGTTTAGGTCGAACCAACGCTGGTCTGACCAGCTAGATTCCACGCTTCAAGATTGCTTAGATCACGTGGACTGGGATATTTTCTGGCTAGCCTCAGACAATAACATCGACGTATACGCTGACTCGGTACGTGAGTTTATTTGGTAGTGCATTGGAGATGTTGTACCCACTGTGACTATTAAAACCTTCCCTAACCAGAAACCGTGGACTGATGGCAGCATTCGCGCAAAACTAAAAGCGCGAACCACCTCATTTAATCATGGCAAGGCGACTGGAAACATGACCGAATACAAACAGTGTAGTTATTCCCTCCGCAAGGTAATCAAACAAGAAAAGTGTCAGTATAGAGACAAAGTAGAGTCGTAATTTAACGGTTCAAACACCAGACGTATGTGGCCGTATCTACAGACAATCATGGATTACAAAAAGAAAACCAGAACAGTCACGGACATCGACGTCTTGCTCCCAGACAAGACAAATTTAACAACTTCTTTGTGCGCGTTGACGACTATACAAAGACTGTGGGCTCTCCTTCTCCGTGGCCAACGTGAGTAAAACATTTGAACGCGTTACCCCTCGCAAGGCTGCCGGCCCAGACATGCTTCAAGATGGCCAGCATTGTTCCTGTTCCAAAGAAAGCTAAGGTAACTGAACTAAATGACTATCGCCCCGTAGCACTCACTTCTGTCATCATGAAGGGCTTTGAGAGACTAGTCAAGGATCATATCACCTCCACCCTACCTGATACCCTAGACCCACTACAATTTACTTACCACCCCAATAGGTCCACAGACGATGCAATCGCCATCACACTGCACACTGCCCTATCCCATCTGGACAAGAGGAATACCTATGTAAGAATGCTGTTCATTGACTACAGCTAAGCATTCAACACCATAGTACCTTCAAAACGCATCATTAAGCTTGAGACCCTGGGTCTCCACCCCGCCATGTGCAACTGGGTTCTGGACTTTCTGACGGGCCGCCCCCAGGTGGTGAAGGTAGGAAACAACATCTCCGCCCCGCTGATCCTCAACACTCGGGCCCCACAAGGGTGCGTTTTTAGCCCTCTCCTGTACGCCATGTTCACCCATGACTGAATGGCCATGCACGCCTCCAACTCAATCATCAAGTTTGCAGACGACACTACAGTGGCAGGCTTGATTACCAACAATGATGAGACAGCCTGCAAGGAGGAGGTGAGGGCCCTCAGAATATGGTGTCAGGAAAATAACCTCTCACTCAACATCAACAAAACAAAGGAGATGATTGTGGACTTCAGGAAACAGCAGAGGGAGCACCCGCTATCCACATCGATGGGACAGTGGTGGAGAAGGTGGAAAGTTTTAAGTTCCTCGGCGTACACATCACGGACCAACTGAAATGGTCCACCCACACAGACAGTGTTGTGAAGAAGGTGCAAAAGTAACTATTCAACCTCAGGAGAATGAAGAAATGTGGCTTGTCACCTAAAACCCTCACAAACTTTTACAGATGCATAATCGAGAGCATCCTGTCGGGCTGTATCACCACCTGGTACGGAAACTGCACCGCCCTAAACCGTAAGGCTCTCCAGAGGGTAGTGTGGTCTGCACAACGCATCACCGGAGGCAAACTACCTGCCCGCCAGGACACCTAGAGCACCCAATGTCACAGGAAGGCCAAGAAGATAATCAAGGACAACAACCACCCGAGCCACTGCCTGTTCACCCCGCTATCATCCAGAAGGCGAGGTCAGTACAGGTGCATCAAAGCTGGGACCGAGAGACTGAAAAAAAGCTTCTATCTCAAGGCCATCAGACTGTTAAACAGCCATCACTAACATAGAGAGGCTGCTGCCAACATACGGACTCAAATCCCTGGCCACTTTAATAAATGGATTTAATAAAGTTATCACTAGTCACTTTAAATACTGCGACTCTAATAATGTTTACATATCCTACTGTTATGTGGTCTGTGTGTAACTTATGTAGAGGAGTCAGGCACAGGACAGCAGATATGAGTAAATAAACGTAATTTACTCAAAATAGGCAAATACAATACAATAAAGCAAGCCCACATAACGGACCATATAACATACAAACAATCACTCACAAAAAACATGGGGGAACAGAGGGTTAAATAATGAACAAGTAATTGGGGAAGTGAAACCAGGTGTGTAAAACAAAGACAAAACAAATGGAAAATGACAAGTGGATCGGCGATGGCTAGAAGGCCGGTGACGTCGACCGCCGAACGCCGCCCGAACAAGGAGAGGGACCGACTTCGGTGGAAGTCGTGACACCTTCATTACTCATCTCATATGTATATACTGTATTTTATACCATCTATTGCATCTTGCTTATGGCCATCGCGCATCCATATAGTTATATGTACATATTGTTATTCCATCCCTTTACTTAGATTTGTGTGTCTAAGGTAGTCGTTGTGAATTTGTTAGATTACTTGTTAGATATTACTGCACTGTCATAACTAGAAGCACAAGCATTTCGCTAGACTTGCATTAATATCTGCTATCCATGTGTATGTGACCAATGAAATTTGATTTGATTTGATTGATTTGAGAAGACCAGTGTACCATCTAGCCCTACTCCCAAGTACTTGTATGAGGTGACTACCTCAAGCTCTAAACCCTCAGAGGTAGTGATCACACCGATGGGGAGAGGGGCATTCTTCTTACCAAACCACATGACCTTGTTTTGGAGGTGTTAAGAACAAGGTTAAGGGCAGAGAAAGCTTGTTGGACACTAAGAAAGCTTTGTTGTAGAGCGTTTTAACACAAAATCCAGGAGGCGCCAGCTGAGTAAAAGACTATCATCTACATATAAATGGAGAGAGAGAGCTTCCTACTGCCTGAGCTATGTTGTTGATGTAAATTGAGAAGCGTGTGGGGCCTAGTTTCGAGCCTTGGGGTACTCCCTTGGTGACAGGCAGTGGCTGAGACAGCAGATGTTCTGACTTTATACACTGCACTCTTTGAGAGAGGTATTTAGCAAACCAGGCCAAAGACCCCTCAGAGACACCAATACTCCTTAGCCGGCCCACAAGAATGGAATGGTCTACCGTATCAAAAGCTTTGGCCAAGTCAATAACAATAGCATCACAACATTGCTTAGAATCAAGGGCAATGGTGACATAATTGAAGACATTTAAGGTTGGAGTGACACATCATAACCTGAGCGGAAACCAGATTGTATACCAGAGAGAATACTATAGACATCAAGGAAGCCAGTCAGTTGATTATTGACAAGTTTTTCCATCACTTTTTAATAAACAGGGCAAAATAGAGATAGGCCTATAACAGTTAGGATCAGCTTGATCTCCCCTTTAAATAAAGGATGAACCGTGGCTGCCTTCCAAGCAATGGGAACCTCTCCAGAAAGGAGAGACAGGTTAAAAAGGTCGACGATAGGCTTGGCGATGATAGGGGCAGCAACCTTAAAGAAGAAAGGGTCTAAACCATCTGACCCAGATGTTTTTTTGAGGTCAAGTTTAAGGAACTCCTTTAGCACCTCGGACTCAGTAAACAATGTTTTCTTTGCAGTGGGTGTGTGTCTGTGTTGTTGTATATGCTCTACTTATTTTCTACTGTATGTATGTGTTTGAGTACACTGTATATTAACAGAATGTGCAGTATTTGTGTGAATTAAATACAACTGTGTGCGCGTATGTGTCATTTCATCCTGAAGCGTATCCCTAGAAAAAGGTTTAAGGAGCTAGCGAAGCAACTTTGGTCAACTCTGAATTTAACCGATCATATAAAAGTGGCTCGCCTTTTAGCCAGGTAAATTTCCTTCAGAACTAACCTGCTCCAGGGCAGGCTAACTCACGGCTAACTCCACTATCCTGCATTCAGAACGAACCTGCTCCAGGGCAGGCTAACTCAGGGCTAACTCCGCTATCCTGCATTCAGAACTAACCTGCTCCAGGGCAGGCTAACTCACGGCTAACTCCGCTATCATGCATTCAGAACTAACCTGCTCCAGGGCAGGCTAACTCGGGGCTAACTCCACTATCCTGCATTCAGAACTAACCTGGTCCAGGGCAGGCTAACTCAGGGCTAACTCCACTATCCTGCATTCAGAACTAACCTGGTCCAGGGCAGGCTAACTCAGGGCTAACTCCACTATCCTGCATTCAGAACTAACCTGTTCCAGGGCAGGCTAACTCCACTATCCTGCATTCAGAACTAACCTGCTCCAGGGCAGGCTAACTCAGGGCTAACTCCACTATCCTGCATTCAGAACTAACCTGTTCCAGGGCAGGCTAACTCCACTATCCTGCATTCAGAACTAACCTGGTCCAGGGAAGACTAACTCAGGGCTAACTCCACTATCCTGCATTCAGAACTAACCTGCTCCAGGGCAGGCTAACTCAGGGCTAACTCCACTATCCTGCATTCAGAACTAACCTGCTCCAGGGCAGGCTAACTCAGGGCTAACTCCGCTCTCCTGCTTCAGAACTAACCTGCTCCAGGGCAGGCTAACTCACGGCTAACTCCACTATCCTGCATTCAGAACTAACCTGCTCCAGGGCAGGCTAACTCAGGGCTAACTCCACTATCCTGCATTCAGAACTAATCTGCTCCAGGGCAGGCTAACTCAGGGCTAACTCCACTATCCTGCATTCAGAACTAACCTGCTCCAGGGCAGGCTAACTCACGGCTAACTCCGCTATCCTGCATTCAGAACTAACCTGGTCCAGGGCAGGCTAACTCAGGGCTAACTCCACTATCCTGCATTCAGAACTAACCTGCTCCAGGGCAGGCTAACTCAGGGCTAACTCCAAATGAAAAGTCTGAGGCACGAGTTGAAGACCAATGAAATCAGATTCCCTCCCTCTAGGAAACATCCCCTTCATCTGAGGAAGACAACTGATTAAATATTTTATTAATGAAATGTTGTTTCTCTTAAAAAAATTGTAATGTTAAAATACTGTATATCACATTACACATTTAGTAATGACAGAATACATTTTAAACATCACACAATGTAACACTTTTGTATTACTTAATGTAATAAGATATAGATATGAGTGAGGAAAATGTGTGCATTGATAAGCACACCAAAGACGGCATTAACGATAAGAAATAAAGACGGCACTTCTAAAATCCTATTTCACACTATAGACTGCTGAATTTGTAAGATAACCTTTCTGTCATTTTGATTTCGGCACAAATGAAAGTGTGGCATGGATTGGTGGATTGATGTTTCAGCATTGTCTCAATAAGGAGTTCTGCATTCGACTAGCCACATGTGACATGCACACGCCGTTACAAGCCTGTTAGAGTTAGCAGAAGGAGGACAGGCAATATCCACCATCGTAGTACGGATGAAGAGTTTGGATTGTGAAGCTTACTGAATCTGGTTAGCTTTAGAAAACCCTGAGTAGATCTAGCTTGCTTCGTGGATACCCCGCAGGGCTACAGGCCCCCAACCCCCAAAAAACATTTCATTTTATTTTCATAATTTTTTTAGGAACTCAGTCGGGGTCACAACTTACTGCTGAGAGTTAGAATAGTAGAATCAACTAGGTGCAACTTCTACATTTGGTAGAGTGTCAGTAGTTTTTCTCTTGTAATGTCAGTCACTGACAGTCACTCAATTAGACCATGTTACCTAAAGATGTTTAAATTGGTAAGTTAGTCTAGCCAGCTATCTACACCTTGTAGTAATCATTACCGGATTACTGACCAGGCATGCAGGGCATCTGCCCAGGCGCCCTGACCTTCAGGGGGCCCCCATTGATTTTGTTGGTCACTCGGACTGAGATATCATATGAGCATGGCATAAGTCATGGGACATTTTAGAATTAGCTTTCAAATTGCAAAATATTCTCTCGGCCCCATGGAAAAATGAATAGAATTGCATGAAATTAGTTTTAAAAACTGCAAAATGTTCTCTCGGCCCCATGGAAAAATGAATAGAATTGCAGGAAATTTGCTTTAAAACTGCAAAATGTTCTGTCCGCCCCAAGGCACAATGAGTAGAACTGCATGAAATAACTCTCCGCTGTCAAGAGGGGGACCACTAAAAAATGACCGTGAGGTGGGGGGCCACCAAACTAGGAATGGGCATTTTAAATTATTTCACTATTTGAATAATATCAAATATCAATAATAAAGAATTGGGAAATTTCAATGGGCACTTTCTCGAGCGAGACAGAGAGCCGGTGCACTGCACTCTGCTTGATTCAGCAGAAGGGTGGGGGAGTGTTGAGAGAGGAGCAGTGGCCGGTGTGTGTGACAGTCTATGTGTGGCATGGAGGGAGAGAGAGAGAGGGAAAATAGCCATACCGGCTCACACTAGTTAGACAAACTTGTTGCTACCATAGGTTATCTATCGTACCATCTGGTATTGCCTGTATTGACTGCATGGAATCGTTGTAAAAAAGCTAGCTAGCTACAGTAGCAAGGCTAATTGAGGCTATTTTGCTGCACTTCCCGTCCTTGTCTACAACAACTGTAATGAAACAACCGCCTACCTGTTGGTTGATCATTGTAGCCTACTCCTCATTTAGCCAACTGAACTCCGGAATGTTTATTACATTTTGCATGGATTGGAAATCTCCCACTTCAGTTGCTACACATGGAGCCTCTAACTGTTGCGCTGCTTTGATTGACTGACAATAACAACAAGCTACACGTGTGGAAAGTGTATAGGCTACCAGTGTCTTTTGTATAGGGTGCACTCATAAAAACTGTCATTAAAATGTTGAATGTATCTATGTAGGCTTTGTAGCAATGTCACATACATCATTTTATTACATTTTGTAAAAAATGAATACTCTCCCAAGTAATCTAATACTAACGTCCGTTAGGATATTTGAATATTCGAATAACCGTGCCCATACTCCAGACCAAATCTCTCTTAGGGTCCCCAGAAAACTAGGACCGCCCCTGGTGTCATGATCTTAGGTTCTCTAGTGTGTCCTTGAGAGAGAGCTTGTTTTTGTCTGTTTAGTGTGTTTTAGAGAAAGCGTTGTCTTTTGTTTAAAGTTCAATGACAGGGCAAAATGTTGGTTTCCGCCTAAATAGATATACCCAACCGTAATTATTTTTCATGAGATGGCTATAAACAATAACTGTTAATGTTGCATAGTTTTAGAAAGAAAGTAAGTCACCTAACTGGTAAAACACATTTTCATTTGCTGAGGTGAACTCATTTTGAGGACACAAGCTCAAGTTCATAGTACAACGTTGTACACGTTACAACTTCAGCTTTAAGCACAAAGTGATTTTGTCCGTCTGTGACCAAGAAAAAGTGGTCTTGGTTAAATTCTAGGAAAGTATTTTGCAGTTTCTCATGTTGAGAGCTCTAAATCCGGCTGAGAATATCACAGCGAGATGAAACTAGAATGAAACCACTCAAATACCCCAAAAGGGCTCTTACCATCTAAAAGGATATTATGTTTATGCGTGTGTACTGTAGCCTATATGTGTGTATGTGCTTCATAGCTCGTGTGTGTGTGTTTGTGAGCCTGCGTCCCCGCCCTTCTCCTGCTCTGTGGAGCACATGTTCTGTGCTTGGCCAGCGGAGAGGAGGGGACGATTATGCAAGAGCCTGTATGGCTGCCAAGCCGTGTGTGAGTGAGTGTGTGTGTGTGTGTGTGAGTGTGTGCGCTTGCGTGTGTGTTGAGGGAAGAAACAGCAAAACAGGTAACCGTCCAGCCAGAGGAATAAATAGAACACACAGCCCCAATCCCTGAGATATAAAGATGTCATCACTGGCTCTGGAGAGAGCATCTTAATTTACAGAACGTTAACTACTGGGCTTTGTAATTATTGTGTTTGGTCTTTGTTAGAAAGTCAGTTGTAAGTCGCTCTGGATAAGAGCGTCTGCTAAATGACTTAAATGTAATGTAAATGTAAACCTGTAACTATGAGATTGTATATACAGCACAATCAACAAACTACTCCTGAACATGAATTAACTTTAATTGCGTTTACTAATGTCGCTCATAAAACATTCATAATCACTGACACCATAGATGATGGATATGTATGAGACTCAGTAAAGAAATCTCCTGGGAGTCATCTCCTGCAGTGGTTCTGTAGTGTCGATATGACGGTGGGGACAATGGAGGGTCTCTGTGTGTGATAGAGAGCAATAAACATCTGGATGTTGGTAGCACTCCTCTCTCACTGGAGACTGAGAAACCTCTTGATCGACCAAGAGTTAAAAAGATCCACCGATGAAGAAGAACATCTCATTTGATGGCAGCATCTGATTCTGTTTAAGATTGAGGGGAGACGTTCATTGAACCTGACAGCATAGTGAAGCTGCATACAGATGATTTGCTGTAAATGGGGAGATATTTAATAGTACTACAAAATGTACACTTACAAATGTGTGAACAGAGATGATCTGATGCCAGAAGATAATTTAATCCATATGCACAACCATGCAAAACCATTTAAACCATGTCATTCTTCAATGCAAACACAGTCCCTCACTGTTCTCTTACTTGACTAGTGGTAGGATGGTTGGGTAGACAGTCACATGAGATCCACTCACACCCACCCACACACCCACCCACCCACCCACCCACACCCACACACCCACCCACACACACCCACACACACCCACCCACACCCACACACCCACACACCCACCCACACACACACACACACCCACACTGCATGTCCATGTACTGTACATGCAGGCCTGACATAACGCTGAGGTGACATACCAGAGATAATCTACTGTCTCGTATGTCCATGTACTGTACATGCAGGCCTGACATAACGCTGAGGTGACATACCAGAGATAATCTACTGTCTCGTATGTCCTGTACATGCAGGCCTGACATAACGCTGAGGTGACATACCAGAGATAATCTACTGTCTCGTATGTACTGTACATGCAGGCCTGACATAACGCTGAGGTGACATACCAGAGATAATCTACTGTCTCTTATGTCCTGTACATGCAGGCCTGACATAAGGCTGAGGTGACATACCAGAGATAATCTACTGTCTCGTATGTACTGTACATGCAGGCCTGACATAACGCTGAGGTGACATACCAGAGATAATCTACTGTCTCATATCTCCATGTACTGTACATGCAGGCCTGACATAATGCTGAGGTGTCATACCAGAGATAATCTACTGTCTCGTATGTCCATGTACTGTACATGCAGGCCTGACATAACGCTGAGGTGACATACCAGAGATAATCTACTGTCTCGTATGTCCATGTACTGTACATGCAGGCCTGACATAACGCTGAGGTGACATACCAGAGATAATCTACTGTCTCATATCTCCATGTACTGTACATGCAGGCCTGACATAACGCTGAGGTGACATACCAGAGATAATCTACTGTCTCGTATGTACTGTACATGCAGGCCTGACATAACGCTGAGGTGACATACCAGAGATAATCTACTGTCTCGTATGTCCTGTACATGCAGGCCTGACATAACGCTGAGGTGACATACCAGAGATAATCTACTGTCTCGTATGTACTGTACATGCAGGCCTGACATAATGCTGAGGTGACATACCAGAGATAATCTACTGTCTCGTATGTCCATGTACTGTACATGCAGGCCTGACATAACGCTGAGGTGACATACCAGAGATAATCTACTGTCTCATATCTCCATGTACTGTACATGCAGGCCTGACATAACGCTGAGGTGACATACCAGAGATTATCTACTGTCTCGTATGTCCATGTACTGTACATGCAGGCCTGACATAACGCTGAGGTGACATACCAGAGATAATCTACTGTCTCGTATGTCCATGTACTGTACATGCAGGCCTGACATAACGCTGAGGTGACATACCAGAGATAATCTACTGTCTCGTATGTCCTGTACATGCAGGCCTGACATAACGCTGAGGTGACATACCAGAGATAATCTACTGTCTCGTATGTACTGTACATGCAGGCCTGACATAACGCTGAGGTGACATACCAGAGATAATCTACTGTCTCGTATGTACTGTACATGCAGGCCTGACATAACGCTGAGGTGACATACCAGAGATATTCTACTGTCTCGTATGTACTGTACATGCAGGCCTGACATAACGCTGAGGTGACATACCAGAGATAATCTACTGTCTCGTATGTACTGTACATGCAGGCCTGACATAACGCTGAGGTGACATACCAGAGATAATCTACTCTCTCGTATGTCCATGTACTGTACATGCAGGCCTGACATAACGCTGAGGTGACATACCAGAGATAATCTACTGTCTCGTATGTCCATGTACTGTACATGCAGGCCTGACATAACGCTGAGGTGACATACCAGAGATAATCTACTGTCTCATATCTCCATGTACTGTACATGCAGGCCTGACATAACGCTGAGGTGACATACCAGAGATAATCTACTGTCTCGTATGTACTGTACATGCAGGCCTGACATAACGCTGAGGTGACATACCAGAGATAATCTACTGTCTCGTATGTCCTGTACATGCAGGCCTGACATAACGCTGAGGTGACATACCAGAGATAATCTACTGTCTCGTATGTACTGTACATGCAGGCCTGACATAATGCTGAGGTGACATACCAGAGATAATCTACTGTCTCGTAATGTCCATGTACTGTACATGCAGGCCTGACATAACGCTGAGGTGACATACCAGAGATAATCTACTGTCCTCCGAGTGTACTGTACATGCAGGCCTGACATAACGCTGAGGTGACATACCAGAGATAATCTACTGTCTCGTATGTACTGTACATCTACTGTCTCGTATGTCCATGTACTGTACATGCAGGCCTGACATAACGCTGAGGTGACATACCAGAGATAATCTACTGTCTCGTATGTCCATGTACTGTACATGCAGGCCTGACATAACGCTGAGGTGACATACCAGAGATAATCTACTGTCTCGTATGTCCTGTACATGCAGGCCTGACATAACGCTGAGGTGACATACCAGAGATAATCTACTGTCTCGTATGTACTGTACATGCAGGCCTGACATAACGCTGAGGTGACATACCAGAGATAATCTACTGTCTCGTATGTACTGTACATGCAGGCCTGACATAACGCTGAGGTGACATACCAGAGATATTCTACTGTCTCGTATGTACTGTACATGCAGGCCTGACATAACGCTGAGGTGACATACCAGAGATAATCTACTGTCTCGTATGTACTGTACATGCAGGCCTGACATAACGCTGAGGTGACATACCAGAGATAATCTACTGTCTCGTATGTCCTGTACATGCAGGCCTGACATAACGCTGAGGTGACATACCAGAGATAATCTACTGTCTCGTATGTACTGTACATGCAGGCCTGACATAATGCTGAGGTGACATACCAGAGATAATCTACTGTCTCGTATGTCCATGTACTGTACATGCAGGCCTGACATAACGCTGAGGTGACATACCAGAGATAATCTACTGTCTCGTATGTCCATGTACTGTACATGCAGGCCTGACATAACGCTGAGGTGACATACCAGAGATAATCTACTGTCTCGTATGTACTGTACATGCAGGCCTGACATAACGCTGAGGTGACATACCAGAGATAATCTACTGTCTCATATCTCCATGTACTGTACATGCAGGCCTGACATAACGCTGAGGTGACATACCAGAGATTATCTACTGTCTCGTATGTCCATGTACTGTACATGCAGGCCTGACATAACGCTGAGGTGACATACCAGAGATAATCTACTGTCTCGTATGTCCATGTACTGTACATGCAGGCCTGACATAACGCTGAGGTGACATACCAGAGATAATCTACTGTCTCGTATGTCCTGTACATGCAGGCCTGACATAACGCTGAGGTGACATACCAGAGATAATCTACTGTCTCGTATGTACTGTACATGCAGGCCTGACATAACGCTGAGGTGACATACCAGAGATAATCTACTGTCTCGTATGTACTGTACATGCAGGCCTGACATAACGCTGAGGTGACATACCAGAGATATTCTACTGTCTCGTATGTACTGTACATGCAGGCCTGACATAACGCTGAGGTGACATACCAGAGATAATCTACTGTCTCGTATGTACTGTACATGCAGGCCTGACATAACGCTGAGGTGACATACCAGAGATAATCTACTCTCTCGTATGTCCATGTACTGTACATGCAGGCCTGACATAACGCTGAGGTGACATACCAGAGATAATCTACTGTCTCGTATGTCCATGTACTGTACATGCAGGCCTGACATAACGCTGAGGTGACATACCAGAGATAATCTACTGTCTCATATCTCCATGTACTGTACATGCAGGCCTGACATAACGCTGAGGTGACATACCAGAGATAATCTACTGTCTCGTATGTACTGTACATGCAGGCCTGACATAACGCTGAGGTGACATACCAGAGATAATCTACTGTCTCGTATGTCCTGTACATGCAGGCCTGACATAACGCTGAGGTGACATACCAGAGATAATCTACTGTCTCGTATGTACTGTACATGCAGGCCTGACATAATGCTGAGGTGACATACCAGAGATAATCTACTGTCTCGTATGTCCATGTACTGTACATGCAGGCCTGACATAACGCTGAGGTGACATACCAGAGATAATCTACTGTCTCGTATGTCCATGTACTGTACATGCAGGCCTGACATAACGCTGAGGTGACATACCAGAGATAATCTACTGTCTCGTATGTACTGTACATGCAGGCCTGACATAACGCTGAGGTGACATACCAGAGATAATCTACTGTCTCATATCTCCATGTACTGTACATGCAGGCCTGACATAACGCTGAGGTGACATACCAGAGATTATCTACTGTCTCGTATGTCCATGTACTGTACATGCAGGCCTGACATAACGCTGAGGTGACATACCAGAGATAATCTACTGTCTCGTATGTCCATGTACTGTACATGCAGGCCTGACATAACGCTGAGGTGACATACCAGAGATAATCTACTGTCTCGTATGTCCTGTACATGCAGGCCTGACATAACGCTGAGGTGACATACCAGAGATAATCTACTGTCTCGTATGTACTGTACATGCAGGCCTGACATAACGCTGAGGTGACATACCAGAGATAATCTACTGTCTCGTATGTACTGTACATGCAGGCCTGACATAACGCTGAGGTGACATACCAGAGATATTCTACTGTCTCGTATGTACTGTACATGCAGGCCTGACATAACGCTGAGGTGACATACCAGAGATAATCTACTGTCTCGTATGTACTGTACATGCAGGCCTGACATAACGCTGAGGTGACATACCAGAGATAATCTACTGTCTCGTATGTCCTGTACATGCAGGCCTGACATAACGCTGAGGTGACATACCAGAGATAATCTACTGTCTCGTATGTACTGTACATGCAGGCCTGACATAATGCTGAGGTGACATACCAGAGATAATCTACTGTCTCGTATGTCCATGTACTGTACATGCAGGCCTGACATAACGCTGAGGTGACATACCAGAGATAATCTACTGTCTCGTATGTCCATGTACTGTACATGCAGGCCTGACATAACGCTGAGGTGACATACCAGAGATAATCTACTGTCTCGTATGTACTGTACATGCAGGCCTGACATAACGCTGAGGTGACATACCAGAGATAATCTACTGTCTCATATCTCCATGTACTGTACATGCAGGCCTGACATAACGCTGAGGTGACATACCAGAGATTATCTACTGTCTCGTATGTCCATGTACTGTACATGCAGGCCTGACATAACGCTGAGGTGACATACCAGAGATAATCTACTGTCTCGTATGTCCATGTACTGTACATGCAGGCCTGACATAACGCTGAGGTGACATACCAGAGATAATCTACTGTCTCGTATGTCCTGTACATGCAGGCCTGACATAACGCTGAGGTGACATACCAGAGATAATCTACTGTCTCGTATGTACTGTACATGCAGGCCTGACATAACGCTGAGGTGACATACCAGAGATAATCTACTGTCTCGTATGTACTGTACATGCAGGCCTGACATAACGCTGAGGTGACATACCAGAGATATTCTACTGTCTCGTATGTACTGTACATGCAGGCCTGACATAACGCTGAGGTGACATACCAGAGATAATCTACTGTCTCGTATGTACTGTACATGCAGGCCTGACATAACGCTGAGGTGACATACCAGAGATAATCTACTCTCTCGTATGTCCATGTACTGTACATGCAGGCCTGACATAACGCTGAGGTGACATACCAGAGATAATCTACTGTCTCGTATGTCCATGTACTGTACATGCAGGCCTGACATAACGCTGAGGTGACATACCAGAGATAATCTACTGTCTCATATCTCCATGTACTGTACATGCAGGCCTGACATAACGCTGAGGTGACATACCAGAGATAATCTACTGTCTCGTATGTACTGTACATGCAGGCCTGACATAACGCTGAGGTGACATACCAGAGATAATCTACTGTCTCGTATGTCCTGTACATGCAGGCCTGACATAACGCTGAGGTGACATACCAGAGATAATCTACTGTCTCGTATGTACTGTACATGCAGGCCTGACATAATGCTGAGGTGACATACCAGAGATAATCTACTGTCTCGTATGTCCATGTACTGTACATGCAGGCCTGACATAACGCTGAGGTGACATACCAGAGATAATCTACTGTCTCGTATGTCCATGTACTGTACATGCAGGCCTGACATAACGCTGAGGTGACATACCAGAGATAATCTACTGTCTCGTATGTACTGTACATGCAGGCCTGACATAACGCTGAGGTGACATACCAGAGATAATCTACTGTCTCATATCTCCATGTACTGTACATGCAGGCCTGACATAACGCTGAGGTGACATACCAGAGATTATCTACTGTCTCGTATGTCCATGTACTGTACATGCAGGCCTGACATAACGCTGAGGTGACATACCAGAGATAATCTACTGTCTCGTATGTCCATGTACTGTACATGCAGGCCTGACATAACGCTGAGGTGACATACCAGAGATAATCTACTGTCTCGTATGTCCTGTACATGCAGGCCTGACATAACGCTGAGGTGACATACCAGAGATAATCTACTGTCTCGTATGTACTGTACATGCAGGCCTGACATAACGCTGAGGTGACATACCAGAGATAATCTACTGTCTCGTATGTACTGTACATGCAGGCCTGACATAACGCTGAGGTGACATACCAGAGATATTCTACTGTCTCGTATGTACTGTACATGCAGGCCTGACATAACGCTGAGGTGACATACCAGAGATAATCTACTGTCTCGTATGTACTGTACATGCAGGCCTGACATAACGCTGAGGTGACATACCAGAGATAATCTACTCTCTCGTATGTCCATGTACTGTACATGCAGGCCTGACATAACGCTGAGGTGACATACCAGAGATAATCTACTGTCTCGTATGTCCATGTACTGTACATGCAGGCCTGACATAACGCTGAGGTGACATACCAGAGATAATCTACTGTCTCATATCTCCATGTACTGTACATGCAGGCCTGACATAACGCTGAGGTGACATACCAGAGATAATCTACTGTCTCGTATGTACTGTACATGCAGGCCTGACATAACGCTGAGGTGACATACCAGAGATAATCTACTGTCTCGTATGTCCTGTACATGCAGGCCTGACATAACGCTGAGGTGACATACCAGAGATAATCTACTGTCTCGTATGTACTGTACATGCAGGCCTGACATAATGCTGAGGTGACATACCAGAGATAATCTACTGTCTCGTATGTCCATGTACTGTACATGCAGGCCTGACATAACGCTGAGGTGACATACCAGAGATAATCTACTGTCTCGTATGTCCATGTACTGTACATGCAGGCCTGACATAACGCTGAGGTGACATACCAGAGATAATCTACTGTCTCGTATGTACTGTACATGCAGGCCTGACATAACGCTGAGGTGACATACCAGAGATAATCTACTGTCTCATATCTCCATGTACTGTACATGCAGGCCTGACATAACGCTGAGGTGACATACCAGAGATTATCTACTGTCTCGTATGTCCATGTACTGTACATGCAGGCCTGACATAACGCTGAGGTGACATACCAGAGATAATCTACTGTCTCGTATGTCCATGTACTGTACATGCAGGCCTGACATAACGCTGAGGTGACATACCAGAGATAATCTACTGTCTCGTATGTCCTGTACATGCAGGCCTGACATAACGCTGAGGTGACATACCAGAGATAATCTACTGTCTCGTATGTACTGTACATGCAGGCCTGACATAACGCTGAGGTGACATACCAGAGATAATCTACTGTCTCGTATGTACTGTACATGCAGGCCTGACATAACGCTGAGGTGACATACCAGAGATATTCTACTGTCTCGTATGTACTGTACATGCAGGCCTGACATAACGCTGAGGTGACATACCAGAGATAATCTACTGTCTCGTATGTACTGTACATGCAGGCCTGACATAACGCTGAGGTGACATACCAGAGATAATCTACTCTCTCGTATGTCCATGTACTGTACATGCAGGCCTGACATAACGCTGAGGTGACATACCAGAGATAATCTACTGTCTCGTATGTCCATGTACTGTACATGCAGGCCTGACATAACGCTGAGGTGACATACCAGAGATAATCTACTGTCTCGTATGTCCTGTACATGCAGGCCTGACATAACGCTGAGGTGACATACCAGAGATAATCTACTGTCTCGTATGTACTGTACATGCAGGCCTGACATAACGCTGAGGTGACATACCAGAGATAATCTACTGTCTCTTATGTACTGTACATGCAGGCCTGACATAACGCTGAGGTGACATACCAGAGATAATCTACTCTTTGTGAGTATGCATGCAGAATGCCTGTCTCATTGAGTTGTTTTGCTTGGATTTATAAAGTATATTGGGGAGATTTGTGTATTGCTTTCATAACATATGGTTTGTGTGTACAGTATTTTTGAGGCTTTATTATTGAGGCTTACGTGTTTTTTTGTTGAGCAAAACTTTTTGTGGACGGTACTACGCCCCTTGCGCAGTCAATGTCGCTGAGATAAGTCGAGTTTCCTTGTAGGCCTATTCGGCCGGGAAACTGTGGAGCCAGCTGTACAGACTATTGCATGTTTCTGTTTATGAGTCTTTTATTAAAGAATGTGAAACGATGTTGTCTTTTTGCAGATTTTCATTCGATTATGCAGAGCTGTTATTTTTGGGGGCTTTTTGTAGGCCAAAAAAAATGTATTCTGGTAAAAGACTGACATTTGGACATTTCAATTAAAAAATACTCTTGAAATGGAAACATAGTTATTTTAGAGACACAAAGTAACAATAGCCTATGATTCTTTAGGCTATACTGGGCTCTCACCATTATTACCATTATTCACATCATTCACTTTCAATCAGCTTTGGTATTGACATCAGTGAGCTTTCTGAATGAGGAGAGACACATTGGTAGGCCTACCAACGGAAACGTCTGAAAATTATAGACTACAGCTCGCGTCACAGCTTCCCCGGGAAACTCAACGTATTGTAGCCTCACGTGGATGAAAGAGTAGCGGAGGAAGGAGTTTGCCTTAATATATTACATGTTGCGGTGGTGCTTCGAGTAGTGATTATGGGCCCTGGCTACCAGGCTGACAGCAGAGCCCTCACCTCTGTTCTCTGTGTGTCCACCAGGAGGCAGTGTTCATGGGAAACGGGGAGCAGTACATCTGGAAGCCCCCAGAGGACAATGACATCATCACCTTGCACCCAGCGCCTATACCCCCGGGGGAGAACGGACAGGGATACACACCCACAGCCATGGAGGTGAGGGATATGTCTGTGTGTGGGTGGGTGGGTGGTGGAGTGGGCGGGATGAGGTAAGTGTGTCATGGGGAGATTTGTGTATTGCTTACGTAACATATGGTTTGTATGTACAGTAAATTTGTGTTAACTTAATGGTCAAATTGTGAAAGAGAGGTCCTGTTTACCTAGAGAGCTCCTCTTTGATTGGCTTTGCCGCCGTAACACAGACCTCCATGCCTTCCTGAGTCAAACTTGGTCCGGGGCCTGGTATATGGTTACAGTGCAGGGTGGGATTACAGCCATGTGGAACCACAACATGTGGGTGGAACCTAACCCTTAACTCTGACACTTCAGTCACACTATGTGACAAAGTGACATCCCATTTCTCATGTAGTGCACTACTTCTGGACACTGTTGGCTCGGTTGCAGACCACCAGGGGACTCTGTATCGAGCGTTTTTCTACTTATTTCCAGATCATTTCTGTTTCCTTTTTTTAGTTTTTTTTTAGGACTTTGTTGACATTGTACATTCCCTTGCCTCCGTTACACAGAATGTAACAATAAGACACTGATGCATCCTCTGTACATACATACAGTATATGATGTTGTGATTAAATAGTTTATACTATTATAGTTTATACTAAAGTGCACTTTCCTCATGAGAAAACTATAGAAGTATGAACAAGCTGTAGTTTAGCTCCCGACTCAGCAAGATGCAGCTCAGTCTATGGGTATAAAACAGGTTTGAGCCCCTGGCTCCTTTTGCTGTGTGGCTGTGAGCAGAGCTTAAGGGGTTAAGTCTCTGCTGTTTGGCTCCTCATTTAGAATGTAGAGAGATCAGACTACTACACAGATTTCTCTCCCTCTATCTTTTTCTGTCTTTCTCTCCCGCTCTCTCAATAACTAATTCTTTCACTCTCTTTGTCTTACTATTTGTCTCAGAGAGGCAAAAACAATCTCCTCTTTCTCTTCTCTTTCCCCTTAATCCCTCTTTCTCTTTAGGATTTTATCTTTCTCTCTTTCTGAGCTCCTAGTATACTCTGGAGTGTGTCAGTTGCACCCGTCAAAAGGTGTTCCACTCCTCCCCTCCTCTGTCCCGCTCTTCTCGTCCACTCCTTACTTGCCTTTTGTAGGCGCTGGCCTGCTCTCAACCAATCAGATCTCCCAAACCGGGTCTTACCCACTAACGTTCATAATGCACACAAACCAATCTAAATTCACTACTTATTTTTTGATCTACAAAATAACAGAAATACGATTTTGTTGCTAGGTTTATAATCCTGTCACACAGAGAGCATAAATACAAACGGTACTATATCTTAGAGTAGACGAGGAGAAGGAGAAGAGGAGAATGAAAAAAATAAAAGATACAGTACAGGCTTCTTCAACAGCTGCAGTTTTGAAACCCCCATCGTCTTGTGACTTCCTTCCTCTGCTGCAAACACACTCACACACAAATACACACACACACACACACACACACAAATACACACACACACAAATACACACACACACACATAATGGCTGCACAGATCACACACACAGCTCAGGGCATGGTCTTTGTTTATCAAAAAAGATCATCACAGATTTGTGGGGGCAGGGTTTAAGTGTTGCTAGAGATCTGTTAGGAAGAGAGAGACACAGAGAGAGAGAGGGGGGAGGGAGATTGTTGAATCTAATGAAAAGAGGAACTCTTATTGTTTATGTTCTCCTGTATGACTATGTGTTATAAAATATATACTTTGTTGATAAATAATCAGTGTCAGGTCCACCCCAACAGTTACCCCCTAAAGACCATTGTGCATTTTTTGAAACTATGAAAATCCCTTGGGGTCTGAGAGAGATAGTGACAGATGGAGTGACAGAAAGATAGAGACAGAGAGCGACATGGAGAATGATAGATAAAGAGAGCTATTTGCTCATGAAGCGTTTCTCAAGAGCAGTAGATCAGAGGTGCAGTCCGGGTGTGAACACGGAAGACAAACATGACCGTATCCCATAATCCTTTTGGTGCACCTCTCTATGAACTATGAAACAGAAATGCCATAGAGGTCACAATGTTGCTTAGATGGTAAATGCCTCTGCCAGATTTTACACATGCCATTTGGTTGTAAGTAGTAAATGTCAAAGACACACGTTATTATTTGTTATTGTTGTTGCGTTGTCCAGAAGGACCCTGTAAGTAAGTATTTGGTTGAACGTGTATACCAAGTGTATCCTGTACATAGGACTAATGAAACATGAAACTTGATATGTTCTATTAATAATTGCCATATTTACACACATTTTCCTTCTTGAATAGTGGATGTGTCATAAATTCATGGAAAACATGGTTTAGTGGGTTGGCTGTTATCCAAGTCTCTGACACACACCATTGTATTTTCTCCACTACTTGTTTGGGCTGACTGTGGCGAAATGTAACTGGTTTATCCAGTGGTTAGGTAACTCTGCCACACAGCCCAGCCACAGCACACAGAAGGCTGATAACACAGTTTACTCTGCCTGAGCAAAATGGGTCAGGCTACTGCACTGTATCAACACACACACGCACACACACGCACATGCACATGCGAGCGCACGTGCGCATGCACACACACACACACACACACACACACACACACACACACACACACACACACACACAGATTCATGTTTGCGCATAAATGAAAATACTGTACACAGACATTCTTGCATACATGCAGGCTTTGCATACTGTATGTGCAGGCTGACACAGAGACAGTCTGTACACAATTATACAGTCATGAGGGCAATAAAAACCACTCACTATATCATCAAAGGCCTCACAGGTCTACTGTACTTGACATATGCTACACTGTAAAGGGGTTAGCGTGATTTTGACAGGCAGCTTGTGGCAAGTATAATTCTGTATTTCATATTACAGTACACTGTAATATAAATAGAAATAAAGTACTGTGTCATGACACAGTACAATACCATAACATTGACTTATACTGTAAAAAAGTAAATGTAAACGGAATGAATTTATAAATGAATGAATGAATAAAATTTGTTTTCACAGTTTTTCTACTTCAATTACAAGGGATTGCCTGCTATGTAAAGTGTTTACAAACATTACAGCATATTAATGACTATTTATACACAAAAGTATGTTTGACACCCTTCAAATTAGTGGATTCGACTATTTCAGGCACACCCATTGCTGACAGGTGTATAAAATTGAGAACACAGTATTGTGAAGTTGAAACGTCTAATAGCGACAATGGCTCAGCTGCGAAGTGGTAGGACACACAAGTTCACAGATTGTTACCGCCGAGTACTGAAGCGCGTAAAAATGGTCTGTCCTCGGTTGCAACACTCACTACCAAGTTCCAAACTGCCTCTGGAAGCAACGTCAGCACAATAACTGTAAGTCGGGAGCTTCATGAAATGGGTTTCCATGGCCGAGCAGCCGCACACAAGCCTAAGATCACCATGCATAATGCCAAGCGTCGGCTGGAGTGGTGTAAAGCTCGCTGCCATTGGACTCTGGAGCAGTGGAATTGTGTTCTCTGGAGTGATGAATCACGCTTCACCATCTGGCAGTCCGACAGACAAATCTGGGTTTGGCAGATGCCAGGAAAACGCTATCTGCCCAAATGCATAGTGCCAACTGTAAAGTTTGGTGGAGGAATAATGGTCTTGGGCTGTTTTTCGTTGTTCAGGCCCCTTAATTCCAGTGAACGGAAATCTTAATGCATACAATGACATTCTAGACGATTCTGTGCTTCCAAATTCGTGGCAACCATTTGGCAAAGGCCTTTTCCTGTTACAGCATGACAATGCTCCCGTGCACAAAGCGAGGTCCATACAGAAATGGTTTGTCAGGATCGATGTGGAAGAACTTGACTGGCCTGCACAAAGTGCTGACCTCAACCCAATCAAACACTTTTGTGATGAATTGGAACGGCGACTGCGAGCCAGGCCTAATCACCCAACATCAGTGCCTGACCTCACTAATGCTCTTGTGGCTGAATGGAAGCAAGTCCCCGCAGCAATGTTCCAACATCTAGTGGAAAGCCTTCCCAGAAGAGTGGAGGCTGTTATAGCCGCAAAGGGGAGACCAACTCCATATTAATGCCAATGATTTTGGAATTAGACGTTCGACTATCAGGTGTCCACATACTTTTGGTCATGTAGTGTTTAACTTTCACTTCTAGAGGCCTTAGCAAAGGCTTCGAAACGGGCAGTGACTCAACGGCAAAACATACCATAAGGATATGCCAAAATTCTCAAACATTTATGTAATGAACACAAGGGAGACAGAGAGCTGGTTTCAAGCGCAGGGTGCAGCAGGTGTTTAATGTAGAGGACCACAGGAGGAGGCAGGTAGCTGGGTCCAGGGGAAGGCAGCAGATCATACACAGGGGGTCCAAAAAGGCAACAGTACAGTCAGAGAAAAGGCTAGTAACGTCGTCTGGGAGATCAGGCAATAACAGGAAATCCGATTAGCTTAGGTACAGGCAGAGAATAGGCAAAAGGCGTCGTTAGTGAGGCTGGCAAAAACTATCATACACAGGAGGAGTACATTACAGGAAAACCAGAGCTCTGAATAGAAGTGTATCAAAAACAAACAATACCTCACAATGATGGGGTGCAAAGAACTGAACTAAATAGTGTATAGGTGATCAGAATTCAGGTGATTCAGATCTGGAGAGTGAGCTGCATTCAGGGGATCTATCTGTTTGAGAGTGTGAGCTGGAAAGTGAGCTGCATTCAGGGGATCTACGTGTATGAGAGTGTGAGTTGGAAACAGATGTTACAATTTAAGGTTTAAGGTCAATCTATTTGGTTTTTCCAAAATTCATTACAGTTTAAAATGTTCAACAAGTTCAAATTCAGTCCATTATTAATTTAAAATTCCAAATAATAAACAATTCAAATTTGGCAAAACAAATGGTCATTTTAAAAACAAAAACAAAACAATCAATCAATCAAAAATAATCATAAAAAATCTGTCAGTCCATTTAGTCATTCAATCTGTCCACAATGTGTCTGTGTCTTTGTGTTGGGGGAGGGGAGGGGAAGGGAAGGGTGGGGTCTGGGTTGGCAGTTGCTGAAGGGAATTGGCAGTTGGGGTCGGTCGGTGCTGTGGTGGTAGTTCCATGTGGTCCGCTCGCACCAGGTGAAGGTTTGGTGTTTGGTCCCTCCTCCAACCCTCTTCTGGTGTTCTGGTGCTGTGACTGGGTGTGACCCAGCCACAACAATTTCCCACAATGCCAGACCATAATGTACTGTATGCTGCAGTAAAAGGTTTCCAAGTACTGTTGATAAAACAAGGAATTACCGTATAACTTACAGTTTTCCGTTACAGTGTACCCTGTAGAATACAGGTGTTGAATTGAGCATTATGTATAATAAAAATACAATTTAGTACAATACATTTTTAGTAGACCAAAATCATTGTGGTTAAATATTGTAATATTTTGTAATCCTTTATTTCCATGTTCAGTAAGTGATACTCTCATGTGTTATAGCCTTCTCGTAACCACAGTTGTACTGTATGTGGTTCTGAATGCACAGTGTTTCAGTGTGTCTTCTCCTTCTCTCTCTGTCTTGACTTCAGATTTCTGACACCTACTCCACTGTGTGTAAAACCCAGAAGAAGAAACCTCCCCCAGACAACAATGGAGCCAAGACCCTCCCCCGCAACGAGTGCTCTGTGGAGGAGAATGGAGGAGGTGGGGGCGGGGGAGCAGGAGGGAATGGGACGTGGGTCGGTCCCGGGGGAGGGGTGAGGGGTCGTGGCCGGGGGGTCCAGGGTGGTCAGGCCCGATCCCACGAGGAGCCCTGCTATGCGCCAGTTGGCGACAGGTCCTGGCCCGCCTGTGTGGTAGCCAAGTCTGACCCGGCGTACGCCACTATAGACTCCCACCGGAAACGTGAGCAGACAGGTACCAATATCGGTGTACTGGGGTCAAACGCTACACTGAAGCCCAAGAAGAAGCTTCCTCAGCAGGAAGTGCCGTCTCCAGGGGCCCCGGGCCCCCAGGGACCTCCAGCAGGCCCTTTAACCAAGGCCCTGCTTGGGGGGGAGAACTTCTATGAGACCATCAGTGATGTGAAACAGGGGGCTAACACCGCCAGCACCACCACCATCTTCACCTTCAACGACGGGATGGAGATGTACGTCACTGGCCTGTAGCTGAGAGACACTGGCTCACACACTGTGGGGTTCAGACCTGTTTGGGTTCTTCTGACCTTGTCTACACCCGGTATGAGCTATGAAAGGGACTGGTAGCAATGTATATAGCAATGAGACCCACTGGTGAAACCAAGAATCGGAAGTCACTTTCATAGCATAATACAATGTCTCCAGTGATAGGATTATGGCCACATCCAGTGACAAAAGAAGAAGACGATGTTTGAAGGTGGATGTGGAGGCATTCACCAGGTTTAGACAAGGTCTCTGACCCACGGTCAGACACCAGACCCAACCAGTGGTGGAAATTGACTTTTTGGTTCACTGACTGGGGGATTCCAGATAGGGGGTTCCAGTGCTAGTCGTAGTTTTGAAAGGAACCCAGTTCCAGGGGTTCCTCCTCATTTACACCACTGGACCAACAGAACCAGAACTACTCTACGTCTTTGAGATTTATCACAGAGCCAGTCTGGCTAACCCAGTCTGGCTAGCCCGAGCCTGAATAATTCCAGCCAGACTCCAACAAAAAGGTCCAACAAGACCAGATTGAGCATCACGTTTTGCACTGGATAACAGTGTCACTATTCACTTTACCTTACCTTACACACCCATTTGTGTGACATTTTACATATATATTTATTTTTGTATAAAGATGGTACCCTTAATAAAGCATGCCCTGTACAGAACACACAACATGATAACACACAATCACATATACACGTGCAAACACACACACACACTGTAGGCAAACATTGTTGTGCATGAAAACACACATTCTCACAAAGATGACAGAGGAAAGAAGTGTGGAGACACCAGGATGGCTTCACTTAGAAGTCCCAACCCCCTCATGACATTATCGGTGGTGTCACTGGTGGCGTCACTCAAAAGAGTACTGACTAACTACATTAGGAGTATTTTTCTACAGCAATACAGGGGTAATACAGGCCTAGTTCACACATTTTTTATATTTTTTGTTAATAATTATTATTAAATACATTTCGATTGATCAGGTAGCACCCCTACTTCCTGCGGCTATGTTTATATCGCTCCTTTCCGTTCCTTTTTAAACCTCTGAAATCATAATTTTTTTTAACGTTTAGCTCAATATTAAATGACTTCACCAATCAGTGCAGATCGAGCAGATTGCTATGGAGCGGGCAAGCTATTTACATGCATTGGACAGACGAGTGTAGTGCGCAATATGCGACTGAAATTTGGCCGGTGGGGAGAGAGCGAGAGAGGGGGGAGAAGGCTTGGCTTGATGTTCTGGGCATCTTGTTGTTATGATATGCATTATTGGAATTAGGGCCACAGATTTATACCTACGGAGGAGTGGCTTCTATGAAGGAACTTAGAATGTCTTTGAACTTCAGAGAGTTGGCTTAACATTGGACCAGAACTAGCTAGCTAGCTAACTAACAAGCTTATGTGTGCAGAGCGGTACCAGAATGAAAATAAAAACATGTCTTACCTTTTTGTCGTTATTAAATGTGAAAAGTGAAAATTATAGTATCCTTAACTAGCATTGAAAAGGTTAATCTATTCTTCTCTAATAAAAAATCTCTCTCTAATTTCTGAATCACGCTTGTAACATCAGTAGACTACTAGAGTATACTTCAGAGGGGGAAGGACAGGTTGCCTACACATGCACACACACTGGCAACAAAGATTTTCAGCTGGCAGGAATAAGTGTCTGAGTGACAGAGTGAGGGCTTTGCATAGGCGCTTTGTTGCGTTTTTTTGTGGGACTGGAAAAAATGTAAGATAACATTATTAACCGGTTCCCATGATTTTAAAATAACAGTTCTGTTCCAGAATAGTATATATCAGTTTCATTTGCAGTTCTGATTCTGTTCCTCTAAATGTTTTGTTATTTTACAGGTTTTTTGGTTCTGTTCTCTGAACCGGTTCCAACCCCTGACTGTAACATGCTGTAACCTGGAGGAGGCGCTCTTGTCTCGAACCCAACACTCTCCTGTACAACCTTTACTTTTTGGTGTTCAAGGTAGAAATTGCCCCTAACCACAGATCTACAGCCCATACATACAGTACACTGAAGATGTCTTGTAACTGTAAGTGGCTTTGGATGAAAACGTTATGGTAGTAAGGGAGTATACTGTATAAGTCTACATAGAGCAATCATTCACTATAAATCTGAAATACATCTATCAGACTTACATGCAGGGATTTTGAACAACTTTATTTTAATCCTGTAGATATTAATCTTGTAGAGTTGTATTGAGCTCATCCGGGTTGATAGGTCAGGGTAAAATGGCCACCGTTGTTCTTGTTGTCAGTGGTGACACAGTTCAAGCGAAGCAGTGATCCACCTCAAGTTAGCTCACACTGTTAATTCCATCCAGAACTCCTGAGCTTTGACCACAGTGACTGACCACAGAGCAACAACTGACAAACGTATAGGGATAGTTCAACCCCACACCTAAGTCTTCCCTTTTCACATCTCAAAAGTGGTCGAATGTTGAGTTGAATTCATATACCACAAGGTCTGTGGTGTAGCCTTCAAGAGAAATTCGCAGGACTTATGGTACAGACACACAGAGAAATCGGACTGCTGATAGGTACTCAGCACAGTAGAAGGCTGCAGTGGCGTGTCCAGAAAATGTTGAACGGGTGGACAAGGTGGGGCACAGACCCAGTTTAGAGGGGCCTAACATTTACAACCTTAATCGATGTGCTTGCTCGTGCTCAAACATTTTTGATGGGCTTCATAGTAAAGACACTGTGCACCCGTATTTTGAATGGAAAGGGACATTTACAAACACCATAAGTGTAATGACATTTGGCCTACAAGTGGTGTGTATCCATGGATGCCAAGGGAAGCCAGGCTTCCCTCTGAAATATTACAATTAATACAATTTCTCATTAGTGTCTATTCATGTTTAATACATTTCCTTAAATTCTCAAGAGGCTGAATCTATTTCACCGGAGAGAGGGAAACAGCGCCTCTCTGGGCCATCCCCTGGACACGCCACTAGGAGGCCATTTCTTCTCTTTCTAGAACAAAAGATGTCCCTGCTGTGTGCCGACCTGGTGCCGACAAACTTGCGGTTTCTACTTGTAGAATCTCAATGCTCGTCAGTGGCCTTGAACTTAATTTTGAACCAATCAGAGAGCACAAACCTCCACATGGGTGAGCCGACAGAAGTGACAAGAAATAGGAAAAAATAGGGACATTTCCCAGTGTTATCCTCCACTTTTTCATCAGAATTGTTCTAACTAAAAGAATAAAGCTGCAAAATGCATATTTTTTTCTTGAGCAAGTCTTGACATCTTTTATGTCTAGGAGTTTTGGCTTGAAGGATTTTTAGTTAGGTTCAGTTTGATAATGTGCTCCATAGTTAGCTAGCTAGCTAACATGAGGAGTTTTGGCTTGAAGAAGGATTTTTTGTTAGGTTCAGTTTGATAATGTGCACCTGCTCAATAGTTAGCTAACATTAGGAGTTTTGGCTTGAAGAAGGATTTTTGATTAGATTCAGTTTAATAATGTGCACCTGCTCAATAGTTAGCTAGCTAGCTAACATTCGGAGTTTTGGCTTGAAGAAGGATTTTTAGTTAGGTTCAGTTTGATAATGTGCACCTGCTGAATAGTTAGCTAGCTAGCTAACATTAGGAGTTTTGGCTTGAAGAATGATTTTTTTGTTAGATTCAGTTTGATAATATGCACCTTCTCAATAGTTAGCTAGCTAACATTCAGAGTTTTGGCTTGAAGAAGGATTTTTAGTTAGGTTCAGTTTGATAATGTGCACCTGCTCAATAGTTAGCTAGCTAGCTAACATTAGGAGTTTTGTACTTGAAGAAGGATTTTTAGTTAGGTTCAGTTTGATAATGTGCACCTGCTCAATAGTTAGCTAACTAGCTAATATTAGGAGTTTTGGCTTGAAGAAGGATTTTTAGTCAGGTTCAGTTTGATAATGTGCACCTGCTCAATAGTTAGCTAGCTAGCTAAGGAGTTTTGGCTTGAAGGATTTTTTGTTAGGTTCAGTTTGATAATGTGCACCTGCTCAATAGTTAGCTAGCTAGCTAACATTAGGAGTTTTGGCTTGAAGAATGATTTTTGGTTAGATTCAGTTTAATAATGTGCACCTGCTCAATAGTTAGCTAGCTAGCTAACATTCAGAGTTTTGGCTTGAAGAAGGATTTTTAGTTAGGTTCAGTTTGATAATGTGCTCCTGCTCAATAGTTAGCTAGCTAGCTAACATTAGGAGTTTTGTGCTTGAAGAAGGATTTTTAGTTAGGTTCAGTTTGATAATGTGCACCTGCTCAATAGTTAGCTAGCTAGCTAACATTAGGAGTTTTGGCTTGAAGAAGGATTTTTAGTTAGGTTCAGTTTGATAAAGTGCACCAGCTCAATAGTTAGCTAGCTAGTTAAGGAGTTTTGGCTTGAAGAAGATTTTTTGTTATGTTCAGTTTGATCATGTTCACCTGCTCAATAGTTAGCTAGCTAGCTAACATTACGAGTGTTTGCTTGAAGAAGGATTTTTTGTTAGGTTCAGTTTGTTAATGTGCACTTGCTCCATAGTTAGCTAGCTAGCTAACATTAGCTTGCTAACTGAGCCAGGCAGTCACACACAATTCATATGAAACTAATAGGGTTGGTAAGTACATATGGTGACAACATTTAATATACCCAAATGAGGGACAACAGGATGATTTTTGCAGGACATTTGCGGGACAGTGTATAGCCTACATGGAACTTTTTTGGGGCAGGGCAGCACATAAAACCCCCCACAAAATACCCTCAAACACCAAGTTAGGCATACCACATTTAAAAATAGACCATCATCACTGTCAGTCGTGAATGATAATTCTTCACGATTTACCAGTGAAATGTCCAAACTGCATCTGTATACCAATCATTTGATCTCAATCAGTTTCATGGGAATATGCATTAAGATCTTCTTGGATTACTGTTTCGTGACTAAATTAGAGCTGATGGTGTTAACAAACCTTCCTGTATTTTGAGTTTTGGACACATTATCTTTTTTTTTACTATTCAGCTGACCATCCTAAAATCTCATAAGAAATGAGATGGTGTTTTTGGTGTAACAATAACATTATGATATTATATTAGGGGTCTGTTATGTAGAATACAAATTATCATTATGTAATCTTCCAAGACATTGATTGAGCTTTGATCTAACTTTACTACAGAAGCCAGCGCCAGAACGAATCAGTTGGACGGGCATTTGATTTCCATAGGGGGGCATGTTTTTTCACAGGAACTATGTGCTTTTTTAATGGGTTTCATAGTAAAGACATGTAATTTAACCTTTTAACCTCTCTAGGGTCGGCGGGACGAAATCGTCCCACCTACGTAACAGCCAGTGGAATCCTGTGGCGCGTTATTCAAATACCTTAGAAATGCTATTACTTCAATTTCTCAAACATATGACTATTTTACACCATTTTAAAGACAAGACTCTCGTTAATCTAACCACACTGTCCGATTTCAAAAAGGCTTTACAACGAAAGCAAAACATTAGATTATGTCAGCAGAGTACCCAACCAGAAATAATCAGACACCCATTTTTCAAGCTAGCATATAATGTCACATAAACCCAAACCACAGCTAAATGCAGCACTAACCTTTGATGATCTTCATCAGATGACACACCCTAGGACATTATGTTATACAATACATGCATGTTTTGTTCAATCAAGTTCATATTTATATCAAAAACCAGCTTTTTACATTAGCATGTGACGTTCAGAGACTAGCAAACTTCCGGTGAATTTACTAAACATTTACTAAATTACTCACGATAAACGTTCACAAAAAGCATAACAATTATTTTAAGAATTATAGATACAGAACTCCTCTATGCACTCGATATGTCCGATTTTAAAATAGCTTTTCGGTGAAAGCACATTTTGCAATATTCTGAGTAGATAGCCCGGCATCACAGGGCTAGCTATTTAGACACCCAGCAAGTTTAGCACTCACCAAAGTCAGATTTACTATAAGAAAAATGTTATTACCTTTGATGTTCTTCGTCAGAATGCACTCCCAGGACTTCTACTTCAATAACAAATGTTGGTTTGGTCCCAAATAATCCATAGTTATATCCAAATAGCGGCGTTTTGTTCGTGCGTTCAAGACACTATCCGAAAGGGTAAATAAGGGTTACGCGCACGACGCATTTCGTGACAAAAAAATTCTAAATATTCCATTACCGTACTTCGAAGCATGTCAACCGCTGTTTAAAATCAATTTTTATGCCATTTTTCTCGTAAAAAAGCGATAATATTCCGACCGGGAATCTGTGTTTAGGCGTTCAGGGAGCACCGAAGCGCCGGGAGCGCGCAAAGACTAAAGAAGACATGCGCGGTGCGGGACCCCTCGTGCACGCGCCTCAGCCCATTGTCCTCTGATAGAGCACTTGCCAAAAGCGCTAATGTGTTTCAGCCTGGGGCTGGAATTACATCATTCAGCTTTTTCCCGCCTTCTGAGAGCCTATGGGAGCCGTAGGAAGTGTCACGTTACAGCAAAGATCCTCAGTCTTCAATAAACAGAGTCAAGAAGCTCAAGGAATGGTCAGACAGGCCACCTCCTGTAAGGAATCTTCTCAGGTTTTTGCCTGCCATATGAGTTCTGTTATACTCACAGACACCATTCAAACAGTTTTAGAAACTTTAGGGTGTTTTCTATCCAAAGCCAACAATTATATGCATATTCTAGTTACTGGGCAGGAGTAGTAACCAGATTAAATCGGGTACGTTTTTTATCCGGCCGTGCAAATACTGCCCCCTATCCCCAACAGGTTTTAATGTGGCATGAACACAACTTGTCTTCATCTGATTGTCAAACAAATCACTTCAAAAAGTAGGATACCTTCACACGTTCGTCCAAAACCAGTGGTGTAAAGTACTTAAGTAAAAATACTTTAAAGTACTACTTAAGTTGTTTTTTGGGGTATCTGTACTTTACTTTACTATTTATATTTTTTACAACTTTTACTTGACTTTATTCCTAAAGAAAATAATGTACTTTTTACTCCATACATTTTCCTTCACACTCAAAAGTACTCATTACATTTTTAATGCTTAGCAGGATAGGAAAGTGGTCCAATTCACTCACTTATCAAGAGAACATCCCTGGTCATCCCTACTGCCTCTGATCTGGAGGACTCACTAAACACAAATACTTTGTTTGTAAATTATGTCTGCATGTTATAGTGTGCCCCTAGCTATCCGTAAATAAAAAAACAATACAATTGTGTCATCTGATTTTCTTATTATAAGCAATTTTAAATTATTTAACTTTTGATACTAAAGTATATTTTGCAAATCGATTTTCTTCTGATATTTAAGTATATTCAAAACCAAATACTTTTAGACTTTTACTCAAATGGTATTTTTCTGGGTGACTTTCACTTTTACTTGAGTCATTTTCTATGAAGGTATCTTTACTTTACTCAAGTATGAAAGTTGGGTACTTTTTCCACCACTGTCCAAAATAATTCCAGCATCTGAGAGTGGCGGAAACTTTCTCACCGGAAAAATCATCCAAGCCAGCGAAACAGCACCCCTCTGCCTTACTATATGTAGCCCATGTATCTGATCTGTCTGGATGAAAAGAGTATGACATGCCATACTGTTTTTGGCCAGACAGTTTCAGATACATGGGCTATATACTGTATATACTAAGACAGTAGGGCACTGTTTCGCTCAATCGGATGCTTTATCTGAGATTGATGTGTCTTTCTGATGGCGCGGGTCTCGGTAAAATAAATGATCAATATTTAAATATTTTATTTGGGAGGGCAAGGAGGTACGGTAGGGCGGGCCAGGTCCCTGCTTTACTAAGCTTGCACCACCCCTGCACAGAACAAGCTAATTGCAACGCACCTAGCCTACTGTTTTGCCTACTGTTTAATTGACTTACGCAACTTTTGTAGCACTTCATCAGAAGCACATTTTATGTAAGTAGTTAGTCCTAAGGCTAGCTTTTTCAAACAGAAATTTGCTTCCTGAAGCACTAATTCCCAGCTGCCCACTGCACTGAGGATAGGAAACACTGTCACCACCAATAAATCTACCATAATCGATCATTTTTCCACGGCTGGCCATGCTTTCCTCCTGGCTACCCCTACCCTGGCCAACATCTCAGCACCCCTTGCAGCAACTTGCCCCCCCCCCCCCCCCCCCCCCCCACCCAAATCCAGACAGCTGATGTTCAATCTGCAAAATCTGGATCCCTACAAATCAGCTGGGCTAGACAATCTGGACCCTCTCTTTCTAAAATTATCCATCGAAACGGTTGCAACCCCTATAACTAGCCTATTCAACATCTTTCGTATTGTGAGATCCCCAAAGATTGGAAAGCTGCCGTGGTCATCCCCCTCTTCAAAGGGGGAGACACTCTAGACCCAAACTGTTATAGACCTATATCCACCCTGCCCTGCGTTTCTAAAATCTTCGAAAGCCAAGTTAATAAACAGATCACCGACCATTTCGAATCCCACCGTACCTTCTCCACTATGCAATCTGGTTTCCGAGCTGGCCATGGGTGCACCTCAGCCATGCTCAAGGTCCTAAACGATATCATAACCGCCATCGATAAGAGACAGTACTGTGCAGCCGTCTTCATCGACCTGGCCAAGGCTTTCGACTCTGTCAATCAGCACATTTTTATCGGCAGACTCAATAGCCTTGGCTTCTCTAATGACTGCCTGGCCGCCTGGTTCACCAACTACTTCTCAGATAGAGTTCAGTGTGTCAAATCGGAGGGCCTGTTGTCCGGACCTCTGGCAGTCTATGGGGGTGCCACAGGGTTCAATTCTCGAGCCGACTCTTTTCTCTGTATATATCAATGATGTCGCTCTTGCTGTTGCCACAGGGTTCAATTCTCGAGCCGACTCTTTTCTCTGTATATATCAATGATGTCGCTCTTGCTGTTGGTGATTCTCTGATCCACCTCTACGCAGACGACACCATTGTGAATACATCTAGCCCTTCTTTGGACACTGTGCTAACAAACCTCCAAACGAGCTTCAACGCCATACAACACTAGTTCCGTGGCCTCCAACTGCTTTTAAATGCTAGTAAAACTAAGTGCATGCTCTTCAACATATTGCTGCGCGCACCCTCCCGCCCGACTAGAATCACTACTCTGGACGGTTCTGACCTAGAATATGTGGACAACTACAAATACCTAGGTGTCTGGTTAGACTGTAAACTCTCCTTCCAGACTCACATTAAGCATCTCCAATCCAAAATTACATCTAGAATCGGCTTCCTATTTTGCAACAAAGCCTACTTCACTCATGCCGCCAAACTTACCCTCGTAAAACTGACTATCCTACCGATCCTTGACTTCGGCATTGTCATTTACAAAATAGCCCCCAACACTCTACTCAGCAAACTGGATGTAGTCTATCACAGTGCCATCCATTTTATCACCAAAGCCCCATATACTACCCACCACTGCGACCTGTATGTTCTCGTTGGATGGCCCTCACTACATATCCGTCGCCAAACCCACTGGCTCCAGGTCATCTATAAGTCTTTGCTAGGTAAAGCACCGCCTTATCTCAGCTCACTGGTCACCATAGCAACACCCACCCGTAGCACGCGCTCCAGCAGGTATATTGCACTGGTCACCCCCAAAGCCAACACTTCCTTTGGCCTTCTTTCCTTCCAGTTCTCTGCTGCCAATGACTGGAATGAATTGCAAAAATCTCTGAAGCTGGAGTCTCATATCTCCCTCTCTAATTTTAAGCATCAGCTGTCAGAGCAGCTTACTCACTGTACCTGTACACAGCCAATCTGTAAATAGCACACCCGACTACATCATCCACATATTATTACTTACCCTCTCTTGCTTTTTTACACCCCAGTATCTCTACTTGCACATTCATCATCTGCACATCTACCACTCCAGTATTAATGCTAAATTGTAATTATTCTCACCCCCAGGGCCTATTTATTGTCTACCTCCCTACTCTTCTACATTTGCACACACTGTACATAGATTTTTCTATTTTTATTTTCTTTTGTGTTATTGACTGTACGTTTGTTTATGTGTAACCTTGTGTTGTTGTTTTTGTCGCACTGCTTTGCTTTATCTTGTTAATAAGCTCAATGTGACTGCAAGAGACAGGTTGGAATGTCTGACTTAAATACGGAAGAAATCAACCTTTTTTCTAAATTAGGGGTGTTTGAATTTGTTGAACAATTGCGGGACATGATTGTTTGGTTGCAGCATGCGGAACAAAGCCAAAGGGCAAATGCGGGACTGTCCCACACAATCCGGGACATGTGGTCACCCAGCACAATGCACACAACACTAAATGCTTCACCAAGCTAGCTATCTAGAAGATAACTGAATTCCCTTTCCATTATCCCATACTGCCAGTGCCAGTTCGCTTTCTTGCTAACGTTAGCTAAACAGTTAGCATCGCCATTTAGCACAACATAACTAGCCAGCTACTTCTAGACAGCTAACATGTAGCTGCTTCATTCAAAAACAAATCAATTGAAATATAATGTTGCTAGCTATGCTAGTTACCTAGTTGTGGCCATCTGGTTAGTATCAACAAGGGCTCACAAAAAAATTCTAACAAGCTAGCAACAACATTTGCACAACTTGCTAATTAGCTTACATTAGCTACACTACAGCATGCACAAGCCAAACAAGCAACTGCACATTGTGGCCTGGAGAATTTAAATGGAGCAAACTGTTCTAAGGGAAAAGCAAAACGTTAACTGCAGATACTCTGCTAAGTACCTATCAGCAGTCAGATTTCTCGGTGTTTCTGACCCTTTAGGCTCAAATTAATGGGGATGATTGGCACCGTCTAAATAGATTTTGTGGTAATCTGTCTGTCCGTTTTGGCTATACGTTAGACAGGTTTTATTTATTGTAGATTTTTATTCAAGTTCTTTGTTTGCAAAACTCCTGGAGCTAGACACAATTGTCTTTGCATGGCAAAACACACACACTCTCGGCAAAGCCATCAGGTCGGGGACACGACGTGGGCTGGGTAGATTTTTCCCAGAACAAGAAGGGCAACAGATTTCACAATCTCTACGCTGGACCTTTAGTTAGCTTATCCCTGAGAGATAGAAAGAAAGAAAGATATGAGATGCATCAGTATTGGCAGTTAATGTGTAATTTCTATTGGCCGTTGTTAACATTACATTTTATGGCCAGGATAATGGAGTATTGGAGGATTATTGGAGGGGTACTGCAGGGCTATTGGCTGTATTGTGCAGTAAGTGTAGTGAAGGGCGTTTGTGTAGCAGGGTCCTGATTCGCTCCCCAGGCAGAAGTCAATGCCAGGACTCTACTGCTGCTTTCTGGGCTGCAGTCTGTCAGTTGGAACAGCATAAAATTACCAGTGAGCGTCTTTTGGAAACCCCCCCCAGCCTGTGCTGAAAGTTCTGTTCGATAGTAAACCAACTCTTTCCCATGTAGCTCTTTGGGAAATGTGATGTTGGAACTTAGAAAGAAAAACTGTGACACTATGGGTTTAATGGGGGGGTGTAATCAAGTCAAGAGGTAAAGAGGGACACAAACTGCTCAGGGACCGAGAGACGTAGATATATGAGGGATGAATAATAACAGTATGTGTTATAACAAGCCCTCTAAAGTTAGGAGAGTGTGTGGAAAATGGAGTTATGCAATGGGAAAACGTTAAGTTAACGTGTATAGGTTTACTATAAAATACATCTTATGAAATGCACTCTGTATTTTCTTAATGCATTGTTTATGTTCTGTTTTTACCTATTGACCATGATACGTGTTTAAATAGCGTATGCCACTGCCATGAAGACGGCAGTTGTTTCTTTAATGCTGTTGGTGCATTTTTTTTCTGCTTGAAACAAAATGCATGTTTTTGACCAGATGAAAATGAAAAAGTAACAAAATGTTGTGCTACCTAATTTATTTATTGATGTTTGTTTTTTTTGTTTTCCTGTTTTGTAATGGGAGAAAAAATGGATAAGCTATGGTTAACATGAAAGAGAGAGAGAGAGAGAGAGAGAAAGGCACACAAACACGCACACACACACACACACACACACACACACACACACACACACACACACACACACACACACACACACACACACACACACCCTTCTCTCTCCATACACCAAATAATGAAACTGTCTCTAACGCTGCCGGGAGGTTGCCAGTAGGAGGGAGGAAGCACAGGCCTCTCTATCACTCCTCTCCTGTCTCTTTTCCTTCTCTACTCTCCTCTCTCTGTGCTGAGGATATAGAACCTTTGATGTTGCTTCTTCTGAGGGACCCATGGAGAGATATGGGGTTGGAGCAGGACAGGGGCTGGGGGTCATGCCGACCCTGCATGCTTTCAACATCAATAGTGCAGCATATGTGTGATATGACCAATGACTAACAGCTGAGATGATTTAAGCAGCGTTTGGGCACAGATCTAGCATCATCTAGCACTGCCACTGCTAGTCGCCTGAGGAAATTCATTGACCTTTCATTCAACCCGTTTAGCACAGACTGAATCTACAAAGACATGGCAGGACCAAGACCAAATAAAGGCTAAACAGTACTTACTGAGACATCTTTCGCAACTGCATATTTTGGCAAATAATGTACTGTGCATCAATTTATATTTCCTGTTACCTTTCAGTTTAGCACAAACACAACTGCCGAAGACATGTTGAGGCAAATGGTGTAATGTGAAATATTATTGTTTTGATGTTATACAGAACTATTTCACTTGTTATTGGTTGTATGCTGAAAGACTTGGTGTTGGTGGAAATATGAATGGTTATAACAGATGTGGTTTTACATTGGAGCAAAGATAGGGTAGCCTACTTATCTCCTAAATTTGAAGGCCCAATGGCTTGTGATTGCTAGCTTCTGTGGTCTATGTTGTTTTAATATGACACAGGGTTTTAACGTGGAAAAAAATATTTCAAAAACATAATAGTAAAAATGTCCAAAAGATTGTAAATGTTTTATAATAATTAATAAAATATCAGTCTCAAGTTTTTACTTTTATAATAAAGTAGCACCTTTAAAACGTGTGTTGTCTATGTGTGCATGACAATGTTCTATTTTATGGTGTTTCATGTTTGTTATTTTTTTACCACAAGTCTTTTTCTGGGTTGGTTGATGGTTGTGGATTTTTACATGATCACATAACCTTTCACATGTGAAACCACGTGGTTTTGGAAGACTTCACATGTGGTTATAATTCACATGAAGTTTCATGTTGATTTTCACATGTGATCACATAACCTTTCACATGTTTAACATTTTCACGTGATGCCCTGCAAACAAAAATGTGTCCTTAGGATGTCCCCGGAACGTCACGAAATAGCTGCAGCTTTTTTTATGACATACATGATTACATTCATGTCGTCACTTGTGATTTTAACTCACAACCTCTTGGTTCACAGCATTCTGATCTTCCTGCCACCATGTCTTTGACAATGACTGATTTCACCTGTATTCGTAAACTTTGTACTTCAAAGTAAATCTCAGCTTTGTATAATACACTCAATAAAAACAATTATATTTATCAGAGTGATTCAGGAGTAACATTAAAACAGAACAATATGCCCCACCAACATTAGACAACTATACAGAAAACCCTCAAAATGCTAAAGGAGGGAACATTTGATCAATGATGAGAAAAGATTAACTGATAACTAAAATAGAAGTGCAAATTACACTATTTTGCTAAGTGCAGTGATGTATTATAGGTAATGAATGTGTAGGAGACTTCTGAGAATGCTGCAGACTTCATGGTGCAGCAGAAAGATAAGCATACCCCAAATCCCAGGTGGGGTCATATTGAAAAGTCAGTACTGACGTAATCATGCCAAATGTAATCATATTGTCAATGATTAAAGATATTAACAACAATTTTGTTGAACAGCATAACACTTACCTTAAAACCCCCATACCATTTAATTACTTCCCTTACAATTTTATTTAAAAACTTTCACGTGAAAACAAAAGAGACACGAGGTCAGTTGTTCACATGTGAAAGCATATGTATTCAGCAAATGTAATGCCACCTTTTCATGTGGGGGAATTTGCAGTTTCACATGTGAAAACCTAACTCTCCCATGTCGAATTTGTGTTGTTTTATGGTAGGCCTATCAGATGTTGAAATTTTGCATCCCACAATGCTACATTTATTTCACATGAGATCATGTTTTCACATGTGCTCAAATGTTTTCACGTGTAGCTTCATATTATTATTTTGCAGAGTGAGAAACTAGTTTGGAAGGAGCGTGTTGCTTTTACGTGTTGTCACATGTTCTCACATTAACTTCACATAAGGAGATCTTAAGCCTGTGTCACACAAAGCAATTTGGATACAATTTCTGTTGCAGATGACAGTTGCAAATGATATCTTCTCAAGCAACTTTGTTGATACTCAAAGCAGTTCAAACGCAATTGAAATGGCATGCAACGTCCAATCCTGTCATATATCACATCATGGTTTCATAAACTATTTGTTTATCAAACCAATTGGTAATTGTAACAGTATCGATTCAGACAAAATGCTGGATGTACAATTTACCTAGCTAGCCAAAATGTTGCATATTTGCCAACCATGTTTTACCAAGCTAGCTAGCTAACCAAGCAAGCGACAAGCTAAGCTAGCTAGCTAGCTAGTGCAGTTCATGTTGGACAATGCTGCAGCAGCATACCACCCTGCATCCCACTACTGGCTTGCCTCTGAAGCTAAGCGGGGTTGGTCCTGGTTGTTCAAAATTATAGAATTAATATTTTTTCAACCTGAGACTCATTGACATTGGCTCATTTTCTGTGAAGAACATGTAAAATAGCACATTTTCATTGAGTGCACACTGTGTACCCCCCTACACATTTATATTACATATGTGGTGTTCTGGTCCACTGGACCCGAGGGTAATAAAAGTTTCAAAAAGTGTGTGTCAAATCAAATACCATTTTATTTGTCACATACACGTGTTTAGCAGATGTTATTGCAGGTGTAGCGAAATGCTTGTGTTTCTTGCTCCAACAGTGAAAACAAGTAAAAATGAATCAAAAAGTTTTGCTGTGAGTCTTCACTCTGTCTTCCTCCTCCCTGGGCCTGCTGTTTCAACATAGTACCAAGAACCTGTCTGTCTCCCTGCCTGTCTGCCTGCAGTGTGTGAAACTACACCATGTCTTGCGGGAACCTGCACAATGTAATTACAATACATTATTTCGATACATTATTTAGACACATTGTAAAACATTCAGTTTTTTCCCACACTCTAGCCCAGCCAGGTGCAAATTGGGGGAGGGACACAACAAATAAATAGCTGTGGGATGCAGAAACTGTCAGAGAACTTTTCTGTGCAACACTGTCTCTGGAAAACTTCCACATTATTTCCAGGATTATCCGCTTCAATAACCGAGACACCAGGGCCAGCTCGGCGGCAGAGAAACAAGCTAGCTGAAAATCAGGTCAGTGTGGGACAAGTTTTAGAACCCTGGGCCAAACGTTACTGTTGATGAGCAGCTTATGCCATTTAGGGGCCGCTGCCCCTTCAGGCAGTACATACCGCCTAAATCACGATCTGGGCGACCTGTGATGCTGATTCCTCATATGCGTGGAACTTGCAAGTATATACAGGGAAGCCAGATGGAGGAGCCCCTGAGATGAACCAAGGGATGCGGGTTGTCCTGGATGTGACACAGGGACTCCATGGCCACAACATCACATGCGCTAACTTTTCTACTTCGCACAAGCTGGGACAGGAGCTCCTCAAGAGGAAGCTGATGATGGTAGGAACAGTACAAAAAACAAGCCAGAGCTCCCACTTCAGCTGTTGAATGCACAGAACAGGCCTATCAATTCCTCTAAGTTTGTGTTCACAGCCGACACATCCCTAGTGTCCTACGTGCCAAAGAAAGACAAAAATGTGGTACTCATAAGTACGCTGCATAGGGATGGGAGAATCTGTGGCCAGGAACATAAAAAACGGAAATCATAATGGATTTATTACAATGCCACAAAAGGAGGGGTGGACAATTTAGACAAGCTGGTGAATGGCTACAGCTGCAAAAGAAGGACCCTACTGTCGTGACATGACTATCATTAATATGATGATTGCTATTTATCAAATAATCACCTACTGTGTTTAATTAATACTCGATTAAATTAATCATGTAACAATTAACTCATTAGGAATTTGGGGCACCATGGGAAAAGTTATTTAACAAGTTACTATCTCCCTATTTAAACTAAAAAAATATGTAAATATCTCTTACGTCAAAAACAATCAATTAATAATTGTTATCTCATCAGTCTCATTCTGAACGTTGCATAATTCTCGGATATCTGCACGAACCCTAACCTGAACCTAAAGTGATGAATCAGCGATACACAAATTGGCTTCATTATTTATTTACTATCTGACTAAATCATCACACAGAATACGTAAACACAGCATAGGTTATTGATTACATACATAATACAATGAAAACAGGTCCCTAGTGGGCTAATAAAAGCATGACCGTTCGGTTACACAATGGAAAGTGAGGAGTATGTAAGGAGAGGGAGAGACAAAGAGTGTCAACTTATCATATATACATTTGGAAGCTACGCTCACGGGAATATGAATACTTTGCATATGAATGACCGCTCATTAGGAAAGTAAATGCGATGTATATGTATATTTACGCATATTATATGTATATTTACAGATTGGACCACTTTACACGCCGGCAGCAACCCAGCATGTTTTGGTCCAATGTACATTTTGTTGGCGAGTCCTTTTAAGCACTCTGGCCTTGGAGGGCGTTCCGTCATGTTGACACAAACTCTGAGCTCACTTGGGCGTGGCTACTGACTGGGCACAAGTTTGCATGAAACACAATTCTCATTTAGAAGGCTAAAATCACATTTCAATCTTTTCAAATATAGTTTCATATTTAATCATATAATATTTACAACATTTAGATGTAAATCTGATATATATATAGTGTGATAGCTCTTAAAGTTACAATGTTTCTTTTATAACGTCTTTCAGATTATTTATTGTGGACCCAAGAAGGACAGGAAGACACAGTACACATGCATCAAGTGCAAGAAATACATTTGCAACACACACAGAGTAAAACTCTGTCACTCATGTGGTGTGTAGACCAGCCTTAATTTGTGTTCAATGTGGCTCATTTATCATTTCCATAAAATACTGTATGTAACATTTGTCCTTCCAATTTGTTCAGTTCAAAGCAATAAACATCAATAGTGATAAAAACGTTGTTGAATTTATATTTGTACAAGATAAACATGATTTATTCCACCCATGTCTTGAATATAATAGATTTTTGTTTACACAAATCACATAACATTTTTTTAAGAATAGTGCTTTTATTGATAAATGTGATCTAGCAGAGGTAAATGGCAAATAGTAACCATGTATGCTGTCTATATTGCTTGTAACTGATATAAGTCAACATCTAAATATTAAGTATTTTTACGTAAATGGTTATGGCTGTATTGTTTTAAAAACCCAATAATGTTGTGGGTACATCAGATCTGCGAACATTGGGTGAATAACAAAAACATGGAGACCACACAAGGGTTAAGATTTATAAAGCCTGAATGTTTATCCAAAAACTTTACTAAACACCCATTATTTTCGTCATAGGCTTGGGCCAATGAGCCATTGCGGAATTAGACACCATTACTATTGCTCTCTATAGAACTCACCAGCTTGTAATCTTAAAAAACTGATATGAGTTACCTCTGGTTCGTTCAGCCAGATCTTTTTAGATAAAGGCCGAAAATAAATTCTGAGACTAACACAGGCTTAGGAAATCTTACACGTTTTGTTCTGTGACATAATATCAGTCAGTCAACATGACCTTTATAAATTATGAAGCCTTTATGTGCTTGTTTTGATTAAATAAATGCTTCAAAATTCACAAAAACGTATATTAGTTGATGTAGGTTATCTCATAGAACAAAACATTAAACCTGTGTTTACCACAGACCTTATTTTTGGTGTTAATCCAATTTCCCCTTAGGCTTTGGCCAACGAGCCATAACAGAGTTATGGTGCTTTTCCACTGCAGGACCGTGCCGTGCCGTAACGTGAATATCTGGTATATTCAGCCTCATTTGATATCTGGTACTGACCCCGCACCAAGTAGGTGGGTGGGATTACAAATGGCCGTACTCAATGTTTGGTCTAATCTCTCACAATGATGTCACAGTGTTGCGTACATTGTGAATACTCGTGCGCAACTCGCTGTTGCCATTTTTATAAGAGAAGGAAAATCTGACTACGAATGGTACAGCTACAGTAACGAATAATGCTAAAGCTGAAAACAAATCATGGAAGCAGAAAATTGCTTATTTGGAGATGTCCAAACACTTTTGAGCATCTGGGCAGACTCCAGCATCCAGAGAAAATTGGGTTCTTCCACCAGAATGAAAAGGTCTTCCAAAACATATTGGATACGTTATCAGAAATGGAAGACATTGGTCAGTAAAACACTGCAGCAAAAAAAGTTAAGAAACTTAAACAAAAATATAAAAAGATAGAAGGCCACAACAACAAAAGTGGATCGGACAGCGATATTTGAAGCCATGATGACGACGAGCAGCAAGGATCAGCACGGTAATACATTGTTTTCAGTCAAATTACTATCTAGCTAGCTATCAAAGATCTTCAGCGTAACTAGCTGTAGAGTGTGAGAGTGAGAACTGTGAAGAGACCCTGCTGGAATGTCTTGTGGGGTATGCACACAACAACTTTTTCAATATGACTTGACCATGATAATTGACCATCCATTATACCTAGGAGTTTAGCATCCTCAACATGCTTAATGGTCACACCCTTTATGTACAACTCCAGTTGAGGTTTAGGTCTTAGAGAATGTTTTGAACCCAATACAATGCTTTTAATTTTAGATGTGTTTAAGACCGGTTTATTATTAATCACCCATTCAAAGCTAACTGCAGATCCTTTAGAATTTCAGTGAGATCACTGGCTTTGGGTGCATGCTGGCATGCAGAGTGTGGAATCGTCTGCATACATAGTCATTCTAACTTTGTGTAAGGTACCAGTGGCAAATCATTTGTAAAAATAGAGAAGAGTAACGGCCCAAGGCAACTGCCCTGAGGGACACCGCACTGTACATATCTGATGTTAGAGAAGCTTCAATTGAAGAACACTGTCTGGGTTCTATTGGATAAACTCTCCAACCATGTGATTGATAGCAGGTGATGTAAAGCCATAGCAAGTGTGTTTTTTCAATGACAATAATTTGATCAATAACAAAGGCTGCAATGAAATCTAACAATACAGCTCCAACTATCATATTATTATCCATTTATTTTAACCAATCATCAGTCATCTGAGTCAGTGCAGTACAAGTTGAGTGCCCTTCTCTAACTGCATGCTGAAAGTCAGTAGGTAACTTGTTCTCTGAAAAATAGCATCGTATTTGGTCAAACACAATCCTCTCCATCAGTTTACAAAGAACATGCAGCAAACTGATTGGGCGTCTGTTAGAGCCAGCAAAGGGTGCTTTACTATTTTTAGGCAGTGGAATTACATTACTTTTCTTCCATGCCTGTGGACACACACACTTAAGCTTTGATTAAAGATATTAGGGGTGGCAGTACAGTCTACTACCATTGTCAATAGTTTTCCATCAAGTTTGTCTATACCTGGTAGCTTGTCATTATTGATGGATAACAAAAGAAAATGCAACCTCTCCCACACTAACTTGACCAAATTCAAAACAGCAATCCTTGTCTTTCATTATTAGATATTTTATAGAAAAACATGATGGTTCACTGTTCAATGTTGTAATTTCACTTCTGAGTTTTTCCACTTTATTAGTGAAATAGTCATTGAAATGACTGCCAATACTGAAAGGTTTTGTTATAAATGACCCATCAACTTTAATGAACAATGGAGATGAATTGGGTTTTATGCCAATGATATCATCTTAAGGTACCCCAAAGTATTTTTCCATTGTGTTTTATGTAATTTATCTTTGTTTGGTAATATCATTTATTTTTGTTAAGTTTAGTCAAAACATTTATCAATTTACAGGCTGAAGTTTGCCAACTCTTTCGCATAATTTATTTTAACCATACAATTTTTCAATTTATCATCAATCCAGGGGGATTTAACAGTTCTCACAGTTAGTGTCTTAACAGTACATGTACATAAGTATATGTAATTTTTTCTGCCTATATATTTTCCCAAGGAAGGGAAAACACACTGCGAGCATAACCAGTGAATACCTGCATTTCATGAGGGAGAGCGAGGCCTCATACCTGGAGACACTTGAGGCCCAGCATAAGCAGTAGGATCAGCACTTTAATCGGCTGTGTGAAGATGAGGCAGCAGCCAGTGCAGCAGACATGGCATCCAGGGCGGCTGAGATGGCCCAGATCGCCTTGTTTAACAACAGCTTTATAGCTGTCTGTATTTCGACAGTTTGTCCAAGCCATAAAAGGACGTCAGACACCAGCAGCAGACATATCACTAGACTAAACTGGCTTATGTAAAATACATGTTTTTATTCACTTACATTTGCAGTACACCAAAAGCAGTGTGAATGTGGCTTTCAATTATTGTTAATTGAATTTAGTCTACTGTTAAACAATAAAATAGAATGTACATTTAACAGATTTTGGAACAATACACTTCTTAAACATGCTTAGGTAAACTTATAAGAACATACACTACGTGTCACACCCTGATCTGTTTCACCTGTCTTTGTGATTGTCTCCACCCACCTCCAGGTGTCACCTGTTTTTCCCATTAGTCCCCGATGTATTTATCCCTGTGTTTCCTGTCTCTCTGTGCCAAATCATCTTGTTTTTCCAAGTCAACCAATGTTTTTCCTAGCTCCTATTTTTCCCTGTCTTTGTTTTTTTCTAGCCCTCCTGGTTTTTGACCCTTGCCTGTCCTGATGCCGAATCCACCTGCCTGACCTCGAGCCTGCCTATCCCCTTGTACTGTTTGGACTCAGACCTATTCACTGAACTCCTGCCTGACCACTCTGCCTGTTCTGACCTCGAGCCTGCCTATCCCCTTGTACTGTTTGGACTCAGACCTGTTCACTGAACATCCAATTGATCAGAAATACAATGTGGACATTGTTAATGCTGTAAATTACTATTGTAGCTGGAAACGGATGATTTTTTAATGGAATATCTACATAGGTGTACAGAGGCCCATTATCAGCAACTATCACTCCTGTGTTCCAATGGCACATTGTGTTAGCTAATCCAAGTTTATCATTTTAAAAGGCTAATTGATCATTAGAAAACCCTTTTGCAATTATGTTAGCACAGCTGAAAACTGTTGTTCTGATAAAGAAGCAATAAAATTGGCCTTCTTTAGACTAGTTGAGTATCTGGAGCATCAGCATTTGTGGGTTTGATTACAGGCTCAAAATGGCCAGAAACAAATAACTTTCTTCTTAAACTCATCAGTCTATTCTTGTTCTGAGAAATGAAGGCTGCCATTCCATGTGAGAAATTGCCAAGAAACTGAAGATCTCGTACAACGCTGTGTACTACTCCCTTCACCGAACAGCGCAAACTGGCTCTAACTAAAAGGAGTGGGAGGCCCCGGTGCACAACTGAGCAAGAGGACAAGTACATTAGAGTGTCTAGTTTGAGAAACAGACGTCTCACAAATCCTCAACTGGCAGCTTCATTAATAAATAGTACCAGCGAAACACCAGTCTCAACATCAACAGTGAAGAGATGACTCCGGGATGCTGGCCTTAAGTGTTCAGTGTCTGTGTTATTTTGCCCATCTTATTATTTTCTGATCAATTTGATGTTATTTTAATGGACAAATTTTTTTGCTTTTCTTTCAAAAACAAGGACATTTCTAAGTGACCCCAAACTTTTGAACGGTAGTGTATGTCTAATGGTAAGTATAGGGAGTATAGTAGTACTTTAACCCCCAAGGGTAAAATCATATGAGGGAGAGAAATACTGAGCTAAGGAACTAGCCTTGGCCTGTCATGCTACACGACTGCTTGTCGAACATCTCGTTCCAAAATCATCAGCATTAATATGGCGTTTGTCCCCCCTTTGCTTCTATACCAGCCTTCACTCTTCTGGGAAGGCTGCGTTTCGATGGGGTTGAGGTCAGGGCTTTGTGCAGGCCAGTCAAGTTCTTCCACACCGATCTCGACAAACCATTTCTGTATGGACCTCACTTTGTGCACAGTGGCATTGTCATGCTGAAACAGGAAAGGGCCTTTCCCAAACTGTTGCCATGGAGTTGGAAGGACAGAATCCTCTAGAATGTCATTGTATGCTGTAGTATTAAGATTTCCCTTCACTGGAACTAAGGGGCCTAGCCCAAACCATGAAAACAGCCCCAGACTGTTATTCCTCCTCCATCAAACTTTACAGTTGGCACTATGCATTGGGGCAGGTAGCGTTCTCCTAGCCCGAACCATGAAAACAGCCCCAGACCATTAAACTAAGTAAAATACTACATGAGTAAAAGTATATAAGTATTTGCTTTTAAATATACTTAAGTGTAAAAAGTAAATGCAATTGCAAAAATATACTTAAGTTTTAAAAGTAAAACTATAAATTATTTCAAATTGCAAATTATTAACCAAACTGCACAAATCTTTTTAGTTTCTGTTTATTTACGGACAGCCATGGGCACACTCCAACACTCAGAAATAATCAGCAAAGAAGCATGTGTGTTTAGTGAGTCCACCAGATCAGAGGCAGTAAGGATGACCAGGGATATTCTCTTGATAAGTGTGTGAATTGGACCATTTTCCTATCCTGCTAAGCATTCAAAATGTAACGAGTGCTTTGGGGTGTCAGGGAAAATGTATGGAGTAAAATGTACATTATTTTCTTTAGGAATGTTGTGGAGTAAAAGTAAAAGTTTAAAAATATATAAATAGTAATGTAAAGTACAGATACCCCAAAAACGACTTAAGTAGTACTTTAAAGTATTTTTACTTAAGTTCTTTACACCACTTTCTGTGACCAGAACGAGTACAACTACGACCGGAAGTGACTTTTTGCAGCAGGTTAAGAGAGCACCACCATTTTCAGATTTACTGACAATTTACTATTTTGGGTGAAAGCAGTGTGCAACATAGTAAACTGGTGGTGGAAAATTGTGATTTATTAAGACAGTACACATATTTTTCCTTTTTTTTGGGGGGGGCGGGGGGGGGGGACTCACCGTTAAAGCTGGTTAAGGAGGAAAAGGATGCTTTTGCAGCCTCCATGGAGGATGCTTTATGTATGAGCTGTCCATGTATTACCGGGAATGCACATCAATCCTAGATAGTGCAGATTTAGCACCAACTATCGGCTGCCAAGGCTAAGACGGAACCACTTAGAAGTTTAATGATGTTGAAAATGCTTATTTTACCCACTGAGCGAAAAATATACTTGAGTTACCTAGTTTTTTTTCTGGGGTGGATTATCCCTTTAATGTAAACCCAGCCACTTTGGCTTTTGAAACACTGATAAAATGGCATAGGCTTATTTTTGTTATCATCTGGTGATAAAATGAGTGATTAATTCCACGCTTTGGGATATTCTTTCAGGTTGTGAATAGGCTGATACACTTGATCTCCACAGACATAAGGCTACTGTTTCGACTTCAACCAAGTCTCGGCCTACTTGTTGTTTTCATTTCTCCCTTTTCCAACGGCCGGCCGGCAAAGGGCAAGCTGGAGCGACACACCCCCACAATCTTCTCTGACAAAAAGTGACACAGTCCAAACTAGCCAATGGGCAGCTAGCTTCCGATGGCTGCGTGCGGAAGCGGAGTGTTTGTGTATTCTGAGGACCAATATGAGTGAACTGAAGGAGGTACCCTGTGAATCTCACTAGGCTGCACCAGTGGGCTGCACACGCAGGGGACTGGAGGCGTGGCATTTTGTTTTACTGAAAAACTAAACAATCTTTAACTATACCCTAGAACAGCCGTAACAGACGGAGATCCATTCCAGACAATCATGATAAATGTCTTTTATTACAGATATCTGCACGAAAATCTATAGAAAGCGGGTCATCTTTCTCTCGTCCAATGATGAATTCTAAACGTCTGCTTGACATGTCTGCTGTTGGAATACGGGTCGGGGGCGCTTCGAAACAAGCCGGTATTGATCAGCATGCAGAGGGTTCCAAAGGACGCAAAATGACTGTCGCCTCCACTGCGGACAGCGGTGTCATTCTGGCGTGCAAGAATGGTCCCGCAACAGGAGCAGTTTTCTACAAATTCGTGTTGGATGATGGATCTTTAAGAGAATGTACAAGACAGGACACCGTCCTCAATGTGAATGACCTGTCATCAGGGAGAGAAAAATACCACCTCCTGAATAAAGTAGGTTATATTACACGGTCAAAACCATTGCATGCTGGACGTAATATTTTTTGGTCTAACAGTGAGTTGGTTAGTTATTCATTCCACCCTATTAAATTATTCACATTAAGTTACATTGTTGCCGAAAAGCCTACTTTTGCATTCACCCGTAATACAGAACCAGTCCGCTCTGACTTTTCTGTAGCCTCTTCGCTCCGGAAGACCTGTAGCCCACACATTGTGCGCCCAGTAAGGTTACGGGTCTCCCGGAGCGAAGAGGCTAACTTTGCTGACGACGTGAATCGGTTATGTTTTCAAGTGAAAATATAGGTCAGGCATGCGACTAACCCAAGTTTGTTAGCCTATTAATTACAACTAGTAGGCTATATATGACGAATGTAATTTGTTAAGATGGCGGCCCATTGCATGTTCAAAGTTTAAATGTCCAGATCAGTCAAAATCATGTTTTCATGAAATTGGGTCATATGGATGAAACCATATCAAAGTAGGACTACCAAAGTATGAACATATCTGTTGCTTCTACATTCATAAACTTTGATCATAAATTTACTGGTCCCCTCCCCATGTCAAACACTTATTCAGGAGGTGGGATGGGGGCCGGATTATTAAAAAGCCTAATTTACAAAAAGCCACATTTGTATACACCGATGGTAATGTTTATTATCTTACCTAATTCAAATAAATTCTGCCTTTTAACCAACAAACCAGAAGGTGTGTTTGCAGAGGGGCGTGGTTTACATAGCTAGGTAGCTAGTCTACTGGTGCCAAAATTTGACTGCAGCATGTCAACAAATATAATAAGAGCTTTCACCTACTGTCTAAGACACTTAACCCCTTTCATCTGTGTCTGGTGTTCCCTAGTAATGGCTAACAAGGTCTTCAGCCAGCATGGAACAAAAGCGGGGGAAGGGTTGCCCAAAACTGCTACACGAGACATGCCAAATGGAACGTTTTGATATCGTTGATATGCATGCTATATGAATGTTGTCTCTTTCCATGACATAGACTGACCAGGGTGAAAGCTATGATCCCTTTTTTGATGTCACTTGTTAAATCCACTTCAATCAGTGTAGGTGAAGGGGAGCAGACAGGTTAAAGAAAGATTTGTAAGCCTTGAGGCAATTGAGACATGGATTGTATATGTGTGCCATTCAGAGGGTGAATGGGCAGACATAACATTTAAGTGCCTTTGAACGGGGTATGGTAGTAGGTGCCAGACACACCGGTTTGTGTCAAGAATTGCAACACAGCTGGGTTTTTCACCCTCAACAGCTTCCCGTGTGAATCAAGAATGGTCCACCACCCAAAGGACATCCAGCCAACTTGACACAAATCAAATCAAATTAAATTTATTTATATAGCCCTTTGTGCATCAGCTGATATCTCAAAGTGCTGTACAGAAACCCAGCCTAAAACCCCAAACAGCAAGCAATGCATGTGAAAGAAGCACGGTGGCTAGGAAAAACTCCCTAGGAAAAACTCCCTAGAAAGGCCAAAAACCTAGGAAGAAACCTAGAGAGGAACCAGGCTATGAGGGGTGGCCAGTCCTCTTCTGGCTGTGCAGGGTGGATATAATAACAGAACATGGTCAAGATGTTAAAATGTTCATAAATGACCAGCATGGTCAAATAATAATAATCAAGCACGTCCGGTGAACAGGTCAGGGTTCCATAGCCGCAGGCAGAACAGTTGAGACTGGAGCAGCAGCACGGCCAGGTGGACTGGGGACAGCAAGGAGTCATCATACCAGGTAGTCCTGAGGCATGGTCCTAGGGCTCAGGTCCTCCGAGAGAAAGAGAGAATTAGAGAGAGCATATTTAAATTCACACAGGACACCGGATAAGACAAGAGAAATACTCCAGATGTAACAGACTGACCCTAGCCCCCCGACACATAAACTACTGCAGCATAAATACTGGAGGCTGAGACACAACTGTGGGAAGCATTGGAGTCAACATGGGGCAGCATCCCTGTGGAACGCTTTCGACACCTTGTAGAGTCCATGCCCCGACGAACTGAGGCTGTTTTGAGGACAGAAGGGGGTGCAGAAACTGCTTCACCATTTGCTGATTGCTAAAATTATATAATAGTTTGCCTAATTTCAGTTTGTGACAAAACAAGCGAGTATAGTGCAGGGAATCATTGTACCATCTAAACCGCTGTGACATGTATTTCCATAACCAAAAATATTGTATTTTCAGCTGTTTGAAGCTGGTGTACAAAACCGAAAGTAAAAGATGCAAAAACTTAACTTGAGAGCGGGAAGAATAGAAATAGTGGACATAGAACAGATATACGGCTAAGGCTTGCTTTCAATGCAAATGACAGATCTATAAAACGCATTTCTATATGGATTTGGTCGGGTCGCCCAAAAAGTATGTTGATTTTGGCCGTCTACACCAGACGCGATCAGGACACGCAGGTTGACTGGCCAAACAAACTCTGAACCAACTGTATTAATTTGGGGACAGGTCAAAACACACAAAAGATTCATGAACATTTAGCTAGCTAGCTTGCTGTTGCTAGCAAATTTTTCCTGGGATATAAACTTTGGGTTGTTATTTTACCTGAAATGTAAAAGGTCCTTTTTTTTCTGGATCTTTGTAGAATCTCGACTCATTTTGAGTCCCACAAAATCATGTGTTCTCTACTCCAACAATTAATCCACAGATACAAGGGGAAACCTAGTTTGTTTCTAGTAATCTCTCCTTGTTCAGTCTTCTTCTGTGGATTTTATATGGCCGTCCCTTTTTTGCCTTCAGGTTTACTATTTTTCAAAAAAGGAATCTATGGCATTATTTAGAATGCTTAAGACAAAAGTTTATACTATACTAAATATTTGAAGAACAGTGCAGAAAGTGTGCTTTGCATAAAACTATTTGCTCCCTGCCCACACAGTCTTTACTGAACAAAAATATCAACGCCACATGCAACAATTTCAAAGATTTTACTTAGTTACAGTTCATATAAGGAAATCAATCAATTCAAATAAATTCATTAGGCCCTAATCAATGGATTTCATATGACTGAGAATACAGATATGCATCTGTTGGTCAAAGACACCTTAAAAAGAGGTAGGGTCGTGGATCAGAAAACCAGTCAGTATCTGGTGTGACCACCATTTGCTTTATGCAGCCCGACACATGTCCTTCGCATAAAGTTGATCAGGCTGTTGATTGTGGCCTGTGGAATGTTGTCCCACACCTCTTCAATGGCTGTGCGAAGTTGCTGGATGTTGGCGGGAACTGGAACACGCTGTCGTACACGTCGATCCAGAGCATCCCACACATGCTCAATGGGTGACATCTTTGGTGAGTATGCAGGCCATGGAAGAACTGGGACATTTTCAGCTTCCAGGAATTGTGTACAGATCTTTGCGACATGGGGCCTTGCATTATCATGTTGAAACATGAGGTGATTACGGCAGATGAATGGCACGACAATGGGCCTCAGGATCTCTTCACGGTATTTCTGTGTATTCAAATTGCCATCGATAAAATTAAATTGTGTTCATTGTCCGTAGCTTTTGCCTGCCCATACCATAACCCCACCGCCACCATGGGGCACTCTGTTCACAACGTTGACATCAGCAAACCGCTCGCCCACACGACGCCATACACGGGTTTTGCGGTTGTGAGGCAGATGGGACGTACTGTCAAATTCTCAAAAATGACGTTGGAGGCGGCTTATGTTAGAGAAATTAACATTAAATTATCTGGCAACAACTCTGGTGGACATTCCTGCAGTCAGCATGACAATTGCGCGCTTCCGCAAAACTTGTGGCATTGTGTTGTGTGACAAAACTGCACATTTTAGAGTGGCCTTTTATTGTCCCCAGCACAAGGTGCACCTGTGTAATGATCATGCTGTTTAATCAGCTTTTTGATGCCACACCTGTCAGGTGGATGGATTATCTTGGCAAATAAGAAGTGCTCACTAACAGGGATGAAAATAAATTTGTGCACAAAATTTGAGAGACATATGTTTTTGGTGCGTATGGAACATTTCTGGGATCTTTTATTTCAGCTCATGAAACATGGGATCAACATGTTTTGTTCAGTTTAGTCTGTTTTTTCAGACTTCCTGGTAGTTTGACATGAGAGAGAAATTAATTATTGTTTTTTTTCTCCATTTTTATCAGGATACATTTTTTGGGTGATGTTTTAGACACACTAGAGGCTACTTTACATGGGAATCAGAATGACTGTTCAGAAAAAACAGACCAAAATGCTCAACCGTTTAAGACTTGGTGCCACTCCAATACATTTTTTTTTATCTTGGGGCACTATAACCACATAGGAGTTAAGTTGGTACAGCATTCTCACTCACGGGTGCAACAAAATATAGCCTCTTTCAAGGCATGCCTCAAAATATGTTAATGTGAGAGAAACAACAATACCATGCACCCACTAGTGGTCAAAAGGTTTTTGGCGATCCAAAGATACGGTACTGTCCTGGGCACACATTACACCGGCTTTAAGGTCTCTGCACTGGCTGCCTTTGAGTTTTATAATTAATTTAAAGATTATTCTATTGGGTTTTATATCAATCCATGATTGTTCACCCCAATACATGTCAGGCATGCTTTTAAGTTATGTACCCAGTAGGTCCCTCAGGTCCTCTGGCCTTTTAACTATCCCAAAGCCGAGGACCAAGAGGCATGGAGAGGTAGCCTTTAGTTACTATGCCCCCAGCCTCTGGAATATCCTGCTAGAGAACCTGAGGGCGACCAAAACTGTGAACATATTTAAAGAAGATCTTAAAACACACCTTTTTGACTTTGCTTTTCAGTCGTTCAGATTCAGTCACACACCTTCTATATTTCCTTACACACAAAATCTCCAACACATGTCCCCTTCCCAACAATGTAGCCAAACACAACTGTTAAATGGTGCCTAAAACTATCATGTGGACTATGTAATTAACCTTATATTATCTATTTTTACTAGAAGCCTTGGAAGCAAAAAGCACTAACATATCAGTTCTGAGACTCCAACATTTAGATCATTTCTCTGTGTGTGTGTATTGTTCTTCATCCTTCAGGCAGGTTGTGGTGGGGAGGCAGATGAACGAAACAGTGGTCTGACTGGGATCCTTACTAACGGCAGTCCCACACACTGCCTGATCCGGAAAGGGCAGAAGGCGGACAGACACATGCACTCAGAGGCAAGGACCCCACTGGTGCCCAGCGGTTGCCAGGCAACAAATGGACAGCATGTTCCACCTGAGGAGAGATACCCTCATCCCTCCTCCCAAATACCTGTCCCCCGACGCAGGTAGGGACCACATGGCTAATAACAGTTATTACCTAGTAAGGCATGGATAACGTTATGGTTATTACCTGTAGCATGGTTGCTGCCTTACCCATAGTTGGCTCTATACCATTCCAGGTCCAGATGATACAGTCATTGAATGGGGCATAGAATTTCAGAAAGTTAAAATAGCTCCAAGAATTGGCATAGAATTTCAAAAAGTGAAAACACAATTGGGTGTTTTCACCTCAAATCCCAAAACAAATCCCAAAACAGTCCTGAATAAACCAGAGTTTAAATGGAATTGACTCTAACCTTGTAGTGGTTCAAGCTATCCTATGGTTTGGGTATAAATGTTGTGGGGGAGGCTTGGTCAGATGACCGCTGTTGGATTCTTAGAATGCTTTTGAGTGTTCCAGAATCAGAATAGTTCTGGAATATTCTCAAGACTTTAGAAAATACTTCAGACTGTCAAAGTTCTATAATAAGATTGCCCAATCATGTGAGTGAAAATGGGATATATGATTGTCATGTTGCTGTTGACTGATAAACCTAAACCAATACTGTTCTTACTGTGATTGTGCACCGCTAGCCAATGAACCAATTGCAAGATTAGTCAATGCACAAATCAATGCACAAGATGTCAATGGCTTGTGTCACTGCCTTACACACCATGGCTAACCACACAAATGTTATATTTTTTTACCTTAACATTGAGATTCAAGTATCTCACACATTTTAACGCTACAGAAGAATACCCATGTTCCACATTGTTGAGCGTATGATCTTTCATACTAGATGACATTGTGTTGAAGCATCTGTCATGGATTGGACATGCAATGCTGTGGAATTATCGAATCCCTAAAATCCCCACCCCCTTCTAATCTGAAAAATTATTATTATGTCCAGGCGAGATTGACTCCTGCGACTTAATCCATGTCTCATATTCAGATGAAAGTGTTAACGCTTTCCCTTTTCTTTCTATAATCTCTCTGTGTCTATCCAGACTCAGTGTCAGTAAGCGTGTGTCTGTGTTTGTTTATATGTTATTCTGTCAGTAGTTTGTACTGTTGTGTGTGACTCAGTGGCTAGCAGAGCGAGAGAAGCTCAAGGCTGTTTTCCCTGTGAATCACACACACACACACACGCGCACACTGGTGTGTTGTGCAGGACACTCTCTCTGATAGGGATCGACTGAAGAAGCACACACACACAGCGGTCCAGACACAGGCAGCAGTCAGAGGGAGAGAGAGCTGTGTCTGTCGAGGGACATGGCCAGCCAGCGCTCTAATAAATAACACTGTTACATAACAGACAAGAGGTCTGGGAACGGCTGCAGGCAGACGCTAGTTAAGCCTTTTTATTCACAGTTTTTTACAACCATTGATAGGTTGGAACAACTGTGTCTGTGTGAGGGGGAACTCTGTATCTCTGTGAGGGGGGAACTCTGTATCTCTGTGAGGGGGGACCTCTGTGTCTGTGTGAGGGGGGACCTCTGTGTCTGTGTGAGGGGGGACCTCTGTGTCTGTGTGAGGGGGGAACTCTGTGTCTGTATGTCTCTGTGTGCGAGGGGGAGCAGTTGCAATGTGGTTATACATTAACAAAATTCCCTGCGGTAGTAGAGAGTTGCAATGAGGTCTTGATAAAATCCAATATGGTGGATCAATGGAGAACGATGACCTGATGAGTGTGTTGTTGGTTTAAAATCACTGTTCTCTTATATCAGGATCATGTGAAGTTCATGTGCAGGAAATCATGTGTGATGAAAGTGTCCTCCCGGGGAGCATGCAGCACGATTGAGCATGCTTGCTTTCCAAAGTACTGACAGTTGCTGTGTGTGCGTTTTCTGTGTGTGTGTCACTGGGTGAGTAAGTATGTGGGTGAGAAATGAATTTGAGTGTGTGTGTGTGTGTGTGTGTGTGCGCAGCACGCATGTGTTTGCGAGAGCCAGCCAACACAACAGCTGCCATCCTCACCTTTCACCTCTGACTTGAAATTACTTTTTTCCCTCAGTCTGGGTTGACGACTACCTTACTACCCTGCTCTATCCTTCAGCACATTAAACACACTGGCCAGGGCTGCTAACAGAGTTTGAATAATGTTACATTACATAGGCCTAATGATTTGGTCATATTTGTAGAGGCCCTTGTGGCTACATTAAAGGTTTAGATTATCTCCTTGTCTCACCCTGCTCACATTCAAATGGGTCTGCTCTATGTTGCCCCCTGTAAACATGGGACAGTTTCTCTTAGCAGGAGCATAAGGATCAGTTACAGTCAAATAGATTCTATAATTCCATAATTTATCTGGTAGTTTGTATGGCTTTGTCTGTATTCATTCCGTGATGAAAAGGTTCAAATAAGCACAGAAAATAAATAGTGGGACAGTCCACTAGTGTCCATCTGTCCCACAGTTTAATGCTACTGTCAGTTGTATAGTTTTATGGTCTGACGATAGACAGTTTCTTGTTGTAGGCTACTTCTTCACAGTGTAATCGAGCATTTGCCTTGTTTCACCTCTCAGCTGTCACACGTGTGTGTGTGTGTGTGTGTGTGTGTGTGTGTGTGTGTGTGTGTGTGTGTGTGTGTGTGTGTGTGTGTGTGTGTGTGTGTGTGTGTGTGTGTGTGTGTGTGTGTGTGTGTGTGTGTGTGTGTGTGTGTGTGTGTGTGTGTGTGTGTGTGTGTTTGTTTGTTTCACCATTCACACCCTAGCCAGGCACTCTTTAAGAGGCAGTGTTTTATAAAGTTGAGCAATGTGTTCTGTTCAGGGCTTTATCACTGTGTTACTGTTTGTCCTGCAGACAAGCCCAGACAAGCTTCTCTGCACCTAAAAGAGGAGGGACTTGGGTTGGGGCAGCTTTTTGGTAGCCTGAGTACCAGTCTCTTTAGCTAATCCACTCCCTGTACTTCATGTCATGTGACTAAGAGACTTGCCTTTCTGCTATCTTCAAATTCGTTATCAATAAAACGTCACAATATGATGCAGGGAGTTCGATTTGGCAGCTTCTCTGCTAAAACCATTGACAACTGCTGTTTTCAAGGGATTGTTAAATACAATTTTATATCACCTCTTGAAGAGCATTGTCAGAACTACACATGTCCGATTATTCCACATTTAGCTCTATCGTCAGAGTTATAGAGCAAGTAACTGCATGTTTTTCATGATCAGTAAACCTCAATTAAGCATACATGTTTAAATATGTGAGGGTAGCCTATTTATTTTGCATGTGAGCAAACAACATGTCATTTAGCTTGCTTCATCAGAGATTAGGCTTTTGGAAAGAGCTTGACATTGGCAAGTCCTCTTGGTGGTAAAGTTGTCAGTCGGACTACTGTCATCACTATAGATTGCAAGCAAATCAAACAATATTTGGATATAGCCACCTAGTTTATCTAGTTAGTTTGTTAACTAGCCATATTGACGTGATCTGTTATTAGCTAGCTGGCCACATCAAATTGGCTAATAAATCAATGTAGCCTATCATGTCTGGCAGCAGCAATTGTGATTAAACACTCTTAAAACCAATGAAGAAGAGATATATATATATATATCTTAAAACCAATGTTGAAAAAGGGATAATATTAGCTAACTTTGCTAGGTTGGCCTATGTTGTTTGGAGAAAAAAGTTCATTAGGTCTACCTACCACTGTTTAGCCAAGTTTCTACGATCAGCTAGCAAAGTAAACATTATCAGCTAACAGTACATCGCCAAATGCACCTTTCTGCTGCTTGACAGTCAGACCCCACAAAGGATGGGAAATTAACCAAAATCGCTCATACTTGTCAGGTATTGTTATTTTATATCAGTCAATTAATGGTGGCCAATATTGAGAGATATCATGAGGCTACCCTGACGTATCGCAACATTCAAAGGGCACTGGCACATCTGAGCTATCTTTGCTGCAGGTGCATTGTAACAATTGAATAACATGAGAGAGAAATGAAGAAACCAGTGTGCGGGTTTCTACTTTTTACCCTCACGTATCTGAAATGACATGATCAACTGATGTTTACTGGTCATGAAAAGCATGCGGTTACTTGTTCTAGCCTTTGATGATGATAGAGCTAAATGTGCGCAATTGTTTTGCATGGAATATTTGGACATTTGTAGTTCTGACTATGCTCTTCAAGATGTGATGATATTACAACCAAATAGTTAACATTTATTTAACAATCCCTTGAAAACGACACCCAGTTGTCAATGGTTTTAGCGGACCTGTGAGTCTCCTTGCCCCCCCCCCCCAGCAGAAAAATCGAACACTCTACATTTTATTGATAATTACCTACATGAACATTGAATCATTATTGACCTTGAGAAAAACAGAGGATCAGATTCTTATTCGATCACCCTAACAGCTATCCTCAAATCACAATGATTATGCAAATATTGGAACTTTTTTTCTCCACAGAACACATTGGTATCTGCTTGCTAAGCAACCATTTTTTGTTTGTCCAGACATTATCAGTCTGTCTGAAGTTGCTAGCTCATGTCTACATTTTCAAACTAAATACATACTGCAATTTCAACCACAGAACAGTTCGTTTTGATTTAAAGCCTCGAGAATACAACAACTTGCCTAGCTAACAGCTAAATGTTTGTTTTTGACTTTGTTACAAATTCTAATTCTATTTTCGATGCGCCGCATGTTTTCCTGGAAAACATTAATGTTATCTCCAACAACCAATGAGCAACTCTGCCGTAAATCCAGCATTTATGGAACGTTGAGATTACCGAAATGCCAGTCTCTTTGCCAATGACAAGGTACTCAGTCTAGTTTTTTGGCTGGTTTGTTGTGAAATGCTTTCTTTTCTTATCTCTGCTCCTGCAGGTTTTGGCTCTGAGGTAGTTGTTTAAGTGTATGGAATACTGCCCAAGCCTGCTTGTACAAGGCCAATGCGACCTAATTTCTCTATGTCAACGCTGTGAGAGATTGCCACTCCATGATAGGCTGACTGACCTAGCTTTAGCTCAGCCAGCTAACATAGGTCAGCAGCACTGTGTTTAGGGAAGCAGGATGAAGCATAGGCTACTCCATGCATACGCACGCACGTATGTACAGTGCATTCAGAAAGTATTCAGACCCCTTCACTTTTTCTACATTTTGTGATTACAGCCTCAAATCTTCTTGGGTATGACGCTACAAGCTTGGCACACCTGTATTTGGGGAGTTTCTCCCATTCTTCTCTGCAGATCCTCTCAAGCTCTGTCAGGTTGGATGGGGAGCGTCGCTGCACAGCTATTTTCAGGACTCTGCAGAGATGTTAGATCGTGTTCAAGTCCAGGCTTTGGCTGGGCCACTCAAGGACATTCAGAGACTTGTCCCAAAGCCACTTCTGCGTTGTCTTCATAGTTTTAATGTCTTCACTATTATTCTACAATGTAGAGAAAAAAAAGAAAAACGCTTGAATGAGTAGGTGTGTCCAGACTTTTGACTCGAACTGTATGTAAATAAGGTATTTCTGTTTTTACATTTTCTAAAATTTCTTAAAACCTGTTTTTGCTTTGCCATTATGTGGTATTACAGTTGAAGTCGGAAATTTACATACACCTTAGCCAAATACATTTAAACCCGATTTTCACAATTCCTGACATTTAATCCTAGTAAATATTCCTAATCTTTGGTCAGTTAGGATCACCACTTTATTTTAAGAATGTGAAATGTCAGAATAATAGTAGAGAATGATTTATTTCAGCTTTTATTTCTTTCATCACATTCCCAGTGGGTCAGAGGTTTACATACACTCAATTAGTATTTGGTAGTATTGCCTTTAACCTCTCTAGGGTCGGAGGGACGAAATCGTCCCACCTACGTAACAGCCAATGGAATCCCGTGGCGCGATATTCAAATACCTTAGAAATGCTATTACTTCAATTTCTCAAACATATGACTATTTTACACCATTTTAAAGACAAGACTCTCGTTAATCTAACCACACTGTCCGATTTCAAAAAGGCTTTACAACGAAAGCAAAACATTAGATTATGTCAGCAGAGTACCCAGCCAGAAATAATCAGACACCCATTTTTCAAGCTAGCATATAATGTCACAAAAACCCAGAAGACAGCTAAATGCAGCACTAACCTTTGATGATCTTCATCAGATGACAACCCTAGGACATTATGTTATACAATACATGCATGATTTGTTCAATCAAGTTCATATTTATATCAAAAACCAGCTTTTTACATTAGCATGTGACGTTCAGAACTAGCATACCCCCTGCAAACTTCCGGGGAATATACTAACAATTTACTAAATTACTCACGATAAACGTTCACAAAAAGCATAACAATTATTTTAAGAATTATAGATACAGAACTCCTCTATGCACTCGATATGTCCGATTTTAAAATAGCTTTTTGGTGAAAGCATATATAAAAAAGCATATTCTAAGTACATAGCCCAGCCATCACGGGCTAGCTATTTAGACACCCGGGCAAGTTTAGCCTTCACCAAAATCAGATTTACTATAACAAAAATGTTCTTACCTTTGTTGTCTTCGTCAGAATGCACTCCCAGGACTTCTACTTCAATAACAAATGTTGGTTTGGTCCCAAATAATCGTTATATCCGAATAGCGGCGTTTTGTTCGTGCGTTCCAGACACTATCCGAAAGGGTAAATAAGGGTCGCGCGCATGGCGCAATTCGTGACAAAAAAAATCTAAATATTCCATTACCGTACTTCGAAGCATGTCAACCGCTGTTTAAAATCCATTTTTATGCCATTTTTCTCGTAAAAAAGCGATAATATTCCGACCGGGAATCTCCTTTTAGGTAAACAGACAAAGGAAAAGAAAGCTTTCGGTCGACGCGGGCACGAGCCTGAGTCTCACAGTACTGTAACCAGCCACTACCCAAACGCGCTACTTTGTTTCAGCCAGAGCCTGCAAAGCCACGATTCAGCATTTTGCCGCCTTCTGAGAGACCATGTGAGCCGTAGAAAGTGTCACGTTATAGCAGAGATCCTTTGTAATTGATAGAGATGGCAAAGAAGTTCAAGAAATGGTCAGACAGAGTACTTCCTGTACAGAATCTTCTCAGGTTTTGACCTGCCATTTGAGTTCTGTTATACTCACAGACACCATTCAAACAGTTTTAAAATCTTTGGAGTGTTTTCTATCCAAAGCCAATAATTATATGCATATTCTAGTTACTGGGCAGGAGTAGTAACCAGATTAAATCGGGTACGTTTTTTATCCAGCCGTGTCAATACTGCCGCCTAGCCCTAACAGGTTAACGATCGTTCCACAGGTGCATGTTCATTAATTGTTTATGGTTCATTGAACAAGCATGGGAAACAGTGTTTAAACTCTTTACAATGAAGATCTGTGAAGTTACTTGGATTTTTACGAATTATCTTTAAAAGACAGGGTCCTGAAAAAGGGACATTTCTTTTTTTTGCTGAGTTTACTCTCCCTAGTAGTAGTTTATCTATTCTATTGGTCAGTTTATCGACAAATAGCCTATTCCAAACAGACACTGGGACAGTTGTGCGAAGAAAGAGCCCAAATTCATACAACCAGTAGACCAAGGCTACATAAAAATTAACTTTCATAAGCAACTATTCTGATGCAAAAATAACTAAGTAAAACATGTATGAACGTGTTAAATTATTATGTGACGTGCTGTCATTTTCAGGTCCTGATTGGTCAACAAGCTTATTTGACGTGTATCTTTTTTGACACGTAAAGACCCAAACGGCATTCCGAATAAAACACCATTGTCAAAAGGGCACCTCACATGCGAGCGGTTTCATGTGACATGAAATTATCCGTTCGAAATTTAGGAAGAGAGGGGTTCTAATAGGCTACTTTGAAGCAGGGTAAGACATGCGTTAACATTCAGGTTTCAAACAATTACAGTTTTTTCTGAATGCTTAAACACTAACAGTGATTCTTGAAGCACTATCTCTGAAACCATCAACACTTGTAGCCAATGCATTTACCAAGTGTACCAAACTGAATGCACATTCTCTGCTTTACACTCAGTTTGTAATTTTATAACACACTTTTTGCAAAACTGTTAAACACAACTCACTGCTTTACACTCAGTTTGCAATTTAATAACACACTTCAAGCAAAACTGTCAACATTGGTCTCTACATTGCTACACTATTTCGCCAATTGCCTTTCCACATTGACACATGTGAAAACACTTAGATAATGAGTTCACTTACAAATCAGAGCTTGAGCACTATAAATAGGCCACAGGTAAACATTTGGCTTGGACAACAATGGAGGTATTTGGAAATGAGAACCTAAGTGCTGTAGTCTTACTGGTACAGTACTTTCCACGCTGCCTCGCTCAAGAAAACATTGCATGTGATGTGGATGAGGTCTTATGGCCAGACCCACAAAGGTGAGATGTAGCCTCATTTTTTTGTCTGTTCTTTTTTATCAAGCACAAATGTTTTTGTTTTCTTCTACTGCGCTTTTGTTGTTTGAGGAGTGTTAGAACATTTTGAGAAAAAAAAAAAATGTTTCCCCCCGTTATTTGTATTGATATTGTGTTTTGTTCGGAATACACATCCATACTTTACATATTTGGATACCTGTGTGCATGTGTGTTTACTACATGTATGACAAAACATGATTGCCCTGCACACAGAAAAAGCAAAAGCCACAAGTGTTTTTCATTTATACTATCCGTGCGTGGTTGTTGCTTCGTGTGCTTATTCAAATGATGGTTTGTGTGTACTGTATTGACGCAATTTTTGTAATTTTTTTAAAGAGTTTTGCAAGAATTGTTTTCTATTGCAAGAGATGTATAATGTTTTGCTGGTTTGGTGTAAGGTTTTGTGGTTAGTGTAGAGTTTTGCAAAAATAGCCTATAGTTTCAAAAGTAGTGCCTAAGCAATCAGACAAAACTGTAAGTATATGTTTTCAAAATGCATAGCCTACTGCCTCCAGCTCATTGCAAAGTGGTGTGTGATGTGCTGATGAAACCTGTCTTCTGATGCGTTTGAGATGCTGCAGCAGGCTCTGTATCTGTATGCTGCACGGGTGTGATAAATAAGATTCATAGCGAATATACTGTAGCCTACACGCGCCAATTCCACAAAATTATGCAAATGAAACTATAGACCGATAAGCATGACCAGTCAAATGTATTTACATCAATGAATCGGCTAAAAGGCATTATTTCACAATATTATTTTTGTTCTTCTTCTCCTGCACAATCAAGGGGATAAATCAAGGGGATTAATTAGTGACCTTAATTAATCAATCAAGTACAAGGGTGTAGCAAAAACCCGCAGACACTCAGCTCTCCGTGGAATGAGTTGGACACGTGTTTTATAGCCTCCTCACCGACACTGTAATGGAAAACTGTAATTTATATGGTCATTTTAGGTATTATCAACATGTTTAACTGCAGCATGCTGTATATTATGGTGCATTGTGGGAAAATTGCTGTATTTCATATGGTACTGTAATTCCACCCCACAGAATACAGAATGCTGTACCTAACTAATGGGTGCATGGTATTGTTGTATCTAGCTCATTAACATATTTTTTGGCGTGCCTTGAAAGAGGCTATATTTGTTGCACCCATGAGTGAGAATGCTGTCCCAATTTAACTCCTATGTGGTTAAAGTACCCCATCAATTTAAAATGTATAGGGGACAGATTAGAACAGGCAGCAAATCTTAAACCTTAAATGTTTTTGCTGTGTCGTTTTGGTTGGTGACAGTTTGGGAGCCTTTGTTAACTACTCTAGATTTGCAAGTGATATAAAGCACGAAATATTTAATAATGTGCTGTAACTAGTAATGTTACGTTCGATACCGGAGCTCTGAGGCATGCATTGAAATTGCTAAGCAGTTTATTTCAAAGCACTGTTCCGGTGCTTATATCGCTTTATCAGAAGGATGTGATGAATGACGTCTGAAGCCTCGTTTTGTCGAACAGACAGCTGATTGGTTTGGTTTGGTTTCGGTAGAAGACAAAAAAGCTACACTGGGCGCACTACGGCGTGTGTGACGTTATCTATAATATTTTCCCTGTTCTAAATTATTTTGACCGGTAGGTGCCACTTGTGTACACTGTCTTGATCAAAGCCTTGAGTAATTAATCTATTTTCAACAAAATTGGCTGGAAATGCTCAAGGCTTCAGGAAGCTTAGTTTCCCTATCACTACCTGTAATGTGTAAACACTTTATCAAGCAGCCAAACTGCTTGCACCAATCCCTTGTAATTAAAGTAAAATATTGTAAAATACAAACCCCTCCTCTCAATAAATGTAATTCATCCATCCATTTATTCATTTGATTACTGTAGCATTGACTTTTTTACAGTATAATATAGTACATTTTACTTTTTTACAGTATAATATAGTACATTTTACCAAAAAAAATTGCAATATGAAATACAGAACTTCGCTCGCCACTGAGCTGCCTGTAAGATACTGTCAAATTCATGGCAACCCCTTTGCAGTGCACAATAATACACTTACATAAGACCTTCTGATCACCACCACCACAGCTCTCTCTCTTTCTCTGTCCTCCCACCCCTTCTCAGACCAGATGCAGCTACTCCTCTTTTCCCTGTTTTGTCTGTCTCTACAGTCTCAGTCTGTCTCATCTTTGTTGTCTTATTTGAAGTTGCTTATAAACATGTTTCAGTTGAAAGTGATTTGAATTATAGTTATGTGAAAAGTTCACAGCAGAAGAAAAAGCAAGGGCAGTAAGAGTTGTTTGGCTGATATAGAAGGATATTTCATGGTTGAAAGCTGCTCCAAACCCTCTTCCCTTTCCATCTCTGTGACCTCTCCCCTTCCCATTAACCCCTCCCCCTCTCTCCAGGTCACAGATCACAGCTGACCGGTTGGAGTGACTCATTTGTTTCACCTTTGCATTTATTTCAATATGCTGCCACAGCACTTTTCACAGTACACACATACACACACACACACACACACACACACACAAATTACCCATCCAGTACCGATGCATGCGTGATCAACTGTCGACCCCGTCCAGCTTGTACAAGCTGCTGTACAAATCAAAGGGCCCAGGACTGAGTTTGGTAAACCCTGCTATAAGGGAACATAGTGAAGCTGTCACAGTTAATTTAACATAGATGTCAATATTTATCTTATTTTCTCCCCACTGTTGTTAGGCAACATGTGCTGAGGTATTTATAACCCCAGCTGAATCAGGCTCAACTTTCCACATTCAACATGTATGGTTTCCTAGTCTATTTCAAAGATGTCACTCAAACTATTCTTGACATAGTGAGAGGGGGGCATTAAATGTGTACTTTAGCTTGTTATACATCCTACACTGTGTTTACTCAGCCATTACCTTGGCTTCTGTGGAGAGGGGGGGGGGGGGTCATTTTGAACATTAGTGGGTTAACTCCTGCACTTCTGCCAAGATAATATGGAGCTTTCTGGCAGAAGGACAGTCACAACGTTGCAGTGGAAAGGTCAGCTCTGTTGGTGTGTTCTAGAACCAACACACCAGAGCAAACCACAAGGACCTGAGTGAGGGTGTCTGTCAGTGCAGAGAGAGAGGACTGAGTTGTCCTATGAAAGCCCTGTCATCCTCTCACTAGTCTGCATGCATACTAGGGCTAGGAATTGCCAGGGACCTCATGATAGGATATTATCACCATACTTAGGTGATGATACGATATGTATTGTGATTCTCACAGTAGCCTAGTGGGCCAGTAACCAAAAGGTCACTGGTTTGAATCTCAGAGCCAACTATGTGAAACATCTGTCGATGTGCCCTTGAGCAAGGCACTTAACCCAAACTGCTCCTGTAAGTTGATCTGGATAAGACCGTCTGCTAAATGACTAACATGTACAGTATATGTATTGCGATTTGATGTTCCAAACATGTTGCTCACTACATGTCTTCTGCAGAGAGCAGGAGAAAACAAGTGTTGATCAGTCAGGGAAATAAAAGTGCTGAAAACATGTTGGTTCACTACTTAAAAAGAAGATTTTAAGATATTTTTTACAAATTGATACTCAAATATCAAACAATATTGTCAAATATCGATATCATTTTGTTAAAAAATAATATTGCGATATGTTGGTGAATTCCCCCCCCCCCCCCCCCCCATCACTAATGATACCACCATGGCAATACTTGAACATGAAAATGCCCCATGGTGGATGATCTAGATACATCTCATTGAAGCTGATAGTGTACGTGCATGCATATGCTTGTGCTGTGTAGGCGTGTCTTACCTAATTCCTCCGACTGCTTACCAATCCACCCCCACATCTTAATCATTATTTCTCTTCCACTACCTTTTTTTTAAGAGCAGCTACCCCCTCTATCTACTGTCAACAGCAGGGAGGAAGAAAACCACCAAACATTTCTGTCTACATTTTACAGAATCCTCCCACCGGAAAAGCTTTTTTCACCATTGGGCTTTTATTCTGTCTACTTTTCAACCGGTTGGTTTAGGTCTGTTCTGAATGTACAATAAACAATAGGAGCCAGTCACTCTAGCCCACCACATACTGCCCCTGAGGCCTGGCTAGTTAGTGGTTAAGGAAAAGGCATCCATCTAAAAACACTGTAGCTGGAAAAAAGTATATCCAGGTTTGCCCGCTGTTCACGTGTTCACTTTTTTCTGCTCTCCAAAAAGTATTTGGTAACACTTCACTTGGAACAACTTCTCATGAAGTGTTATATTGCCTTATAAATGTAAGCGGTCTGTGTGTGTGTGTGTGTTGCATTGCATTGCATTGCATTGCATTGCATTTGTGTGTGCACATCGCTGTGTGTGTGTGAATTATTGTGCGCACATCATAGAGATATACAGTACCAGTCAAAAGTTTGGACACACCTACTCATTCCAGGGTTTTTCTTTATTTTACATTGTAGAATAATAGTGAAGACATCAAAACTATGAAATGTAGTAACCAAAAAAGTGTTAAACAAATCAAAATATATTTGAGATTCTTCAAAGTAGCCACCCTTTGCCTTAATGACAGCTTTGCACACTCTTGGCATCCTCTCAACCAGCTTCATGAGGTAGTCACCTGGAATGCATTCAAATTAACAGGTTTTCCTTGTTAAAAGTTTGGAATTTCTTTCCTTTTTAATGTGTTTGAGCCAATCAGTTGTGTTGTGACAAGGTGTGGGGGTATACAGAAGATAGTCCTATTTGGTAAAAGACCAAGTCCATATTATGGCAAGAACAGCTCAAATAAGCAAAGAGAAATGACAGTTCATCATTACTTTAAGACATGAAGGTCAGTCAATCTGGAAAATGTCAAGAACTTTGAAAGTTTCTGCAAGTGCTTGCTCTCATGATGACCGCCACAGGAAAGGAAGACCCACAGTTACCTCAGATTGCAGCCCAAATAAATACTTCACGGAGTTCAAGTAGCAGACACATATCAACTATTCAGAGGAGACTGCGTGAATTAGGCCTTCATGGTCGAATTGAGGCAAAGAAACCACTACTGAAGGACACCGATAAGAAGAGACTTGCTTGGGCAAAGAAACACAAGCAATGGACATTAGACCGGTGGATATCTGTCCTTTGGTCTGATGAGTCCAAATTTGAGATTTTTGGTTCCAATCGCCGTGTCTATGAGATGCAGAGTAGGTGAGCGGATGATCTCCGCATGTGTGGTTCCCACCGTGAAGCACTGAGGAGGAGGTATGATGGTGTGGGGGTGCTTTGCTGGTACGCCATCCCATCTGGTTTGCGCTTAGTGGGATTTTGTTTTTCAACCTCCAGGCTGTGTAAGGGCTATTTGACCAAGAAGGAGAGTGATGGAGTGCTGCATCAGGTGACCTGGAATCCACAATCGCCCTACCTCAACCCAATTGAGATGGTTTGGGATGAGTCAGACCGCAGAGTGAAGGAAAAGCAGCCAACAAGTGCTCAGCATATGTGGGAACTCCTTCAAGACTGTTGGAAAAGCATTCCAGGTGAAGCTGGTTGAGAGAATGCCAAGAGTGTGCAAAGCTTTCATCAAGGCAAAGGGTAGCTACTTTGAAGAATCTAAAATAATTTTGATTTAATATAGAAAATAGTAGAAATAAAGAAAAACCCTTGAATGAGTAAGTGTGTCCAAACATTCGACTGGTACTGTATGTCTACAATGATGTTTCTATGGTGCACGTGCATTGGCATTTCTGAAACCTTGATGTGACTGTGGAGAGGGCTGTGCTGCTAAATGCATATAGGGGAAACGCTGGTTGTTAGCTCAAGCTGTTAGCTCTCTGATTCTCACTTTCTCGCTCTCTGTGTTATGTTCTCAAATGTGTATAACTATGTCATATTAATGTCTCTTAAGTACTTTTATTCTCTTTATCAATGTTTTTTTCTTTCTTCATTGTAGTTGTCTCTCTCTTTGTGAGTGAGAGTGCTGACTGCCGAGGGTTCACAGTGCTCTACTGACGCCCTGTTAGTTGGATTTCTTTCAGCTGTTTCGCTTCACATGTTTTCATCACTATTTATTGCAGCTGCATGTTTACACTATGGGGCTCTACGCTGGAGCCTCTTAAGAGTTCCTACTAATACACACACACTTGCATGCTCTGTCACACATGTACGCATGCACACACACGCCACACACACACACACACACACACACACACACACACACACACACACACACACACACTGGCTCATGCCCCGGTAGGCTGTTTGTTGTTGAGAGAGAGATCCCTCAACAACCCTAAGGCGTGTGGGCGATGGGCCATGCCTGCACTCACCACAAAAGTGGCTGCCATCCCTCTTTTGCTTGCTGTTTCTCTCTCTTTTATCTCTAACTCACTCTCCCTTTCTGTTCTCCCCCACCCTCTAGCTTTCCTTTTGAGTTTTCTCCCTCTCTCACTCTTTATGAAAAGTTAATAATCAGCATTTTCTGGGCCTGTGTGTGTATGTGTGTCTTACTCTTTGCCCTGCAGATACTTGGCTTCATGAAATGAAAGTGCAGAGTTGGTTTGGAGGAGAGGTTTGGTTCCATGTGTTTTTGTTTCAAGACACCCTCTCCTCTTCCGGCCCTGTGTTGTGATCCTAGACTCTTTCTCCTGCTCCAGGGTTGTTTTTTGTTGTCTCAATCTATTTCCTTTCCTCTTGTACTCCTCCAACTCCCCAGTCAGAGTAGTACTGTGCACAGCACAGCACAGCCCTCTTAGTTAACGACATGCAAAATGAGTTGTCTATGATATTGGGATCTCCATTTTGTTAAGGTTTTCTTTAACATCTAGAGAACAGAAAACACTTCAATTATTCATCAGCCCTTTGAAATGACTGACTCCACCACGTCTCGGTGAAAACTAAAACACCTCAAGGCTCCAATGGTTTTGGTTATGTAAATAGATTTGAATATGATTTGAATGAATGTCAGAGGCAAATGCTTTTCAAGCAGAGTCGAAGAACTGTTCCTGCCTGGTGGAGTTTTGTTGCCTGATGCCTTGACACATGCCTTGCTAAATATGGCAAAAAATATGGAACCTACAACGTCCACCAAATAAAGGAAAGTGTTATTTGCTGTACATAAAAAGTGTGTGTGTGCGCGCACAGTAAATTCTCCAGTGTTGCCTAGTGATGATTTCTCAGTGCCAATTTTTTTTGTTGATTCAGGAGATAAATTAACACTTAATGTTGTTAATAACCAGTATTGAGTGTGATTGTGTCAGTTTTACTCAGTGGAGAGTAAAACATTCCCATCAAAACCCCGCCCCGGCAGGTAAAAATGTTTGATTTGTTTTTAATATCTCTGTTTTTGCATGTACATGATTGATTAGTCTTGTGCTTCACAAAGATGAATAACAATGTTTTTAGAAACTAATCCAATCAGTTTGGATTTATTCCACCTGTTACTGAAAAGGTTGTTCCAGTTCCTGTGATTTAGGTAGTCTCCTCAGTGTTTAACCCTGACAGTCTGAATGAAGTTTGAAACTCCAACTGTTGGATGGTCTAACACAGCCGAGATTCCAATAGGAATTACACATCACTTTGCAAGCCAGCATAATGTGACGTACAGGCCTGATGTGGCCTGTAAACCAATGAGGGGGAAACAAAGCTTCCTAAAGCATTGAGGTTTTCCAGACAATTGTGTTGATGCTTCATTTCGGCAAACAACCACTTAATTGGTTTGATATTGGTTTCGGTAGAAGACAGAAAGGCTAGTCTGCACACATGCTACAGCGTGTGGGACATCATCTATAATAATGCCACTAGTGTACACTGTGTTGATCAAAGCCTCCCATAATTAACCTATTTTCGACACAATTGGATGAAAAGCCCCAACGCTTCAAGAAGCTTCGTTTCCCAATCACAACTAGCTAGGTCTACAATCAACATGGAATAAAAGGGAGGGGAAGGGTGCTTCAAAACGCTGTCAACACATGTCAACACATTCGTCAGTGCTGCTGTGAACCGCATCGTAAGAGACATGCCAAACGGGAGAGGTATATATAAAAAAAATTGATGCAATTTCAATGTTGGTTGCTTTGTGTATCACCAAATTAGCTTGAGATGATTTTACTGCTGACAATGACAAAGTGTAACAGCATGAGCACTAAGCAGAGTGTTTATTTAACACTGACAAGTTTGGACTGGTACAGATACTTGCCCAGTGTTAAATGTCCCACTGTCAGTGTTGATTTAACACTGCCGAATTTGCTGTGTAGGTGCCACTCTACAACCCATGTTTCCAAAATCAGTGAGGATAACCATAATATAAGTTGGCCTGATCAAATAGGCTAATTTGCCCAAAAGAGGTGTTCTTCCGGTTGTATGGCCTTTCAAAACCGGCTCCCCTTTGACCAGGGGTTTGGAAGGGGTGGAGGTGGCTAGGAAAGGATGTGTTGGGGGGGGCAGAGGTGGAGGGGCGACAATGGTGGTGGCTGTTTCTTGGACATCTTGGGTGGTGGGTTGGGCTGTGCCTGTGGAAAGGTCTGGGTTTGGTTCTGGGACTGGGTCTTCATGTTGTCTGGTGGAGGGGTTGGGTTTGGGATTTGGGTTAGTGGGCCTGGGGTTGGAGTTGGTGGTGTTGGCCCTTGCCCTGCCGGTGTCGGGACTAGGGCAAGAAGTGGCACCCTTTCCTGCACCAGTTGTAGGGGCATGAGGTACAGTCTGAGTTTGGATGCTTGTCTTTACAGATCTTACAGATGATGGCTGTGCAGTCTGCAAAGTTTGGGCGTGCCATAGTTGTGGACGGAGCCCCTGTATTTCCCCAGCGTGATGGTGTTGGACTCCGCCCACTCAAGTTGGTTCCGGTCTTAAGTGGACCAGCCATTTTTGTGCCCTAGTCTAGAAGTTGTCTTCGTCCAGGACCCTCCTAGCCGCTGACTTGAGGTTGGCGAACCTGCTAAACCAAACTTGTATGTCATTGTCCTGGATGCATTCATTGTGACGATGTACTGTAACTACGTTGGATTCTGTGTCAGAAAGGGGTTATGCTCAGAGTCTGTTAAACAGGATATCTGTATCTGTATGCAATTTCTGTATTTTAACCAAAGCTGATCTAGTAACTGGGGGACCTTGAAACTGACTTTAAATGATTCCTGTGGCCCTGGGTGTTTCACAGGCAGTTAAGGTCAAATGGCACAAACCCATAACTCTCTGGAGAACAGCTCTGCTGAATTCCAGGCAGGTCATGGAAAGGCAGGGGAGGAGGGCTGCAGGCCAAGGATAGAGTGAGTAAAAAGCTCTGCATGGCCAATCCGACATCTGCAGTGATGGTACAGCATTTACTGCGATACGGCCTCTCTAGAAATCAGGGTATTTATACTTCTTGTGCTTCATGGAGCAAAGCTGTTGTCAAGGAAGTGAGTTTGTGTTTATACAGGACCTCCCACCCCCACCTACCGTCAACCAATCATGTCACTGTGGAGCTATACGGAGCCCTCCACATTGGTACAAAAATTGGGAGCTCGATTTGGCCTCCGCAGGCTCTGCAATTGCATCACACCCTCCGTACGGAGCCTCCAGACAGCATTGCCAGATCAAGCATAAATCAGCTGTAAGGCTCACCTCTAGGCCTGCAGTGTCTCGTCTCCTCCTCAGGCAGCTGGTCTGGTGCTGAATGCTGGGGGATGTCCGTCGATTGGGGAGTCAGGTTGGGTCAGGCACGGTCAAGCCCTTCCATCTTCCCCAGTCCTTCCAGCAATTCCGGCCTTGTCCGATGGACCAGAGAGACAACGCCAGTTGCGGTCAATCCACAGTTACCGTTGCTGCCTCCTGGTCCATCCAAAGAAAGACATAGTGCGAGAGAAGGTAGAGAGACCGACACAAGCCCAGAAAATCTCCACCACACAGAGTTGTGCATAATGAAGAGAAACCAGGGTCATACATAGGGTACCACCACAGTGACAAAGCCATGTGTTCCTTGTAAGTGATAACAATGGACTACTACCATAGACCAGTTAAACTAGTACAACACTTCCACTCACGGTTGGTCAAAAATAACTAACTGAAAGCCACGCCCCCACTAAGCCATGCCTCCAATATAATTTCCAAGCATTCGGTTAAATGCGGAAGACACATTTTTGTTGAATGCATTCAGTTGTGCAGTTGACTAGGTATTCCCTTTCCCTTTCGAGTGAATTGTAGAATTACCAACCATGACTATATTTGTTTGTGTCAAAGACATTTTAGTTGAATTTATTCATTTTCAATCATGTGGCCTTCAAGTGAGTTCCTAGATGAACAATGTAAAGACCGAATACGATCGGACCACCTCCATATAACTACAGAATTTCCACGTGAGGATATTGGAAATATAATCATAGCCTACTGGATGACAATTTGTTCTTATCAAAGACAAAATAATTCATACTTTTTTCTGCACAACATAGGGGCAACAGATCCCGTTTATTGTATGGAACATTTTTAAATGTACTTTTAGAGGCCATTCAATACAATACTCATCATTAAACCAAAATCAGTTTAGGTCAAAAGAGATTAGACTAATAAAGGAAATAGAGGAAGTAACAGCGCAGGTTGATGGTAATGGAAACTACTATAGAGGCACAAAATAGGTTAGAGGAAAAACAAAAATAATTAGAGGAACTTATTCAAGAATGATCAAAGTGTAATTTATTTCAAAAATAAAGCGAGTTGGATGGAATAAAAAAAGCACTACATTTGAATCTTCAACATAGAAATGCTACCAAAAAGAATTTACAGAAACTGATTACAAAGGGAGTCATCCATGATTCACCAAATTATATTTTGAAAAAAGCAGCAACATATTTTAGGCCTATGTTTTCTTTTCAGTCTCCTCCATCGCCACTGTAATAATTTATTTGCTAATAATAATACTAATAATGTAAAATGAACAAATTAATTGAAAGACATGTGTGAAGGCCAACTTACAGAGGAGGAACTTTGAGGCAATTCAATATTTTCAATCTGGAAAAACACCAGGGCTTGATAGCCTACCAGTAGAGGTATATCAGACCTTTTTTGATGTACTCAAACATCCATTATTAGCAGCAGGAGTAAAACAAGGCTCTCTGTTGTCTCCATATCTATTTAGTATGGCCAACGAAATGCTAGCTATTAAAATTAGATCCAACAAGAACATCAATGGGTTAGAAATCCAGGGAATAGAAACTAAAGTGTCAATGTATGCCGATGACTCTTGTTTTTTCTTAAATACGCAATCTGGATCCCTGCACAGTCTCATTGAAGATCTTGATCATTTTTCTAGCCTCTCTGGACTAAACCCTAATTATGACAAGTGTACCATATTACATATTGGATCGTTAAAAGACAAAGTATTTACACTACCTTGTAGTTTACCAATAAAATGGGCGGAAGGTGAAGTAGACTTACTTGGTGTTCATATCTCAAACAATATAAATTAACTTCAATAATTACGATTCTGCAACCATGGATAGGTAAATACATGTCTATTTATGGAAAAACTCTTTGGTCCTATCACAGTTTACTTACTAATGGCGTTGCCTAGTCTAGACAACAAATTTCTTTAATCATATGAGCAAAAAATATTACATTTTATTTGGAATGCTAAGCCAGACAAAATTAAATGTGCCTAATTATATAATGATTGATTTTGGGGGGGCTAAAATGATTAAATATTAAAGCTTTAAACTTCTCACTAAAAGCTTCATTCATACATAAGTTATACTTAAACCCAAAATGGTTCTCCAGTAGATTTTTATTTATTTATTTTTTATTTATTTCACCTTTATTTAACCAGGTAGGCAAGTTGAGAACAAGTTCTCATTTACAATTGCGACCTGGCCAAGATAAAGCAAAGCAGTTCGACAACATACAAAAACACAGAGTTACACATGGAATAAACAAACATACAGTCAATGATGCAGTAGAAAAAAATAAAAATAAAAATAAGATTATATACAATGTGAGCAAATGATGTGAGATAAGGGAGGTAAAGGCAAAAAAATGCCATGGTGGCAAAGTAAATAAAGTATAGCAAGAAAAACACTGGAATGGTGGATTTGTAGTTTGAAGAAAGTTCAGAGATAAAATATAAATATGGTGCAAAGGAGCAAAATAAATAAAATAAATAAATACAGTAGGGGAAGAGGTAGTAGTTTGGGCTAAATTATAGATGGGCTATGTACAGGTGCAGTGATCTGTGAGCTGCTCTGACAGCTGGTGCTTAAAGCTAGTGAGGGAGATAAGTGTTTCCAGTTTCAGAGATTTTTGTAGTTCGTTCCAGTCATTGGCAGCAGAGAACTGGAAGGAGAGACGACCAAAGGAGGAGTTGGCTTTAGGGGTGACCAGAGAGACATACCTGCTGGAGCGCGTGCTACAGGTGGGTGCTGCTATGGTGACCAGTGAGCGGAGATAAGGGGGGACTTTACCTAGCAGGGTCTTGTAGATGACCTGGAGCCAATGTGTTTGGCGACGATTATGAAGCGAAGGCCAGCCAACGAGAGCGTACAGGTCGCAGTGGTGGGTAGTATATGGGGCTTTGGTGACAAAACGGATGGCACTGTGATAGACTGCATCCAGCTTGTTGAGTAGGGTATTGGAAGCTATTTTGTAAATGACATCGCCGAAGTCGAGGATTGGTAGGATGGTCAGTTTTACGAGGGTATGTTTGGCAGCATGAGTGAAGGATGCTTTGTTGCGAAATAGGAAGCCAATTCGAGATTTCACTTTGGATTGGAGATGATTGATGTGAGTCTGGAAGGAGAGTTTACAGTCTAACCAGACACCTAGGTATTTGTAGTTGTCCACAAATTCTAAGTTAGAACCGTCCAGAGAAGTGATGCTGGACAGGCGGGCAGGTGCAGGCAGCGATCGGTTGAAGAGCATGCATTTAGTTTTACTTGTGTTTAGGAGCAGTTGGAGACCACGGAAGGAGAGTTGAATGGCATTGAAGCTCGTCTGGAGGGTTGTTAACACAGTGTCCAAAGAAGGGCCAGAAGTGTACAGAATGGTGTCGTCTGCGTAGAGGTGGATCAGAGATTCACCAGCAGCAAGAGCGACATCATTTATGTATACAGAGAAAAGAGTTGGCCCAAGAATTGAACCCTGTGGTACCCCCATAGAGACTGCCAGAGGTCCAGACAGTAGGTAATTAAGAAGGGCACATCCTTTGTTCAAAAATTGCCTTTTGACTTTTATACAGACTACAATTTCTAATTTCTAACTAATTGAAAATGAAATTTTGTTTAAAGTATCACCCATTCTTAAACAAGCCATACAATGCTGGTTACAATTTAAGTTTTATCCTCCAAAAAAGATAGACCAAATATTATGGTTAAACTCAAATACTCTATCGGTCAAAAGTTTTAGAACACCTACTCATTCAATGGTTTTTCTTTATTTTTTACTATTTTCTACATTGTAGATTTAATAGTGAAGACATCAAATTATGAAATAACACATGGAATCATGTAGTAACCAAAAAAGTGTTAAACAAATCAAAATATATTTTATATTTGAGATTCTTCAAATAGCCACTCTTTACCTTGATTACAGCTTTGCACACTCTTGGCATTCTCTCAACCAGCTTCGTGAGGTAGTCACCTGGAATGCCTTCCAATTAACAGGTGTGCCTTGTTAAAAGTGAATTTGTGGAATTTCTTTCCTTCTTAATGTGTTTGAAAAATATATATATTATTTATTGTAGAAAATAAATTACATTTGTTTTATAATTAGTAATGCCAAATATGAATAGATACGGCTGAGTTATGTCACATATGAAGCTATCGAAAATAGATGTGAATGTCTGCTCAATCCAAACTTATAACCAAGTGATTGCAGCATTACCACAAAAATGGAGGAGGCAAGTGGAAGAGGGAGAAGGTCGGAACTTGTTTGTCTGCCATATATTAAAGATGCAAATTGCCTGAAAGGAATTGGCATAAATTCGAGGACAAAAAATTGACAGCTGTGCTATACAGGTTGCAAAATAAATGGGAAGAGATTTTTGATGTACTGATTCCATGGCACATGGTTTATGAACTGATGCAAAAAAAACAACAAAAAAAAAACACTTGATTCAAGACTTGGAGTTTTTAAATTTAAATTATTATACAAAATTCTTGCCACCAACAGAATGCTATATATATATATATATATATATATATGTATATGTGCCTTCCAATTAACAGGTGTGCCTTGTTAAAAGTGAATTTGTGGAATTTTATATATATATATATATATATATATATATATATATATATATATATATATATATATATAGTGCATGCAACAATCTCAGCTCTGTAGATTTTGCTGTGAAGAGAGAGAATCACTTGATCATTTATTCTGTTATTGCCACTATGTAGCTTGTTTCTGATCATAGGTTCAGGAATGGTAAAAAAAATCACAACATGCACTTAACCTTTTCACACGTACCAACAAACAGGTGTGATCATTCTACAGTGGTCCCTGCAGCGTATGCTCAAACTGGTGTGATTAGAACGCTTATTTAGAATGTCTAGTTTTGATTGATGCAACAATCTAAATTTGAGCTGGCCACACTGTTTTTTCACAGAAACATTTTGCACAAACACAGTCCTCACAAAGTTATGTCTTGAATGTGAGCAGTTTATTTTTGGAAGCAATGTTCAGACATTCACAGAAGTAGCTACAGCATCCCACAATCATCCAAACTGCAAAATATAGGCCACATTAAACCTACCGCTGACTGAGGAAAGATTGATGTAACACAAGCGGTCATATTTAGATAACTCTCGTCTGACAGAAACTACAATATAAATAAGCTAATAACAATTACTATTTATAATTAATCACATCACGGGTGAGCTGACCATTGATCGAAATATTTGAGTTACACTTTCTAGAAATCTAAAGTTATCTGACGATGGGTAGTTTGTGTGCGCCGCAATGTTTTGTTTTTTCACATCGACCAATCTGTTTGCAGTGTGCATGTTGAAGGGGATGTGTTGTCTATGATCGTTCACTGCCCTTCATTCACTTCCAGAAGTTTACCCGAAAGATGAGTGAATCATTCCTTCACCTCATTATAACATCTTAGGTCTGACAGATGTTTACGTGACACCCAGAATGCATTGTATAATGTCAACAAACATGACGCCACACATAGCTGGAAAATAGCTTAGCATTAGCGCATTATAACCAGTACAACCTTAAAAGTATTTTACAGACATCATATGTGTCCATTACAATCTATGCATTAATCAGAATGCATTATTTGTCACCAGTACTTGAAAAAGTGAAAAAAATGGTAAATACATTATGCTCCATACGTACAAAATGTTCCAATTCATGCAAGACTGCGCAAATGTCTGCATATTTGATCTGCACAAACATTGGTGAAGTGCCGGGGCTCTCCTCGAAGAGAGAAGTTTGTGCAGCTCAGTAAAGCCTCAAAGGTAAATTGTCCGCAAAGCTGAAATGGGCTGCTACTATGTGAATCAATGAAGAGGCGGAACACACCTCAATTCAAACTGTTGTTAGAAAATACAACTTGTTAGAAAATAATTTGAAGTTGGCAAGTTGAAACATAGCCAAAAGATAATTAACAGACAGTGTGTAAACTGTCCTGTTGCATAATAATGAAATTTTGGGACATTGAGTGCATTCTGACATCACGTGCATAAAACAACTCACACTGGGGCGACCGTTAGAGATATTTGGAACTCACGTATGCAAAGGTTCAAATTAACCTAACAAATAGCAGTGTTGGGCGATTTGGAAAGCCATAGTCAGTCAATAAATAATATAATAACACTCGTAGGAAAGGTTTTCATCTTTAGCTAACGAACTGTGGATACTATATATGATTAGAAAGGTTCAAAATGTATGTAAAACATCACAGCACAATTGAAAAATATATGGCACATATACATAAACCAAACAAGGGTGGTCTATGGTGATAGGTGGAATGGGCTGACGGTTGATATTAAAGAGCTTATGTTCGGTAATGTATTATTATGTGATTGCTGTATATAAAAGTACCATGTATGTAAAATGTATGTATATGTAGCAGAAAACCTGTGAAAAAAAACAAAAAAGGTATGTGTCCTCCGAAGAGGGGGGTTAATAAAATCCAAAATAAAAAGTGTTGCTTGTCATTAGTTGCTCTATATGTGCTCATTGTCTGTCTGTATTGACATTTTCGACTGCAGTCGAAAATGAGCTGTCTGGATGTTTGAAACTCACTCCTCAGCCTGAATTGTCCCCACTTGCACTGCACAAAAGCTTTTCTGTGGTGCTGACTGGCAAAAATAAAAATAAAAATATATACACTACCAGACATTCAAGAGTTTTTCTTTTTCTTTATTTTTACTATTTTCTACACTGTAGAATAATAGTGAAGACATCAAAACTATGAAATAACACATATGGAATGATGTAGTAACCAAGAAAGTGTTAAACAAATCAAAATATATTTGAGATTCTTCAAATATCCACCCTTTTCCTTGATGACAGCTTTGCACACTCTTGGCATTCTCTCAACCAGCTTCATGAGGTAGTCACCTGGAATGCATTTCATTTAACAGGTGTGACTTCTTAAAAAATAATTTGTAGAATTAATTTCCTTCTTAATGCGTTTGAGCCAATCAGTTGTGTTGTGACAAGGTGTGGAGGTATACAGAAGAGAGCCCTATTTGGTAAAATACCAAGTCCATATTATGGCAAGAACAGCTCAAATAAACAGAGAGGAACAACAGTTCATCATTACTTTAAGACATAAAGGTCAGTCAATACGGAAAGTTTCAAGAACTTTGAAAGTTTCTTCAAGTGCAGTCGCAAAAAACCATCAAGCGCTATGATGAAACTGGTTTCTCATGAGGACCGTCACAGAAAAGGAAGACCCAGAGTTACCTCTGCTGCAGAGGATACGTTCTTTAGAGTTACCAGCCTCAGAAATTGGCAATTAACCGCACCTCAGATTGCAGCCCAAATAAATGCTTGACAGAGTTCAAGTAACAGACACATCTCAACAACTGTTCAGAGGAGTGTTAGGTTCTAATTATTAGAGTAAGAAGGACACTGTGAAAGCTCAAACCAAGTTTATTCTTCCGAAAGGATTGAGCAGCTGAATCGATAAATACATTCACACAAACACTGATATTTAACCGTTTCTCATATTTTGAGTCTCCTCCTACACATCTGAACAGCCAATGCATCTCTGTTGCTAGACAGAGTGATATCTGTTTTTCCTCACTTCATCTGACACAAAGTCTAGTCCTCCCCAACTCACAGCTGTCATGTTGACTGGTACCAGACTGTGTCTTTTCTCCCAGAGGATCCCCCCCCATAGGATCCCCCCCCATAGGATCCCTGATGGCTAACAATAATATATCCTGACATAATGTAAACATTCTACATTACTCGCTTTCCCTCAGTGATATAAGTATATTTCATATTCTCAGAACCCAACAGGAGACTGTGTGAATCAGGCCTTCATGGTTGAATTGCTGCAAAGAAATCACTTGAAAAGAACACCAATAATAATAAGGAGACTTTCTTGGGCCAAGAAACACGGGCAATGGACATTAGACCGGTGGATATCTGTCCTTTTGGTCTGGAGTCAAAATGTGAGATTTGTGGTTTCCAAACGCCGTGTCTTTATGAGATGCAGAGTAGGTGAACGGATGATCTCCGCATGTGTGGTTCCCACCGTGAAGCGTGGAGGAGGTGGTGTGATGGTGTGGGGGTTTGCTGATGACACTGACAGTGATTTATTTTGAATTCAAGGCACACTTAACCAGCATGACTACCACCGCATTCTGCAGCGATACACCATCCCATCTGGTTTGTGCTTAGTGGGACTATCATTTGTTTTTCAACAGGACAATGGCCCAACACACCTCCAGTAGAGGTCGACCAATTATGATTTTTCAATACCGATACCGATTATTGGAGGACGAGAAGAAAAAAAAAGCAGATACCGATTCATCGGCCGATTTGTGTATATACAGTTGAATTCTGAAGTTTACATACACTAATGTTGGAGTCATTAAAATTTGTTTTTCAACCACTCCACAAATTTCTTGTTAACAAACTATAGTTTTGGCAAGTCGGTTAGGACAGCTACTTTGTGCATGACACAAGTAATTTTTCCAATTGTTTACCGACAGATTATTTCACTTCTAATTCACGGTATCACAATTCCAGTGAGTCAGAAGTTTATATACACTAAGTTGACTGTGCCTTTTAAACGGCTTGGAAAATTCCAGAAAATGATGTAATGGCTTTAGAAGCGTCTGATAGGCTAACTGACATAATTTGAGTCAATTGGAGGTGTACCTGTGGATGTATTTCAAGTCCTACTGTCAAACTCAGTGCCTCTTTGCTTGACATCATGGGAAAATCAAAAGAAACCAGCCAAGACCTCAGAAAAATAATTGTAGACCTCCACAAGTCTGGTTCATCCTTGGGAGCAATTTCCAAAATGCCTGAAGGTACCACATTCATCTGTACAAACAATAGTATTCAAGTATAAACACCATGGGACCCCGCAGCCATCATAACGCTCAGGAAGGAGACGCGTTCTGTCTCCTAGAGATGAACGTACTTTGTTGCGAAAAGTGCAAATCAATCCCAGAACAACAGCAAAGGACCTTGTGAAGATGCTGGAGGAAACGGGTACAAAAGTATCAATATCCACAGTAAAACGAGTCCTATATCGACAACCTGAATGGCCGCTCAGCAAGGAAGAAGCCACTGCTCCAAAACCTTCATAAAAAAGCCAGACTACGGTTTGCAACTGCACATGGGGACAAAGATTATACTTTTTGTAGAAATGTCCTCTGGTCTGATTAAACAAAAATAGAACTGTTTATCCATAATGACCATCGTTATGTTTGGAGGAAAAAGGGGGAGGCTTGCAAGCCGAAGAACACCATCCGAAACGGGAAGCACGGGGGTGGGAGCATCATGTTGTGGGCGTGCTTTGCTGCAGGAGGGGCTGGTGCACTTCTCAAAAGAGATGGCATCATGAGGGAGGAAAATTAGGTGGATATATTGAAGCAACATCTCAAGACATCAGTCAGGAAGTTAAAGCTTGGTTGAAAATGGGTCTTCCAAATGGACAATGACCACAAGCATAATTCCAAAGTTGTGGCAAAATGGCTTAAGGTCAACAAAGTCAAGGTATTGGAGTGGCCATCACAAAGCCCTGATCTCAATCCTATAGAACATTTGTGGGCAGAACTGAAAAAGCGTGTGTGAGCAAAGAGGCCAACAAACCTGACTCAGTTACACCAGCCCTGTCAGGAGGAATGGGCCAAAATTCACCCAACTTATTGTGGGAAGCTTGTGGAAGGCTAACCGAAACGTTTGACCCAAGTTAAACAATTTAAAGGCAATGCACCCAAATACTAATTCATGTATGTATATTAACTTCTGACCCACAGGGAATGTGATGAAAAAAATAAAAGCTGAAATAAATCATTCTTTCTACTATTATTCTGACATTTCACATTCTTAAAATAAAGTGGTGATCTTAACTGACCTAAGACAGGGAATTTTTTACTCGGATTAAACGTCAGATATGATGAAAAACTGAGTTTAAGTGTATTTGGCTAAGGTGTATATTAACTTCCGACTTCACGAATGTGCTTTTGTTAAATCATTACCCGTTTGGTGAAGTTGAAGTCGGCTGTAATTCAATGATAAATTAACAGGCACCGCAATGATTATATGCAACGCAGGACAAGCTAGTTAACCTAGTAATATCATCAACCATGTGTAGTTATCTAGTGATTATGTGACGATTGATTGTTTTTTATAAGATAAGTTTAATGATAGCTAGCAACTTACCTTGGCTCCTTGCAGGTACAATGTCTTTTTGATGCTGCACTCGAGTAACAGGTGGTCAGCCTGCTACACAGTCTCCTCGTTGATTGCAATGTAATCGGCCATTATCGGCATCCAAAAAGTCAGATTTACCGATTTGTTATGAACTTGAAATCAGCCCTAATTAATCGGCCATGCCGATTAATCGGTCGACCTCTAACCTCCAGGCTATGCAAGGGCTATTTTACCAAGAAGGAGAGTGATGGAGTGCTGCATCAAATGACCTGGCCTCCACAATCCACTGACCTCAACCAATTTCAGATGGTTTGGGATGAGTCGGACCACAGAGTGAAGGAAAAGCAGCCAACAAGTGCTCAGCATATGTGGGAACTCCTTCAAGACTGTTGGAAAAGCATTCCAGGTGAAGCTGGTTGAGAGAATGCCAAGTGTGTTCAAAGCTGTCATCAAGGCAAAGGTTGGTTACTTTGAAGAATCTAAAATGGTAAATATATTTTGATTTGTTGAACACTTTTTTGGTTACTACATGATTCCATGTTATTTCCTAGTTTTGATGACTTGTTTTTAAAAAAATAAGAAAAACCGTTGAATGAGTAGGTGTGTCCAAACGTTTGACTGGTACTGTATATACAATATGGTGCCATTCTGGGACTCTGTATAGTCCCAGAATGTGTTGCTGGCCTTCTACTCCACAATGCAAACTGTATATTAATAACAATAATAATGTGTAATTCGGGGCGGCAGGTAGCCTAGTGGTTAGCGCGTTGGGCCAGTAACTGAAAGGTTGCTAGATCGAATCCCCGAGCTGACAAGGTAAAAATCTGTCATTCTGCTCCTGAATAAGGCAGTTAACCCACTGTTCAAGGCCGTCATTGTAAATAAGAATTTGTTCTTAACTGACTTGCCTAGTTAAATTAAAAATAAAAATTCCAATAGAGGGCTTGGAGTTTACGTACGACGCCTCATGGCGGCCATATTGGAAGACCACCACATTAATTAAACCGACAACAACAGCCGAGTTGCTATTTGTGTAACCCTTGCTCTCTGTCTCTTCAACATTTGCAACCTTGTTTATTACAATTTCGATCTCCAGCTGTCTCATAGTAATGAAGGTGTTGGGATGAGACAAACAGGTAGACAGCTTTTCTCAGTTGGTCGAATTCATGAATCATCATAATTTGTATGGATGTATACAAAGAACTATCAATAGAAAACAGGTAAAATGAAATTAAGTGCAGTTAGTTTGAAATCTTTCCAGCTTCAATTTGAAGTGATCGTGTTAGCTGTGTTGGCTAGCTCTCGAAGAACAGTGTCCTGACGAGAGAGCACATTTTTTTAATGTTATTTTTTATGCTAAATGTCACTAGAAAACAGCTTAAGCAAATGCAAATGCAGCTACGTCGTTATTCTGGCTGCACTGTTTTATGTGACAGTAAGTTAGCCGTAGTTGGCTAGCTAGCTAGCAAGCAAGGAATAAGAACGTTGCCAGCCAATATGGCAATGGAACATTAGGAACAAACGACTAGGTCGCATGCATAGATACAGAACAAAAAGACTGAACAAATGGGTCGCCTCTCTGGCACCCGAACTAATAGAACAAACAACCAGCCGGCTTGGGTAGCAACCCTAGCTCACACCCTCTTAAGCTTTAGCCCCACCCATCTCCTTGCATTCAGAGCACACACTTGACGCTCTGGCCGATGATCTGTTTACCTCTGGATAACATGAAAATATCCTAACCAGCTCTGCTGGCAACAATTTCATTATGCTTTTTTGCTGACGTGTACTGATACTGGCCATATTCTTTTTTTTCAATTTATTTGTATTTATTTATTTTACCCCTTTTTTTTTCTCCCCAATTTCATGGTAACCAATTGGTAGTTACAGCGAAGGTTGAGAGCTGTGCGTCCTCCGAAACACAACCCAACCAAGCCGCACAGCTTCTTGACACAATGCCCACTTAACCCGGAAGCCAGCCGCACCAATGTGTCGGAGGAAACGCCGTACACCTGGCGACCGTGTAAGCGTGCACTGTGCCCAGCACGCCACAGGAGTCGCTAGTGTGCGATGGGACAAGGACATCCCGGCAGGCCAAACCCTCCCCTAACCCGGACGATGCTGGGCCAATTGTGCCCCGCACTATGGGTCTCCCGGTCGCGGCCGGCTGCGACAGAGCCTAGACTCGAACCCAGAATCTCTAGTGGCACAGCTAGCACTGCGATGCAGTGCCTTAAATCACTGCGCCACTCGGCCATATTCAACAGGTGTTGTACACTTTAGCTTAAGACATGTAGCTAGTTACCTAGGTAAACAATTATCCTAGCTAGGTAAACAACATGTAAGATCCCACACGTCACGTTAGCTAACGAGCCAGCCACCTAACGTTAGTTTGGGAGCCAGCCAGCTAACGGTAGCTAACAATACACTTTAGCTTGAAATGAAACCCCTTTCTATTAAAATAAAAAATGTGTAATATCAGAAAATTTTGCTAGCTAGACTAGCTTACCCGTATACATAATCATGCACTCCCTGTCAGGAATGCCATACCACTGTTGCCCTTAGTTTGAAGATGTAATCCGGAGACAGGTGTTTTCTCCATCTCTTTAGCTATCATACTCTAATTCCACTGATTTCAAAACTCGATCCTCCAGAAAGTGGAGAGCAACACTTATGCAGCTACATAAAAAAAGCCGCGTTCGACAGGATTACCAACACAGACTGACCAGCTCAATAGACAAAAGCCTTCTATATGGCAGACCAATCCAAACTCATCTCTCGGCATGTCCAGCCCACTCATTATCTCAGCCAATCATGGCTAGTGGAAAAAACTGAGGACAGAGTGATATAGCAACATAATATTCACTGATCCCTGATGTACTGGGTGAGCAGAGTTCTGTTCCAGCAATAGCACACTTGACTATCAACTTATTAGGTTGGATACATTGAATCAGGTGAGTTAGTGCTGGGCTGGAACAGAAGCCTGCACACCCAGCAGGGTTGGCCTGCTCCAATTGTAATAGGTTTATACATTGTGTGTGTGACTTTTAAACTGTATATTTGTTCACAAAATTAGCTAACATAGGTACACAGATAATCCATGGTATGCAACGATGTACCCTTATTCTCTTGGGACATTCATTGGGACCTCTACATCTGCAGACAGGGTTTAACAGCTCTCTGTATCTGAGGACAGAAAACATCACAAAGAAACAGGCTGCATTCTACTCAAATTAGACAGCACTGAATATTGTGTTGCTATATCTCTGTCCTCAGGTTTTCTCACTAGGGACGGGAACTGGAGACTATTTTCATAATGTCCTCCCATAAAGGTACCTGCCCTATCCAGAGTAGCCTTCTCTCCCTTGTCTGACAGCTGGAACTAATCCTTTCACCCAGTTTCATGGCTGTTAGCTAGCTACCTAGCTACAAATGCATTTAGAGTTACACAAATAAATACATCAAGATAGTTAGCTAACTAGCTAATATAAATTTAGAAAGCTGGTGATATTTAATTCATTTGGCTAGCTATGCGGTATATAAAGTTAGTTAACTAAGGAACATTACGTTAGAAGCTCATTTGAGTTACCCTGCACACAAAGTTTCTGTAGCAAGCTAGCTAATAATACATACTATTTGATCGTTTTCCAAATGTATTTACTTACTTGAATATGTTCTCCCACTGCCTCCGTTTTATGGGTCCATAGACAAACTAAATAATGGTCAATCTTCCGGTGGTAGCAAAATGTAGCCAACCATGTGGACAATTGGAAGACTTCCAACAGACTGACTTTGCTCTTCCAACATGGCGCCTGGTGCGGTCGGTAGGTGATTTGTGACACAACTGCAAGCCCTCTATTGGAATCCACCTAGAGATAAACTATCCAACAATTTGTATTTTTATTCATCTGCAACTTGCTTTCAGAATGACTACCACAGTTAGGATCATTGTGAGGAGACTACATTAACTACATTCAAACTGGAACAGCAATTTGATCATTGTGAGGAGACTACATTAGCCATTCAAACTGGAACAGCAATTTGATCATTGTGAGGAGACTACATTAGCCATTCAAACTGGAACAGCAATTTGAGCAACGGTGAAAACAACTGACTGGATAAGTTTAGAAAATGTTATGATATTTATCTTTGTGTAGCATAAGATGAATCAATCAATCAATGTACATGCAAAAAAAACACATTAAAAATAAGTATTTTAAACAAATCTGTCTGCAGTAGAGCATGCTGGGAAATATGATAAGGATGGGCATAGTTTTGGTTTAAAGGGATGTCTATGAGTTTCAGGCCCCTAGGGTACAGCTAAGCCCACAGTGTGACCGTGGGGCAATGAATCGACTGTTTGCCAGTTGTGTGTGTCGGGAAGTTTTCTGGCCATACAAAGCTATCTTTTGATAAAGGTAAACTCAGCAACATGACGTAGATGCAGAACGTAAAGAGCATATTTGGTCAATTTCCGCAACAACTAAGAACATTGAATCTAACCAGATACTGTGTGTGACTGTGTGAGAGCTAAGTCTTGCATCTCGCTCATCTCAATATCTGTGGTGCTGCTCGTGGCAACGCCATTTTGCTGAGTCTACCTTTAAAGCTATTATTGTGCTGGGCCCTGAGCCTATAGAGAGCTCTCTAGGATTGAAAGGGAGAGAGGCTTTTTGTCTGGGGACTGAATAGCCATTACAGTCATGGTTCACATTAAAGAAAGAGCACAGCTCTGCATCACTTTACACAGTTCTGCATAGACTTACTACTTTCTCTCTGTACAACTCAAAATGTTCTCTCTCTGTACCATTTGTATGGTATGGTGCTTTTATAACAGTGGAGGCATGTAGGAAGAGATTGTAAGGCTGCAATATGTATACAAAATATGTTCTAACGGGGCTCCAGACTGCGACCATTTACTCTCATTTTTCTAACCTTTGACTTGGCTGTGCAAGCTACTCATTCTACATGGTCACCTCACTCAAAACGTCATATTCTTTCAGACAGATTTAGTCAAACAGTAAAGTACATGATCCTCATCGTGATTACTGCAATGAAAGTGTCTCCCTGCCCCTGTACCTGTTTCGCTGGGGCCTGCTGCTGTGTCGACAGAAAAAAAGCTCAGGAAGAAAAAAAGTGTTTGATTGCATAACGTTTAAAAGTCCAATTATGTGGAAAACACAGCTGTCATGTTGTCACAATTGAAGAGAGGAGGTTCTCAGCTTTATGTTGGTAGCTATAATAAAATATAGCTATTTTATTTCTCAACTTTCTGAACAATTTTGAGTTCAATAGCAACTATTTTACAACCAAGATATTTAATATGGCTTTGAGATACGGAGTGTGTATAATGTCTTACAAATTGGTGCATTTACCTCTATGATATCCAGTGGAACAACCACTTTACAATAGTGCATCTAAATCTTTTAGGGGGGGGGGGGGGTTAGAAGGATTACTTTATCCTATCCTAGGTATTCCTTAAAGAGGCGGGGTTTCAGGTGTCTCCGGAAGGTGGTGATTGACTCCACTGTCCTGGCGTCGTGAGGGAGCTTGTTCCACCATTGGGGTGCCAGAGCAGCGAACAGTTTTGACTGGGCTGAGCGGGAACTGTGCTTCCTCCAGAGGTAGGGAGGCGAGCAGGCCAGAGGTGGATGAACGGATTACTAGCAATGGGTGTTATATTTATACTCTAAAAAATGCTGGATTAAAAACAACCCAGCGCTGGGTAAATAGGACAGAACAGATGTTGTGTCACTTAGTTTTTTCTAGTTTATTTTATTTTATTGGAGGCGTGGCTCACTAGGGGTGTGGCTTTCAGATAGGTATTTTTGGCCACCTGTGAGAGTAAATGTCATCCCAGTTCATCTGTTTTGTTGTATTGTCATCACTTGTTGAAAGTCATAAACAGAAAATGTGACGATATTTGGGTGAAACCACATCTAAGTGTGATAAATTACAGTTGCTTCTAAACTGACAAAGTTTGATCAAGAAGTTACTGCTCCCATCACCATGTCAAACACTTGGATTCAGGAGGCATGATTAGTAAGGGAATAGGGTGACGTCACCCTAACGCTCCTTTTTAATACACCAATGGTAACATGATATTCTCTATCCTAATTGAAATAAGTACCGCCTTGTAACCTGCATCGGAGAAGGCGTGTTTTGCAGAGGGGTGTGGTTTAAATAGCTAGATCGCTAATCTACTGGTGCCAAAATTTGACTGTAGGGTGACAGCAATTATAATTACGTTGTGTGTCACCATATTTGCTTGAGATGATTTGACTGCAACGTTGCTCACTGCATCCACATTTCTTGACGTTGGCGTTTCAAAGAGCTGTCAGTCAAGGCAAGCTCATGAATATAGACTCCCTGCCCACTCAGTCTTTTCCAACTTCCTGGTAGTTAGCCATGAGAGAAAGAGTACTTTTATCTCCATTCTTTAGCATTTCTATCCTCAGAAAACATTATGGATGAGTCACTCAATGAGTCACTATTTTACATGAGAATCAGAATGACTGTTTGGGACCTTTAAATTTGAATGAAGACACATTTGTAGCTTTTAATTTTTTTTTATTTCACCTTTATTTAACCAGGTAGGCTAGTTGAGAACAAGTTCTCATTTACAACTGCGACGTGGCCAAGATGAAGCAAAGCAGTGTGACACATACAACAACACAGAGTTACACATGGAATAAACAATAAACAAGCCAATAACACAATAAACAAGTCAATGACACAGTAGAAAAAAATAAAGTCTATATACAGTGTGTGCAAAAGGCATGAGAAGGTAGGCAATAAATAGGCCATAGTAGCGAAGAATTACAATTTAGCAGATTAACACTGGAGTGAAAAATGAGCAGATGGTGATGTGCAAGTAGTGATACTGGTGTGCAAAAGAGCAGAAAAGTAAATAAAAACAGTATGGGGATGAGGTAGGTAGATTGGGTGGGCTATTTACAGATGGACTATGTACAGCTGCAGCGATCGGTTAGCTGCTCAGATAGCTGATGTTTAAAGTTATTGAGGGAAATATAAGTCTCCAGCTTCAGCGACTTTTGCAATTCGTTCCAGTCATTGGCAGCAGAGAACTGGAAGGAAAGGTGGCCAAATGAGGTGTTGGCTTTGGGGATGACCAGTGAGATATACTTGCTGGCGCGCGTGCTACGGGTGGGTGTTGTTATCGTGACCAGTGAGCTGAGATAAGGTGGGACTATACCTAGCATAGACTTATAGATGACCTGGAGCCAGTGGGTCTGGCGACGAATATGTAGCGAGGGCCAGCCGACTAGAGCATACAGGTCGCAGTGGTGGGTGGTATATGGGGCTTTGGTGACAAAACGGATGGCACTGTGCTAGACTGCATCCAATTTGCTGAGTACAGTGTTGGAGGCTATTTTGTAGATGACATCGCCGAAGTCGAGGATCAGTAGGATAGTCAGTTTTACTAGGGTAAGTTTGGTGGCGTGAGTGAAGGAGGCTTTGTTGCGAAATAGAAAGCCGATTCTAGATTTGATTTTGGATTGGAAATGTTTAATGTGAGTCTGGAAGGAGAGTTTACAGCATAGTCAGACACCTAAGTATTTATAGTTGTCCACATATTCTAGGTCAGAACCGTCCAGGGTGGTGATGCTAGTCGGGCGGGCGGGTGCGGGCAGTGAACGGTTGAAAAGCATGCATTTGGTTTTACTAGTGTTTAAGAGAAGTTGGAGGCCACGGAAGGAGTGTTGTATGGCTTTATTGAGGCTTACCCAAGAGTATGAGTTCCTCAAGTGCCAATGTTGGGACAGTTACCACTTTGTTAGAATATTTAAATAGTAATGCCCTTACATTTATATTAAAATATTTTTTAACTTTGCAGATTATCTTGAAAATTATAAGTAAAGCTAATTTTCTCACACATTTCAAACAAACTGCTAAAAAACAAATTACAATTACAAGTTAACTTACTTATAAAGAGCACAACCTCTTCTTTAATATGATACCACATTCATGTCAATAGGAATAACACTCATTTTGTTGTCCATTGTGTAAAGACACTCACTATCAAAAACGATTAACACTTAACACTACAAAAAATCCTAGAGTATTTAAATTGTAGTAAATTTGACTAAATTACTCACTCAAAATGTACCTAATATATTATACTTATTAATTAAATTATCCAATGTGTCCATAGGACAATATTCAGAAAGTATTGCAAATCCCACACAAAGTTGGCTATTTGATTGACAACGATTCTTACTTCTGTAACAATGTAAACTATTCAGAGGCTATTTCAAATTGTAAGTAACCTCTCTCAATAAGATTAAGTACAGACCAGGCCTGACACAAAATATAGAAATGGTAGCCTACTTTGACAAACACTCAGTGAATGCAACAAGTATTACATCGATAAAGAGAGAAGATACAAAACACAACTGTTCAGAGACAATAAAAGATCTGTAGGACAAATTCATATTTCACACTGTCATTTTAGTGTTTGCATTTAGCCTACAACATCTGGAAGCACGGCCCCATCCTGCAAAGTGGCATGGAACACATAGAGCACCCAAAGGAGGTTTTTACACATCTCCCACTCTTTGCCCTGCATCTACTCCAGATGCACACCACACACCCTCTCTTGCGCCATTCAAACTTCACCTGCTTTCAGATGAGTTACAGGGTCCACACGCCCTGGTGCCACAGTCTTGTCTCCCCTCTTCCTGCCACTGTGGCCATATCACAACGTGAATGGACAAGCTGCATTTTGAATGCCTTCAGTGCCTGTGGTTTCTGGGAAGGGGCCTTTACAGGGTCCCCCACAGAATGTATGCATTTATAATGGAAATGTTGAGCATTCCCCAATACACATACTTCCACCATTTTCTGCCTGTGCATCCAACACTGTAATAGCTCCCCAGTTGGTCAAGATGGTCAATCCTGCCCATTTTCTTGTTGTAATCCATTACAAGCTCTGGAACAGTTCCTACCTCTTTTAAAAAAAACTCCAAAACCCCTGCCACTGTTACTTTAGGCCCAGGTTGTGTGGTACAAGTGTGAATGGTGGGACTAGGGGCAGACACACTCATGTGTGCTCTCCCTCTTCCTCTTCCTCCTCCTATCCCTTTGCTTTGTCCTGTCTGTCCTCTTCTTCCTCCTCTCTCTCCTCCTCTCCATGTTCTTCTCCTCTCCACTCTCCTCTTCCTCTCTCCCTCCACTATCCGCTTACTCCACTCCTCCCTCCTCGCTCTACATCTCTATCCCTCCAATCTTCTCCAACTCCTCTTCCTCCCTGCCTTTTGCTTCTGCACCCTGACTCTCCACATCACTTCCATCACTTACACTGTCCTAAAGGAACAGAGTAACAGAGGGAGAGGAGAGGAGCAACAAATAGTATACAATTGTGTTCAGGAACATAATCTCTCCCTCTCACACTGTCTCTCTCTTCCTTCCTCTTTCTTTTTCTCAACCATACATGTACACTCTTCCTAATAAGGGGTTTCCATAAAAAACGGTGTGATAAAGTTACACGCCTCCGATTCCACACAGTCTCTCTCTCCGTCTCTCTCTCTCTTTCTTTCTCTGGGTCTCTTTCTTGCACTCACACTCCTCCAATCAACTCTTGCTTTCTTGCCTGACAGACTTAACTACAGAGTTCCCCAATGTTAGCTGATTAGTAACCAAGCTGGGACAGTTTCCAAATTAATTGCAACGGTAGAAACAGGACAATAACCCAACAACCCAACTGAGTGACTTAACTGGCTGGGTCAAAATAACCAAGTGTTTGTTCGGACCAATATTTATCCACATTTGATTGTTTTTATCCCAGCATTTTCTTTGGCGCTAGCGCTCTGGCTAATGTGTTTTGAGTTTTCACTTACTCAAGTGGTGAATTAGCCCCAAATAAATTAGCCTATGATATAGTGCACATAAAGATGCAAACAAATTAATCTCTATTAAACAAAAGAAAATAAAAATCTGGTGACCTATTGCAGTAAAATATAACAAAAATTGCCTAATTGTTAACCCAAAATGCATGACAATCACTAGATTAGATTGAAATATTTAGAATAAAAAATATATTTTCTTGAATACCATTTCAGTTGTCTATTACACTTTTTAATAAAGCACTATGAATGACTTTATAAGATGCTACTAACATTGGTGGGCTGGTGCCACTGGTGCCACCAGGGGAAATGTTAGTCAGGGCCCCTGTTTTAATGCTATGCATGTAAGAGTCGTCTGATAGAGAGATACTCATTCAATAGAGAATACCAGATGGGAGAAGTAAAGAGAGGAGGAGGATGAGTGTATATCACTGCTGTAAACTGCTGCTCACATCCCACTGTCTAAAGAGAAAGGGGGGGATAGAGAGGAGGCAGGGGCCATTACGTAACGTGGCAGAGGAAAGCCAGGATGGGTGGAGGAAAGATGGGGGAGGAGAAAGGGGCGAGGCCGAGGGTTACTATTATTAGGGGAGGTAGAGGGGACAGCAGGCTATTGAGACAGTACAGGGCAGGTAGAGGGGACAGCAGGCTATTGAGACAGGGCAGGTAGAGGGGACAGCAGGCTATTGAGACAGGGCAGGTAGAGGGGACAGTAGGCTATTGAGACAGGGCAGGGCAGGTAGAGGGAGAGAGAGGAATAGACTGCTGACACAGACCAAAGGCCAGTGGCCTGCTGTCCAAATTTCAGAGGAGTAACCCTTCTGTCCCTCTACAGAGAACTGGACCAATATCAAACCACACCTGTGACAAATATGTGGGTGTGGGTGGGAGGGGAGAGTCGGGTGCAAACTGGAGATGGAACATGTGGCGCAGCGGTCTAAGGCACTGCATCTCAGTGCTAGAGGTGTCACTACAGACCCTGGTTTGATTCCAGGCTGTATCACAACCGGCTGTGATTGGGAGTCCCATAGGGCAGCGCACAATTGGCCGAGCGTCGTTAGGGTTTGGCCGGGGTAGGCCGTCATTGTAAATAAGAATTTGTTCTCAACTGACTTGCCAGGTTAAATAAAGGTTTCATGAGTGAATAAAAGGCTCTGCCCAGGGAAATGTTACTGTGCGTGTGCGTGTGCGTGTGTGTGTGTGTGTGTGTGTATTCTCTATGGAAAAGGTGATGTTGTTCACCCCCTTTCCTCACCCAGCCAAGGTCACTATAGATTTCATGTCAGTCTGAACAAGAGGCTGCAGCACTGCCAAGTGAGGATAGACACAAGCACTGAATCCAGTATTTTCCCTCTGTCTTCCCATAAATGACAGAGTTACATGATAAGTACCCACGTTGTGGATCGGACGAAAAGACAGATGAATGGATGGGAGGATGGATGCTATTTATATCAGTGTGATTGTGATCATGGAGCCTCATTGACTTAGTGTCCAGTGTCTATGTAAACCCACTGTGTAAGCCCACTGCCTCTCTGTGGTGGTAACTTCCTTATAGATAGGCCAAAGAAAGGCTAAGTTACTAAAACAACATTCTGGTGAACTTCTAGTAATAGCCCCTTGGTTTCCTGGATGATGCACACACATGCGTGGACGCGTACGCACGTATACACACGCACACACACAGACACACCCTTCTGGTGAAATTATAGCTCTTTTTTAGGCTGGTGAGATGCTCTTCACATTCGCTCTCTACCTCTCCATCTGTCTTTCCCTCTCTCATCCTGTAGTTGGCAGACAGCGTGACACATATCGGCATCCTGGAAAAGAGAACTGTCTACTAGCTCAAATCTGCTCCAGGTCACTCTCACTCTCACTCACTCACTCACTCACTCACTCACTCACTCACTCACTCACTCACTCACTCACTCACTCACTCACTCACTCACTCACTCACTCACTCACTCACTCACTCACTCACTCACTCACTCACTCACTCACTCACTCATATATTTTATTTTAGATGTGAATAAATCATGGCTACTTTTAGTAGCTGTCTTAAATGATCCTCAGTTAATTTGGAACTCGTAAGAATGGATATAGAATGTCTGCCTTGGCGCAATATACAACATCTTAATCCACAAGTGACATAGTTTCAATCCCAGCTGAATGTTCACCAGATTATACACACACTAACCTAAAGCCATACAGTACATATCTGATAGTACATGATGTGTGTATATGTATGTGTGACCTTGTGAGTGTGTTTATAAGTAGCTAGGCTGCTAGTCATGTGTAGGCCATCTGTCTTTTTCTGTTCTCTTGTGTAAACATTGATATAAAGTTATCTGATGAACGACAGTAGGTTGACCATAGAGGGAGGTGCACTCAAGGGTAAAGTCTCTCTCCACACACACACACACACACACACACACACACACACACACACACACACACACACACACACACACCACACAACATATTTCCAGATGTTAGACTTGGTCAAACACGAGGTTTGTCTGAGCAAGTGAAAACAGCGATGTGTAAAGTGTCTGTTGCCCTCTACTCTTCTCTCTGTTGTTGTTTTGGTCTGTGTGTTATAAAGAGAGAGTGCTTCATAGTTGATGCATTCCCATCCAGCACCCCCTGTTTGGGAGTCCACCCAGTTAGAAGAGAAATGCAGGAGAAGTTTTGGTTGTGTGTTTACTAAAGGCAGACATTTTGGTGGCGTGTTTGTGGTGGAGCTTTGCCAGGGCTTACGGCTTGGCTGAGAGCGCTCCTCAAACCAGTTTACTCTGGTTGTGTAGTTGAGCAGTCTGGAGGCGGGAGGGAGGACCTCTTAAAGCTGCAGACTATTTGTCTGTGTGTTTTTCATATTATTATTATTATTATTATTATTATTATTATTGTGAGTTTGTGTTTACACTTCATTTAATTTGTGTGTGGTGAGTAGGTGTGTGGGTTTTTGCTTCACCATTTCCTTGTGTGACAGAACTTTTTATGTCTGAGATTTTGTATAAATGAGTGTGTGTGTGTGTTCCTTGGCTCGGTTTTAAACAGTCCGGTGAACTCTAAGCCTCGAGGGAAAGGAAAAGAGGAAAGAAAAGAGAGCAGCGTGGATCTTGGTCTTTCCAACACAATGACACAGATTACTGCAGGCTCTCTGTTTGTTAATATATTACCCTCCCTCAAATGCTACCCTGTTCTCTCTGTGACTGTGTCTGTGCGTGTGCGTGAGCAGATCTCTCTGTGCCAGTCTAAGTGGGCAGTATAAATACAAGGGGTGAGCTTGGTACAGGGAGGTTATAACAACACTGCCAACCGTCTCTCTCGCTCTCTCTCTTTCTGTCCCTCTCTTTTCCTGTTGCTCTTTCACTTCACCTCCTTCTCTAAAGCAGATGTAGGATAATATATTTGGTGCCCAAACCGAGTTGAGACGAACAGTCTTCCTGATGAGCCCTTCCTGGCTAACTAGTTTATGATGGGTGAGGGAAGATGAACTTGTAATGTTGATCACCATCAGGATGTCAACGTGACATACTGTGACGATGCAAGCTCTCTACTGCTCTCGTCATGTCCAACAACCGTTTTCCCACACTTCAAAATATGCTGTCTTAAAAACAACCCAATTTGAGTAAATATTGGACATAACACATGTTGGGTTATTTTGACCAGCCAGTTGGGTCAAAAAAAAACATGGTTTTCTTTAAGTTGGGTTGTTGATATTGGGTTATTGAGGGGTCAGATCAGAGGGTCAGATCAGAAGATTGGAGGCGTGGTTTAGTAGGGCTGTGGCTTTCAGCCAAAAACAATTGGCCAGCTGTGAGAGTAAATGTAATTCCGGTTAATCTGTTCTGTTGTATTGCCAACACATGTTAAAGGTTCATGAACAGTAAAAATTGTTTTTCGGGAAATTGTGTGATATTTGAAGGAAACCAGATCAAAGTATAATGACCGAAGTATGAACAATTATTGTTGCTTCTACATTGATAAAGTTTGATCATAAAGTTACTGGTCCCCTCCGCCATGTCAAACACTTGGATTCCAGAAGCGGGATTATTAACCTTTTCACACGTACCAACAAACGGGTGTGATCATTCTACAGTGGTCCCTGCAGCGTACGCTCAAACCGATGGGATTAGAACGCCTATTTAGAACGTCCAGTTTCGATTGACACAACAGTCAGCATTTGAGCTGGCCACACTGTTTTTTCACAAACATTTTTCTTACAAAGATATGTCCTGAATGTGACCAGTTTATTTTTGGATGCAATGTTCAGACATTCACTGAGGTAGCTACATGGGAATCAGAATGACTATGAGACCTTTAAGGTTGAACACTGACACTTTTGTTGCTTTAGTAAGGTTAACAGAAGAGTAGGATTTCCTTAAAGCTATGTAGCCAATATCAGGACAGGGTGAAGCACGTTTATTGTAGTGATTTTCCCCCCCAAAAAATTGGTAGTTACAGTCTTGTCCCATTGCTGCAACTCCTGTGTGGACTCGGGAGAGGCGAAGGTCAAGAGCCATGCGTCCTCCGAAACACAACCCAGCCGAGCCGCACTGCTTCTTGACACAATGCCCCTGCTTAACTCGGAAGCCAGCTGCACCAATGTGTCTGAGGAAACCTGGTGACCGTATCAGCGTGAATTGCACCACCACAGGAGTCGCTAGAGCACAATGGGACAAGAACATCCCTGCCGTCCAAACCCTCCACTAACCCACACGACCAATTGTGCTCCACCCCACGGGTCTCCCGGTCACAGCCAGCTGTGACAGAGCCTGGACTTGAACCAGGATCTCTAGTGGCACAGCTATCGCTGCGATGCAGTGCCTTGTGCCACTCGGGAGTCCCCTTTTGTAGTGATTTTCACTGAAAATGTACAACTCTGGCTTTAACGTATACATTTTGGTTTATTTGTATTAACTAATAGTCAAACTGAATTACTCCAAACATTCTCCCAGGTCCCAACTTTGGCAAACAACTTTCAAACTCTCGTGGGCGTTTATAGCCACAAGCATAATCTACACTCAAAAAAATGCTGGGTTGTTTGGTTGACCAAACTGCTGGGTTGCAGGCACTTAGTTATTGATGCTGGGTGCTGCGTTAAGATATGACCCAGCTGCTCAGTTCAGAAGACTGGAGGCATAGTTTATAAGGTGTATGGCTTTCAGATAGTTATTTTTAGCCACCTATAGTAAATGTAATTCCTGTACATCTGTTGTATAGTTATCACATGTTAAGGTCAAACATTGACATTTTTGTATCTTCAATGAGGCTTACAGAAGTGCCCTAAAAGCCTATGTAAATCCCATTGTTGGGATACAATAGGTGGTATAACATACCATAATACAGTGCATTTGGAAAGTATTCAGACCCCTTGACTTTTTCCACATTTTGTTACGTTACAGCCTTATTCTAAAATTGATTATTTTCCTCATCAATCTACACACAATACCCCATAATGACAATGCAAAAACAGGTTTTTAGAATTAAAAAAACGACTGAAATATCACTTTCACATAAATATTCAAATCCTTTACTCAGTACAGCTATTTTCAGGTCTCTCCAGAGATGTTCGATCTGGTTCAAGTCCGGCTGGGCCACTCAAGCACATTCACAGACTTGTCCCAAATCAAAGTTTATTTGTCACGTACGCCGAATACAACAGGTGTAGACCTTACAGTGAAATGCTTACTTACAGGCTCTAACCAATAGTGCAAAAAAGGTATTAGGTGAACAATAGGTAAGTAAAGAAATAAAAACAGTAAAAAGACAGGCTATATACAGTAGCGAGGCTATAAAAGTAGCGAGGCTACATACAGACACCAGTTAGTCAGGCTGATTGAGGTAGTATGTACATGTAGATATGGTTAAAGTGACTGAATATATGATGAACAGAGAGTAGCAGTAGCGTAAAAGAGGGGTTGGTGGGACACAATGCAGATAGCCCGGTTAGCTAATGTGCGGGAGCACTTGTTTGTTGGCCCAATTGAGGTAGTATGTACATGAATGTATAGTTAAATGGACTATGCATATATGATAAACAGAGTAGCAACAGTGTAAAAAGAGGGTTTGGGGGGGGGGGCACACAATGCAAATAGTCCGGGTAGCCATTTGATTACCTGTTCAGGAGTCTTATGGCTTGGGGTTAAAACTGTTGAAGCCTTTTTGTCCTAGACTTGGCACTCCGGTACCACTTGCCATGCAGTAGTAGAGAGAACAGTCTATGACTGGGGTGGCTGGGGTCTTTGACAATTTTTAGGGCCTTCCTCTGACACCGCCTGGTGTAGAGGTCCTGGATGGCAGGCAGCTTAGCCCCAGTGAAGTACTGGGCCGTACACATTACCCTCTGTAGTGCCTTGCGGTCAGATGACGAGCAATTGCCGTACCAGGCAGTGATGCAACCAGTCAGGATGCTCTCGATGTTGCAGCTGTAGAAACTTTTGAGTATCTCAGGACCCATGCCAAATATTTTTTGTTTCCTGAGGGGGAATAGGCTTTGTCGTACCCTCTTCACGACTGTCTTGGTGTGTTTGGACCATTCTAGTTTGTTGTTGATGTGGACACTGAGGAACTTGAAGCTCTCAACCTGCAACACTACAGCCCCATCGATGAGAATGGGGGCGAGCTCGGTCCTCATTTTCCTGTAGTCCACAATCATCTCCTTAGTCTTGGCTACGTTGAGGGATAAGTTGTTATTCTGGCACCACACGGCCAGGTCTCTGACCTCCTCCCTATAGGCTGTCTCATCGTTGTCTGTGATCAGGCCTACCACTGTTGTGTCGTCTGCAAACTTAATGATGGTGTTGGAGTCGTGCCTGGCCATGCAGTCGTGGGTGAACAGGGAGTACAGGAGGGGACTGAGCACTCACCCCTGTGGAACTCCTGTGTTGAGGATCAGCGTGGCAGATGTGTTGCTGCCTACCCTCACCACCTGGGGGCGGCCCGTCAGGACGTTCAGGATCCAGTTGCAGAGGGAGGTGTTTAGTCCCAGGATCCTTAGCTTAGTGATGAGCTTTGAAGGTACTATGGTGAATAGCATTCTCACATAAGTGTTCCTTTTGTCCGGGTGGGAAAGGGCAGTGTGGAGTGCAATAGAGATTGCATCATCTGTGGATCTGTTTGGGCAGTATGCAAATTGGAGTGGGTCTAGGGTCTCTGGGAAAATGGTGTTGATGTGAGCCATTACCAACCTTTCAAAACACTTCATGGCTACGGACTTGAGTGCTACAGGTCTGTAGTCATTTAGGCAGGTGGAGCGACTCCTGGGTTGTCTTGGCTGTGTGCTTAGGGTTGTTATCCTGTTGGAAGGTGAACCTTCGCCACAGTCGGAGGTCCTGAGCACTCTGGAGCAGGTTCTGTTCTTTGCTCCGTTCTACTTTCCCTCGATCCTGACTAGTCTCCCTGTCCCTGCCGCTGAAAAACATCCCCACAGCATGATGCTACCACCACCACCATACTTCACCTTGGGGATGGTGTCTGGTTTCCCCCAGACGTGACGCTTGGCATTCAGGCCAAAGAGTTCAATCTTTGTTTCATCAGACCAGAGAATCTTGTTTCTCATGGTCTGAGTCCTTTAGGTGCCTTTTGGCAAACTCTAAGCGGGCTGTCATATGCCTTTTACTGAGGAGTGGCTTCCGTCTGGCCACTCTACCATAAAGGCCTGATTGGTGGAGTGCTGCAGAGATGGTTGTCCTTCTTGAAGGTTCTCCACATAGGAACCCTGGAGCTCTGTCAGAGTGACCATCAGGTTTTTGGTCACCTCCCTGACGAAGGCCCTTTTCCACCAATTTCTCAGTTTGGCCGGGCGGCCAGCTGTAGGAAGAGTTTTGGTGGTTTCAGACTTCTTCCATTTAAGAATGATGGAGACCACTGTGTTCTTGGGATCTTCAATGCTACATAAATGTTTTGGTACAGATCTATGCCTCTGTCATGATGGGGGATTGTGTGTAGATTGTTGAGGAACATTTTTTATTTAATCCATTTTAGAATAAGGCTGTAACGTAACAAAATGTTGAAAAAGTCAAGGGGTCTGAATACTTTCCGAAGGCACTTTACGTAATAAATAATCTTAATATTATAGAAGGTGTAAAATGCTAAAACATTTAAGGAAATGTTTTACTTGCAGTATGTAAACTTAACATAATGAACAGGAATTACATTTACTCTCAGCCAATAAGATTTGGTTGAAGGCCATGGAAATAACGTTCAAAAAGACCCAGCAGCTAAATCAACCGAACATGAATAAATATGAGTAAAAAATACACAACTAATGTTGGGTTGTTCACGCAGCCCAACTGGCTGGGTCAAAATAAGCCAGCGTGTGTTCTGTCCAAAATGTATCCAGCGATGGGGTAACAAAAACTAAATTGGGTTGTTTTAATCCCCCCAGGGGTACGCCAAATAAAAGTGATTCTCTTTTTTTTTTTACCAGTCCATTGATATTTTCCAACAGGGCAATATATTTGGGTGAGGATTTTTTCCCCCTCGCCTGAGTAGCCTCGTTTCACTGACAAAAATAACATTAAACCATCTAGTGTTCAGTGAAATAACAACACAATGTAAAATACAGATAGCCTAGTCAAATAATTAACATCCAATCACATTAACTGTTACTCTCTCGTGGGAATTCCACTAACGGTCTGTATGTAGCCAATGTAGCTGCTGCTCATGTTGGTGTCTGTACTGATGGTGCAAAAGCCATGACAGGGAGACATAGTGGAGTGGTAACGCGTGTGCAAGCAGTTGCTCCCAACGCCACTTGGGTACACTGCAGCATCCACCGAGAGGCTCTTGCTGCCATGGGAATGCCTGACAGCTTGAATTACGTTTTGTGCACTATAGTGTCCAATGTTCAGGGGCCGGTTAACTTTGTTAAAGCAAGGCCCCTGAACTCTGGTGTATTTTCTGCGCTATGCAATGATATGGGCAGCGACCATGTCACACTTTTACAAAATACAGAAGTGCACTGGTTATCAAGGGGCAAAGTATTGACACGCTTTTTTTTTTTTATTGAGAGACGAGTGTAAAGTTTACTTTAATGACCATTATTTTCACTTGTCTGACGACGAGTTTCTCACACGACTGGCCTATCTGGGTGATGTTTTTTCTTGCCTGAATGATCTGAATCTAGGATTACAGGGACTCTCCACAATTATATTCAATGTGCAGGACAAAATTTAGGCTATGAATTAAGAAGTTGGAGATCTTTTCTGTCTACATTAACAAGGCCAACACAGGTCTTTCCATCGTATGATTTTTTTGTGTGCAAATGAACTTAAGTTTACGGACAATGTCAAATGTGATATAGCGAAGCACCTGAGTGAGTTGGGTGTGCAATTACGCAGGTACTTTCCCAAAACAGATGACACAAACAACTGGATTCGTTATCCCTTTCATGCCCTGCCTCCAGTCCACTTACCGATATCTGAACAACAAGACATTCTGTGAAAATGTAATTTAATCAGAGGCCACTGCCAGATTTCTGGATTGGGCTGCGCTCAGAGTATCCTGCCTTGGCAAATCGCGCTGTTAAGACTGATGCCCTTTGCAACCACGTACCTACAGTTGAAGTGGGAAGTTTACATACACTTAGGTTGGAGTCATTCAAACTAGTTTTTCAACCACTCCACACATTTCTTAATGTTCTCCATCCCGTATGCGGGATCAACATCCAGCGTAAAATCACTGTTGACTGTGCCTTTAAGCTTGGAAAATTCCAGAAAAGGATGTCATGGCTTTAGAAGCTTCTGATAGGCTAATTGACATAATTTGAGTCAATTGGAGGTGTACCTGTGGATGTATTTCAAAGCGTACCTTCAAACTCAGTGCCTCTTTGCTTGACATCATGGGAAAATCAAAAGAAATCAGCCAAGACGTCAGAAAGAAAATAATTGTAGACCTCCACAAGTCTGGTTCATCCTTGGGAACAATTTCTAAACACCTGAAGGTACCACATTCATCTGTACAAACACCATGGGACCACGCAGCTGTCATACCGCTCAGGAAGGAGACACATTCTGTCTCCTGGAGATGAACGTACTTTGGTGCGAAAAGCGCAAATCAATCCCAGAACAACAGCAAATGACCTTGGAGACGCTGGAGGAAAGAGGTGCAAAAGTATCTAAATCCACAGTAAAATGAGTCCTATATCGAAATAACCTGCAAGGCCTCTCAGCAAGGAAGAAGCCACTGCTCCAAAACCGCCTTAATAAAAAAGCCAGACTACGGTTTGCAACTGCACATGGGAACAAAGATTGTACTTTTTGGAGAAGTGTCCTCTGGTCTAATGAAACAAATAGAACTGTTTGGCAATAATGACCATCGTTATGTTTGGAGGATTGTTACGTACGCCTCTAGGAAGAGGGAACCCGTGGAGTGAAAGAGGTATGGGACTGTAGGTGCGAGTAAGATGACAAAAGGCAGAGAATTTAATGTTTACTAGGAATTTATTCCTTCAATGTTGGGGAAAAGGGGCTAGATGGAACCAAAGCAAAGAGAGTAAATGTCAAAGCCCCCTCTCCTACCTTACCTGCCTACCCACTACTTACCTATCTAGCACCACCTGGTGCACTAACCAAAATACAGGGGGTGGTCCGCCCAGGTCTTACCTAGTGTGCATAGACAGTGAATACTACGGGTTATGTATGCCCGCGGGCCTATTGCCTAAGCACTCCCTAGGTGCCTTCCCCTTCCCCCTTGGGAACAAATGTAACAGAATAACACAAACCATTTTAATAATCAAAAACACTGCCTGATATGGGACACACATACTTCAGATCCAGCAGCTACAAAGTACTTAACAAAAACCTGTCTCTCAGCAATAACCAACACAGGACACACTCATCTCTATCTGAGAAACAACCAACCCAGGATATAACCCTGAGCTCTCTTATCTCAGCAACAACCACGACCAACACCACCCTCAGCTCTCTCTGAGAAACAACCAATACAGGATATAACAATAAACTCTTTCTAAGAAACAACCAACACAGGATATCACCCTCAGCTCGCTCTCAACAACAACAACCACCACCAACACAGGATTCAACCACAACCAACACATGATATAAACCTCAGCTCTATCTGAGACACAACCAACACAGGATATCACCCTCAGCTCTCTCTCAACAACAACCACCACCACCGGATATCACCCTCAGCTCTCTCTCTCCCTCAACAACAACCACCACCACAGGATATCACCCTCAGCTCTCTCTCAACAACAACCAACACAGGATTCAACCACAACCAACACAGGATAAAACCCTCAGCTCTATCTGAGACACAACCACCACAGGATATCACCCTCAGCTCTCTCTCAACAACAACCACCACCAACACAGGATATGACCCTCAGCTCTCTAACAACAACCACCACAGGATATGACCCTCAGCTCTCTAACAACAACCACCACCACCAACACAGGATATGACCCTCAGCTCTCTCTCAACAACAACCACCACAGGATATGACCCTCAGCTCTCTCTCAACAACAACCACCACCAACACAGGATATGACCCTCAGCTCTCTCTCAACAACCACCACCAACACAGGATATCACCCTCAGCTCTCTCTCAACAACCACCACAGGATATCACCCTCAGCTCTCTCTCAACAACCACCACCAACACAGGATATCACCCTCAGCTCTCTCTCAACAACAACCACCAACACAGGATATCACCCTCAGCTCGATCTGAGACACAACCAACACAGGATTCAACCACCACCAACACATGATATCACCCTCAGCTCTCTCTCAACAACCACCACAGGATATCACCCTCAGGTCTCTCTCAACAACCACCACCACAACCAACACAGGATATCACCCTTAGGTCTCTCTCAACAACAACCACCACCACAGGATATCACCCTCAGCTCTCTCTCAACAACAACCACCACCACAGGATATCACCCTCAGCTCTCTCTCAACAACAACCATCACCACAGGATATCACCCTCAGCTCTCTCTCAACAACAACCACCACCACAGGATATCACCCTCAGCTCTCTCTCAACAACCACCACAACCAACACAGGATATCACCCTCATTTCTCTCTCAACAACAACCACCACAGGATATCACCCTCAGCTCTCTCTTAACAACAACCACCACCACAGGATATCACCCTCAGCTCTCTTTCTTACAAAGGAACACTGACTTATATAGCTGGAGAAGGAGTCTTTAATGTGATACAGCTGTATCCTGACGAGGGGGCGGGGTCAGCTCTCCAATTAGCAATGGGCCGACCAATCAGCTGCTTGGGGGAATTTCAGGAAACCATCCTGAAACACACACATACAAACCACAACACAGAAACTGGGGAACGTAACAAGGATAAAGGGGACGCTTGCAAGCCGAAGAACACCATCCCAACCATGAAGCACGGGGTGGCAGCATCATGTTGTCATGTTGTGGGGGTGCTTTGCTGGAGGAGGGACTGGTGCACTTCACAAAATAGATGGCATCATGAGGGAGGAAAATTATGTGGATATATTGAAGCAACATCTCAAGACATCAGTGAGGAAGTTACATTTTGGTAGCAAATGGGTCTTCCAAATGGACAATAACCCCAAGCATACTTCCAAAGTTGTGGCAAAATGGCTTAAAGACAACAAAGTCAAAGTATTGGAGTGGCCATCACAAAGCCCTGACCTCAATCCTATAGAAAATTTGTGGGTGGAACTGAAAAAGCGTGTGTGAGCAAGGAGGCCTACAAACCTGACTCAGTTACACCAGCTCTATCAGGAGGAATGGGTCAAAATTCATCCAAGTTATTGTGGGAAGCTTGTGGAAGGCTACCCGAAATGTTTGACCTAAGTTAAACATTTTAAAGGCAATGCTACCAAATACTAATTGAGTGTCTGTAAACTTCTGACTCACTGGGAATGTGATGAAAGAAATAAAAGCTTAAATAAATAAATCTCTCTGCCATTAATCTGACATTTCACATTAAAATAAAGTGGTGATCCTAACTGACCTAAGACAGGGAATTTTTACTAGGATTAAAAGTCAGGAATTGTGAAAAACTGAGTTTAAATGTATTTGGCTAAGGTGTATGTAAACTTGCGACTTGAACTGTATGTGAGAGGTGATTCTCGGCCATCACTAGCATGAAAACTAAATACATTCACCGACTGTGATTGGAAAATTATGTGGTCTAATGCACTGCAGGGGTCTAATGCTCTGCAGGGGTCTAATGCTCTGCAGGGGTCTAATGCACTGCAGGGGTCTAATGCTCTGCAGGGGTCTAATGCTCTGCAGGGGTCTAATGCACTGCAGGGGTCTAATGCACTGCAAGGGGTCTAATGCACTGCAAGGGGTCTAATGCACTGCAGGGGTCTAATGCTCTGCAGGGGTCTAATGCACTGTAGGGGTCTAATGCACTGCAGGGGTCTAATGCACTGCAGGGGTCTAATGCACTGCAGGGGTCTAATGCACTGCAGGGGTCTAATGCTCTGCAGGGGTCTAATGCACTGCAGGGGTCTAATGCACTGCAGGGGTCTAATGCTCTGCAGGGGTCTAAGGCACTGCAGGGGTCTAAGGCACTGCAGGGGTCTAAGGCACTGCAGGGGTCTAATGCTCTGCAGGGTTCTAAGGCACTGTATCACAGTGCTAGCTGTGCCAGTAGAGATTCTGGGTTCAAGTCCAGGCTCTGTTGCAGCTGGCTGCGACCGTGAGACCCATGGAGCGGGGCACAATTGGCCCAGCGTCGTCTGGGTTAGGGGAGGGTTTGGCCGGCAGGGATGTCCTTGTCCCTTTGCGCACTAGTGACTCCTGTGGTGGGCTGGGTGCAGTGCATGCTGACACGCTTGCCAGGTGTATGGCCTTTTCTCCGACACATTGATACAGCTGGCTTCCGGGTTAAGTGGGCATTGTGTCAAGAAGCAGTGCAGCTTGGTTGGGTTGTGTTTCAGAGGACGCATGGCTCTCGACCTTCACCTCTCCCGAGTCCGTATGGGAGTTGCAGCGATGGGACAAGACTGTAACTACCAATTGGGGAGGAAAGGGGTAAAATATATATATATATAAGAGCTAAATTATTGATTATTATTATGTTCTTATTTGTGCCCTGGTCCTATAAGAGCTCTTTGTCACTTCCCATGAGCCGGGTTGTGACAAAAACTCAAACTCATTCTCATGTTTAACTTAGGGATAGCCCCCTTTTTTTAAATTTTCGCCTAAAATGATATACCCAAATCTAACTGCCTGTAGCTCTGGCCCTGAACCAAGGATATGCATGTTCTTGGTACCATTTGAAAGGAAACACAGTTTGTGGAAATGTGAATTTAATGTAGGAGAATATAACACAATAGAAGCAGAAAATACAAAGAAAAAAACAACTTTTATAATTTTTTTCTACCACCATCTTTGAAATATAACAGAAAGGTCCCATATCTAGCCATCACTCTGGTTTTAATTCCGATGGTGTCCACAAGATGACAGCAGTGCAAAGTTTCAGATGGATAACCTGAAGTATGAGCAAACTACATGACATTTAGTGTGAAGTCACCCAGGTACATTTGGGCAAATCGTGAAGGAGACATTTACATTCACATTGCATTTTTCTGCAAGAATATCATCAAGTCTGTATACTTGGACTTTGATTTAGCTTTTCCAGTATTAGTAGCCATATTATAAGTTCAACATTTGCAAAACACCCAGTTTCAGAACTTCATAACTCTCCATATTCTTATAATTTTGGTCCAAAATGAAAACGCTTGCTGTCACACAAGGTTAACAGCTACATTTTGCGACAGATACAGGGTTTCCCGATACTCCCATAAAGCCCAGCTCATTGGCTATCTACCTAGCTTTGTTTGGCCCCGATTAGTGTTTATTTGACAAAGTTAAAGTCGATCAAGTGAAGACCAAGGCGTCGCTCTCTGACCAAATTTGGTGTCCTATAGGATATACTACACCCCTAATGATATAGTGAAGTCTGGTTCTAGGATCTCTGAGGAATAAATATGTACGTGATTTGACTGGTTGAAACAACGTTTAGGGTTAGATTTTCACAGATTCCTTTCTTTGCAAATTGAACGAGTGAAAATACAAAATCGATCATGCATTCTATATAGACCTTTTTAGGATATGGGAATTTTTTTTTTTTAACAAAACCACATTTCATGTTATCTCTGGGACCCTTTGGATGATAAATCAGAGCAAGATTTGAGAATGTAAGTACACATTTCACCTTCAGAGTTGAATTTTTCAAACCTATCGCGGTGAAAAAAGTGTTTTGTTGTTAGGAGATCTCCTCAAACAATAGCATTACTTTTTTGGCAGTAATAGCTACTATAAATTAGGCAGTGTAGTTATATTAACAAGAATTTAAGCTTTCAGCCGATATAAGACACTTGTATCTACCGACATTTGTTGTTTCTCTAACATCTGCGATCGTGACACAAGGCGCTGCATGATTTACAACTGTCCTGTTGACGGGACGCCTATTCCTAAGAAGTTTTGAATAAATGTATCGTTTAGTGTGTGTGTGTGGCAAAAAACAACATTTGAGAGTGTGCTGACCCGGGTGCTAGAGGGGGTACGCAGCTGGAGGTTGAATGTTTGAAGGGGTACGGGACTATAAAAAGTTTGGGAACCACTGTTTTAACCCATATTTTTTTGTGACTCATCTGGAAAGGGCTCATCAGGATGACTGAATGAACTGACTGAACCGAAATCTGTTCGTCCTGACTCTCAGCTGCACGCAATATGTAATTGATTTGTGCGACAGGAGTGTCCGAATAGCCTCTCCCAGAACATATGCCTTAAACATTGTCAGCTTTCATCTATCAGAGGACCCTAATATTTATACAGGCAGCTAGAGAAACTTGTGCTGTGACCCATCTCAGGTTTTGGGAATTTCCTCTATACAAATAGCAATGAACCAATGAATAAATAAAACAATACTTGTAGTCAATTAGTCGGAACCCGCCAGTGTCTTTAGCCTTTACCCACCCTGTTGGAAACACTGCTAGACTCATATGACTGCCAAAGGAGTGTTCTGGTTATCTGAACGTTATACAAATGTCAGTCTGGTCAGCATTCTGTGCTAAGGGAGAATCTTCAGCCCTCGCAGGGGATGTAACCACAGTATTTATTATTGGACTGGAATTTTCCATGAAATGCTTTAACACAGTTTGTTGTTCTGTCTAAAGAAAGCATGGCTGGAATATTTCAGAGCTGAAATTGGTATAGGGTTAGGTTTTTTCCTGGTTATGATTGGAAAACGTGATTGGTCGGTTTGGCTATGGCAGACTCACATGATGGGTCAGTTTGGCTGTGGCAGACTCAGTGAATGGCTGGTCTGCAATGGCAAACAAAGCAATTGGCCGGTCTGTAGTGGGGCAATCTCATTGTGAGGACACTATAGTGGGCAAAGGGTCATTTTACTATGCTACTATGCTTGTATTGTAGCATGACTGTTACAGGTCCGCTGATTTGATATAGAATCCTCCCACTTTCTGTGCAGGAATAGCATGTGTGTGTACATAGTGTGTGACCTGGCCTCTGGTGTGTGTGTTCCAGGAAACCTTCAGGTCTTGCTGATAAGGAGGTAATGGCTGCTACTGTCCTGACATCACTGTCCATCTCCCCTCTGGTCCTCACCCATACCCAGACAGCCTCAGGTAAGACTGCAAACACATGCACAGAGGTTCAGGTCTGTAGTGCCAGTCTCTAGTGTCTACCTCTCGAGCTAATGTTTACCCCGCAACCAACCTCACCCTGCCAACAGCCTGGCCTTGGACACATCACCATGTCTGTTGTTTCCGGAGCTGCCCGTTACCGTGGCACTCATCGCCGGGACAACGTTAGTAGACAATCAGAGTCCTACCTCAATTTTACAAGGCACAAGGCCAAATCTACACTGGCGTTTCTTACCAAGAAGACTGTTTATGTTCCTAAGTGGCAGAGTTACAGTTTTGACTTATCTTATTAAAAATCTATGGCAAGACCTGAAAATAGTTGTCTTGCAATGGTCAACAACCAATTTGACATAAAAGAATAATGGGCAAATGTTGCACAATCCAGGTGTGGAAATCTCTTAGAGACTTACCCAGAAAGACTCACAGTTGTAATCGCTGCCAAAGGTGATTCCAACATGTATTGACTCAGGGGTGTGAATACTTAAGTAAATTCGATATTTCTGTATTTTTTTATTATGGGACTTCCGGTCACGGCCTGCTGTGACACAGCCTGGGATCGAACCCAAGGCTGTAGTGGTGCCTTAGACCGCTGTGCCACTTGGGGGGCACTTTGTAACTGTTTTAAAGTCACCATTGGCCTCATGCAGAAATCTTAGAGGTTTCCTTCCTCTCTGGCAACTGAGTTAGGAAGGACACCGTCATACTTGTCCTGTTGGGTGAGGATCATTGGTGCCAGATCCACCCCCATCTCTCCAGCACCAGTTTTTTGACCGGTTGTAAATACTGTGTAGAAACTTTGGATTTGGCAATGAAACAATATTTCTGTATTTCAAACAGTTGGAAGAGCTCGTGGGTACTTAAAGAACAATCACGTTGAATTCATTACTAATTGGTGATGTAACTAAGGACAGTAGAACAACATAACGGTATTTTTGAATGTGTATATTTCCCAGTGATCAGATTCACATCCAATGTTGGGGAACTGATATGATTAAATATGAAACTATTTGTGAGAGGATGTGATGTTCGCCTTCTAAATGAGAGACTTGTTTTTCATATGAAGTCTTAACCAAGTCATTGGCCACACCCACATGAGCAGAGACATTACGACAAAAGGAGGGAACGCCCCCTTTTCCCAGAGTGGATAAAAAACACTTCTGGCAAAAAAAGAAGATAAAGACTACATAGGGACATTCAGTCAGCAGCTGTTTAAGTACTTTAGTCTAGTAACCTCGACCGAGAACCACCGGGTGGTACTCTGAAAGATCCATTCTAAATGACTATCAACCATTGGTACGTCTGACGTAACCATAATAACAGAGCTACAACTACGAAAGACTGATCTCTGGTGGACAAACCAGAGACTTTCTGTCGAATTACTCCCCAGACGGATCGAGTGTTTTCAACGGGGAGACAGCAAAGACATACACACGTAAATATGTACATTGCAATTCTTTCGAATGAGCGGCCGTTCATGTGCAAAGTATTCCCATTTCCATGAGCATAGTTATCAACTGTATGTATGTAGTGGGCCCATTTGGTCTTTCTCGCACTTTATCTGTCCCCACCCATTTCCATTATCTACCAAGTCATCATATCGGGTTTAGTCCACTAGGTACTTTTCATTGCATTATGTAGTAGTGGCATTGGAAAACCTCCCTGGTCTTTGTGGTTGAATCTGTGTTTGAACACTGTTAAACACTATTATTGGGACACAGAGTGAGTCCATGCAACTTATTATGTGACTTGTTAAGCACATTTGTACTCCTGAACTTATTTAGGCTTTCCATAACAAACGGGTTGAATACTTATTAAGACATTTCAGCTTTACATTTTTTATTAATTTTATTAATTTCAAAAAATATAGTTCCACTTTGACATTATGGAATTTTGTGTTTACAAACAAAACTCATTGGTTGTTGGAAATAACATTAATAGTTAATGTATTAATATTTAATATGAATTGGTTTTGTGGGTAGAATTGCAGTATGTATTTAGACGTGAGCTAGCAACTTTTGACAGACTGGTTTCTTCTGGACAAACAAAAAATGATACCAACATGTTGTGTGGAGAAAAAAAAGTGATAGTTTGAATGTTTGGATAATCGTTGTGATTGGAGAATAGCTGTAAGGGTTATTGAATCAGGATCAACTCCTCTCCTACAGCTGCACCATCGAGAGCATCCTGACTGGTTGCATCCTGACTTGTTGTATCACTGCCTGGTATGGCAACTGCTCGGCCTCCGACCGCAAGGCACTACAGAGGGTAGTGCGATTGGCCCAGTACATCCGTGGAGCCAAACTTCCTGCCATCCAGGACTAGGCGGTGTCAGAGGAAGGCCCTAAAACGACCAGGAATACGACTTTCCCGAAGTGGATCCTTTGTTCACACCACCCAGGGCAATTGAACTGATTCCAGAGGCCGACCCAGAACAACGCCGACGAAGGAGAGGTACTCTGAGTGATCTTCTGGTCCGAATTAGGAGGTGCGCACACCACCCACCGCTTCCGAGTATATTACTCGCTACTGTTCAGTCCCTGGATAATAAAGTTGACAAGCTCAGGGCAAGAGTTTATTTCCAGAGTGACATCAGGGATTGTAACATACTCTGTTTCACGGAAACATGGCTCTCTCGGGATATACTGTCAGTCGGTCCAGCCATCTGGATTCTCAGTTCATTACGCCAACAGGAATAAACATCTCTTTGGAAGAAGAAGGGCGCGGGTGTATGTTTCATGATTAACGACTCATGGTGTAATTGTGATAACATACAGGAACTCAAGTCCTTTTGTTCACCTGACCTAGAATACCTCACACTCAATGCCGTCCATATTATTTATATTATCAATGCCGTCCAAGTTCATTTTCTTCGTGTCACAGAAGTTGTCATGTAGAGAAGAGGACCAAGGCACAGCGGGAATATGGATACTCATATTTTAATTTTAAAAAAAAAAGAGTAAAGTATCCACTGAATAAACAATAAACACAACAGTGACAGTCTTACAGGCATACAAAACGCAGTGCAAGTACAACCACCCACAACCCCAAAGAAAAACACACACCTATATAGGACTTCCAATCAAAGGCAACTCAACACACCTGCCTTCAATTGGAAGTCCCAATCAACAATACAAACATACCCAACACAAACATGCCACGTCCTGACCAAAACTAAAACACTAGCTCCATCTGCTGGTCAGGACGTGACACTTCGGTTATAATCTCTGCCGTGTATATGCCCCCCTCAAGCCGATACCACGACAGTCCTCAAGGAACTTCACTGAACTTCATGCAAACTGGAAACCACATATCCTGAGGCTGCATTTATTGTACCTGGGGATTTTAACAAAGAAAATTTGAGGAAATGGCTGCCTAAATTCTATCAGCATATTGACTGTAGTACTCGCGCTGTTAAAACACTCAACCACTGTTATTCCAACTTCCGGGATGCATACAAGGTCCTTCCCCGCCCTCCTTTCAGCAAATCTGACCATGACTCCATTTTCCTCCTCCCTTCCTATAGGCAGAAACTCAAACAGGAAGTACCTGTGCTAAGGACTATTCAACGCTGGTCTGACCAATCGGAATCCACACTTCAAGATTGTTTTGATCACGCGGACTGTGATATGTTCCGGGTAGCTTCCGAGAATAATATTGATGTATACACTAAGACGGTGAGTGAGTTTATCAGGAAGTGTATATTAGATGTTGTTCCCACTGTGACTATCAAAACCTACCCTAACCAGAAATCGTGCATAGATGGCAGCAGTCGCGCAAAACTGAAAGTGCGAACCCCCGCATTTAACCATTGCAAGTCGACTGGGAATATGGCCGAATACAAACAGAGTAGTCATTCCCTCCGCAAGGCAATCAAACCAGCCACGTCGCGGACACCGACGTCTTGCTTCCAGACAAGCTAAACACATTCTTTGCCTGCTTTGAGGATAACACATTGCGACCGACCTGGCCCGCTACCAAGGACTGTGGCCTCTCCTTCTCCGTGGCCAACATGCTTCAAGATGGCCACCATTGTTCCTGTACCCAAGAATGCAAAGGTAACTGAACTAAATGACTATTGCCCTGTAGCACTCACTTCTGTCATCATGAAGTGCTTTGAGAGACTAGTCAAGGATCATATCACCTCCACCCTACCTGTCACCCACTTCAATTTGCTTACCGTCCCAAAAGGACTACAGACGATGCAATCGCCCTCACACTGCACACTGGCCTCCCCCATCTGGACAAGAGAAATACCTATGTAAGAATGCTGATCATTGACAGTAGCTCAGCATTCAACACCATAGTACCCTTCATGCTCATCATTAAGCTAGAGGCCCTGGGTCTGAACCCCGCCCTGTGCAATTGGGCCCTGGACTTCCTGATGGGCCGCCCTCAGGTGGTGAATGTAGGAAACAACACCTCCACTTCGCTGATCCTCAACATTGGGGCCCCACAAGGGTGCGTGCTCAGCCCCCTCCTGTACTCCCTGTTCACCCATGACTGCGTGGCCAAGCTCACCTCCAACTCAATCATCAAGTCTGCAGACGACACAACAGTAGTAGGCTTGATTACCAACAACGACGAGAGAGCCTACAGGGAGGAGATGAGAGCTCTGGTAGTGTGGGGCCAGGAAAACAACCGCTCACTCAACGTCAACAAAACTATCTTAATAGTACACCTACTCTCTCCATTTTCTGACAGCTGGAGCAGCAAATCATTTTACCCTCTTCCAATGTGTTTGGAGAATTTTTATTTTACTTTACAATGATAAATAGACCTACATCAAGATATCAAGTTAATTTGAAGTTAGCTGATGATAGTTCACTTAGCTGTATGGTATGTAGATTTGGCTAGATAGCTGGCTGCTCATTAGCCTACACACGGTGGCCTGCTGTAGCCAGCTTGCTATTAATAATACATCGTTTTGTAACATTCAAAATGTATTTAATTAGGCCTACTTGAATAGGTTCACGCCAGGAAATGGACAATCTTTTGGAGTGAATGGCAAGCAACTCTACAAACCTATTGTACTACTAAATCAACATCTGTTTTTACCTGATGTTCATTATTGTTCTGGTTACAACTCTGGGGTGAGGAGATGAGTGCTGGTATAAATAGCCACTGTATTGAAACACACGTTAGGGTTATGTGTGGCTGGGTTATTGTGCCTTTGGAAAAGGAGTCCCTATGTAAGCCTGGCCCGAAATCCATTGTGGTTAAAACGTAGTCAAATAAAATCTATTTGTCACATGCTTCATAGACAACAGTTGTAGACTAACAGTCATTAACATTGTGTGCGTTCTCTTCACCCTTCCCTAAATCTACAGCATATATTCAACCCCTCTTGGCCCCATCTCCACAGTTTAGTTCAGTTATTAATTAAAATGTGCAAAGCCACAAAATATTAGGGGATGGGGCGTACTGTACAATATGTGGGAAGAGAGGGCAAATATGTATTCATTTTTCATAATTTGTATTTATTTTTTATTTTATTTCACCTTTATAATTAGTCTCCCCTGAGACAACATGTAGAACTATGTCCCTCCTCATCTACACTAGCCCCCATGGACCAGTCAGTCATTGATTAATATGAGTTCATCTCCAACACACAGCTCATCCTGCTGGAAGGCTTTATTTTTCATTATGTTTCACCACAAGGCAATGTGATTATGGCCTTATAAGATCTGTATAAGGATCTGTATTAGTGAAGCAGTCAAAATACCATATTGCACTGGAGGGGTTTGTAGGCCAACGCTGCTGGAGAGGCAGGCTGTTTTCCTATGGATGGGTGGACATTCAATATAAACCACAATTCAAATTTTGCATGAACAATGTTGCAAAAAACATTATGACTTTTTTTTTTATTGTATGAAGTCAAGAAGTGAATTAAAGTGAAATAATGCCTCCCTGGTTTTGATGGTACTGACTGGCCCTCCTCTGTCTCCAGCTGCAGTTCCGGAGCCAGCCAGCAGAGGGTGGAAGGAGGTGCTGTCAACTAGCTACAGCAGCTCCACCAGTGGCAACTGGAGCTGGGACACCAGCGACCAATCAGTGCCCTCCACACCGTCCCCGCCTCTCTCCAACGACACCAGCAAGAGCTTCCCGCTCTCCTCCCAGGGTGATAATGTCATCGACGACGTCAAAGAGAGCACGCACTTCTTGTTTGAGGACCCCATACCCCGGAAGCGGAAGGTACAACTGGGGGTCAGGGGCTTAGGATAAGACTTCATCCTAATGCTACTGAACATCCTTCCGTACTTATCTCCTTATCTCCAAGGAGTTCATAGATCACAGCTATTTGATTTATCTCGTCCAGTTACATGTTTCTTGTGATCCTTCAGATAAGAACAGTATTTGTAGCCACAACCAACCCTAAGCTGCGATCCATAAAAAATTGTCCATGGGCCAACAGTGGCTCCAATCGATTTAGGAATCGCTGCCCTAGTGTGCAGTTTTCCTAATTCAAGGGGGCCTCTGAAACCCCTCTGAAAAATGATCTCAAATCGCAGCTCCGATGTAATTTAGGATCTTATGACACTGGCTTGGCCCTGAGACAACAAGGTCTGTCAACCTTTACGCCCCTGAGCATGATGGAGTGTGTTCTCGCTCTATCTTATCCTCCATCTCTCTTTTTTCTTCCCCTGTCTTTTTATGCAGTGGAAACCTTCCAAGACATTAATGTGGTTTCATTATCAAGAAGAGCCATAAGCCCCCTCACCCATCTCCAAGAGGAAGGGGTGAGAGAGGATGGGGAGGAAGGAGGAAGAGTGTCAATAGAGAGTTTGGAATGGGAAGAGAGGTTGTAAAAAACATATTTGGGATGAGGGGAGTTAAATGACTATTGAGCTAGGGGAGGGGAGGTAAATGACTACTGAGCTAGGGGAGGAGAGGGGAGTTAAATGACTACTGACCTAGGAGAGGGGAGGTAAATGACTACTGAGCTAGGAGAGGAGAGGGGAGTTAAATGACTACTGAGCTAGGGGAGGAGAGGGGAGGTAAATGACTACTGAGCTAGGGGAGGAGAGGGGAGGTAAATGACTACTGAGCTAGGGGAGGAGAGGGGAGGTAAATGACTAGGGGAGGAGAGGAGTTAAATGACTACTGAGATAGGGGAGGAGAGGAGTTAAATGACTACTGAGCTAGGGGAGGAGAGGGGAGTTAAATGACTACTGAGCTAGGAGAGGGGAGGTAAATGACTACTGAGCTAGGGGAGGCGAGAGGAGGTAAATGACTACTGAGCTAGGGGAGGAGAGGGGAGGTAAATGACTACTGAGCTAGGGGAGTAGAGGGGAGGTAAATGACTACTGAGCTAGGGGAGGAGAGGGGAGGTAAATGACTACTGATCTAGGGGAGTAGAGGGGAGATAAATGACTACTGAGCTAGGGGAGGAGAGGGGAGGTAAATGACTACTGAGCTTGGGGAGGAGAGAGGAGGTAAATGACTATTGAGCTAGGGGAGTAGAGGTAAATGACTACTGAGCTAGGGGAGTAGAGGGGAGGTAAATGACTACTGAGCTAGGGGAGGAGAGGGAAGGTAAATGACTACTGAGCTAGGGGAGTAGAGGTAAATGACTACTGAGCTAGGGGAGTAGAGGGGAGGTAAACGACTACTGAGCTTGGGGAGGAGAGGGGAGGTAAATGACTACTGAGCTAGGGGAGTAGAGGTAAATGACTACTGAGCTAGGGGAGTAGAGGGGAGGTAAATGACTACTGAGCTAGGGGAGGAGAGGGGAGGTAAATGACTACTGAGCTAGGAGAGGAGAGGGGAGGTAAATGACTACTGAGCTAGGGGAGTAGAGGTAAATGACTACTGAGCTAGGGGAGTAGAGGGGAGGTAAATGACTACTGATGTAGGGGAGGAGAGGTAAATGACTAGGGGAGGAGAGGGGAGGTAAATGACTTCTGAGCTAGGGGAGGAGAGGGGAGGTAAATGACTACTGAGCTTGGAGAGGGGAGGTAAATGACTACTGAGCTAGGGGAGGAGAGGGGAGGTAAATGGCTACTGAGCTATGAGAGGGGAGGTAAATGACTACTGAGCTAGGAAAGGGGAGGTTAATGACTACTGAGCTAGGGGAGGAGAGGGGAGGTAAATGACTACTGAGCTAGGGGAGTAGAGGGGAGGTAAACGACTACTGAGCTTGGGGAGGAGAGGGGAGGTAAATGACTACTGAGCTAGGGGAGTAGAGGGGAGGTAAATGACAACTGAGCTAGGGGAGGAGAGGGGAGGTAAATGATTACTGAGCTAGGAGAGGAGAGGGGAGGTAAATGACTACTGAGCTAGGGGAGTAGAGGTAAATGACTACTGAGCTAGGGGAGTAGAGGGGAGGTAAATGACTACTGATGTAGGGGAGAGAAGGTAAATGACTAGGGGAGGAGAGGGGAGGTAAATGACTTCTGAGCTAGGGGAGGAGAGGGGAGGTAAATGACTAGGGGAGGAGAGGGGAGGTAAATGACTTCTGAGCTAGGGGAGGAGAGGGGAGGTAAATGACTACTGAGCTTGGAGAGGGGAGGTAAATGACTACTGAGCTAGGGGAGGAGAGGGGAGGTAAATGGCTACTGAGCTATGAGAGGGGAGGTAAATGACTACTGAGCTAGGAAAGGGGAGGTTAATGACTACTGAGCTAGGGGAGGAGAGGGGAGGTAAATGACTACTGAGCTAGGGGAGTAGAGGGGAGGTAAACGACTACTGAGCTTGGGGAGGAGAGGGGAGGTAAATGACTACTGAGCTAGGGGAGTAGAGGGGAGGTAAATGACAACTGAGCTAGGGGAGGAGAGGGGAGGTAAATGATTACTGAGCTAGGAGAGGAGAGGGGAGGTAAATGACTACTGAGCTAGGGGAGTAGAGGTAAATGACTACTGAGCTAGGGGAGTAGAGGGGAGGTAAATGACTACTGATGTAGGGGAGAGAAGGTAAATGACTAGGGGAGGAGAGGGGAGGTAAATGACTTCTGAGCTAGGGGAGGAGAGGGGAGGTAAATGACTACTGAGCTAGGAGAGGGGAGGTAAATGACTACTGAGCTAGGGGAGGAGAGGGGAGGTAAATGACTACTGAGCTAGGAGAGGGGAGGTAAATGACTACTGAGCTAGGAAAGGGGAGGTTAATGACTACTGAGCTAGGGGAGGAGAGGGGAGGTAAATGACTACTGAGCTAGGGGAGGAGAGGGGAGGTAAATGACTAGGGGAGGAGAGGAGTTAAATGACTACTGAGATAGGGGAGGAGAGGAGTTAAATGACTACTGAGCTAGGGGAGTAGAGGGGAGGTAAATGACTACTGATGTAGGGGAGGAGAGGTAAATGACTAGGGGAGGAGAGGGGAGGTAAATGACTTCTGAGCTAGGGGAGGAGAGGGGAGGTAAATGACTACTGAGCTTGGAGAGGGGAGGTAAATGACTACTGAGCTAGGGGAGGAGAGGGGAGGTAAATGACTACTGAGCTAGGGGAGTAGAGGGGAGATAAATGACTACTGAGCTAGGGGAGGAGAGGGGAGGTAAATGACTACTGAGCTAGGGGAGGAGAGGGGAGGTAAATGACTACTGAGCTAGGGGAGGAGAGAGGAGGTAAATGACTACTGAGCTAGGGGAGTAGAGGGGAGGTAAATGACTACTGAGCTAGGGGAGGAGAGGGAAGGTAAATGACTACTGAGCTAGGGGAGTAGAGGTAAATGACTACTGAGCTAGGGGAGTAGAGGGGAGGTAAACGACTACTGAGCTTGGGGAGGAGAGGGGAGGTAAATGACTACTGAGCTAGGGGAGTAGAGGTAAATGACTACTGAGCTAGGGGAGTAGAGGGGAGGTAAATGACTACTGAGCTAGGGGAGGAGAGGGGAGGTAAATGACTACTGAGCTAGGAGAGGAGAGGGGAGGTAAATGACTACTGAGCTAGGGGAGTAGAGGTAAATGACTACTGAGCTAGGGGAGTAGAGGGGAGGTAAATGACTACTGATGTAGGGGAGGAGAGGTAAATGACTAGGGGAGGAGAGGGGAGGTAAATGACTTCTGAGCTAGGGGAGGAGAGGGGAGGTAAATGACTACTGAGCTTGGAGAGGGGAGGTAAATGACTACTGAGCTAGGGGAGGAGAGGGGAGGTAAATGGCTACTGAGCTATGAGAGGGGAGGTAAATGACTACTGAGCTAGGAAAGGGGAGGTTAATGACTACTGAGCTAGGGGAGGAGAGGGGAGGTAAATGACTACTGAGCTAGGGGAGTAGAGGGGAGGTAAACGACTACTGAGCTTGGGGAGGAGAGGGGAGGTAAATGACTACTGAGCTAGGGGAGTAGAGGGGAGGTAAATGACAACTGAGCTAGGGGAGGAGAGGGAAGGTAAATGATTACTGAGCTAGGAGAGGAGAGGGGAGGTAAATGACTACTGAGCTAGGGGAGTAGAGGTAAATGACTACTGAGCTAGGGGAGTAGAGGGGAGGTAAATGACTACTGATGTAGGGGAGAGAAGGTAAATGACTAGGGGAGGAGAGGGGAGGTAAATGACTTCTGAGCTAGGGGAGGAGAGGGGAGGTAAATGACTACTGAGCTAGGAGAGGGGAGGTAAATGACTACTGAGCTAGGGGAGGAGAGGGGAGGTAAATGACTACTGAGCTAGGAGAGGGGAGGTAAATGACTACTGAGCTAGGAAAGGGGAGGTTAATGACTACTGAGCTAGGGGAGGAGAGGGGAGGTAAATGACTACTGAGCTAGGGGAGGAGAGGGGAGGTAAATGACTAGGGGAGGAGAGGAGTTAAATGACTACTGAGATAGGGGAGGAGAGGAGTTAAATGACTACTGAGCTAGGGGAGTAGAGGGGAGGTAAATGACTACTGATGTAGGGGAGGAGAGGTAAATGACTAGGGGAGGAGAGGGGAGGTAAATGACTTCTGAGCTAGGGGAGGAGAGGGGAGGTAAATGACTACTGAGCTTGGAGAGGGGAGGTAAATGACTACTGAGCTAGGGGAGGAGAGGGGAGGTAAATGGCTACTGAGCTAGGAGAGGGGAGGTAAATGACTACTGAGCTAGGAAAGGGGAGGTTAATGACTACTGAGCTAGGGGAGGAGAGGGGAGGTAAATGACTACTGAGCTAGGGGAGTAGAGGGGAGGTAAACGACTACTGAGCTTGGGGAGGAGAGGGGAGGTAAATGACTACTGAGCTAGGGGAGTAGAGGGGAGGTAAATGACTACTGAGCTAGGGGAGTAGAGGGGAGGTAAATGACTACTGAGCTAGGGGAGGAGAGGGGAGGTAAATGACTACTGAGCTAGGAGAGGAGAGGGGAGGTAAATGACTACTGAGTTAGGGGAGTAGAGGTAAATGACTACTGAGCTAGGGGAGTAGAGGGGAGGTAAATGACTACTGATGTAGGGGAGGAGAGGTAAATGACTAGGGGAGGAGAGGGGAGGTAAATGACTTCTGAGCTAGGGGAGGAGAGGGGAGGTAAATGACTACTGAGCTAGGAGAGGGGAGGTAAATGACTACTGAGCTAGGGGAGGAGAGGGGAGGTAAATGGCTACTGAGCTAGGAGAGGGGAGGTAAATGACTACTGAGCTAGGAAAGGGGAGGTTAATGACTACTGAGCTAGGGGAGGAGAGGGGAGGTAAATGACTACTGAGCTAGGGGAGGAGAGGGGAGGTAAATGACTACTGAGCTAGGGGAGGAGAGGGGAGGTAAATGACTACTGAGCTAGGGGAGGAGAGGGGAGGTAAATGACTACTGAGCTTGGGGAGGAGAGGGGAGTTTGTAAGGGGAGGAGTGAAAGGGGGGAGTGTGAGGCTTCACCTGCAGGAAGCTGAGAGGAAGAGAAGAATATCTCATAAATCCACTGACAGGTGTGGACAGAGGTGTGGACAGAGGTGTGGACAGAGGTGTGGACAGAGGTGTGGACAGAGGTGTGGACAGAGGTGTGGAGACTGGAATGGGCTCAGATAGGAGTGTGCAGGTCCAACACACTGGCCTGTAGGCCTATCCCAGAGGTAACAGAGTCCATTTCAGCTGAAACACATGAGATCACACAGTATTCAGGAGGCCAGGCCATAGATATACAATATCCTGAAAGATAATGTGATTACACTCACTGACTAGCTTCACCAGAATAGGACAAACACATTATAGCATTCCCATCACTTGAACTGAATGATGATTATGCTGTGTTAGAGCACAATCTTGTTGTACTCTATTGGTCAAGTTATCTGTCAAATGTAATGTCTTGTCTTCATGTTTCACGTCCGTCTTCAGCCTAACCTCATTTGTAAAGATGTGACAGAACATTAGGCAATGCTAGACACACAGTAAACATTAAATCAACATTATGCAAAGCCTTGGGAGGCCATCTGAATAAGGCTTGCACTGACATGCATGTGTGGTTATTAATGAATAGCTGGCTATAGATAAAGTCATTACAGTTTGGATGACTTGTATATAAACCTGCCCTGGGAAAACCTAACAGGCAGTTAGTTTACTGTGGTGATTCAGTGTGGTAGGCCAAGACCAGAGGCCTACCGTAATTTCCGGACTATTAAGCGCACCTGAATATAAGCCGCACCCACTGAGCCGCACCCACTGAATTTTTGAACATAAATAAGCCGCACATGTCTATAAGCCGCAGGTGCCTACTGGTACATTGAAACAAATGAACTTTACACAGGCTTTAACGAAACACGGCTTGTAACAAAAAATAAAAAATTAGCAGTAAGCTTTAGTTGTCTTTTTGCACTGAGTCAATTCCTCATGCTGCTGTTTCCAACGTCTTATCATCGACTCATTAAGACCAAGCTCCCGTGCAGCAGCTCTATTTCCTTTTCCAACAGCCAGATCAATCGCCTTCAACTTGAAAGCTGCATCATATGCATTTCTCCGTGTCTTTGCCATGATGAGGGTGACAAAATGACTATATTAGCCGCGTCATTGTTTAAGCCGCGAGGTTCAAAGCCTGGGAAAAAAGTTGCGGCTTATAGTCCAGAATTTACGGTAACTAAGTCCTGATTTGCAGGCAGCAGTAAGTCTGGATATACATTAGAGTAGCTGCAGTGTATCTGACTGTGTAGAGTAGGGTACTATAAGAGGCTGTGATTGTGTTAAGATGGAAGAAAAACACTTTGGGCATTATTTGTGATTATTTGTTGAAACGCTGCAGATTTGCTGTTGGGAGTGTTAAATACAGTATGTTTCAGTGCCATTCGAGATGTTGCATGTGATGTCTTCACTGCAAGGAATAATGGATTGCATAAGAATATAGACTGTTAAAAGGGTTAAATTGATCAGCCGCTGATAAACTGGTTCTATAGTTTGTATTTTAAAGTCACTCTCTCTCCCATCCCTCTTTCCCTCCCTTTGTGGAAGCTGTTGATAAAGAGGGAGCCAACGCCCACTAACCTGTCATTAGTACTGATGCAGGTCCAAACACATCTCCCCCTCCACTGCCTACCTCTGAGATCTGCATGCTGCATGAGAAAATAAGTCTGAAAAAAACAGAGCTCTATGTTTTTAGATTCTGCAGTCTAAAGAATGCTGGGTTAAAAACAACCCAATTTTAGTAAATATTAAATATAACATGTTGGGTTATTTTGACCCAGCCAGTTGTTTTCTTTCAGTTGGGTTGTTGAGCTATGATACACCGGGTCAGATTGAAGACTGGAGGCATGGCTTAGTAGGTGCGTGGCTTTCAGATTGTTATTTTTGGTGACTCGGGAGAGTAAATGGGTCTTTTTTAATGAAATCCATAGGTTATTGTCAGGAGGCGTGATCTATTGGGGACGTGTCTTTCAGATTGGTGTGAACGTGAACACACCCCTACTAAGCCATGCCTCCAGTCTTCTGATCTGACCGGGTGGATCATAGCTCAATAACCCAACTAAGTGACCCAACTGGCTGGGTCAAAAATAACCCCATTTTCGTTCTGTCAACTATTTACCCAGCGCTGGGTTGTTTTTAAACCAGCATTTATTAGAGTGTGCATGTGAGGAAATAGTTGCTCTCTGTGTAATGTGCCTAATCCAAGGGTTCGAATCTCACATGAGTTGAGAAATGTTGATTTACATGTATTGTGATAGTGTGTAGTGCTTGACTTGGACTAGAATAAGTGTGGTTACTCATTTTGGGTGCGGGTACTGGTTATATTTAGGTACAATACTTTTGAGCTAATATTCATAAGAGGTGTTTGAGAATTTGAGGTGCCGGTACCCTGGTGAGCTCCTGCCCAATGTAAGCACTGTTATTGTGTTGAAAATGGACGTCTACAGCCAACAGTGAGAACATTAGCACTATTAATTCATTTAATAAGGAACTAGCTCTTTCTTCAGCCTTGCACACAAACACAGTGCTGTTGCATATGATATGGACGTGTACACGTACAAGTAAGGTTACAGTGTTTTATAGGCTATTCATTATTTTAATGATCCACTTCGTCACATGCGTTTTGAATCGAACATCAATGACCGGCAGTGAACAGTTCTATTTATTTTTTCCTCAACAAAGAAGCTTGTGGCGAGGGGGGCTCGAACCCATGGTTAAAGTGTACTATCAAGTGGAAGTTAACCCCTGTAGCACTGTGCCATTGAGAAGCAATGATGACAGCGATAGTCCACATGACTCCTATTTTTCTTCGATGATAAACATCCTTTTTTTTTTACATGAAAGCACATGGAAGTGTGTGATACTGATAAACAAAACGTGGGACTTTGTCATGTATGCAAAAATCTGAAAATTTTGTCTGAGGTTAGCAGTAACTAGTAGCCTAGTCAAGGCTGCATCAGTGCAATATTGGCACATACCATTTTGTTACAGACCATCAGAACAAGTAAACCTTGAATTTGTCAATTTAAAATATCCCTGTAGTGGTCAGGGTTGATGTATTTTAAGAAATGCCAATGGTTGGTGGATATAAAGTCTAAGATCTTTCATGTGCAGATGAACACACAACCTCCATATCACACACTCACAAACTGTAAATATAGGGGTATACATTGTACTATCAATCGGTGAAAGAGAGCTTCAAATATCACATTCAATTGTACATGAATCACAGCAAAGTTGGTTCCTGTTTCAATCACGTCTTTGGTCACGTTCGTGTGGGTCAAACAAAAACATCTTAATGATTGGGTGACAATAGAGCCTCCCACAATGCAGTTGATGGCTGCAGGATGAAGTTGGTGAAGAGCAACTGCAGAAATGTGCAGTTGACTAAGGTCAAAACGGCATGACCTTTGATCACATGCAAGTTCATGCAGTCGTCATGTAAGGCGCAAGTGGGACAATTTTTATCCCCATATTGCGTGTGATCTGCTTGAACGTGCCGTCACAGAGTGAAGAAGACATTGGCGGGGCCTCATTATCATGCTTTGTTGCACGTTGCTTTTTGGAATAGTTTGTTTTAATATCTATGTTTCTGCATGTGCATTGATTGATTAATTGATCTTATACTACACAAAGATATATTACATTTTCCTAAACTAATCCAATCTGTAAGTGGTTGGACATATTTCACCCGTTATTGAGATGGTTGTTCCAGTTTAGATAGTTTCATTTATCAATCTAAACCATCTTCCCTACCTTGGCAGTCATTATATCTGGATGGTGTTTAGAGATAGATGGATGAGGTTGCGGGGAGCTGAAGGGTGGGACAAAAAAACAAACAAGATAACTAATGTAAAATATACTGTGCTGTAAAATGTGTATAGTATGTATAATATGGAAGTAGAAGCCAAACATGCTGACTAGACCGGGCATGCGTCCGTGTGCGCCATCGCGCGTGTGTTGATTTTGTACATCCACACCAGACACGATCCAGACATGCAGGTTGAAATATCAAAAAACAAACTCTGAACAAACTATATTAATTTGGGGACAGGTCGAAACACATGAAACATTCATGGACATTTAGCTAGCTACAGTAGCTTGCTGTTGAAGGCCAATTTGTCATGAGATATTATTTTACTTATTTAACCTTTATTTAACTAGGCAAGTCAGTTAAGCATCTCTATTCCAAAATTAAATCTAGAATCGGCTTCCTATTTCACAACAAAGCATCCTTCACTCATGCTGCCAAACATACCCTCGTAAAACTGACTATCCTACCGATCCTTGACTTCGGCGATATCATTTACAAAATAGCCTCCAACACTCTTGGAAATTGGATGCAGTCTATCACAGTGCCATCTGTTTTGTCACCAAAGCCCCATATACTACCCACCACTGCGACCTGTATGCTCTCGTTGGCTGGCCCTCTCTTCATATTTGTCGCCAAACCCACTGGCTCCAGGTCATCTATAAGTCTTTGCTAGGTAAAGTCCCGCCTTATCTCAGCTCACTGGTCACTATAGCAGCACCCACCCATAGCACGTGCTCCAGAAGGTATATTTCACTGGTCACCCCAAAGCCAATTCCTCCTTTGGCCACCTTTCCTTCCAGTTCTCTGCTGCCAATGGCTGGAACGAACTGCAAAAATCACTAAAGCTGGAGACTCATATCTCCCTCACTAGTTTTAAGCACCAGCTGTCAGAGCAGTTCACAGATCACTGCACCTGTACATAGCTCATCTGTAAATAGCCCATCTAACTACCTCATCCCCATACTGTTATTTATTTTGCTCCTTTGCACACTCATCTTCTGCACATCTATCACTCCAGTGTTTAATTGCTATATTTGTAATTATTTTGCCACTATGGCCTATTTATTGCCTTACCTCCCTTATCCTACCTCATTTGCACACATTGTATATAGCATTTTTTCTATTGTATTGTTGACTGTATGTTTGTTGTCCATGTGTAACTTTGTGTTGTTGTATGTTGCACTGCTTTGCTTTATCTTGGCCAGGTCGCAGTTGTAAATGAGAACTTGTTCTCAACTAGCCTACCTGGTTAAATAAAGGGTGAAATAACATTTTTTTTTTTAAATCCCGCCTCTCACATCTCCTCATTCGTTTTAAGGAGCATATACCCACATGGGCGATTAAAAGATTATCTGAGGTCCACACTCCTGTCCAGTTGGTGGTGGGTAAAGCACCTTAAAGTTTGTTGCCAATCTACATATAAAGTGCCCACGTGAGACTAGCACGCCGTCCGCCGTCAGAAAGAGCAGGCAGATTGCCACCGCAGCGAGGATCCTGTGTTCCATCCTGGTGATCGCGTCTGGCTCTCCACCAGGAACCTCCCACCCTACCTGCCCTGTAAGAAGCAATGAAGAAGACTACTACTACTGAAAGAGGAGAGATTACCAGAAACTTACTAGGTTTCCCCTTTTATCTGTGAATTCATTGTTTTAGTAGAGAACACATGATTTTGTGTGACTCAAAATCAGTCGAGATTCTACAAAGATCCAGAAAAAACAGGACCCAATGTTTATATGTCCCTAGTTCAAATCCAGGCTGCATCACATCCGGCCATGATTGGGAGTCCCATAGGGCGGCGCACAATTGGCCCAGTGTTTTCCGGGTTTGGCCGGGGTAGGCAGTCATTGTAAATAAGAATTTGTTCATAACCTGATATGGATAGGGGGCAGTATTTTCACGGCCGGATGAAAAAATTTACCCGATTTAAACTGGTTCCTACTCTTGCCCAGAAACGGGAATATGCATATTATTAGTAGATTTTTTTGCTGTAAAGCCTTTTTGAAATCGGACAACGTGGTTGGATTCAGGAGAAGTTTATCTTTCAAATGCTGTAAAATAGTCGTATGTTTGAAAAATTGAAATTATTGGATTTTTGAGGTTTTTGTATTTCGCGCTATGCGATCCCATTGGCTGTTGGCTAGGGGTTCCGCTGGCGGAACGGGGTTCCGCTAGCAGAACGCCTAGATGTAAGAGGTTAATGTGAGTCTGGAAGGAGAGTTTACAGTCTAACCAGACACCTAGGTATTTGTAGTTGTCCACATATTCTAGGTCAGAACTGTCTAGGAGTCGATGAATACAGCTGCACAATATTGTCTCTTATCGATGGCAGTTATGATATCGTTTAGTACCTTGAGCGTGGCTGAGGTGCACCCATGACCAGCTTGGAAACCAGATTGCATAGCGGAGAAGGTACGGTGGGATTCGAAATGGTCGGTGATCTGTTTGTTAACTTGGCTCTCGAAGACCTTAGAAAGGTAGGGTAGGATAGATATACAAAAGTATTTGATCCCCTGCTGATTTTGTACGTTTGACCACTTACAAATAAATGATCAGTCTATAATTTGAATGGTAGGTTTATTTGAACAGTGAGAGACAGAATAAAAAAATAAATAAAAAAACGCATGTCAAAAATGTTATAAAATGATTTGCATTTTAATGAGGGAAATAAGTATTTGACCCCTTTGCAAAACATGACTTAGTACTTGGTGGCAAAACCCTTGTTGGCGATCACAGAGGTCAGACGTTCCTTGTAGTTGGCCACCAGGTTTGCACACATCTCAGGAGGGATTTTGTCCCACTCCTCTTTGCAGATCTCAAGTCATTAAGGTTTCGAGGCTGACGTTTGGCAACTCGAACCTTCAGCTCCCTCCACAGATTTTCTATGGGATTAAGGTCTGGAGACTGGCTAGGCCACTCTAGGACCTTAATGTGCTTCTTCTTGAGCCACTCCTTTGTTGCCTTGGCCGTGTGTTTTGGGTCATTGTCATGCTGGAATACCCATCCACGACCCATTTTCAATGCCCTGGCTGAGGGAAGGATGTTCTCACACAAGATTTGACGGTACATGGCCCCATCCATCATCCCTTTGATGCGGTGAAGTTGTCCTATCCCCTTAGCAGAAAAACACCCCCAAAGCATAATGTTTCCACCTCCATGTTTGACGGTGGGGATGGTGTTCTTGGGGTCATAGGCAGCATTCCTCCTCCAAACACGGCGAGTTGAGTTGATGCCAAAGAGCTCCATTTTGGTCTCATCTGACCACAACACTTTCACCAGTTGTCCTCTGAATCATTCAGATGTTCATTGGCAAACTTCAGACGGACATGTATATGTATTCTTGAGCAGGGGGACCTTGCGGGCGCTGCAGGATTTCAGTCCTTCACGGCGTAGTGTGTTACCAATTGTTTTCTTGGTGACTGGTCCCAGCTGCCTTGAGATCATTGACAAGATCCTCCCGTATAGTTCTGGGCTGATTCCTCACCATTCTCATGATCATTGCAACTCCACGAGGTGAGATCTTGCATGGAGCCCCAGGCCGAGGGATATTGACAGTTCTTTTGTGTTTCTTCCATTTGCGAATAATCGCACCAAATGTTGTCACCTTCTCACCAAGCTGCTTGGCGATGGTCTTGTAGCCCATTCCAGCCTTGTGTAGGTCTACAATCTTGTCCCTGACATCCTTGGAGAGCTCTTTGGTCTTGGCCATGGTGGAGAGTTTGGAATCTGATTGATTGATTGCTTCTGTGGACAGGTGTCTTTTTTACAGGTAACAAGCTGCGGTTAGGAGCACTCCCTTTAAGAGTGTGCTCCTAATCTCATCTCGTTACCTGTATAAAAGACACCTGGGAGCCAGAAATCTTTCTGATTGAGAGGGGGTCAAATACTTATTTCCCTCATTAAAATGCAAATCAATTTATAACATTTTTGACATGTGTTTTTCTGGATATTTTTGTTGTTATTCTGTCTCTCACTGTTCAACTAAACCTACCATTAAAATGATAGACTGATCCTTTCTTTATCAGTGTGCAAATGTACAAAATCAGCAGGGGATCAAATACTTTCCCCCCCCAATGTAGGTCTGTAGCAGTTTGGGTCTAGAGTGCCTCCCCCTTTGAAGAGGGGGGTGACCGTGGCAGCTTTCCAATCTTTAGGGATCTCAGACGATACGAAAGAGAGGTTGAACAGGCTAGTAATAGGGGTTGCAACAATTTCGGAGGATCATTTTAGAAAGAGAGGGTCCAGATTGTCTTTCCCGGCTGATTTGTGGGGGTCCAGATTTTGCAGTTCTTTCAGAACATCAGCTATCTGGATTTGGGTGAAGGAGAAATGGGGGAGGCTTGGGCAAATTGCTGTGGGGGGCGCAGATCTGTTGGCCGGGGTAGGGGTAGCCAGGTGGAAAGCATGGCCATCCGTAGAAAAATGCTTATTGAAAATCTCAATTATCGCGGATTTATCGGTGGTGACAGTGTTTCTTAGCCTCAGTGCAATGGGCAGCTGGGAGGAGGTGCTCTTATTCTCCATGGACATTACAGTGTCCCAGAACTTTTTGGAGTTTGTGCTACAGGATGCAAAGTTCTGTTTGAAAAGCTAGCCTTAGCTTTCCTAACAGCCTGTGTATATTGGTTCCTAACTTCCCTGAAAAGTTGCATATCGCGTGGGCTCTTCGATGCTAATGCAGTACACCACAGGATGTTTTTGTGCTGGTCAAGGGCAGTCAGGTCAGGAGTGAACCATATCTGTTCCTGGTTCTACATTTTTTGAATGGGGCGTGCTTTTTAAGATGGTGAGGAAAGCACTTTTAAAGAATAATCAGGCATCCTCTACTGACGGAATGAGGTCAATATCCTTCCAGGATACCCGGGCCAGGTCGATTAGAAAGGCCTGCTCGCTTCCTGGTGGAGAGCCAGTCGCGATCACCAGGATGGAACACGGGAGCCTCACTGCGGTGGTGATTTGCCTGCTCTTGCTGACGGCGGACGGCATGCTAGAGTCTCAAATGGGAATCGTTCCATACCTCTTTGCGCACCTGAATCACTCGTCCACCGCAGGAGCGTCGGTCTGGCTTGGAGTCCACGGAGCCAGGGCTGGCTGATAACCCAGAACTCACTGGAAGGGAGTCAGCCTGGTGGAGGAGTGTCGCAAGGAATTCTGGCGGTATTCAGCCCAAGGAAGGAACCGGGCCCAATCCCCCTGCTGGTCCTAGCAGTGACTCTTCAGGAACCTCCACAGCTCCTGGTTCATCCACTCCACCTGCCCCTTGGACTAAGGCCGGTACCCGGAAGTGAGGCTGACCGTGACCCCCAGCTTCTCCATGAAGGCTCTCCATACCCGTGATGTGAATTGAGGGTCACTGTCAGAGACGATGTCCTCCGGAAGGCCATAGTGCCAGAAGACCTTCTATAACAGTGCCTTAGCGACCTGGAGAGCGGTAGGGAGACCAGAGAGGGGAATAAGATGACAGGATTTAGAGAATCTGTCCACAACAACCATAATAGTAGTGTAACCATCAGAAGAGGGGAGATTAGTGACGAAATCAATGGACAGATGAGACCAGGGACGCTGAGGCACGGGAAAGGGAAGGAGTCTTCATGATGGATCGTGCCGGGGAGATTTAGATTGAGCACATACTGAACATGAGTGGACATAGTGTGCAACGTCCTGCGCCAAAGTGGACCACCAGTATTTCTCAGAAAGGGATTCAGTGGTGTGGGTGATACCTGGGTGTCCAGCGGCGAGGGATGGTTTAGTACGGTACCCTGTGTCACTGTGTCAATGCGAGGGGGAGTTAGAGCACTGATTATGCTTACTGGAACGTGGAAGGGGGAAAAGACAGTATTCAAAGGTCAACACTGCGCTGCTCTGAGACAAGCATGGGGACTGGTCTTGATAAATCAATGAGATTTTTATTTTCACTGAATCTCCGTTTGGGTATTGGTTAGCCTACAATTAGGGTGTGGAAACAGTACAGCGCCATATTTTCCTTGCGGATACCCAGAGGGTTTCGTTTTTCTTGGAATAGAAAGACCATAATAATAATCTAATTAATTAAGCTAAATTTAAAATTAATCCCATATACTATGTTCTTACAAAAAAAGGTTTTAAATTCTCTAGTACAGCCAATATCTCTAGTACAGCCAATACAAAAGTTAAACGCTTCTCAAAGATGCCCTCTGGTGGTCAACGTAGCACTAACTAGCATTCATGGCAACAATGGCTGACAATTAAATGACATCCCATAGAATTCTGCGGCAGCCTGCAAGGTATGCTGCAGTATGATGCAACTTTTACAGGAAGAACCACTGTAATAGTGCCAGATCCCAATGGTCGCAGGTATGAGGTGATGTGCAGGGAGGAGGCGAGGGCCTGGTCAATAAAATCCCTCGCCGCACCGGGATCCACTAGAGCTGTACAAACAGTAGGTGAGGGACAGCCAGCCAGTGAAATGGATACTAAAAAAGGTTTGGTGGAAAGTGATGCTTGATTGGGCTGTACCGGACACCGTTGAAGCTGGTGCCCCTCCTGGCCGAAATAGGGACAAACCCTAACTGTCTCCGACGGCGTCGCTCAGCCATGGGGAGTGTGTCCAAGGTAAGATTGTCTCGGCAACCCAGCTCCGTCTGGACCTCTTCGGGCAATCCTCTTCTGAATCGGATGCAGAGTGCCGGTTCATTCCACCCGCTGGATGCTGCCACTGTCCGAACGGTGAGCGCATACTCCGCCGGGGTCATCCTGCTGTAGTTGGAGTAGGCTCTCACTCTCCTCTCTGCCTTCCAGTGGATGGTCGAAGTCCCCCCTGAACAGAGCCATGAACCCAGCTCCTCCTCTGTCCCAGACGGCCGTAGTCCACTCCAACGCCTGTCCGGTCAGCAGAGAAATAACCGTGGCAACCTTGGAATCTGTGGTGGGGGCTACCATCTGATGAGTGAAATGGAGGTAGCACTGGAGTAGAAAGCCAAGGCATTTGGAGGGAGACCCGTCATATTTGTAAGGGAGGGACAAACGGTCATTGCTGACCTGGGCAGACTGTTGGATGGGCTAGGGTGCTGACTTGTGGTAGAGAATCCTCCGCTTGTTGGACGTGACACCCCCTGGAAATGTCAAGACGTTGAAGAATGCAGACGACCTCTTTCATAGCCGCCCCCAGTGGTGCCAGCTGATAACTGATAACAAAAGAGTGTGATATAAGGGTAAGTAATCAGAGAGTCATGAAGTCCAGGTGTGACTAATGATGAGACGCAGGTGTGCGTAAAAGATGGGTTGCCAGGACCGGTGGTTAGTACACCATTGAGCGCCGGAGAGGGGTGCAGGAGTAGATGTGACAGGAGGCTACAGGACTGAAAGTCATCGAATGCAACAATCATGTCTGTCACTAGCAAACACAGTCATAGGTGGTACAGGTACCTCTAAAATCCAATCAAAGGCACCCAGGGAAATAAATATGCAAATAAGGCTTTACATCCTACAGTGTTAAAACAACACCCAAAAAAGAGTTACTGTAACGTCACAGGTGTTAATTCCCTAACACTGAGAATGTGTAATAGCATCAGCTCTAATAAAGTGTTAATTTAAGTTGGAATTTGCAGCACCCATGGTGTTGCACTCTAGGGGTATTAGTTTATCGACACTTAGATTGTTTTTTGTTTAACACTATTTTTGTGGCTTACATACAGTACACACTAAAGAAGTGTTAAACGTGACAGTGTGGGTGTTCAAATTGTGATCTCAAATGTGCTTTGCAGACTGTAGAGATTATGACCATGTGAATATTAGGGTCCCTTTCTTGCCCTTGGCCATCCCCCCAAAAATGTATTTAGGCATTATGACACTGCATCTCATCTGTCAATATAGAGCAGCGAGGGAGAGGTGTGTGTGTGTGTTGCTAACCTGTCTTCTCAAGTTTCTATGTTCACAGGCCTGCTTGTCTCATAGGTCATGTAATGGTCTAGTTTATTTATTTTTACCTCACTTAGAATAATAGTAGAATACGTGTAGCCCCCATGTACGTAAGTGGAGAGATCTGAACCTTTTTCTCACAGGTTGTAGTGCGCTCACCCCATAACCACAGGGTTGTTGGTTCAAGCCCCACTCTTGTTCTTCCCCCTTGATCGCTACAATAGCACTGACTCCACTGTGTTGTGTGTTCTGTTGTGTTTCAGAACTCTATGAAGGTGATGCTGAAGTGTTTGTGGAAGAACTGTGAAAAGGTCCTCAGCACCTCTTCAGGGATCCAGAGACACATCCGCACCGTCCACCTGGGGTAAGGCACCAATCAACTAATCATAGAGCAAGATATAGGTCAACTGCTATAGGTATCCAATCACAATAGTTGAATTGGTAATTGTTGTAACCAATCACTGCATACAGGTCTCCTGAGGACCAATAAGAGAGCAGATATAATACAGTTCACCTTACTCAATTTACTGAAGTATTGTCAAAATATCTACTAAGGAGGTAGTATTTTAGAGTATGTGCTACATTGGTAGCTCTGCCTCTCCATGGGCTCTCAGTGTTTATTATGACTTCTTTATGTCATTAGGTTTGTTAGTCTAGTATCCTCTTACAAAGTACCATAAAGGGATGCAGGGTGGATGGTGGAAGCATATCAACACATCAGGAGGTTTTGCTGGGGTGTTTTTATAGCCTCCTGTTGCTATCCTGCACTCTCTGTCAGTCAGTGAGGGCTATGACCAATGAAGTCCATAAACTCAGTGGCTTTGGCTCAGAGGCCCTGGGTATCACTGCCATCTGCTGGTTAGAGAGAATACAGCATCAGAACAGCTCCTCATTATGATGTGTTATAATGCCTTATTAACATGTTCATAACACTTTACTGATGTAGCTGTAGAGTATTATGAAGCGGTATAATCACTGCATCTTTAGGGTGCTATGAATGTTATTATAAGCCTTCATTAGGGAAAGGGAGGGAGCCACCAACAAGGAGATAGTGAGGTGCTGGACATAGGAGGTAGACTCAATGCTGCAGGACTGTTTTGAGAATACTGATTGGAATATGTTCAAAGATTCATCCACCCAGGACTCATCGATCAACATTGAGGAATATATCGTAACACTATGAACTATTATTATTAATAACACTATTGTTACCTGTTGCTCCATCCACGACCGTAAGTGTGGTGAAGATAGCCCAGTACATCACTGGGACCGTGCTCCCACCGAACCAGGACATCTACTCAAAACAGTGCCTGATGAAGGCCTGCAGCATCATCAAGACCCCACACACCCCAATCAAATGTATTAATAAAGCCCTTTTTACATCAGCCGATGTCACAAGGTGCTATACAGAAACCCAGCCTAAAACCCCAAACAGCAGACAATGCAGATGTAGAAGCAAGGTGGCTAGGAAAAACTCCCTAGAAAGGCAGGAACCTAGGAAGAAACCTAGAGAGGAAACAGGCTCTGAGGGGTGGCCAGTCCTCTTCTGGCTGTGCCGGGTTGAGATTATAACAGTACATGGCAAAGATTTTAAATATTCATAGATGACCAGCAGGGTCAAATAATAATCACAGTGGTTGTAGAGGGTGCAACAGGTCAGCACCTCAGGAGTAAATGTCAATTGGCTTTTCATAGCTGAGCATTCGGAGTTAGAGACAGCAGGTGCGGTAGAGAGAGAGAGTTGAAAACAGCAGAGGTCCGGGACAAGGTAGCACATCCGGTGAACAGGTCAGGGTTCCATAGCTGAAGGCAGAACAGTTGAAACAGCACGACCCAGTGGACAGAGTCATCAGGGCAGGTAGTCCTGAGGCAGGGTTCCAGGGCTCAGGTCCTCCGGGAGGGCGAGGGAGAGAATTAAAGGGAGCATACTTAAATTCACACAGGTAAGACAGGAGAAATACTCCAGATATAACAGACTGACCCTAGCCCCCTGACACACAAACTATTGCAGCATAAATACTGGAGGATGAGACAGGAGGGGTCGGGAGACACCGTGGCCCCATCCGCCGATACCCCCGGACAGGGCCAAACAGGCAGGATATAACCCCACGCACTTTGCCATAGCACAGCCCTCACACCACTAGAGGCATATCTTCAACCACCAATTTACTACCCTGAAACAAAGCTGAGTATAGCCCACGAAGATCTCCCCCACTGCACAACCCAAGGGGGGGGGGCGCCAACCCGGACAAGAAGATCACGTCAGTGACTCAACCCACTCAAGTGACACACCCCTCCTAGGGACGGCATGGAAGAGCACCAGTAAACCAGTGACTCAACCCACGTAATAGGGTTAGAGGCAGAGAATCCCAGGGGAGAGAGGGGAACCGGCCAGGCAGAGACAGCAAGGGCGGTTCGTCACTCCAGTGCCTTTCCATTCACCTTCACACCCCTGGGCCAAACTACACTCAATCATAGGACCTACTGAAAAGATGAGTCTTCAATAAAGACTTAAAGGTCGAGACCGAGTCTGCGTCTCTCACATGGATAGGCAGACCATTCCATAAAAATTGAGCTCTATTGGATAAAGCCCTGCCTCCAGCTCTCTGCGTAGAAATTCAAAGGACAGTAAGGAGGCCTGCGTCTTGTGACTATAGTGTACGTGTAGGTATGTACGGAAGGACCAAATCGGAAAGATAGGTAGGAGCAAGCCCATGTAATGCTTTGTAGGTTAGCAGTAAAACCTTGAAATCAGCCCTAGCCTTAACAGGAAGCCAGTGTAGAGAGGCTAGCACTGGAGTAATATGATCACATTTTTTTGGTTCTAGTCAAGATTCTAGCAGCCGTGTTTAGCACTAACTGAAGTTTATTTAGTGCTTTATCTGGGTAGCCGGAAAGTAGAGCATTGCAGTAGGCTAATCTAGAAGTGACATGGATTAACTTTTCTGCATCATTTTTGGGCAGAAAGTTTTATATTTTTGAAATGTTACGTAAATGGAAAAAAGCAGTCCTTGAAATAGTCTTGATATGTTCATCAAAAGAGAAATCAGGGTCCGGAGTAACGCCGAGGTCCTTCACAGTTTTATTTGAGACGACTGTACAACCATCAAGATTAATTTGCAGCCATCCACTTTCTTTTGTCTGAAACACAGGCTTCCAGGGAGGGCAATTTTGGGGCTTCACCATGTTTCATTGAAATGTACTGCTGTGTATCGTCCGCATAGCAGTGAAAGTTAACATTATGTTTCCGAATGACATCACCAAGAGGTAAAATATATAGTGAAAACAATAGTGGTCCTAAAATGGAACCTTGAGGTACACCGAAACTTACAATTGATTTGTCAGAGGACAAACCATCCACAGAGACAAACTGATATCTTTCCGACAGATAAGACCTAAACCAGGCCAGAACTTGTCCATGTAGACAAATTTGGGTTTCCAATCTCTCCAAAAGAATGTGTTGATTGATGGTGTCAAAAGCAGCACTAAGGTCTAGGAGCATGAGGACAGATGCCGAGCCTTGGTCTGACACCATTAAAAGGTAATTTTCTCAGTGCCACAAGCTGTTCACTAACTTACGGTCGGGCAGATGGTATCGGAGCATCAGGTCTGATACCAACAGGCTCAGAGACAGTTTCTATCTACAAGCCATTAGACTGCTGAACACTTGAACTGGACTGATCACCTACTCTGATTCTCCGCACCTAAGCACACAAGCACTCACTCACGCACACACCCACAGACATATATAGTACCAGTCAAAAGTTTCAACACACCTACTCATTCCAGGGTTTTTTCTTTATTTTTACTATTTTCTACATTGTAGAATAATAGTGAACACGTCAAAACAATGGAATAACACATATGGAATCATGTAGTAACCAAAATGTTAAACAAATCAAAATATATTTTATATTTGAGATTCTTCAAAGTAGCCACCCTTTGCCTTGATGACAGCTTTGCACACTCTTGGCATTCTCTCAACCAGCTTCATGAGGTAGTCACCTGGAATACATTTCAATTAACAGGTGTGCCTTGTCAAAGTTAATTTGTGGAATTTCGTTCCTTCTTAATGCGTTTGAGCCAATCAGTTGTGTTGTGAGAAGGTAGGGGTGGTATACAGAAGATAGCCCTATTTGGTAAAAGAGTTCATATTATGGCAAGAACAGCTCAAATAAGCAAAGAGAAATGACAGTTCATCATTACTTTAAGACATGAAGGTCAGTCAATCCGGAAAATGTTAAGAACTTTGAAAGTTTCTTCAAGTGCAGTCGCAAAAACCATCAAGAGCTATGATGAAACTGGTTTCTCATGAGGATTGCCACAGGAAAAGTAGACCCAGAGTTACATCTACTGCAGAGGATCATTTCAAGTAATAGACACATCTCAACATCAACTGTTCAGAGGAAACTGCGTGAATCAGGCCTTCATGGTCGAATTGCTGCAAAGAAGCCACTTCTAAAGGACACCAACAAGAAGAAGAGACTTGCTTGGGCCAAGAAACACAAGCAATAGACATTAGACAGGTGGAAATCTGTCCTTTTGGTCTGATGAGTCCAAATGTGAGATTTTTGGTTCCAACCGCCATGTCTTTGTGAGACGCAGAGTAGGTGAACGGATGATCTCCGCATATGTGGTTCCCACCGTGAAGCATGGAGGAGGAGGTGCGATGGTGTGGGGGTTTGCTGGTGACACTGTCAGTGATTTATTTAGAATTCAAGGCACACTTAACCAAACCTCCAGGCTGTGTAAGGGCTATTTGACCAGGAAGGAGCGTGATGGAGTGCTGCATCAGATGACCTGGCCTCTCCAATCACCTGATCTCAACCCAATTGAGATGGTTTGGGATGAGGTGGACCGCAGAGTGAAGGAAAAGCAGCCAACAAGTGCTCAGCATATGTGGGAACTCCTTCAAGACTGTTGGAAAAGAATTCCAGGTGAAGCTGGTTGATAGAATGCCAGGAATGTGCAAAGCTGTCATCAAAATATATTTTGATTTGTTTAACACTTTGTTTGGTTACGACATGATTCCATATGTGTTATTTCATAGTTTTGATGCCTTCTCTATTATTCTACAATGTAGAAAATAGTAAAAATAAAGAAAAACCCTTGAATGAGTAGGTGTGTTGAAACTTTTGACTGGTACTGTACATTCATGCTACACACACACACATTACAACTGCTGCTACCAGACTCGTATTATGATTTCTAAATAATGCACAATTCAAACACCCCTCAAATACTCCCTTCCCCAAAACACGTGGAAATAATGGACTATAAATTGTGCCTTTCTCTATTATACTTATGCTAAAATGTTTATTCTATTCTACTGAGCCAATTTCTTTATTTTCATATTATTATATTATTTCTTATTGATGTTGCATTATGGAGAAGGAACCTGCAAGTAAGCATTTCGTTGGACGGTGTATACCATGTGTATCCCGTACGTACGGCTGAATCTTAGAAGCTGCTTCACGTATGTCACCCTCCTATGGTGCAGGCGGAACTGTGACTCGGACTACAGTGATGGGGAGGAGGACTTCTACTACTCAGAGATCGAGGTCAACATGGACAGCCTATCAGAGGGCTTGTCCAGCCTCACGCCCACCTCCCCCACCACTACCGGCCCTCCCCCCATCTTCCCCCCTTTCTCCCACGCCGCCTTTGTTCCCCGCTCTGAGCCCGCCCATATCGTCATGAGGGGACCGCAGGGTCATGCCCCCAGTCTGCTCAGCCAATCAGCTCCCTCCACGCTCTGCCATATCCGTACTGACCACGCCTACCAGGTAAGAACAGTCAGACACACACGTGCACCCACATCCACCTTATTCTCCAATGGCTATGGTACTCTCTGTTGCTATAGAGACTCCAGTAGTTTCATGTACTGTAGCTGTCCTCTACTGCATGACAGATAATGTTTTGGTTCCCCTGGTCTGTGTGTGTTTAGTTCATTATGTCCATGAAACTGAGTTGAACACAGGCTTAAAGCTGCACATGACATGGCACGTCAGATCAATAGATTTCTTTAGGTGAGGCCTTCTCTATTTTACTCCATTTTCCATAGTATCTATCGCCCTTTTCTTTCAGTATCATTCTTTGTCGCTCAACCTCCCTCTACCTCCACTCGTTCACTTCTTCTCTAATCATCTCTCCTCACCTCCCTCTCTCATCTCTCTCTCCCTCCCTCTCTCATCTCCCCTCACCTCCCTCTACCTCCACTCGTTCACTTCTTCTCTAATCATCGCTCCTCACCTCCATCTCATCTCTCTCTCTCTCCCCTCACCTCACCTCCCTCTCTCATCTCCCCTCACCTCCCTCTACCTCCACTCGTTCACTTCTTCTCTAATCATCTCTCCTCACCTCCCTCTCTCATCTCTCCCTCCCTCTCTCATCTCCCCTCACCTCCCTCTACCTCTACTCATTCACTTCTTCTCTAATCATCTCTCCTCACCTCACTCCCTCTCTCATCTCTCCTCATCTCCCTCTTTCATCTCTCTCTCCCTCCCCCCTCACCTCCCTCTACCTCCACTCGTTCACTTCTTCTCTAATCATCTCTCCTCACCTCCCTCTTTCATCTCTCTCTCCCTTTCCCTCTCTCTCCCCCTCACCTCCCTCTACCTCCACTCGTTCACTTCTTCTCTAATCATCTCTCCTCACCTCCCTCTCTCATTTCTCCCTCCCTCTCTCATCTCCCCTCACCTCCCTCTACCTCCACTCGTTCACTTCTTCTCTAATCATCTCCTCACCTCCCTCTCTCATCTCCCCTCACCTCCCTCTACCTCCACTCGTTCACTTCTTCTCTAATCATCTCTCCTCACCTCCCTCTCTCTCCCCCCTCACCTCCCTCTACCTCCACTCATTCACTTCTTCTCTAATCATCCCCCCTCACCTCCCTCTCTCATCTCGCCCTCCCTCCCTCTCTCACTCTCTCTCCTCTTTCTCTCTCTCTCCCTTCTCATCTCTGTCTCTCACCGTGGTGCGGTACTGTGTTTTCCAGGCCACTGCTCCTGTGAGTATTCCTGTGTGTTCGGAGCAGGCTGATGGGAATGAAGGGATTGGGAATAGGGATGGGATCAGTGTGTCCTGGCAGTCCCCTCCTGTCATTTTTAAAGGCTTAACGGTGAGCAGGCTGCTTTCTCTCCCTCTCTTTCTGCATCCTCATATCTCTCTCTTTTATCACTACCCCATCTCTCAACTCTCTACTCTCTACTCCCTACCTCCTACCACCCCCAACTAACCTCTTTTTCAATTTCTCTTTTCCCCTTTCATTCTAGCCCATCTCTCTCCTCCTTCTACTCTACCTCTCTCTGCCTCTACCTCCCAGCCCTGGAGTGTTGTCTACTATGTACACATATTGTCTTTAGTGCTGAACTAGAATCAGTTCAGCCCTAACATAGCCAGAGTGAAGAATAACACGGTCTGAGAGGTGACACTGATCTAGATCCGTAGTTACGTAGACTTCTTTCTGGTCATGTCACATGGTCAGGAAAATCTCAGCGCATTAGGTGTAACCCTTAATGATGGACTGTCATGCTATGATTGGTTGGTGTTGAATGCCCTTTGACCTGTGGTTACCCCTGCAGGGGCCGTTGACTCACATCCGCACGGTGAGCTTCGGGGAGAAGAGACAGCCAGCCCCTCACACACACACCACCATCTGCAAGACACCCCCCTTTACAGCCCCCCTGCCCAAACCAGCACCAGGAACCAGGTACACAGTATGTGTGTTGACCCTTGCTGTGTGAGTGTGTTTATCAACTTCATGGTATTGTAGTGTAAAGTCTAACTGTGTGCCATCGTATTGGTTGCTAAGGAAACCCCGTGGAGAGGCCAAAAAGTGCCGGAAAGTGTATGGCATGGAGAAGAGGGACATGTGGTGCACAGCCTGCCGCTGGAAAAAAGCCTGTCAGCGATTCACTGACTGAACCTCAGTACATCACTGGGATGGACTCTTCCTCTGCCAGCGCTTCAATGAGGTGTCATCTTCCACTGAGGAGATGTGGGGGTTTCTCCGTGATGAAGCCCCTCAGAGCACGCACTGCTTCCTCCTGACCAGCAGGGGTCTCTCTGCTCGCTTCTCCTAGTCCTCAGACAGCTGAACTCACTAACTGATGAAAAAGGCAAAAAAGAAAAATTATTTTGGCTTTGGAATAATTGTTTTTCTTTCTAATGATGAGACTTTTTAGGTAATCAAAAAAAGAAAAATATTATTCAAAACCTTTTCGATTTGTTTTGTATTTTCTAATTTTGTCTGCCTTCACTGTAGGGGAGTGGTTGAAGATTTCAGATAAGCTTTTTGGTATTATGTACTCTCAACTTATTGTTTTTTACTGGTCCGAGTATCACGGAAGCTACTGTGCTTGAGTTTATAAGATCCTGATACCGCTCTCTTGTCAGCATCTTTCAATGCATCTCTGTTAATGTTTTATAACTAAAATCAGATTAACTTCGGGGCTTTTATTTGAATGGATCGTTTTCGATTTTCAACTGTCACTCTTTTGAAATGGGCAGTAAGTCTACCAAAGGAAAAACTAATCAGAATATCTATCCATTCGCTCAGAATTTAGATGCTGCTTATTGAGACGCTCGTCATATCCAAGTGTTATGGAATAACACATCTCATGCTCTTATGGGAATTCAACTCAGAAACTCTAATCACTTTGTTTGGGAAGTAAATCATCCATAGCTACTCATAAGATTCTTGCTTTTTCAAGATATCTATTTCCCTTTCTTCCTTTCTATACCTCTGATATGCATCTTTCAGAAACAACACATCTTTCAACAGATCACTGTAAACTTTGTAACTAGAGTGTTTCTTCTCATTTCTTACATGTGTTTTCAGCGATCAGTTGCCAATGCAACTAGTAGTTGCAAAGTGTAATCACCAGGGTTTGGAAAGTCTTGTCTTGCTTTGATTAATCAGCTCTGTTGTTGATAACAGTTATCAGCAACAACATTAAGCTCTGCTGTAGCACTGCTGGCTACTCAGAGCTCTAGAGTTCATTTTCTGGGTATCATCATAGACAAAGAATACAATCTCATTCTAGTTCTCTAGTCAGTCCTTCTCAACCCTCACTCCCAGTTACAGCTTTTAACTGGTATCTAATGGCGTTGAAATCAACATTATTTGCTTCCCATGAATTGTACCTGGATTCCTGATCAGACATGAGAGCAGATATAGATGTATATTTTTAAACAGATGTATTTTTCTACTCTAGCTAATGTTTTGATTGTTGCCAGCTCTTTGAATGTAGTCTCTACAGGCTCTCTCTCTTTCTGCTCCCAACACTGACTACTAGCCATTACACAAGTTACATCAGCAGGATGCACACACAAACAGGACTCTAAATTAACGGGTGCTCCCAATTTATAAAAAGTTAGGAGCACCACATAAAAAGTTAGGAGCACCAGATGATATATATTGTTTAACTGATTGAGATGCAGCCTATATTGGGCCTATATTAATTCTAGCTACTTTTGAAGCATATGCTGTGCCCCAGAAATGAACACTGTTTAGATAGTTTATAATAAAAGCTCAAATGTTGATACAAATATCTGTCATTGAAATTACGTGGAATGTTAGGTTTCTACATTGTGTAAAATCACTATTTTCCTATTGAGATGCATTACATTGAACATTGTACACTGTTTCTAAGCACGTCAGGTTTGTGATGAGGACATGCAAGAAATCTGACAATCATTCAGTGCTACGATCATTGATGTCCTGAAGAAGCTATCCTTTTTCCTTTCTGTGCCCCTAAATGTTTGGATATACTGGTAAAGTTACCAGGTTGTTAGCTAACTAGCCAATGAGGTAACATGACTGAACAAAGTGTAAACAAATGGTCAAGGGCCCGCGAGTAGTTTTCGAATGGCCCACGAAGTGGTTTATTAACGTAAATTGCGGTCCTGTCGATAGGCTATAGAAAGAAAGAAAACTGCGCTGATAATATGGGCCAGATCTTTTTAACTGGGGTAGAACAAGCTATTTTGTCTGGAGTAATGGTTCTACCATGACGCTAACGACTAGGGGACTCGGAATCAACAGTACTGCGAAGCCGGATCATTACAACAATTATTATTCAGGATACTTTTTTTTATAGGAGCACAGTACACCCCCCCCCCCCCCCCCCAAAAAAAAAAAAATCCAGGTCGCACAGCAAAATGTTTATGGGCGCACTTTAGAGCCCTACGCACACTCACGCACGTGCACATCCTGAAGTGCCACCTGGCCTCTTACCTCAGCTCACCTTGAACTTGTTTCGACGGCCACAGTCAGTGGCAGTGTTGGATAGCATCAAAACTACTGCAGGCAACTGCCTGCCGACTGACTGATCTACAAATCACCTTCCATCATAAATAACGACTCATTATTATTTGTAGATCAGTCAGTCACAATTTACCCATGATATATTGCGTCTTTTGTCCTATCGAACACAGCCTATGACTTTCCAGTCTTTGGCTGTTTTACACGTCTGTTGTCATGTTAACACATGCGCTCTCAGCTGTCACACATTCTAATTGACATGACGTCGGTAGAAGGCCATTCTAAGACGGCTGGCCGTGACTGTTATGTCTTGCTATTTTTTGGGTACAACAAACAAACAATCTAACCAACTGGATTGTTTTTAGGGCTCTATTCATCCATATCACTGAATCGTTACAGATTGCGTAATGGTAATTTCCGATTTAGCCGACATATGCAGCGTTTGAGTGAATGCAATCTCTGTTAACAGGGAATGTTGCCTTTAAATTTTAATTACACTGTCACGCTGAACTTTCCCGATACGTATTTAATAGAGCCCCGTACATGCCATGTCAGTCTTTTCCTTGATAACCATTACCAACAAATAGGGTCATGTTTGTTGGCTAGTAACCTTGCTGTCAGGCATTCTGTCAGAGAGAGAAGCCGTGTCTTACAGAACCTCACTGGTCAGAGTGGAGAGTAGGCTGGTAATTAATGGTCAGAAACTTCACTAAGTGCCAATGAAAATAACATTACGAGGAAAAATGATGTACCTAAAGAAATTGCACTAACTTGCACTGTACAAAGACATGTTTTTATACATGGAGATTTTATATACACAGATTTTGAAGTGAAATTTAATTTGAGGTTGTTTTATTTTGGGTCATCACTGATGGTGTTGAAATGGGGTTTCAGGGATGGGGCTTGGATTCCCCCATAAGAACGTTCTGAACCTGTATGTCTAGTTCTCTCTGTGTGTGGTGTACACAGCCCAATGGGGCCCACAATGTTGTCTGGAATAGTGTGGTACTGGATACAGTCTTAGAAAAAAAGGCTTCCAAAAGGGTTATTCGGCTGTCCCCATAGGAGAACCCTGTTGGGTTCCAGGTAGAACACTTTTTGTTTTCTAGTAGAACCCTTTTGAGTTCCATGTAGTCTCTGTGGAAAGGGTTCTACATGGAACCCAAAATGGTTTTACCTGGAACCAAAAGGGTTCTACATGGAACCAATAAGGGTTCTTCAAAGGATTCTCCTATGGGACGAAGAACCATTTGGTTCTAGATAGCACCTTTTCTGTTAAGAGTGTAGTACAGCACGGTACTTTGTGAGTAAGGGTTTCCCCGCAACCTGTTTATTGTGTATAGGCACCAAGATGACCCCTGAAGTCACATCTCAGGCAGTCTGCCCTAACGTGGTAATATTTTGCTGGTCCAGCATTATCAATGGTTGCTAGTTGTCGTCTTCAGAACAGATCAATCATGGTGTTTCAACGACATGGGGCTTCCTACACAGCCTACTCATACACTGCTTTCAAAAACATTTTGTTTAGTCTTCCTTTATATAAATGGCAAGTGGCTTTTTCAAATTTTATTGAGATGAGAGAGAAGAGATTTTATTTCCGGACTGACTCCTATTTTGGACTCCTGTCTGATTCTGATTTGATTTGAAGTGAGCACTTAAACACACCCGCTCAGCTCTCTCTCAATCCATCCCCCAGCCAAAGCACCTGACACTTCTCCACCAATCGACTGGCAGCAGATTGACCAGTCATACTTTTGATTTGCATCAGACCAATCAAGTCCATTGTTCTCAATTTCAGTCACATCCCTATCCCTGCCACAAACCTGCATATATTTTTTTATTGCACTAAATTGGCCTTATGGGTCACTGGCCAGGGCTAATGCAAAGGGAACACTATTTAACTGTTACCTGCCAGCAGCATACCACCCTGCATCCCACTGCTGGCTTTCCTCTGAAGCTAAGCAGGGTTGGTCCTGGATGGGAGACCAGATGCTTCTGGAAGTGGTGTTGGAGGGCCAGTAGGAAGCACTCTTTCCTCTGGTGTAAAAAATATATATTTATCCTAGGGCAGTGATTGGGGACATTGCCCTGTGTAGGTGCTGTCTTTCAGATGGGAAGTTAAACGGGTGTCCTGACTCTCTGTGGTCACTAAAGATCCCATGTCACTTATCATAAGAGTAGTGGTGTTAACTCTGGTGTCCTGGCTAAATTCCCCATCTGGCCCTCATACCATCATGGCCACCTAATCATCCCCAGCTTCCAGTTGGCTCATTCATCCCGATGTAACTATTCCCCAGGTTGTTGCTGTAAATGAGAATGTTTTTAGGAGACCTGAGGCTTTGGAAGGATTTGGTGTGTTTGGAGAACTGGGGCTTTATGATAGGTGTTGAAAGAGGAAGTGGGTCAAGCAGTGACGATTATTAGATATGGATTTGTAGTTTCAGGGCTTTCCTGTACATATGCAACGTAAAGAGAACCGTGATGCTATTTTCATGCTGTTGTTTTTCTGTTATACAAAAAGGAAACTTTCTAAGGTACAATTGCTCAGAATATTTTTTTCTTCATATTTTTTAAAGGGCAATTGAGAAGCTATAGTGAATATAACATGTACGTACTTGTATATTGCATTTTAGGGGAAAAGGGGAGAAAAAACTTTGATGAATTTTAAACCTACAAAAAGAAAAGCTTGTTTTCTTTCTTGTTGTAATGCTGGCTAGTTTCTACTGCCTGTAGAGAACTGTTAGTGCACTCTGACTTCAGTATCGAAAAACATTTAACATACACACTAACAGTTGACCTATCACTTGTGTATCATATCTATACCACAACCATGCAGTATTGCTTCACCTTCTTACATTGTGCAATGATATGCTTTAATTGGAACAAGAACTAACTTGACCTTTTGATTACCTTTCTTTGAGCCACCTGTGTGTGATCTATTACGAATGCATTTATTGGCATGTAGGCGTTTATTTAGGCAGTTATAATGAGTCCTTGGCTTTATGAATGCTTATAGTGGTCCATATACTGCACTCTTCCCACTTAGTGTAATGCATATAATGAATATGTTTATGAAGGGGTAATGCATTTGTTAAGGTGGTCATAAGGAACCATGAGCTGTTGTGAATGCTTATGACAAGTCGTATAATACACTATGGAGTGATCGACTGTGCTATAAATGCAGTCATAATGATTTGTACACGATTCATAAAATCTGCTACCTACCTTTTCTGTCTCCCTTCCTGCCAAATATGGATTTATCGGAATACATGTTGTTGTTATTATCTTTTGTGGTAATGTTGTATGTAATGAGGAAGTGTGTTACCCAGAGAAATAGAATTCTAGTTCCATGGTTTTACCTTTGAGGATTCTGTTTCCATTCCAACAGGCCGCTTGCCTCGGTGTCTGTCTGTTCCGTACCTGTACATTTCCCTGTCATAACTTCAGTGACTTCCTCTCTATCTCCTACTCTATTTCTCTCCATTAAATGTTCTATTTTTTCCTGTCTCTTTCTCTTTCAAAATGTACTGTAGTCCCAAGTCATTACCCAGTATATTAAGCTAACCAAGCCCTTGAAATATGTTCTGTGATTCTATTCTTTGTTTGCTTTTTGAATGTCGATGTTGTTGAGTCCAGCCCAACAGCTCAGCAGCAGCAAAGCCAATGGATGTCCATCAAAATGTAATTCATCTTCATCGCCATGGCAGCTCCGCTCAACTCTGTGCTTCTTCTTCTATCGTACTCGTAAACGACACACCTATTTGATCTGTTTGTCTTTCTGTCACGGTTTTACCTGTCTTTGATCTGTTTGTCTTTCTGTCACGGTTTTACCTGTCTTTGATCTGTTTGTCTTTCTGTCACCGTTTTACCTGTCTTTGATCTGTTTGTCTTTCTGTCACCGTTTTACCTGTCTTTGATCCGTTTGTCTTTCTGTCACCGTTTTACCTGTCTTTGATCTGTCTAAATGTTTTTCTCCTGCTGTGCCATGTCTTTACTGAGCCTTATTGTTGGCTGGAGTGAAACTGACCTTATTTTTGTTTCTTTATTATCTTGTTCATGTTGATTGATTGATGTTCTCTCATTATGTGTGGTGCAGAAGAGTGATTTGTTTTATTGCTCATGTCTGTCTGTGACATGTCCTCGAGTGGATGGATGACTTGATGTCATGAAGATGATGTTGAAAATAAGGCAGGTGATGTAAATGTGATAGAGAGAAAATAAACACGAATGGAATATGTATTCTGTCTCTCTTTCTTCTGTGTGTGTGTGTGTGTTTTCGTCATAGGCAAAATTGCTCCCACCCCCCATATTCAGAACAGGTGGATTCGTCCCCCTCAATTTCTTAAAAATAAAAATACATATTTAAAAAATGTATATTGATTGGGGGCCCCTGGAGTTTGGGGCCCCCCAGATAGCATATGCAAGTTTCATAAGCACTGGTAAAATGTGTTGAATTGCAGTAAATTTGCTTTTAACTGTCAAAAAACGAATCTCAGCCTCATGGCCAGAATGGAGGTAGGTGCCCCAAGATGCATTAGTCCGACCCTATTCAGACGCACTGCGATCCTTGGTGCCCCCCATTCTCATTGGGTCAAAGCGCTGTCAATCTAGCTCAGATTGAACAACAAAAGAGGGTGCATTCCTTCTGGTTTTCCCGTTGGCTGGCATTTTACAGTATTATAATGATTATATATAAAAAACATCTGGACTAGGTATAAAGTAGGCAAACTCCAGCTAAATGATGCTGTGGCGCTAGCTAGCTAACTAACATCAGCAGACAAACTAAAAGGTTCGTTTGCATTTTCCAGTTATATAAATGGTTTGTTTATGTTTGTATTGGAACAAAACAACCTTATTTTGGCTTGTGACGAGGTAAGAAAAAGGAAAGTTTTGACTGGATAATTTGAACGAATCATCATCGATGTTTTTTTTTTTCCTGCCACAGTGGACTGAAAATGACAGCTGCGTTCTTAGTTCCACTACAAATTGGTGTTTATTACATACACAGACAGGTACTAAACCAAAGATTCTGATCTGTTTTAAGCAATTTAACATTTACATCATTTAGCAGACGCTCTTATCCAGAGCGACTTACAAATTGGTGCAATCACCTTATGATATCCAGTGGAACAACCACTTTACAATAGTACATCTATCTTTTTTGGGGGGCGGGAGGGTTAGAAGGATTACTTAATCCTATCCCAGTTATTCCTTAAAGAGGTGGGGTTTCAGGTGTCTCTGGAAAGTGGTGATTAACTCCGCTGTCCTGGCGTCGTGAGGGAGCTTGTTCCACCATTGGGGTGCCAGAGCAGTGAACAGTTTTGACTGGGCTGAGCGGGAACTGTGCTTCCGCAGAGGTAGGGAGGCGAGCAGGCCAGAGGTGGATGAACGCAGTGCCCTTCTTTGGGTGTAGGGACTGATCAGCGCCTGGAGGGACGGAGGTGCCGTTCCCCTCACAGCTCCGTAGGCAAGCACCATGGTCTTGTAGCAGATGCGAGCTTCAACTGGAAGCCAGTGGAGTGTGCGGAGGAGTGGGGTGACGTGAGAGAACTTGGGAAGGTTGAATACCAGACGGGCTGCGGCGTTCTGGATGAGTTGTAGGGGTTTAATGGCACAGGCAGGGAGGAGCCCCACCAACAGCGAGTTGCAGTAATTCAGACGGGAGATGACAAGTGCCTGGATTAGGACCTGCGCCGCTTCCTGTGTAAGGCAGGGTCGTACTCTGCGAATGTTGTAGAGCATGAACCTACAGGATCGGGTCACCGCCTTGATGTTAGCGGAGAACGACAGGGTGTTGTCCAGGGTCACGCCAAGGCTCTTAGCACTCTGGGAGGAGGACAATGGAGTTGTCAACCGTGATGGCGAGATCATGGAACGGGCTGTCCTTCTCCGGGAGGAAGAGCAGCTCAGTCTTGCCAAGGTTCAGCTTGAGGTGGTGATCCGTCATCCACACTGATATGTCTGCCAGACATGCAGAGATGCGATTCGCCACCTGGTTATCAGAAGGGGGAAAGGAGAAGATTAATTGTGTGTCGTCTGCGTAGCAATGATAGGAGAAACCATGTGAGGATATGACAGAGCCAAGTGACTTGGTCTATAGCGAGAATAGGAGAGGGCCTAGAACTGAGCCCTGGGGGACACCAGTGGTGAGAGCACGTGGTGCGGAGACGGATTCTCACCACGCCACCTGGTAGGAGCGACCTGTCAGGTAGGACGCGATCCAAGTGAGCCGCGCCGTAGATGCCCAACTCGGAGAGGGTGGAGAGGAGGATCTGATGGTTCACAGTATCAAAGGCAGCAGATAGGTCTAGAAGGATGAGAGCAGAGGAGAGAGAGTTAGCTTTAGCAGTGCGGAGAGCCTCCGTGACACAGAGAAGAGCGGTCTCAGTTGAATGACCAGTCTTGAAACCTGACTGATTTGGATCAAGAAGGTCATTCTGAGAGAGATAGCAAGAGAGCTGGCCAAGGACGGCACGCTCAAGAGTTTGAGAGAAAAGAAAGAAGGGATACTGGTCTGTAGTTGTTGACATCGGAGGGATTGAGTGTAGGTTTTTTGAGAAGGGGTGCAACTCTCGCTCTCTTGAAGACGGAAGGGACGTAGCCAGCGGTCAAGGATGAGTTGATGAGCGAGGTGAGGTAAGGGAGAAGGTCTCCGGAAATGGTCTGGAGAAGAGAGGAGGGGATAGGGTCAAGCGGGCAGGTTGTTGGGCGGCCGGCCGTCACAAGTCGCAAGATTTCATCTGGAGAGAGAGGGGAGAAAGAGGTCAAAGCATAGGGTAGGGCAATGTGAGCAGGACCAGCGGTGTCGTTTGACTTAACAAACGAGGATCGGATGTCGTCAACCTTCTTTTCAAAATGGTTGATGAAGTCATCCGGAGAGAGGGAGGGGGGGGGGGGGGGGATTCAGGAGGGAGGAGAAGGTGGCAAAGAGCTTCCTAGGGTTAAATGCAGATGCATGGAATTTAGAGTAGTAGAAAGTGGCTTTAGCAGCAGAAACAGAGGAAGAAAATGTAGAGAGGTGGGAGTGAAAAGATGCCAGGTCCGCAGGGAGGCTAGTTTTCCTCCATTTCCACTCGGCTGCCCGGAGCCCTATTCTGTGAGCTCGCAATGAGTCGTCAAGCCACGGAGCAGGAGGGGAGGACCGAGCCGGCCGGGAGGATAGGGGACATAGGGAGTCAAAGGATGCAGAAAGGGAGAAGAGGAGAGTTGAGGAGGCAGAATCAGGAGATTGGTTGGAGAAGGATGGAGCAGAGGGAAGAGATGATAAGATGGTAGAGGAGAGAGTAGCAGGAGAGAGAGAGCGAAGGTTGAGGGGCAGAGTGAGTAGTGTTGGAGGAGAGCGAGAGGGAAAAGGATACAAGGTAGTGGTCGGAGACTTGGAGGGGAGTTGCAGTGAGATTAGTAGAAGAACAGTATCTAGTAAAGATGAGTGAGTAGGGGGGGACGGTGAGAGGGTGAGGTCGAAAGAGGAGAGGAGTGGAAAGAAGGAGGCTGAGAGAAATTAGTCAAAGGTAAACGTAGGGAGGTTAAAGTCACCCAGAATTGTGAGGGGTGAGCCATCCTCAGGAAAGCAACTTATCAAGGCGTCAAGCCCATTGAACTCTCCAAGGGAACCTGGAGGGCGATAAATGATAAGGATGTTAAGCTTGAATGGGCTAATGACTGTGACAGCATGGAATTCAAAGGAGGAGATAGACAGATGGGTCAGGGGAGAAAGAGAGAATGTCCACTTGGGAGAGATGAGGATTCCAGTGCCACCACCCCACTGACCAGATGCTCTCGGGGTATGCGAGAACACGTGGTCAGACGAGGAGAGAGCAGTAGGAGTAGCAGTGTTTTCTGTGGAAGTCCATGTTTCCGTCAGCGCCAAGAAGTCGAGGGACTGGAGGGTAGCATAGGCTGAGATGAACTCTGCCTTGTTGGCCGCAGACCGGCAGTTCCAGAGGCTGCCGGAGACCTGGAATTCGACGTGGGTCGTGCGCGCTGGGACCACCAGGTTAGAGTGGCAGCGGCCATGCGGTGTGAAGCGTTTGTGTGGCCTGTGCAGAGAGGAGAGAACAGGGATAGACAGACACATAGTTGACAGGCTACACTAATGCAAAGGAGATTGGAATGAAAATTAACCTCTATGGAGTGCACCCGTGGTGCACTCCATCAACAGCAGGTGCATTTCAAGAGCGGCAAATTTGAATCCAAATAAATGTCAAAATTCAAATTTTTCAAACATACAACTATTTTACACCCTTTGAAAGATAAACATCTCCTTAACCTCTTGGGGCTAGGTGGGACGCTAGCGTGCCACCCGTGGTGCACTCCATCAACAGCAGGTGCATTTCAAGAGCGGCAAATTTGAATCCAAATAAATGTCAAAATTCAAATTTTTCAAAAATACAACTATTTTACACCATTTGAAAGATAAACATCTCCTTAATCTAACCACGTTTTACGATTTCAAAAAGGTTTTACGGCGAAAGCATAAATTTAGAGTATGTTAGGACAGTACATTTACAAGAGTTGTGTGTAATGTTTTGTCAAGTCAAAGACAGGGTCACCAAAACCATAAAACCAGCTAAAATGATGCACTAACCTTTTACAATCTCCATCAGATGACACTCCTAGGACATTATGTTAGACAATGCATGCATTTTTAGTTCTATCAAGTTCATATTTATATCCAAAAACAGCGTTTTACTATGGCATTGATGTTGAGGAAATCGTTTCCCTCCAATAACCGGCAGTCAAGTCAGCGTCACAAATTAAATAATTAAAATTAGAAAACATTGGTAAAATATTATATTGTCATTTAAAGAATTATAGATTTACATCTCTTGAACGCAATCAACTTGCCAGATTTAAAAATAACCTTACTGGGAAATCACACTTTGCAATAATCTGAGCACTGCGCCCAGAAAAATACGCGTTGCGATACAGACTAGACGTCATGTTGGGGAGATCTAAAATCGAAAATACTATGTAAATAATCCATTACCTTTGATTCTCTTCATCAGATGTCACTTCCAGGTATCACAGGTCCATAACGAATGTAGTTTTGTTCAAAAAAGCTCATCATTTATGTCCAAAAATCTCCGTCTCGTTAGCACATGATGTAAGCCAGCCGGACTTCTCGTCATGAACGAGGGGAAAAAATATATTTCTGTTCGTTCAAACATGTCAAACGTTGTATAGCATAAATCATTAGGGCCTTTTTTAACCAGAACATGAATAATATTCAAGGTGGACGAATGCATACTCTTTTATAACGTATTGGAACGAGGGTACCCAAGATGAACTCGCGCGCAAGGTGTCTAATGGGCCATCATCGTTCCATGGCTCTTGTTCGGTCAGATCTCCCTCCAGAAGACTCAAAACACTTTGTAAAGGCTGGTGACATCTAGTGGAAGCAATAGGAAGTGCCAAAATATTCCTAAACCCCTGTGTTTTTCAATGGGATAGGTTTAAAGTCAATACAACACATCAGGTATCCACTTCCTGTCAGAAAATGTCTCAGGGTTTTGCCTGCCAAATGAGTTCTGTTATACTCACAGACACCATTCAAACAGTTTTGGAAACTTTAGAGTGTTTTCTATCCATATATAATAAGTATATGCATATTCTAGTTACTGGGTAGGATTAGTAACCAGATTAAATCGGGTACATTTTTTTTATCCAGACGTGCAAATGCTGCCCCCTAGACCCAACAGGTTAATCTAACCACGTTTTACGATTTCAAAAAGGTTTTACGGCGAAAGCATAAATTTAGAGTATGTTAGGACAGTACATTTACAAGAGTTGTGTGTAATGTTTTGTCAATTCAAAGACAGGGTCACCAAAACCATAAAACCAGCTAAAATGATGCACTAAGCTTTTACAATCTCCATCAGATGACACTCCTAGGACATTATGTTAGACAATGCATGCATTTTTAGTTCTATCAAGTTCATATTTATATCCAAAAACAGCGTTTTACTATGGCATTGATGTTGAGGAAATCGTTTCCCTCCAATAACCGGCAGTCAAGTCAGCACCACAAATTAAATAATTAAAATTAGAAAACATTGGTAAAATATTATATTGTCATTTAAAGAATTATAGATTTACATCTCTTGAACGCAATCAACTTGCCAGATTTAAAAATAACCTTACTGGGAAATCACACTTTGCAATAATCTGAGCACTGCGCCCAGAAAAATACGCGTTGCGATACAGACTAGCCGTCATGTTGGGGAGATCTAAAATCGAAAATACTATGTAAATAATCCATTACCTTTGATTCTCTTCATCAGATGTCACTTCCAGGTATCACAGGTCCATAACGAATGTAGTTTTGTTCAAAAAAGCTCATCATTTATGTCCAAAAATCTCCGTCTTGTTAGCACATGATCTAAGCCCGCCGGACTTCACTTCATGAACGAGGGGAAAAAATATATTTACGTTCGTTCAAACATGTCAAACGTTGTATAGCATAAATCATTAGGGCCTTTTTTAACCAGAACATGAATAATATTCAAGGTGGACGAATGCATTCTCTTTTATAACGTATTGGAACGAGGGTACCCAACATGAACTCGCGCGCCAGGTGTCTAATGGGCCATCATCGTTCCATGGCTCTTGTTCGGTCAGATCTCCCTCCAGAAGACTCAAAACACTTTGTAAAGGCTGGTGACATCTAGTGGAAGCAATAGGAAGTGCCAAAATATTCCTCAGCCCCTGTGTTTTTCAATGGCATAGGTTTAAAGGTAATACAACACATCAGGTATCCACTTCCTGTCAGAAAATGTCTCAGGGTTTTGCCTACCAAATGAGTTCTGTTATACTCACAGACACCATTCAAACAGTTTTAGAAACTTTAGGGTGTTTTCTATCCATATATAATAAGTATATGCATATTCTAGTTACTGGGTAGGATTAGTAACCAGATTAATTCGGGTACATTTTTTTATCCAGCCGTGCAAATACTGCCCCCTAGCCCTAACAGGTTAACTAAACAACTGGGGAAGCGAGAGAGCAGGGCCTCCTTCACTAACCATTCACTGAAACACTCAAATATAACTTTGACAACTTCCACTTTAGAAATTATAATGTAATAATTTAATTCAGAATGTTGATATCATCCTAAAAAGCACAGTTACAAGTGTCTCTTAACATTACCATCCACTTATGAGTAACCTCTAAATATACAACATTATTCATGAACAAAACACTGTGTGTATGACTTTGTGCTTAAAAGAATCAAACTTTTCTGAAGACAACAGAAAAAGCGTGCCTTCCTCTCATTGTGCATCAACATGATTTGAGTATGAGCACGCAGGGAAAATGTAAGTACACACTCCCCTACTCCCAGGATGCAGGCATGCATATTAACAAATCAACATGACATTAATATATGAACCTGGTGAAATTCACACAGTACTTTAACAACTGTTACATGTGTATTGTAGTAAAACGGTCTGTCCACCATAGGAAAATTAGCCTTATATAAAATAATTTATTATTTCGATTTAGGATGATACTAAATTAAGCACACTCACATATTTTTACAACAATTCCATTTGTTTCTCACTACTTTAACCATGGAGAGAAAAAATATCCTAATTACAATTTAACCAGGCACTCTAGACTAGAGTTTCCATAGTGACTCTGCAGCAGCCTGAAACTTTGACGTTCCTTCTATAAACTCTTCTTTGCAAGAATCAATGGGTATATATAATTTACATACGGATTGTCCCTTTAAATCAGACCAGACCATAAAGTTAGCTCTTAAATGTAGCTTTATGTAAGTTAAAGGTGCACTATGCAGCAATTGCTCCACCATTTCAAAAATTCCAGTAGTTCACCTAATGACAAGACAAGCATAGAAAATGTAGAGAATCATTGTACCACCTAAACCACTGTGAAATATATGTTCAATAACCCATACTGTATTTTCATCTATTTGAAGCTGGTGTACAAAACTGAAAGTAAAAGACAGAAATGAAACTTAGCAAAAGGAAGCATTGAACTGGCGCACATAGAACAGATCTACAGCTTCTTAGCTTTGCTTTCAATGGGAATGACATATCTATAATTCAAATTTCTATGTGAATTTGGCCAGGTTGCCCAAAAAGTGACATATTGTAGCTTTAATGGTAGCTGACATTCAATTGAGCAAAGGTCACTGCAAAACATATAAACTCAAGCTAGCTACCATGGTTAGCTAACCTGGCCTGAGTATTTGTATGCATGTATGTATTACACTTTAGATTATTGGCCAAATGCAACATGTAAACTGTTGGTCCAATGTTTCATGAGCTAAAAAAAAGAAAAATTCCATGAATTTTTCCATATAACACAAAAAGCTTATTTCTCTCCAATTTGGTGCACAAATTTGTTTACATCCCTGTTAGTGAGCATTTCTCCTTTGCCAAGATAATCCATACACCTGACAGGTGTGGCATATGAAGAAGGTGATTAAACAGCACGGTCATTACACAGTGCACATTGTATTGGGGACAAAAAAAGACCACACAACACAAAGCCACAGATTTCTCAAGTTTTGAGGGAGCGTGCAATTGTCATGCTGACTGAAGGAATGTTCACCAGAGTCGTTGCCAGAGAATTTTAATTTAAATTCACTACCATAAGTCAGGTCGTTTTTGAGAATTTGGGAGTACGTCCGAACAGCCTCACAACCGCAGACCACGTGTAACCACGCCAGCTCAGGACTTCCACATCCGGCTTCTTTACATGCGGGATCGTCTGAGACCATCCAACAAGACAGCTGATGAAACCGAGGAGTATTTCTGTCAGTAATAAAGCATTTTGTGGGGAAAAACTCATTCGGATTGGCTTGGCCTGGCTCCCCAGTGGGTGGGCCTATGCCCTCCCAGGCCCACCCATGGCTACGCCCCTGCCAAGTCATGTGAAATCCATAGATTAGGGCGTAATGAATTTATTTCAACTACTGATTTCCTTATATGAACTCAGTAAATTTGTTGAAATTGTTGCATGTTGCGTATTGTGTGTATTTTCATGAGGAAAACATTTAATTTAATCAATTTTAGAACGTAACAAAATGTGGAAAATGCAAATACAGTTGTCATCAGAAAGTTTTCAGACCCCCTTTTTCCACATTTTGTTAGGTTGCAGCCTTATTCTAAAATGGATAAAATAAGTATAATTCCTCTTTAAATCTATACACAATATCCCATAATGACGAAACAAAAACAAATTATTAGAAATTTTCTGCAAATGTATTAAATAAAAAAACAAAAATATGTTATTTACATAAGTATTCAGACACTTTGCTATGAGACTCGAAATTGAGCTCAGGTGCATCCTGTTCCCATTAATCATCCTTGAGATGTTTCTACAACTTGATTGGAGTCCGTCCACCTGTGTTAAATTCAATTCATTGGACATTATTTGGATAGCCAAATACATTTTAACTCAGTTTTTCATAATTCCTGACATTTAATCCGAGTAAAAATTCCCTGTCTTAGGTCAGTTAGGATCACCACTTTATTTTAAGAATGTGAAATGTCAGAATAATAGTAGAGAGAATTATTTATTTCAGCTTTCATTTCTTCCTCTACATTCCCAGTGGGTCAGCAATGTACATACACTCAATTAGTATTTGGTAGCATTGCCTTTAAATTGTTTAACTTGGGTAAAACGTTTCAGGTAGCCTTCCACAAGCTTCCCACAATAAGTTGGGTGAATTTTGGCCCATTCCTCCTGACAGAGCTGGTGTAACTGAGTCAGGTTTGTAGGCTTCCTTGCTAACACACGCTTTTTCAGTTCTGCCCACAACATTTCTATAGGCTTGAGGTTAGGGCTTTGTGATGGCCACTCCAATACCTTGACTTTGTTGTCCTTAAGCCATTTTGCCACAACTTTGGGAGTGTGCTTGGGGTCATTGTCCATTTGGAAGACCCATTTGCGACCAAGCTTTAACTTCCTGACTGATGTTTTGAGATGTTGCTTCAATATATCCACATAATTTTCCTCCCTCATGATGCCATCTATTTTGTGAAGTGGACCAGCCCCTCCTGCAACAAAGCACCCCCACAACATGATGCTGCCACCCTCGTGCTTCACGGTTGGGATGGTGTTCTTCTGCTTGCAATCCTCCCCCTTTTTCCTCCAAACATAATGATGGTCATTATGGCCAAACAGTTCTGTTTTTGTTTCATCAGACCAGAGGACATTTCTCCAAAAAGTACCATCTTTGTCCCCATGTGCAGTTGCAAACCGTAGTCTGGCTTTTTTTATGGCGGTTTTGGAGCAGTGTCTTCTTCCTTGCTGAGCAGCCTGTCAGGTTATGTCGATATAGGACTGGTTTTACTGTGGATATAGATCATTTTGTACCTGCTTCCTCCAGCATCTTCACAAGGTCCTTTGCTGTTGTTCTGGGATTGATTTGCACTTTTCGCACCAAAGTACGTTCATCTCTAGGAGACAGAACGCGTCTCCTTCCTGAGCGGTATGATGGCTGCGTGGTCCCATGGTGTTTGTACAGATGAACTATTGTTTGTACAGATGAATGTGGTACCTTCAGGTGTTTGGAAATTGCTCCCAAGGATGAACCAGACTTGTGGAGGTCGACAATTTTTTCGTTGGCTGATTTCTTTTGATTTTCCCATGATGTCAAGCAAAGAGGCACTGAGTTTGAAGATAGGCCTTGAAATACATCCACAGGTACACCTCCAATTGACTCAAATGTCAATTAGGCTATCAGAAGCTTCTAAAGCCATTGTCACGTCCTGACCAGCAGAGGGAGTAGTTGTTTAGTATTTTGGTCAGGACGTGGCAGAGGGATGTTTGTTTTGTATGGTGGGGGTTTTGTGTCTGTTGTAGAGGGGTTTTTGATTTATGTGTTCCTGGGTTTTGGGTGTATGTTCTAGGTTAGTATGTTCTAGGTTGTATTTCTGCATTCTGTCTAGTTTAGGTTTTCTATGTTTAGGTTTGGGTGCTGGACTCTCAATTGGAGGTAGGTGTTTCTCGTTGCCTCTGATTGAGAGTCCTATATATGGGTAATTGTTTGGTGTAGTGTTGTGGGAGATTGTTTCTTGTTTTGCGTGTGTGAGCATGACAAGACTGTTTTGTTGTTCGTGAGTTCTTCGTTTTTGTTATTTTGGTGTTCACTTTATTTTAAAATAAATACAAGATGAGCATCCACATTCCTGCTGCGTTTTGGTCCTCCATTCCCGACGACAACCATTACAGAATCTCCCACCACAAATGGACCAAGCAGCGGAGTAAGGAGCAAGGGGAATTCGGTGAGGACCGGGAACGCTACCAGGGTACACGACTGGCGAGGAAACCGGAGAGGCAGCCCCAATAATTTTTTGGGGGGAGGCACACGGACAGATCGGCGGAGCCGAGGATGGAACAGGAGCTAGTCGGGGTAAAATTGGAGGTGAGAGAAACAGAGACTATAAAGGAGTTGATGGGAAAATTGGAGGAGAAAAGGATGAGAGAGCTACTGTGTTGGTGTATTAGGCACGACATTCGCCCTACAGAGCGTGTCCTAATGATATCACCTGAGTTAGCGTTTTATACTAGTCCTGAGGTGCGTGCTAGCTGTCTGGTGAAGATAGTACCAGCAACACGCACCAGGCCTCCAGTTTGTCAGCCCAGTCCAACTTGTCCTGTTCCCGCTCCCCGCACTAGCCCTGAAGTGCGAACCCCTAGTCTGGCACGTCCAGTACCAGCACCACGCACCTAGCTTCCAGCGCGTCAGCCCAGTCCGGTACATCCTGTTCCTGCTCCCCGCAGTAGCCCTGAGGTGTGTGTTCCCAGGCTGATACCTCCAGTACCAGCACCACACATCAGGCTTTCAGTGCATCAACCCAGTCCGACTCGGCCTGTTCCTGCTCCCAGCACTGGCCCTGAGGTGCGTGTTCCCAGGCTGATACCTCCAGTACCAGCACCACGCATCAGGCTTTCAGTGCGTCAACCCAGTCCGACTCGGCCTGTTCCCGCTCCCCGCACTAGCCCTGAGGTGCGTGTTCCCAGGCTGATACCTCCAGTACCAGCACCACGCATCAGGCTTCCAGTGCGTCAACCCAGTCCGACTCGGCCTGTTCCCGCTCCCCGCACTAGCCCTGAGGTGCGTGTTCCCAGGCTGATACCTCCAGTACCAGCACCACACATCAGGCTTTCAGTGCATCAACCCAGTCCGACTCGGCCTGTTCCTGCTCCCAGCACTGGCCCTGAGGTGCGTGTTCCCAGGCTGATACCTCCAGTACCAGCACCACGCATCAGGCTTTCAGTGCGTCAACCCAGTCCGACTCGGCCTGTTCCCGCTCCCCGCACTAGCCCTGAGGTGCGTGTTCCCAGGCTGATACCTCCAGTACCAGCACCACGCATCAGGCTTCCAGTGCGTCAACCCAGTCCGACTCGGCCTGTTCCCGCTCCCCGCACTAGCCCTGAGGTGCGTGTCCCCAGACTGGCACATCCAGTACCACGCATCAGGCTTTCAGTGCGTCAGCCCAGCCTCGAGAGTCCGGAACCGAGGGAGCCCGCCTGCGACCCGGAACCGAGGGGGGGGGGGGGGGGGGGGGGGGGTCGGCCTGCGACCTGGAACCGAGGAGGGTCGGCCTGCGACCCAGAACCGAGGGGGGGCATCGGCATTGCGACCCGGGACCGAGGGGGGGTTATTTTGGTCAGGACGTGGCAGAGGGATGTTTGTTTTGTATGGTGGGGGTTTTGTGTGTGTTGTAGAGGGGTGTTTGATTTGTGTTCCTGGGTTTTGGGTGTATGTTATAGGTTAGTATGTTCTAGGTTGTATTTCTGCATTCTGTCTAGTTTTTCTATGTTTAGGTTTGGGTGCTGGACTCTCAATTGGAGGCAGGTGTTTCTCGTTGCCTCTGATTGAGAGTCCTATATATGGGTAATTGTTTGGTGTAGTGGGAGATTGTTTCTTGTTTTGCGTGTGTGAGCATGACAAGACTGTTTTGACAAAACAATTGTTTACAGACAGATTATAAGTGAAATAATCTGTCTGTAAACAATTGTTGGAAGAATTACTTGTGTCATGCACAAAGTAGATGTCCTAACCAACTTGCCAAAACTATAGTTTATTAACAAGAAATTTGTGGTGCTTGAAAACTGGGTTTTAATGACTCCAACCTAAGTGTATGTAAACTTCCGACTTCAACTGTAAGTGTATGTGAACTTCCGATTTCAAATGTACCCGTCTTTACAAGGTCCCCCCAGTTGACATTGCATGTCAGATCAAAAACCAAGTGATGAGGTTAAAGGAATTGACCGTAGAGCTCCAAGACAGAATTGTGTTGAAGCACAGATCTGGGGAACGGTACCAAAAAATGTCTGCAGCATTGAAGGTCCTAAAAAACAGTGGTCTCCATCATTCTTAAATGGAAAAAGTTTGGATCCACCAAGACTCTTCCTAGAGCTGGCCGCCCGGCCAAACTGAGCAATCGGGGAGAAGGGCCTTGGTCAGGTAGGTGACCAAGAACCCAATGGTCACTCTGACAGAGCTCCAGAGTTCCTCTGTGGAGATAGGAGAACCTTCCAGAAGGACAACCTTCCAGAAGGACAACCATCTCTGCAGCACTCCACCAATCAGGCCTTTATGGTAGAGTGGCCAGACGGAAGCCAATCCTCAGTAAAAGGCACTTGACAGCCCTCTTGGAGTTTGCCAAAAGGCACCTAAAGACTCTCAGACCATGAGAAACAAGATTCTCTGGTCTGATGAAACCAAGATTGAACTCTTTGGCCTGAATTCCAAGTGTCACGTCTGGAGAAAACCTGCCACCATCCCTACAGGAAACTGGGAGACTAGTTAGGATCGAGGGAAAGATGAATGGAGCAAAGTACAGAGAGATCCTTGATTGAAATATGCTCCAGAACACTCAGAACCTCAGACTGGGGAGAAGGTTCACCTTCCAACAGGACAACAACCCTAAGCACACAGCCAAGACAATGCAGGAGTGGCTTGGGGACAATTCTCTGAATGTCCTTGAGTGGCCTAGCCAGTGCCCGGACTTGCCACGATTGAACATCTCTGGAGAGACCTGAAAATAGCTGTGCAGCGAAGCTCCCCATCCAACCTGACAGCTTGAGAGGATCTTCAGAGAAGAATTGGAGAATCTCCCCAAATACAGGTGTGTCAAGCTTGTAGTGTCATACCCAAGAAGACTCGATACTGTAATCCCTGCCAAAGGTGTAACCTGTTAGGGCTAGGGGGCAGCATTGAAACGGCTGGATAAAAAACATACCCGATTTAATCTGGTTACCACTCCTACTCAGTAACTAGAATATGCATATACTTATTACATATGGATAGAAAACACCCTAAATTTTCTAAAACTGTTTGAATGGTGTCTGTGAGTATAACAGAACTCAAATGGCAGGTCAAAACCTGAGAGATTCCTTTACAGGAAGTGGCCTGTCTGACCATTTCTGGAACTTCTTTGCCATCTCTATCATTTACTAAGGATCTCTGCTCTAACGTGACACTTCCCACGTCGTCCATAGGCTCTCATAGCCCGGGAAAAAAGAGAATGTCGTCATTCCAGCCCCAGGCTGAAACACATTATCGCCTTTCTCAAGTGGCCCATCAAGAGACACTAGCTTATGCGCGTGACCCCGACCGCCCCCGCCTTTGGGATTTTTTCCTCTGTTTGCCGAAAAGGAGATTCCCTGTCGGAATTTTATCGCTTTTCTACGAGAAAAATGACGTAAAAATTGATTTTAAACAGCGGTTGACATGCTTCGACGTACGGCAATTGAATACTTTGAATTTTATTGTCAGGAATTGCGCCAAGCGCGCGACACTTCTTTACTATTTCGGATAGTGTCTGGAACGCACGAACAAAACGCCGCTATTCGGATATAACGATGGATTATTTTGGACCAAACCAACATTTGTTATTGAAGTAGACGTCCTGGGTGTGCATTCTGACGAAGACAACAAAAGGTAATGACATTTTTATAATAGTAAATATGATTATGGTGAGTGCTAAACTTGCCGGGTGTCTAAATAGCGAGCCCGTGATGCCTGGGCTATATACTTAGAATATTGCAAAATGTGCTTTCACCAAAAAGCTATTTTAAAATCGGACATATCGAGTGCATAGAGGAGGTCTGTATCTATAATTCTTAAAATAATTGTTATGCTTTTTGTGAACGTTTATCGTGAGTAATTTAGTAAAATGTTAGCGAATTCCCCGTAAGTTTGCGGGGGGTATGCTAGTTCTGAACGTCACATGCTAATGTAAAAAGCTGGTTTTTGATATAAATATGAACTTGATTGAACAAAACATGCATGTATTGTATAACATAATGTCCTAGGGTTGTCATCTGATGAAGATCATCAAAGGTGAGTGCTGCATTTAGCTGTCTTCTGGGTTTTGGTGACATTATATGCTGGCTTGAAAAATGGGTGTCTGATTATTTCTGGCTTGGTACTCTGCTGACATAATCTAATGTTTTGCTTTCGTTGTAAAGCCTTTTTGAAATCGGACAGTGTGGTTAGATTAACGAGAGTCTTATCTTTAAATGGCTGTAAAATAGTCATATGTTTGAGAAATTGAAGTAATAGGATTTTGAAGATTTTGAAAATCGCGCCACAGGCTGGCAGTGGATGTTACGTAGGTGGGACGAATTCGTCCCGCCGGTCCCATAAAGTACTGAGTAAAGGGTCTGAATACTTATGTAAATGTGAATGTAAATTTCCCATAAAAATAAATAAATTAAAATGTCAATATGGGATTTTGTGTGTATATTGATGAGGGAAAAAACAATTGAATCCATTAAATGGAATAAGGCTGTACAGTAAAAAAAAAAAACGTGGAAAAACTCAAGGGGTCTGAATACTTTCCGAATGCACTGAATATAATGAATTATAATACTGAATAACTTGTATTTATTCTTTAGGGAGACGTTAGCAGGAAAATAACATGAAAAGTCAGTCATAGTCAGTACATTCAATTCCAGATAGCTGGGTGGACCAGTCATAGTCAGTGCATTCATCTCCAGATAGCTAGGTGGAACAACCACATATCACAGTCATAGTCAGTCCATTCATCTTCAGGTAGCTAGGTGGACCAGTCATAGTCAGTACATTCATCTCCAGATAGCTAGGTGGACCAGTCATGGTCAGTACATTCATCTCCAGAGAGCTGGGTGGACCAGTCATAGTCAGTACATTCAACTTCAGATAGCTAGGTGGACCAGTCATAGTCAGTACATTCATCTCCAGATAGCTAGGTGGACCAGTCATAGTCAGTACATTCATCTCCAGATAGCTAGGTGGACCAGTCATGGTCAGTACATCCATCTCCAGATAGCTAGGTGGACCAGTCATAGTCAGTACATTCATCTCCAGATGGCTAGGTGGGACAACCACATATCACAGTCATAGTCAGTCCATTCATCTCCAGATAGCTTGGTGGACCAGGCATAGTCAGTACATTCATCTCCAGATAGCTAGGTGGACCAGTCGTAGTCAGTACATTCATCTCCAGATCGCTACGTGGACCAGTCATAGTCAGTACATTCATCTCCAGATAGCTAGGTGGACCAGTCATAGTCAGTACATTCATCTTCAGATAGCTAGGTGGACCAGTCATAGTCAGTACATTCATCTCCAGATAGCTAGGTGGAACAACCACTTGTCACAGTCATAGTCAGTCCATTCATCTTCAGGTAGCTAGGTGGACCAGTCATAGTCAGTACATTCATCTTCAGACAGCTAGGTGGACCAGTCATAGTCACTACATTCATCTCCAGATAGCTAGGTGGACCAGTCATAGTGAGTACATTCATCTTCAGATAGCTAGTTGATACAACCACTTCACAGTCATAGTCAGTCCATTCATCTTCAGGAAGCTAGGTGGACCAGTCATAGTCAGTACATTCATTTCCAGATAGCTAGGTGGACCAGTCATAGTCAGTCCATTCATCTTCAGGAAGCTAGGTGGACCAGTCATAGTCAGTCCATTACTCTTCAGGAAGCTAGGTGGACCACTCATAGTCAGTACATTCATCTTCAGATAGCTAGGTGGACCAGTCATAGTCAGTACATTCATCTTCAGATAGCTAGGTGGACCAGTCATAGTCAGTCCATTCATCTCCAGATAGCAAGGTGGACCAGTCATAGTCAGTGCATTCATCTCCAAATGGCTGGGTGGACCAGTCATAGTCAGTGCATTCATCTCCAGATAGCTAGGTGGACCAGTCATAGTCACTACATTCATCTTCAGATAGCTAGGTGGACCAGTCATGGTCAGTCCATTAATCTTCAGATAGCTAGGTGGACCAGTCATGGTCAGTCCATTCATCTCCAGATAGCTAGGTGGACCAGTCATAGTCAGTACATTGATCTTCAGTTAGCTAGGTGGACCAGTCATAGTCACTACATTCATCTCCAGATAGCTAGGTGGACCAGTCATAGTCAGTACATTTATCTCCAGATAGCTAGGTGGACCAGTCATAGTCAGTACATTCATCTCCAGATAGCTAGGTGGACCAGTCATAGTCAGTACATTCATCTCCAGATCGCTACGTGGACCAGTCATAGTCAGTACATTCATCTTCAGATAGCTAGGTGAGACAACCACATATCACAGTCATAGTCAGTACATTCATCTTCAGTTAGCTAGGTGGACCAGTCATAGTCAGTCCATTCATCTCCAGATAGCTAGGTGGACAAGTCATAGTCAGTACATTCATCTCCAGATAGCTTGGTGGACCAGGCATAGTCAGTACATTTCTCTCCAGAAAGCTAGGTGGACCAGTCATAGTCAGTACATTCATCTTCAGATAGCTAGGTGGACCAGTCATGGTCAGTACATTCATCTCCAGATGGCTAGGTGGGACAACCACATATCACAGTCATAGTCAGTACATTCATCTCCATATAGCTAGATGGACCAGTCATAGTCAGTACATTCATCTCCAGATAGCTAGGTGGAACAACCACTTATCACAGTCATAGTCAGTCCATTCATTCATCTTCAGGTAGCTAGGTGGACCAGTCATAGTCAGTACATTCATCTTCAGACAGCTAGGTGGACCAGTCATAGTCACTACATTCATCTCCAGATAGCTAGGTGGACCAGTCATAGTCAGTACATTCATCTTCAGATAGCTAGGTGAGACAACCACATCACAGTCATAGTCAGTCCATTCATCTTCAGGAAGCTAGGTGGACCAGTCATAGTCAGTCCATTCATCTTCAGGAAGCTAGGTGGACCAGTCATAGTCAGTCCATTACTCTTCAGGAAGCTAGGTGGACCACTCATAGTCAGTACATTCATCTTCAGATAGCTAGGTGGACCAGTCATAGTCAGTCCATTCATCTCCAGATAGCAAGGTGGACCAGTCATAGTCAGTGCATTCATCTCCAGATGGCTGGGTGGACCAGTCATTGTCAGTGCATTCATCTCCAGATAGCTAGGTGGACCAGTCATAGTCACTGCATTCATCTTCAGGTAGCTAGGTGGACCAGTCATAGTCAGTCCATTCATCTCCAGATAGCTAGGTGGAACAACCATTTATCACAGTCATAGTCAGTCCATTCATTCATCTTCAGGTAGCTAGGTGGACCAGTCATAGTCAGTACATTCATCTCCAGATAGCTAGGTGGACCAGTCATAGTCAGTCCATTCATCTCCAGATAGCAAGGTGGACCAGTCATAGTCAGTACATTCATCTCCAGATAGCTAGGTGGAACAACCACTTATCACTGTCATAGTCAGTCACTACATTCATCTTCAGATAGCTAGGTGGACCAGTCATGGTCAGTCCATTAATCTTCAGATAGCTAGGTGGACCAGTCATGGTCAGTCCATTCATCTCCAGATAGCTAGGTGGACCAGTCATAGTCAGTACATTGATCTTCAGTTAGCTAGGTGGACCAGTCATAGTCACTACATTCATCTCCAGATAGCTAGGTGGACCAGTCATAGTCAGTACATTTATCTCCAGATAGCTAGGTGGACCAGTCATAGTCAGTACATTCATCTCCAGATAGCTAGGTGGACCAGTCATAGTCAGTACATTCATCTCCAGATCGCTACGTGGACCAGTCATAGTCAGTACATTCATCTTCAGATAGCTAGGTGAGACAACCACATATCACAGTCATAGTCAGTACATTCATCTTCAGTTAGCTAGGTGGACCAGTCATAGTCAGTCCATTCATCTCCAGATAGCTAGGTGGACAAGTCATAGTCAGTACATTCATCTCCAGATAGCTTGGTGGACCAGGCATAGTCAGTACATTCTCTCCAGAAAGCTAGGTGGGACAACCACATATCACAGTCATAGTCAGTACATTCATCTCCATATAGCTAGATGGACCAGTCATAGTCAGTACATTAATCTCCAGATAGCTAGGTGGAACAACCACTTATCACTGTCATAGTCAGTCCATTCATTCATCTTCAGGTAGCTAGGTGGCCCAGTCATAGTCAGTACATTCATCTTTAGATAGCTAGGTGGACCAGTCATAGTCAGTACATTCATCTCCAGATTGCTAAGTGGACCAGTCATAGTCAGTACATTCATCTCCAGATAGCTAGGTGGACCAGTCATAGTCAGTGCATTCATCTCCAGATAGCTTGGTGGACAAGTCATAGTCAGTACATTCATCTCCAGATAGCTAGGTGGACCAGTCATAGTCAGTCCATTCATCTTCAGGTAGCTAGGTGGACCAGTCATTGTCAGTACATTCATCTTCAGATAGCTAGGTGAGACAAGCACATATCACAGTCATAGTCAGTACATTCATCTTCAGATAGCTAGGTGGACCAGTCAAAGTCAGTACATTCATCTCCAGATAGCTAGGTGGACCAGTCATAGTCAGTACATTCATCTCCAGATAGCTAGGTGGACCAGTCATGGTCAGTCCATTCATCTCCAGATAGCTAGGTGGACCAGTCATAGTCAGTACATTCATCTTCAGATAGCTAGGTGAGACAACCACATATCACAGTCATAGTCAGTCCATTCATCTTCAGATAGCGAGGTGGACCAGTCATAGTCAGTACATTCATCTTCAGATAGCTAGGTGGACCAGTCATAGTCAGTACATTCATCTTCAGATAGCTAGGTGAGACAACCACATATCACAGTCATAGTCAGTCCATTCATCTTCAGATAGCTTGGTGGACCAGGCATAGTCAGTACATTCAGCTCCAGATAGCTAGGTGGACAAGTCATAGTCAGTACATTCATCTCCAGATAGCTAGGGGACCAGTCATAGTCAGTACATTCATCTTCAGAGAGCTAGGTGAGACAACCACATATCACAGTCATAGTCAGTCCATTCATCTTCAGATAGCTAGGTGGACCAGTCATAGTCAGTACATTCAGCTCCAGATAGCTAGGTGAGACAACCACATATCACAGTCTTAGTCAGTCCATTCAACTTCAGATAGCCAGGTGGACCAGTCATAGTCAGTACATTCATCTCCAGATAGCTAGGTGGACCAGTCATAGTCAGTATATTCAGCTCCAGATAGGTAGGTGAGACAACCACATATCACAGTCTTAGTCAGTCCATTCAACTTCAGATAGCCAGGTGGACCAGTCATAGTCAGTACATTCATCTCCAGATAGCCAGGTGGACCAGTCATAGTCAGTACATTCATCTCCAGATAGCTAGGTGGACCAGTCATAGTCAGTACATTCACCTCCAGATAGCTAGGTGGGCCAGTCATAGTCAGTACATTCATCTTCAGATAGCTAGGTGAGACAACCACATATCACTGTCATAGTCAGTACATTCATCTCCAGATGCCTACGTGGAAGAACCACATATCACAGTCATAGTCAGTACATTCATCTTCAGATAGCTAGGTGGACCAGTCATAGTCAGTACATTCATCTTCAGAAAGCTAGGTGAGACAACCACATATCACAGTCAGTGCATTCATCTCCAGATGGCTGGGTGGACCAGTCATAGTCAGTCCATTCATCTTCAGATAGCTAGGTGGACCAGTCATAGTCAGTGCATTCATCTCCAGATGGCTGGGTGGACCAGTCATAGTCAGTACATTCAATTCCAGATAGCTGGGTGGACCAGTCATAGTCAGTGCATTCATCTCCAGATAGCTAGGTGGAACAACCACATATCACAGTCATAGTCAGTCCATTCATCTTCAGGTAGCTAGGTGGACCAGTAATAGTCAGTACATTCATCTCCAGATAGCTAGGTGGACCAGTCATGGTCAGTACATTCATCTCCAGATAGCTGGGTGGACCAGTCATAGTCAGTACATTCAACTTCAGATAGCTAGGTGGACCAGTCATGGTCAGTACATTCATCTCCAGATAGCTAGGTGGACCAGTCATAGTCAGTACATTCATCTCCAGATTGCTAGGTGGGACAACCACATATCACAGTCATAGTCAGTGCATTCATCTCCAGATGCCTACATGGGACAACCACATATCACAGTCATAGTCAGTCCATTCATCTCCAGATAGCTTGGTGGACCAGGCATAGTCAGTACATTCATCTCCAGATAGCTAGGTGGACCAGTCATAGTCAGTACATTAATCTCCAGATCGCTACGTGGACCAGTCATCGTCAGTACATTCATCTCCAGATAGCTAGGTGGACCAGCAGCGCTGTAGATACTAATACTTTACAACGGAACGATTTGACTAGTGCAGTGTTACCTAGCTAGCTACTTAGTTGTCTTTGTCATAGCTTGATAATTGTTAGCTAGCCAGCCATCGAGGTTAGCTAGCCAGCTATTTCCGTCCCCCGCGACGCCATTTTTCCTAACCCAGCCAACTATTACCGACGAGCAGCATTGTTGAAACTAAATACACTACAAGGAACGTCTTGATTAGTGTTATGTTAGCTAGCTAGCTACAAAGTTGCTTTGTATCATGACAAGGTGTAGTACTGAAACTACCGAGGTTACCTAGCCAGCTACACGTTCAAAGTCAACAACGCAGCCACTGCTAGCTAGCCTACTCCACCAGCCAGCAGTACTGTATCATTTTAGTCAATAAGATTTTTGCAACGTAAGCTTAACTTCCTGAACATTCGAGACGTGTAGTCCACTTGTCATTCCAATCTCCTTTGCATTAGCGTAGCCTCTTCTGTAGCTTGTCTACTATGTGTCTGTCTATCCCTGTTCTCTCTCCTCTGCACAGGCCATACAAACGCTCCACACCGCGTGGCCGCTGCCACTCTAACCTGGTGGTCCCAGCGCGCACGACCCACGTGGAGTTCCAGGTCTCCGGCAGCCTCTGGCACTGCCGGTCTGCGGCCAACAAGGCTGAGTTCATCTCAGCCTACGCTACCCTCCAGTCCCTAGACTTCCTGGCGCTGACGGAAACATGGATTACCACAGATAACACTGCTACTCCTACTGCTCTCTCCTCGTCTGACTATGTGTTCTCGCATACGCCTAGAGTATCGAGCCAGCGGGGTGGTGGCACTGGAATCCTCATCTCTCCCAAGTGGACATTCTCTCTTTCTCCCCTGACCCATCTGTCTATCTCCTCATTTGAATTCCATGCTGTCACAGTTACCAGCCCTTTCAAGCTTAACGTCCTTATCATTTATCGCCCTCCAGGTTCCCTTGGAGAGTTCATCAATGAGCTTGACGCCTTGATAAGTTCCTTTCCTGAGGATGGCTCACCTTTCACAGTTCTGGGTGACTTTAACCTCCCCACGTCTACCTTCGACTCATTCCTCTCTGCCTCCTTCTTTCCACTCCTCTCCTCTTTCGACCTCACCCTCTCACCTTCCCCCCCTACTCACAAGGCAGGCAATACGCTTGACCTCATCTTTACTAGATGCTGTTCTTCCACTAATCTCATTGCAACTCCCCTCCAAGTCTCCGACCACTACCTTGTATCCTTTTCCCTCTCGCTCTCATCCAACACTTCTCACTCTGCCCCTACTCGGATGGTATTGCGCCGTCCCAACCTTCGCTCTCTCTCTCCCGCTACTCTCTCCTCTTCCATCCTATCATCTCTTCCCTCTGCTCAAACCTTCTCCAACCTATCTCCTGATTCTGCCTCCTCAACCCTCCTCTCCTCCCTCTCTGCATCCTTTGATTTCCTCTGTCCCCTATCCTCCAGGCCGGCTTGGTCCTCCCCTCCTGTTCCGTGGCTCGACGACTCACTGCGAGCTCACAGAACAGGGCTCCGGGCAGCCGAGCGGAAATGGAGGAAAACTCGCCTCCCTGCGGACCTGGCATCCTTTCACTCCCTTCTCTCTACATTTTCCTCCTCTGTCTCTGCTGCTAAAGCCACTTTCTACCACTCTAAACTCCAAGCATCTGCCTCTAACCCTAGGAAGCTCTTTGCTACCTTCTCCTCCCTCCTGAATCCTCCTCCCCCTCCCCCCCCTCCTCCCTCTCTGCGGATGACTTCGTCAACCATTTTGAAAAGAAGGTTGACGACATCCGATCCTCGTTTGCTAAGTCAAACGACACTGCTGGTCCTGCTCACACTGCCCTACCCTGTGCTTTGACCTCTTTCTCCCCTCTCTCTCCAGATGAAATCTCCCGTCTTGTGACGGCCGGCCGCCCAACAACCTGCCCACTTGACCCTATCCCCTCCTCTCTTCTCCAGACCATTTCCGGAGACCTTCTCCCCTACCTCACCTCGCTCATCAACTCATCCTTGACCGCTGGCTACGTCCCTTCCGTCTTCAAGAGAGCGAGAGTTGCACCCCTTCTGAAAAAACCTACACTCGATCCCTCCGATGTCAACAACTACTGACCAGTATCCCTTCTTTCCTTTCTCTCCAAAACTCTTGAACGTGCAGTCCTTGGCCAGCTCTCTTGCTATCTCTCTCAGAATTACCTTCTTGATCCTAATCAGTCAGGTTTCAAGACTGGGCATTCAACTGAGACTGCTCTTCTCTGTGTCACGGAGGCTCTCCGCACTGCTAAAGCTAACTCTCTCTCCTCTGCTCTCATCCTTCTAGACCTATCTGCTGCCTTTGATACCGTGAACCATCAGATCCTCCTCTCCACCCTCTCCGAGCTGGGCATCTCCGGCGCCGCCCACGCTTGGATTGCGTCCTACCTGACAGGTCGCTCCTACCAGGTGGCGTGGCGAGAATCTGTCTCCGCACCACGTGCTCTCACCACTGGTGTCCCCCAGGGCTCTGTTCTTGGCCCACTCCTATTCTCGCTATACACCAAGTCACTTGGCTCTGTCATATCCTCACATGGTCTCTCATATCATTGCTATGCAGATGACACACAATTCATCTTCTCCTTTCCCCCTTCTGACAACCAGGTGGCGAATCGCATCTCTGCATGTCTGGCAGACATATCAGTGTGGATGACGGATCACCACCTCAAGCTGAACCTCGGCAAGACGGAGCTGCTCTTCCTCCCGGGGAAGGACTGCCCGTTCCATGATCTCGCCATCACGGTTGACAACTCCCTTGTGTCCTCCTCCCAGAGTGCTAAGAGCCTTGGCGTGACCCTGGACAACACCCTGTCGTTCTCCACCAACATCAAGGCGGTGACCCGATCCTGTAGGTTCATGCTCTACAACATTCGCAGAGTACGACCCTGCCTCACACAGGAAGCGGCGCAGGTCCTAATCCAGGCACTTGTCATCTCCCGTCTGGATTATTGCAACTCGCTGTTGGCTGGGCTCCCTGCCTGTGCCATTAAACCCCTACAACTCATCCAGAACGCCGCAGCCCGTCTGGTGTTCAACCTTCCCAAGTTCTCTCACGTCACCCCGCTCCTCCGCTCTCTCCACTGGCTTCCAGTCGAAGCTCGCATCCGCTACAAGACCATGGTGCTTGCCTACGGAGCTGTGAGGGGAACGGCACCTTCGTACCTTCAGGCTCTGATCAGGCCCTACACCCAAACAAGGGCACTCCGTTCATCTGCTCGCCTCCCTACCTCTGAGGAAGCACAGTTCCCGCTCAGCCCAGTCAAAACTGTTCGCTGCTCTGGCACCCCAATGGTGGAACAAGCTCCCTCACAACGCCAGGACAGCGGAGTCAATCACCACCTTCCGGAGACACCTGAAACCCCACCTCTTCAAGGAATACCTGGGATAGGATAAAGTAATCCTTCTAACCCCCCCCCCTTAAAAGATTTAGATGCACTATTGTAAAGTGGTTGTTCCACTGGATATTATAAGGTGAATGCACCAATTTGTAAGTCGCTCTGGATAAGAGCGTCTGCTAAATGACTTAAATGTAAATGTAATAGTCAGTGCATTCATCTCCAGATGGCTGGGTGGACCAGTCATAGTCAGTACATTCATCTCCAGATAGCTAGGTGGAACAACCACTTATCACAGTCATAGTCAGTCCATTCATCTTCAGGTAGCTAGGTGGACCAGTCATAGTCAGTACATTCATCTTCAGACAGCTAGGTGGACCAGTCATAGTCACTACATTCATCTCCAGATAGCGAGGTGGACCAGTCATAGTGAGTACATTCATCTTCAGATAGCTAGGTGAGAACCCACATCACAGTCATAGTCAGTCCATTCATCTTCAGGAAGCTAGGTGGACCAGTCATAGTCAGTACATTCATTTCCAGATAGCTAGGTGGACCAGTCATAGTCAGTCCATTCATCTTCAGGAAGCTAGGTGGACCAGTCATAGTCAGTCCATTACTCTTCAGGAAGCTAGGTCGACCACTCATAGTCAGTACATTCATCTCCAGATAGCAAGGTGGACCAGTCATAGTCAGTGCATTCATCTCCAAATGGCTGGGTGGACCAGTCATAGTCAGTGCATTCATCTCCAGATAGCTAGGTGGACCAGTCATAGTCTCTACATTCATCTTCAGATAGCTAGGTTGACCAGTCATGGTCAGTCCATTAATCTTCAGATAGATAGGTGGACCAGTCATGGTCAGTCCATTCATCTCCAGATAGCTAGGTGCACCAGTCATAGTCAGTACATTCATCTCCAGATAGCTAGGTGCACCAGTCATAGTCAGTACATTCATCTCCAGATAGCCAGGTGGACCAGTCATAGTCAGTACATTCATCTCCAGATAGCTAGGTGGACCAGTCATCGTCAGTACATTCATCTCCAGATAACTAGGTGGACCAGTCATAGTCAGTGCATTCATCTCCAGATAGCTAGGTGGACCAGTCATAGTCAGTACTTTCATCTCCAGATAGCTAGGTGGACCAGTCATAGTCAGTACATTCATCTCCAGATAGCTTGGTGGCCCAGTCATAGTCAGTACATTCACCTCCAGATAGCTAGGTGGACCAGTCATAGTCAGTACATTCATCTCCAGATAGCAAGGTGGACCAGTCATAGTCAGTACATTCATCTCCAGATAGCAAGGTGGACCAGTCATAGTCAGTACATTCATCTCCAGATAGCTGGCTGGACCAGTCATAGTCAGTACATTTGTCATAGTCAGTACTTTCATCTCCAGATAGCTAGGTGGACAAGTCATAGTCAGTAAATTCACCTCCAGATAGCTAGGTGGACCAGTCATAGTCAGTACATTCATCTCCAGATAGCTACTGTAGGTGGACCAGTCATAGTCAGTACATTCATCTCCAGATAGCTAGGTGGACCATTCATAGTCAGTACATTCAGCTCCAGATAGCTAGGTGGACCAGTCATAGTCAGTACATTCATCTCCAGATAACTAGGTGGACCAGTCATAGTCAGTACATTCATCTCCAGATAGCTTGGTGGCCCAGTGATAGTCAGTACATTCACATCCAGATAGCAAGGTGGACCAGTCATAGTCAGTACATTCATCTCCAGATAGCTAGGTGGACCAGTCATAGTCAGTACATTCATCTCCAGATAGCTGGCTGGACCAGTCATAGTCAGTACATTTGTCATAGTCAGTACTTTCATCTCCAGATAGCTAGGTGGACCAGTCATAGTCAGTAAATTCACCTCCAGATAGCTAGGTGGACCAGTCATAGTCAGTACATCCATCTCCAGATAGCTACTGTAGGTGGACCAGTCATAGTTAGTACATTCATCTCCAGATAGCTAGGTGGACCAGTCATAGTCAGTAAATTCACCTCCAGATAGCTAGGTGGACGAGTCATTGTCAGAACATTCATATCCAGATAGCTAGGTGGACCAGTCATAGTCAGTACATTCATCTCCAGATAGCTAGGTGGACCAGTCATAGTCAGTACATTCATCTCCAGATAGCTAGATGGACCAGTCATAGTCAGTGCATTCATCTCCAGATAGCTAGGTAGAGCAGTCATAGTCAGTACTTTCATCTCCAGATGTCTAGGTGGACCAGTCATAGTCAGTACATTCATCTCCAGATAGCTAGGTGGACCAGTCATAGTCAGTACATTCATCTCCAGATAGCTTGTTGGACCAGTCATGGTCAGTCCATTCATCTCCAGATAGCTAGGTGGACCAGTCATAGTCAGTACATTCACCTCCAGATAACTAGGTTGACCAGTCGTAGTCAGTACATTCATCTTCAGATAGCTAGGTGAGACAACCACATATCACCGTCATAGTCAGTCCATTCATCTTCAGATAGCTAGGTGGACCAGTCATAGTCAGTACATTCATCTTCAGATATCTAGGTGAGACAACCACATATCACCGTCATAGTCAGTCCATTCATCTTCAGAATGCTAGGTGGACCAGTCATAGTCAGTACATTCATCTCCAGATAGCTAGTTGGACCAGTCATGGTCAGTCCATTCATCTCCAGATAGCTAGGTGGACCAGTCATAGTCAGTACATTCATCTCCAGATAGCTTGGTGGCCCAGTCATAGTCAGTACATTCACCTCCAGATAGCTAGGTGGACCAGTCATAGTCAGTACATTCATCTCCAGATAGCAAGATGGACCAGTCATAGTCAGTACATTCATCTCCAGATAGCTGGCTGGACCAGTCATAGTCAGTACATTTGTCATTGTCAGTACTTTCATCTCCAGATAGCTAGGTGGACCAGTCATAGTCAGTAAATTCACCTCCAGATAGCTAGGTGGACCAGTCATAGTCAGTACATCCATCTCCAGATAGCTACTGTAGGTGGACCAGTCATAGTTAGTACATTCATCTCCAGATAGCTAGGTGGACCAGTCATAGTCAGTAAATTCACCTCCAGATAGCTAGGTGGACGAGTCATAGTCAGTACATTCATCTCCAGATAGCTAGGTGGACCAGTCATAGTCAGTACATTCATCTCCAGATAGCTAGATGGACCAGTCATAGTCAGTGCATTCATCTCCAGATAGCTAGGTAGACCAGTCATAGTCAGTACTTTCATCTCCAGATGTCTAGGTGGACCAGTCATAGTCAGTACATTCATCTCCAGATAGCTAGGTGGACCAGTCATAGTCAGTACATTCATCTTCAGATAGCTAGGTGGACCAGTCATAGTCAGTACATTCACCTCCAGATAGCTAGGTGGGCCAGTCATAGTCAATACATTCATCTTCAGATAGCTAGGTGAGACAACCACATATCACAGTCATAGTCAGTCCATTCATCTTCAGATAGCTAGGTGGACCAGTCATAGTCAGTACATTCATCTCCAGATAGCCAGGTTGACCAGTCATAGTCAGTACATTCATCTCCAGATAGCTAGGTAGACCAGTCATAGTCAGTAAATTCACCTCCAGATAGCTAGGTGGACGAGTCATTGTCAGTACATTCATATCCAGATAGCTAGGTGGACCAGTCATAGTCAGTACATTCATCTCCAGATAGCTAGGTGGACCAGTCATAGTCAGAACATTAATCTCCAGATAGCTAGATGGACCAGTCATAGTCAGTGCGTTCATCTCCAGATAGCTAGGTAGACCAGTCATAGTCAGTACTTTCATCTCCAGATGTCTAGGTGGACCAGTCATAGTCAGTACATTCATCTCCAGATAGCTAGGTGGACCAGTCATAGTCAGTACATTCATCCAGTACATTCATCTCCAGATAGCTAGGTGGACCAGTCATAGTCAGTACATTCATCTCCAGATAGCTAGGTAGACCAGTCATAGTCAGTACATTCATCTCCAGATAGCTAGGTGGACCAGTCATAGTCAGTACATTCATCTCCAGATAGCTAGGTGGACCAGTCATAGTCAGTACATTCATCTCCAGATAGCTAGGTGGACCAGTCATAGTCAGTACATTCATCTTCAGATAGCTAGGTGGACCAGTCATAGTCAGTACATTCATCTCCAGATAGCTAGGTGGACCAGTCATAGTCAGTACATTCATCTCCAGATAGCTAGGTGGACCAGTCATAGTCAGTACATTCACCTCCAGATAGCTAGGTGGACCAGTCATAGTCAGTACATTCATCTTCAGATAGCTAGGTGAGACAACCACATATCACAGTCATAGTCAGTCCATTCATCTTCAGATAGCTAGGTGGACCAGTCATAGTCAGTACATTCATCTCCAGATAGCTAGGTGGACCAGTCATAGTCAGTACATTCATTTTCAGATAGCTAGGTGGACCAGTCATAGTCAGTACATTCACCTCCAGATAGCTAGGTGGACCAGTCATAGTCAATACATTCATCTTCAGATAGCTAGGTTAGACAACCACATATCACAGTCATAGTCAGTCCATTCATCTTCAGATAGCTAGGTGGACCAGTCATAGTCAGTACATTCATCTCCAGATAGCTAGGTGGACCAGTCATATTCAGTACATTCATCTCCAGATAGCTAGGTAGACCAGTCATAGTCAGTACATTCATCTCCAGATAGCCAGGTGGACCAGTCATAGTCAGTACATTCATCTCCAGATAGCTAGGTGGACCAGTCATAGTCAGTACATTCATCTCCAGATAGCTAGGTGGACCAGTCATAGTCAGTACATTCATCTTCAGATAGCTAGGTGGACCAGTCATAGTCAGTACATTCATCTCCAGATAGCTAGGTGGACCAGTCATGGTCAGTCCATTCATCTCCAGATAGCTAGGTGGACCAGTCATAGTCAGTACATTCACCTCCAGATAACTAGGTGGACCAGTCATAGTCAGTACATTCAACTTCAGATAGCTAGGTGAGACAACCACATATCACAGTCATAGTCAGTCCATTCATCTTCAGATAGCTAGGTGGACCAGTCATAGTCAATACATTCATCTCCAGATAGCTAGGTGGACCAGTCATAGTCAGTACATTCATCTTCAGATAGCTAGGTAGACCAGTCATAGTCAGTACATTCACCTCCAGATAGCTAGGTGGACCAGTCATAGCCAATACATTCATCTTCAGATAGCTAGGTGAGACAACTACATATCACAGTCATAGTCAATACATTCATCTTCAGATAGCTCGGTGGACCAGTCATAGTCAGTACATTCATCTCCAGATAGCTAGGTGGACCAGTCATAGTCAGTACATTCATCTCCAGATAGCTAGGTGGACCAGTCATAGTCAGTACATTCATCTCCAGATTGCTAGGTGGACCAGTCATAGTCAGTTCATTCATCTCCAGATAGCAAGGTGAGACAACCACATATCACAGTCATAGTCAGTACATTCATCTCCAGATAGCTAGGTAGACCAGTCATATTCAGTACATTCATCTCCAGATAGCTAGGTAGACCAGTCATAGTCAGTACATTCATCTCCAGATAGCCAGGTGGACCAGTCATAGTCAGTACATTCATCTCCAGATAGCTAGGTGGACCAGTCATAGTCAGTACATTCATCTCCAGATAGCTAGGTGGACCAGTCATAGTCAGTACATTCATCTTCAGATAGCTAGGTGGACCAGTCATAGTCAGTACATTCATCTCCAGATAGCTAGGTGGACCAGTCATGGTCAGTCCATTCATCTCCAGATAGCTAGGTGGACCAGTCATAGTCAGTACATTCACCTCCAGATAACTAGGTGGACCAGTCATAGTCAGTACATTCAACTTCAGATAGCTAGGTGAGACAACCACATATCACAGTCATAGTCAGTCCATTCATCTTCAGATAGCTAGGTGGACCAGTCATAGTCAGTACATTCATCTCCAGATAGCTAGGTGGACCAGTCATAGTCAGTACATTCATCTCCAGATAGCTAGGTGGACCAGTCATAGCCAGTACATTCATCTCCAGATAGCTAGGTGGACCAGTCATAGTCAGTACATTCATCTCCAGATAGCCAGGTGGACCAGTCATAGTCAGTACATTCATCTCCAGATAGCTAGGTAGACCAGTCATAGTCAGTACATTCATCTCCAGATAGCCAGGTGGACCAGTCATAGTCAGTACATTCATCTCCAGATAGCTAGGTGGACCAGTCATAGTCAGTACATTCATCTCCAGATAGCTAGGTGGACCAGTCATAGTCAGTACATTCATCTCCAGATAGCTAGGTGGACCAGTCATAGTCAGTACATTCATCTCCAGATTGCTAGGTGGACCAGTCATAGTCAGTTCATTCATCTCCAGATAGCAAGGTGAGACAACCACATATCACAGTCATAGTCAGCACATTCATCTTCAGATAGCTAGGTAGACCAGTCATAGTCAGTACATTCATCTTCAGATATCTAGGTGAGACAACCACATATCACCGTCATAGTCAGTCCATTCATCTTCAGAATGCTAGGTGGACCAGTCATAGTCAGTACATTCATCTCCAGATAGCTAGTTGGACCAGTCATGGTCAGTCCATTCATCTCCAGATAGCTAGGTGGACCAGTCATAGTCAGTACATTCACCTCCAGATAACTAGGTGGACCAGTCATAGTCAGTACATTCATCTTCAGATAGCTAGGTGAGACAACCACATATCACCGTCATAGTCAGTCCATTCATCTTCAGATAGCTAGGTGGACCAGTCATAGTCAGTACATTCATCTCCAGATAGCTAGGTGGACCAGTCATAGTCAGTACATTCATCTTCAGATAGCTAGGTGGACCAGTCATAGTCAGTACATTCACCTCCAGATAGCTAGGTGGGCCAGTCATAGTCAATACATTCATCTTCAGATAGCTAGGTGAGACAACCACATATCACAGTCATAGTCAGTCCATTCATCTTCAGATAGCTAGGTGGACCAGTCATAGTCAGTACATTCATCTCCAGATAGCTAGGTGGACCAGTCATAGTCCGTACATTCATCTCCAGATAGCTAGGTGGACCAGTCATAGCCAGTACATTCATCTCCAGATAGCTAGGTGGACCAGTCATAGTCAGTACATTTATCTCCAGATAGCCAGGTTGACCAGTCATAGTCAGTACATTCATCTCCAGATAGCTAGGTAGACCAGTCATAGTCAGTACATTCATCTCCAGATAGCCAGGTGGACCAGTCATAGTCAGTCCATTCATCTCCAGATAGCTAGGTGGACCAGTCATAGTCAGTACATTCATCTCCAGATAGCTAGGTGGACCAGTCATAGTCAGTGCATTCATCTCCAGATAGCAAGGTGGACCAGTCATAGTCAGTACTTTCATCTCCAGATAGCTAGGTGGACCAGTCATAGTCAGTACATTCATCTCCAGAGAGCTTGGTGGCCCAGTCATAGTCAGTACATTCACCTCCAGATAGCTAGGTGGACCAGTCATAATCAGTACATTCATCTCCAGATAGCAAGATGGACCAGTCATAGTCAGTACATTCATCTCCAGATAGCTGGCTGGACCAGTCATAGTCAGTACATTTGTCATTGTCAGTACTTTCATCTCCAGATAGCTAGGTGGACCAGTCATAGTCAGTAAATTCACCTCCAGATAGCTAGGTGGACCAGTCATAGTCAGTACATCCATCTCCAGATAGCTACTGTAGGTGGACCAGTCATAGTTAGTACATTCATCTCCAGATAGCTAGGTGGACCAGTCATAGTCAGTAAATTCACCTCCAGATAGCTAGGTGGATGAGTCATTGTCAGTACATTCATATCCAGATAGCTAGGTGGACCAGTCATAGTCAGTACATTCATCTCCAGATAGCTAGGTGGACCAGTCATAGTCAGTACATTCATCTCCAGATAGCTAGATGGACCAGTCATAGTCAGTGCATTCATCTCCAGATAGCTAGGTAGACCAGTCATAGTCAGTACTTTCATCTCCAGATGTCTAGGTGGACCAGTCATAGTCAGTACATTCATCTCCAGATAGCTAGGTGGACCAGTCATAGTCAGTACATTCATCTTCAGATAGCTAGGTGGACCACTCATAGTCAGTACATTCACCTCCAGATAGCTAGGTGGGCCAGTCATAGTCAATACATTCATCTTCAGATAGCTAGGTGAGACAACCACATATCACAGTCATAGTCAGTCCATTCATCTTCAGATAGCTAGGTGGACCAGTCATCGTCAGTACATTCATCTCCAGATAGCTAGGTGGACCAGTCATAGTCAGTGCATTCATCTCCAGATAGCTAGGTGGACCAGTCATACTCAGTACTTTCATCTCCAGATAGCTAGGTGGACCAGTCATAGTCAGTACATTCATCTCCAGATAGCTTGGTGGCCCAGTCATAGTCAGTACATTCACCTCCAGATAGCTAGGTGGACCAGTCATAGTCAGTACATTCATCTCCAGATAGCAAGGTGGACCAGTCATAGTCAGTACATTCATCTCCAGATAGCTGGCTGGACCAGTCATAGTCAGTACATTTGTCATAGTCAGTACTTTCATCTCCAGATAGCTAGTTGGACAAGTCATAGTCAGTAAATTCACCTCCAGATAGCTAGGTGGACCAGTCATAGTCAGTACATTCATCTCCAGATAGCTACTGTAGGTGGACCAGTCATAGTCCGTACATTCATCTCCAGATAGCTAGGTGGACCATTCATAGTCAGTACATTCACCTCCAGATAGCTAGGTGGACCAGTCATAGGCAGTACATTCATCTCCAGATAGCTAGGTGGACCAGTCATAGTCAGTACATTCATCTCCAGATAGCTTGGTGGCCCAGTCATAGTCAGTACATTCACCTCCAGATAGCTAGGTGGACCAGTCATAGTCAGTACATTCATCTCCAGATAGCTAGGTGGACCAGTCATAGTCAGTACATTCATCTCCAGATAGCTAGGCTGGACCAGTCATAGTCAGTACATTTGTCATAGTCAGTACTTTCATCTCCAGATAGCTAGGTGGACCAGTCATAGTCAGTACATTCACCTCCAGATAGCTAGGTGGCCCCACCAGTCATAGTCAGTACATCCATCTCCAGATAGCTACTGTAGGTGGACCAGTCATAGTCAGTACATTCATCTCCAGATAGCTAGGTGGACCAGTCATAGTCAGTACATTCATTTTCAGATAGCTAGGTGGACCAGTCATAGTCAGTACATTCATCTCCAGATAGCTAGGTGGACCAGTCATAGTCAATACATTCATCTTCAGATAGCTAGGTTAGACAACCACATATCACAGTCATAGTCAGTCCATTCATCTTCAGATAGCTAGGTGGACCAGTCATAGTCAGTACATTCATCTCCAGATAGCTAGGTGGACCAGTCATAGTCAGTACATTCATCTCCAGATAGCTAGGTGAGACAACCACATATCACAGTCATAGTCAGTCCATTCATCTCCAGATAGCCAGGTGGACCAGTCATAGTCAGTACATTCATCTCCAGATAGCTAGGTGGACCAGTCATAGTCAGTACATTCATCTCCAGATAGCTCGGTGGACCAGTCATAGTCAGTACATTCATCTTCAGATAGCTAGGTGGACCATTCATAGTCAGTACATTCATCTCCAGATAGCTAGGTGGACCAGTCATGGTCAGTCCATTCATCTCCAGATAGCTAGGTGGACCAGTCATAGTCAGTACATTCACCTCCAGATAACTAGGTGGACCAGTCATAGTCAGTACATTCAACTTCAGATAGCTAGGTGAGACAACCACATATCACAGTCATAGTCAGTCCATTCATCTTCAGATAGCTAGGTGGACCAGTCATAGTCAATACATTCATCTCCAGATAGCTAGGTGGACCAGTCATAGTCAGTACATTCATCTTCAGATAGCTAGGTAGACCAGTCATAGTCAGTACATTCATCTCCAGATAGCTAGGTAGACCCGTCATAGTCAGTACATTCATCTCCAGATAGCCAGGTGGACCAGTCATAGTCAGTACATTCATCTCCAGATAGCTAGGTGGACCAGTCATAGTCAGTACATTCATCTCCAGATAGCTAGGTGGACCAGTCATAGTCAGTACATTCATCTTCAGATAGCTAGGTGGACCAGTCATAGTCAGTACATTCATCTCCAGATAGCTAGGTGGACCAGTCATGGTCAGTCCATTCATCTCCAGATAGCTAGGTGGACCAGTCATAGTCAGTACATTCACCTCCAGATAACTAGGTGGACCAGTCATAGTCAGTACATTCAACTTCAGATAGCTAGGTGAGACAACCACATATCACAGTCATAGTCAGTCCATTCATCTTCAGATAGCTAGGTGGACCAGTCATAGTCAATACATTCATCTCCAGATAGCTAGGTGGACCAGTCATAGTCAGTACATTCATCTTCAGATAGCTAGGTAGACCAGTCATAGTCAGTACATTCACCTCCAGATAGCTAGGTGGACCAGTCATAGCCAATACATTCATCTTCAGATAGCTAGGTGAGACAACTACATATCACAGTCATAGTCAATACATTCATCTTCAGATAGCTCGGTGGACCAGTCATAGTCAGTACATTCATCTCCAGATAGCTAGGTGGACCAGTCATAGTCAGTACATTCATCTCCAGATAGCTAGGTGGTCCAGTCATAGCCAGTACATTCATCTCCAGATAGCCAGGTGGACCAGTCATAGTCAGTACATTCATCTCCAGATAGCTAGGTAGACCAGTCATAGTCAGTACATTCATCTCCAGATAGCCAGGTGGACCAGTCATAGTCAGTACATTCATCTCCAGATAGCTAGGTGGACCAGTCATAGTCAGTACATTCATCTCCAGATAGCTAGGTGGACCAGTCATAGTCAGTACATTCATCTCCAGATTGCTAGGTGGACCAGTCATAGTCAGTTCATTCATCTCCAGATAGCAAGGTGAGACAACCACATATCACAGTCATAGTCAGTACATTCATCTTCAGATAGCTAGGTAGACCAGTCATAGTCAGTACATTCATCCCCAGATAGCTAGGTGGACCAGTCATAGTCAGTACCTTCATCTCCAGATAGCTACTGTAAGGGGACCAGTCATCGTCAGTACATTCATCTCCAGATAGCTAGGTGGACCAGTCATAGTCAGTGCATTCATCTCCAGATAGCTAGGTGGACCAGTCATACTCAGTACTTTCATCTCCAGATAGCTAGCTGGACCAGTCATAGTCAGTACATTCATTTTCAGATAGCTAGGTGGACCAGTCATAGTCAGTACATTCACCTCCAGATAGCTAGGTGGACCAGTCATAGTCAATACATTCATCTTCAGATAGCTAGGTTAGACAACCACATATCACAGTCATAGTCAGTCCATTCATCTTCAGATAGCTAGGTGGACCAGTCATAGTCAGTACATTCATCTCCAGATAGCTAGGTGGACCAGTCATATTCAGTACATTCATCTCCAGATAGCTAGGTAGACCCGTCATAGTCAGTACATTCATCTCCAGATAGCCAGGTGGACCAGTCATAGTCAGTACATTCATCTCCAGATAGCTAGGTGGACCAGTCATAGTCAGTACATTCATCTCCAGATAGCTCGGTGGACCAGTCATAGTCAGTACATTCATCTTCAGATAGCTAGGTGGACCATTCATAGTCAGTACATTCATCTCCAGATAGCTAGGTGGACCAGTCATGGTCAGTCCATTCATCTCCAGATAGCTAGGTGGACCAGTCATAGTCAGTACATTCACCTCCAGATAACTAGGTGGACCAGTCATAGTCAGTACATTCAACTTCAGATAGCTAGGTGAGACAACCACATATCACAGTCATAGTCAGTCCATTCATCTTCAGATAGCTAGGTGGACCAGTCATAGTCAATACATTCATCTCCAGATAGCTAGGTGGACCAGTCATAGTCAGTACATTCATCTTCAGATAGCTAGGTAGACCAGTCATAGTCAGTACATTCATCTCCAGATAGCTAGGTAGACCCGTCATAGTCAGTACATTCATCTCCAGATAGCCAGGTGGACCAGTCATAGTCAGTACATTCATCTCCAGATAGCTAGGTGGACCAGTCATAGTCAGTACATTCATCTCCAGATAGCTAGGTGGACCAGTCATAGTCAGTACATTCATCTTCAGATAGCTAGGTGGACCAGTCATAGTCAGTACATTCATCTCCAGATAGCTAGGTGGACCAGTCATGGTCAGTCCATTCATCTCCAGATAGCTAGGTGGACCAGTCATAGTCAGTACATTCACCTCCAGATAACTAGGTGGACCAGTCATAGTCAGTACATTCAACTTCAGATAGCTAGGTGAGACAACCACATATCACAGTCATAGTCAGTCCATTCATCTTCAGATAGCTAGGTGGACCAGTCATAGTCAATACATTCATCTCCAGATAGCTAGGTGGACCAGTCATAGTCAGTACATTCATCTTCAGATAGCTAGGTAGACCAGTCATAGTCAGTACATTCACCTCCAGATAGCTAGGTGGACCAGTCATAGCCAATACATTCATCTTCAGATAGCTAGGTGAGACAACTACATATCACAGTCATAGTCAATACATTCATCTTCAGATAGCTCGGTGGACCAGTCATAGTCAGTACATTCATCTCCAGATAGCTAGGTGGACCAGTCATAGTCAGTACATTCATCTCCAGATAGCTAGGTGGTCCAGTCATAGCCAGTACATTCATCTCCAGATAGCCAGGTGGACCAGTCATAGTCAGTACATTCATCTCCAGATAGCTAGGTAGACCAGTCATAGTCAGTACATTCATCTCCAGATAGCCAGGTGGACCAGTCATAGTCAGTACATTCATCTCCAGATAGCTAGGTGGACCAGTCATAGTCAGTACATTCATCTCCAGATAGCTAGGTGGACCAGTCATAGTCAGTACATTCATCTCCAGATTGCTAGGTGGACCAGTCATAGTCAGTTCATTCATCTCCAGATAGCAAGGTGAGACAACCACATATCACAGTCATAGTCAGTACATTCATCTTCAGATAGCTAGGTAGACCAGTCATAGTCAGTACATTCATCCCCAGATAGCTAGGTGGACCAGTCATAGTCAGTACCTTCATCTCCAGATAGCTACTGTAAGGGGACCAGTCATCGTCAGTACATTCATCTCCAGATAGCTAGGTGGACCAGTCATAGTCAGTGCATTCATCTCCAGATAGCTAGGTGGACCAGTCATACTCAGTACTTTCATCTCCAGATAGCTAGGTGGACCAGTCATAGTCAGTACATTCATCTCCAGATAGCTTGGTGGCCCAGTCATAGTCAGTACATTCACCTCCAGATAGCTAGGTGGACCAGTCATAGTCAGTACATTCATCTCCAGATAGCAAGGTGGACCAGTCATAGTCAGTACATTCATCTCCAGATAGCTGGCTGGACCAGTCATAGTCAGTACATTTGTCATAGTCAGTACTTTCATCTCCAGATAGCTAGGTGGACAAGTCATAGTCAGTAAATTCACCTCCAGATAGCTAGGTGGACCAGTCATAGTCAGTACATTCATCTCCAGATAGCTACTGTAGGTGGACCAGTCATAGTCAGTACATTCATCTCCAGATAGCTAGGTGGACCATTCATAGTCAGTACATTCAGCTCCAGATAGCTAGGTGGACCAGTCATAGTCAGTACATTCATCTCCAGATAACTAGGTGGACCAGTCATAGTCAGTACATTCATCTCCAGATAGCTTGGTGGCCCAGTCATAGTCAGTACATTCACCTCCAGATAGCTAGGTGGACCAGTCATAGTCAGTACATTCATCTTCAGATAGCTAGGTGGACCAGTCATAGTCAGTACATTCATCTCCAGATAGCTGGCTGGACCAGTCATAGTCAGTACATTTGTCATAGTCAGTACTTTCATCTCCAGATAGCTAGGTGGACCAGTCATAGTCAGTAAATTCACCTCCAGATAGCTAGGTGGACCAGTCATAGTCAGTACATCCATCTCCAGATAGCTACTGTAGGTGGACCAGTCATAGTTAGTACATTCATCTCCAGATAGCTAGTTGGACCAGTCATAGTCAGTAAATTCACCTCCAGATAGCTAGGTGGACGAGTCATTGTCAGTACATTCATATCCAGATAGCTAGGTGGACCAGTCATAGTCAGTACATTCATCTCCAGATAGCTAGGTGGACCAGTCATAGTCAGAACATTAATCTCCAGATAGCTAGATGGACCAGTCATAGTCAGTGCGTTCATCTCCAGATAGCTAGGTAGACCAGTCATAGTCAGTACTTTCATCTCCAGATGTCTAGGTGGACCAGTCATAGTCAGTACATTCATCTCCAGATAGCTAGGTGGACCAGTCATAGTCAGTACATTCACCTCCAGATAGCTAGGTGGACCAGTCATAGTCAATACATTCATCTTCAGATAGCTAGGTTAGACAACCACATATCACAGTCATAGTCAGTCCATTCATCTTCAGATAGCTAGGTGGACCAGTCATAGTCAGTACATTCATCTCCAGATAGCTAGGTGGACCAGTCATAGTCAGTACATTCATCTCCAGATAGCTAGGTGGACCAGTCATAGTCAGTACATTCATCTCCAGATAGCTAGGTGGACCAGTCATAGTCAGTACATTCATCTTCAGATAGCTAGGTGGACCAGTCATAGTCAGTCCATTCATCTCCAGATAGCTAGGTGGACCAGTCATGGTCAGTCCATTCATCTCCAGATAGCTAGGTGGACCAGTCATAGTCAGTACATTCACCTCCAGATAACTAGGTGGACCAGTCATAGTCAGTACATTCAACTTCAGATAGCTAGGTGAGACAACCACATATCACAGTCATAGTCAGTCCATTCATCTTCAGATAGCTAGGTGGACCAGTCATAGTCAATACATTCATCTCCAGATAGCTAGGTGGACCAGTCATAGTCAGTACATTCATCTTCAGATAGCTAGGTAGACCAGTCATAGTCAGTACATTCACCTCCAGATAGCTAGGTGGACCAGTCATAGCCAATACATTCATCTTCAGATAGCTAGGTGAGACAACTACATATCACAGTCATAGTCAATACATTCATCTTCAGATAGCTCGGTGGACCAGTCATAGTCAGTACATTCATCTCCAGATAGCTAGGTGGACCAGTCATAGTCAGTACATTCATCTCCAGATAGCTAGGTGGACCAGTCATAGTCAGTACATTCATCTCCAGATTGCTAGGTGGACCAGTCATAGTCAGTTCATTCATCTCCAGATAGCAAGGTGAGACAACCACATATCACAGTCATAGTCAGTACATTCATCTCCAGATAGCTAGGTAGACCAGTCATAGTCAGTACATTCATCTCCAGATAGCCAGGTGGACCAGTCATAGTCAGTACATTCATCTCCAGATAGCTAGGTGGACCAGTCATGGTCAGTCCATTCATCTCCAGATAGCTAGGTGGACCAGTCATAGTCAGTACATTCACCTCCAGATAACTAGGTGGACCAGTCATAGTCAGTACATTCAACTTCAGATAGCTAGGTGAGACAACCACATATCACAGTCATAGTCAGTCCATTCATCTTCAGATAGCTAGGTGGACCAGTCATAGTCAATACATTCATCTCCAGATAGCTAGGTGGACCAGTCATAGTCAGTACATTCATCTTCAGATAGCTAGGTAGACCAGTCATAGTCAGTACATTCACCTCCAGATAGCTAGGTGGACCAGTCATAGCCAATACATTCATCTTCAGATAGCTCGGTGGACCAGTCATAGTCAGTACATTCATCTCCAGATAGCTAGGTGGACCAGTCATAGTCAGTACATTCATCTCCAGATAGCTAGGTGGTCCAGTCATAGCCAGTACATTCATCTCCAGATAGCTAGGTGGACCAGTCATAGTCAGTACATTCATCTCCAGATAGCCAGGTGGACCAGTCATAGTCAGTACATTCATCTCCAGATAGCTAGGTAGACCAGTCATAGTCAGTACATTCATCTCCAGATAGCCAGGTGGACCAGTCATAGTCAGTACATTCATCTCCAGATAGCTAGGTGGACCAGTCATAGTCAGTACATTCATCTCCAGATAGCTAGGTGGACCAGTCATAGTCAGTACATTCATCTCCAGATAGCTAGGTGGACCAGTCATAGTCAGTACATTCATCTCCAGATTGCTAGGTGGACCAGTCATAGTCAGTTCATTCATCTCCAGATAGCAAGGTGAGACAACCACATGTCATAGTCAGTACATTCATCTTCAGATAGCTAGGTAGACCAGTCATAGTCAGTACATTCATCCCCAGATAGCTAGGTGGACCAGTCATAGTCAGTACCTTCATCTCCAGATAGCTACTGTAAGGGGACCAGTCATAGTCAGTACATTCATCTCCAGATAGCTAGGTGGACCAGTCATAGTCAGTAAATTCACCTCCAGATAGCTAGGTGGACCAGTCATAGTCAGTACATTCATATCCAGATAGCTAGTTGGACCAGTCATAGTCAGTACATTCATCTCCAGATAGCTAGGTGGACCAGTCATAGTCAGTACATTCATCTCCAGATAGCTAGGTGGACCAGTCATAGTCAGTGCATTCATATCCAGATAGCTAGGTGGACCAGTCATAGTCAGTACTTTCATCTCCAGATGGCTAGTTGGACCAGTCATAGTCAGTACATTCATCTCCAGATAACTAGGTGGACCAGTCATAGTCAGTACATTCATCTTCAGATAGCTAGGTGAGACAACCACATATCACAGTCATAGTCAGTCCATTCATCTTCAGATAGCTAGGTGGACCAGCCATAGTCAGTACATTCATCTCCAGATAGCTAGGTGGACCAGTCATAGTCAGTACATTCATCTTCAGATAGCTAGGTGGACCAGTCATAGTCAGTACATTCATCTCCAGATAGCTAGGTGGACCAGTCATGGTCAGTCCATTCATCTCCAGATAGCTAGGTGGACCAGTCATAGTCAGTACATTCATCTTCAGATAGCTAGGTGAGACAACCACATATCACCGTCATAGTCAGTCCATTCATCTTCAGATAGCTAGGTGGACCAGTCATAGTCAGTACATTCATCTCCAGATAGCTAGGTGGACCAGTCATAGTCAGTACATTCAGCTCCAGATAGCTAGGTATACCAGTCATAGTCAGTACATTCATCTCCAGATAGCTGGCTGGACCAGTCATAGTCAGTACATTTGTCTTAGTCAGTACTTTCATCTCCAGATAGCTAGGTGGACCAGTCATAGTCAGTAAATTCACCTCCAGATAGCTAGGTGGACCAGTCATAGTCAGTACATTCATCTCCAGATAGCTTGGTGGCCCAGTCATAGTCAGTACATTCATCTCCAGATAGCTAGGTGGACCAGTCATAGTCAGTACATTCATCTCCAGATAGCTAGGTGGACCAGTCATAGTCAGTACATTCATCTCCAGATAGCTGGCTGGACCAGTCATAGTCAGTACATTTGTCATAGTCAGTACTTTCATCTCCAGATAGCTAGGTGGACCAGTCATAGTCAGTACATTCATCTCCAGATAGCTACTGTAGGTGGACCATTCATAGTCAGGACATTCATCTCCAGATAGCTAGGTGGACCAGTCATAGTCAGTAAATTCACCTCCAGATAGCTAGGTAGACCAGTCATAGTCAGTACATTCATCCCCAGATAGCTAGGTGGACCAGTCATAGTCAGTAAATTCACCTCCAGATAGCTAGGTGGACCAGTCATAGTCAGTACATTCATCTTCAGACAGCTAGGTGGACCAGTCATAGTCACTACATTCATCTCCAGATAGCTAGGTGGACCAGTCATAGTCAGTACATTCATCTCCAGATAGCTAGGTGGACCAGTCATAGTCAGTAAATTCACCTCCAGATAGCTAGGTGGACCAGTCATAGTCAGTACATTAATCTCCAGATGGCTAGGTGGACCAGTCATAGTCAGTACATTCATCTCCAGATAGCTAGGTGGACCAGTCATAGTCAGTAAATTCACCTCCAGATAGCTAGGTGGACCAGTCATAGTCAGTACATTAATCTCCAGATGGCTAGGTGGACCAGTCATAGTCAGTACATTCGTCTCCAGATAGCTAGGTGGACCAGTCATAGTCAGTACATTCATCTCTCTAGAGAGAGAAGTACAGGAAGAGAGAGACCCTTATTTAATAAGGGGTCACTGACTAAACTTAGAGAGGGACAGGTACTATTATAGAGGGGTCACAGAGAAATCCAGGAGGAATAGTGTTTAACAGAGGTTCTCCCACTGTTCTCAAACAGACCATGCAGTCATCAACTGAAATATTTCATTCACAGGTTCATTTCCCAGTAAAGACACCTTTGTAGCATTAGCACATTGCAGCTTCAGCCTTAGTGAACACTAACAACTAAAGTATAGTTCTAAAATGACATTTGTTTCCTGGTCAATGGTAATACGGGAGTCCGTATTGGTACAGCGTTGAATATGTCTGTAACCATTAAGCTAATGTAAGGCTGTGGGTTGTAGGTCTGACACAATGTGCATTAAACTGTAAACTTTAATGATGAGACTCTGTGTAATTCATAAGGGGATATAAAATAAATATTAAGGGGAGAGGGAATAGCGGCACCCCCAGACACTACATCATAGCAGCCCGGAATTATCTTCTACCCAGAAGCTCTTGCTCTAATACAGGAGCCAATTAGAATACAGGTATCGGTGGATCACAGTAAAAGGCCTATACATATCACATGACATTCCAGTTCCACACTAACTTAGCCTTTAGCTAACAATGTACAGATGCTGTTAATGGCACTGTAGCACCCTGAACCAAATTCCCAAGCATGTACAGTTCACAGTGTCTTCTCTATACTTAGACAGCTACAAATACAGGTACATACACTGTATAAATTATGTAGACACCACTTCAAATTAGTAGATTTGGTTATGTCTAGGCGAAACAACAGCTCAGCCGCGAAGTTGTCGGCCACACAAGCTCACAGAACGGGACCGCCAAGTGCTGAAAATCGTCTGTCCTCGGATGTAACACTCACTACCGAGTTCCAAACTGCCTCTGGAAGCAACATCAGCACAAGAACTGTTCCATCGCCAGTCCTTGTTCAACTCAGACCACACTGAACCTTTAGGTGTGCCAGTGACCATATTTATTTACTATTAAGTGAAATATCTAAAAGCCACCTTTAACTATTGTCTTAAATGACAGCTGTTTGTTAGACTGCATATCAGGACTCTAAATATACTGGAAGGTATATTTCAGCTCATATTTCAGAAGGTATATTTATGTCTTCCACCTGTATACTATGGGAACTACAAAACGTGATAGTCAATGTGTGATCAACTTTGTAGATAATATCCTATGTGCATCATTATAATAGTACTCTGTCTTCATCTTTTGTGTCTTCCTAATATTTGCCTTGAGATACTTTCATTGATGATAGGGATTTATACCATCAAGTCATGTCAAACTGTAGAATTGCAAGAACTTTTTACATGTAAATATTAATGTGCATCGTTATAATAACTATAAATAAATATGCATGTGTGCATCATTATAATACAACTCGGTCTTCATCTTTTGTCTAATTTTTGTAATAACTTATCCTCCATTTATCCTTCCACTTGTACTGTGTTTTCAAAATATCCCTTCATATATACCCCTCAAAATACCCATCAAATATGTCAAACTGTGTAGAATTTCAGGAAATGCATTTTTAAATGTCAACAAAAAATGGGGGAGGACCCCCCATCTAATGTTCGTCCCCCCAGTATCTACACCACATTTCCCCCTTGGTGTGTGTGTCGTTTCTGCTAGGTACAGATCTAGGATCAGCTTCCCTCCCCTAATTCTAACCTTGGCCATCAGTGGGGAAAATGTGAAACTAACCCAAGATCAGCCTTCATTGTTGTAAAGCCTACTTTTCCCTCGTGAAGAACGGGTGTATTACAGCACTGAGGTAGAAATCATACAGTGGAGTTTGACAAGAACACAAAATGTACAACACACAACTTATTTTCAGCAGCAATTTCCAAATTTATTGAGACTGATTTGTTTTGCAAATAATAGTCAAGCTAATTCCACTAAACATGAAGTTAGAAAGAGGCCTGGGTTAGCCCTTTAGGCTAGCCCTCACAACAGGACGGTAGGGAAGTTCATGTTTGGCTATAAAAACGCTCAAGGGATCAGTACTATACAGAAAATCTTCCCACTTTAATCCTCCCAAACAGAACCAAGTTTTGATTATTCAACACATCTTCATTACAAACACAGGTTTATGATAATCAATATAAAGTCAGTATCATATTGAACAATATTCCCAACAAAGAACCGTAAAGTTTCAAGCATCTCACTTTACAAATGAAAGACACTTTGCGAAACGTGAGAGAAAATAAATAATATATAATGGTAATATCAATTTATATATATATGAACACATCACTCTTAGTAAAGAACAGTCTAAAATAAAAAGTAAGAATTTTGAAATATAGTATACTCTACATATAACCATGTCTATGGCTTTGTGATTTGCACATATGAATCAAGCTATACAGGCTAAATCAGGATTTCAATTTTGTACACATCTAAGAAAGGAATTGCCATATTCATCTTCTGAAAAGCAAACACTTCCAGTTGTTCATGGTGTGAAATGAACCAGTTGTGTGCGTGCGGATGTTAGAGACTTTGGTATGACAAATGAACAAAGACGTGCAGTTAAGACCATAAAACCAGGGCACAAAGGATTAATAAACACAGTCAGAAACATATAGCTGCATTTTTGCACCTCTGTGATTGAGATAAAATATATGATTTCCGTTTCTCTTGAAACACACACACCCATGCAGGCACACCTACGCACACACCGGTAAAACAAATCGAGGCACATTGTTGAGGGGATTGGATGGCAAATATTTCCTGAATTACAACCCAAGACAAGGAAGAAGAAGACACAGGCAGGCAGGTGATGATGAGAAGAGAACTAAAGCGGGTAAAAAATATCTGTGTTCACAGGAGTCTGGACTGGAAAAGCACTGGGTGGATGACAGAGAAATATCACAGATACTGCACTTCTTCCAAATACACTGCACTTCTTCCAAATACACTGCACTTCTTCCAAATACACTGCACTTCTTCCAAATACACTGCACTTCTTCCCATTATATTCAACCATTAACATTGAACATATCCACCCAACGTCATTTGTTTTCTTTCTGAAAACTTCAACAGACTAGAGATTGGTAATGGATGGGTAAAATTAAAATAATGCAACTTAAATAAAGCTAGTCACCACACATGGAGAAGGCATTTCCAATCAGTGAAATCAAACATACAGCAGAGGGGTGTTCGTTGGATACAGTGTTTAGCATTGGGACAGATGGAAATTGAAGTGTGGCAGATGATATGTTTGCAACCACCTCCGGCAAACCAACTACAATTCCCAGAGCCAACATTGTGGCTCACTCTGTTCTTTTCCCTTGTAGCATCCAGGCACTCCAAAACATGTCTTGTAGGTCTGGAAGGACCTTGCCCTTTGATAGGCCAAGTTGAAATATAGAATATTTACACCAGTCCGATCATTTCAGACCTACAAAAAGTATATAGGGTTTGGGGCCAGGGATAGATTTGGAATTGGGTTTATGTTTAGGATATACAGTAGAACACACCTTTGGAAACCAGGGCAACAAGGACAATAAAGAAAAAGGGTTATAGATGCAATGTCCAGCAGGTCACAAGGCTCTTCATATACCATATGTATACAAACTGAAAAATATTAACAAATAAACTAAATAACTACATCCAAACAAAATTATTACACCACAATAAATTGAAAATATTTGCACCTGCACACGCACAGTTGAAACAAAAGCACTTGATACAATGTATTAGATTGTTTTTGGTATAATGTTAATGAATTAGTTTATGTTAGTAATATAGAAGCATGTGCCATACCATACACACAGTAAGTTCTGATCCATATCTAATTTACAACAAGTTCCTCTAATTTGTCTTTCTCTGTAAAAACCAAATACAACAGAAAAGCAGAGAACTGGCACGATATAACTAATCAGAAAAGCCTTATGGCTTGCTGTCCACAACAAGACCAAATATAAAAGCTTTCCTTATACAAGATATAAAATATCAAAAAGAAATGCACAATAAAGCTTAGCATCCAGCACTTAATAATCATAACAACAATAATCATACTTCTGATCATCATAATAAGACTCAAAATGGTCAAATAACAGGAAATAATCTGAAGAAAATCAATACACATCTCACATGCGTGCACACACACATCCACACACCGTGCCCACAGAAGGCATTAGACAGAGTGGAGGGAATGCCTTTATAGTATAATAATTCCACTACAAAAACATGTATTTTAATAAATAACCTTTTCAAACAAAAGAAAGCGTCATAAAAGCACTCAACAGAACAGGCCACTCTCTGGATGGACTCAAGCAGAAGCCTGACCTTTTCTTTACAAATACAAACTGAAATAAATGTCCTCACCAAAAAGAAAGATGAACCATCATTTAAGGTCCACTATGATGTAAAAGTGTGCAAATTCTGTATTGATGGTGAAATATACAAATGATAACTAAACAAAGGTTTTAAAGAGTCTGCACAGAGATACAACATGAGATGGAAGGACAGAATGGGTGAGAAGGAGAAAGAGAGACAGTGTAAGCCATGTAGAATAGTTTTACAGTGTGATTGTTTTGGCATGAGTTTTGACCCGTCATCATTGTGTATGTAGTCTGTCTCTCTCACCCCTCTATCGGCCCACTCGTCGTATAGGGAAATGGTACACAAATAAGCATTTCTTCACCTTGCTCAGACAAGACAACCTCTCTCATTCTGGGAGTAAATATCTGAAATAGAGATCTATATACTGCATTGTTAGGAGCTAGTAACATAAGCATTTCGCTGCACCGCTATAACATCTATCAAACTGTGTATGCGACCAAAAAACCTTGATTTGATATCCTCTCTCTGAAAGTAGAGAATTAAGAACACTTACATCTGGATTGATCGGTTATGTTCCTGCATAGTGTTCACTCTCTCCTCCCGTCTCTAACACTCCCTTTCTCTCTCTCTCAATCTTCAACTCTCCCTCAATCTACTATAATTCCTGTGGCTTGTTTGTATGTACATTTGCTCAACCTTTCATAATTCTCACCACAGCTCAACAAAAACACATGATAACTTAAGTGGAGGAGAAAGAACCCACTGAAAGGCTATATAATCAGCAAACTACAGCACAAGCATACTAATATCCATATATAACAGTCATGAGGACATACAATATATCCTTAAAGGTAGGTGCGGTCACCAAGTTGTGTAGTTCAAATCAGATTGAAAATGTAAACCACGGGTTGTGGGCATTGACAGGATTCTATTCGACGTTAAAGTGCAAGTCTGTGGCAGTTTCACTCTGCAGGAGACAATGTGCCGACCGATGACCGACGCGTGCATCTTTGCAATAGATAAAAGATTGTCCCAAAAATGTATAGACTGTCCCCAAATAGGACTGCATGGCAACAAGACACCACCTTGGCATTTTTCCAAACCGTTAACAATCCGTCATGTCAATGGCGACTGAGACCACAAATGGCCACAGTCCAACATCACCCAAGACCGTTTAATAAGTCCTCATTGGTCCCAGTGTGACATAGGTGAACAACTAAACCAATGGACAGACTCTGGTCTGGTCCTCATCAGAAACAAGAAAAAAACAAACCTAAAGAGGAAAGAAAGGTGGTGAGCAGAAAGGGACTCTTTCTTCTCTCAATCGCTCTCCATGGCAATCATCAGCACAGGGCTCAGCTTGTGTGTGTGGCACCTGTCAATTTAGATCATTGTCATGTATCGCCCGCATACCCCACTCAGAGGAAGGCCTGCCCATGAACATGGGTAAAGAGAGCTGTCTCTGCCTGAGACATTTCAACAGATCCACAATAGATCCTAAATGATCCCATGGGATCCTAAGAGATCCAACCGAAATCCTTCTCGCTCCCGTTGTGCTGCACTCGCTCTGGCACAGAGTCATTGCTCTCCTCCTTGTCATTGTCCATCGCCCCGTCTCCCTGAGTCATCATCCCTGAGTCATCCTTCCACTTCCTTCCCTTGTCATCCACCTCTCCTATTATCTCTCCATCCCCTTCCGTCATCATCTCTTCCTCTCCGTCACCGTCGCACTCTGTCTGGTCATCAGGGAAACGGTGGTCGCCGGGATACAGCTCGTCCTCTGGGGAGAGGTCTCCGCCCACTTCCCCGTTGTGGTCCAATAACGCGGCCATGCCCCGCCCGGAACAGTCAGCGCAGACGCCATGGCGACGGGAGCCGTGTTTGATTCCGACACTGGCTGCCGACATGAAGACCCGGCTGCAGATCTTACACACATACTTCTTATCCTTACTGTGGACCTGTAGGAGAGACACACAGCATTAACACACACACACACTACTATCCTTACTGTGGACCTGTAGGAGAGACACACAGCATTAACACATACACTACTATCCTTACTGTGGACCTGTAGGAGAGACACAGCATTAACACACACACTACTATCCTTACTGTGGACCTGTAGGAGAGACACACAGCATTAACACACACACTACTATCCTTACTGTGGACCTGTAGGAGAGACACACAGCATTAACACACACACTACTATCCTTACTGTGGACCTGTAGGAGAGACACACAGCATTAACACACACACTACTATCCTTACTGTGGACCTGTAGGAGAGACACACAGCATTAACACACACACTACTATCCTTACTGTGGACCTGTAGGAGAGACACACAGCATTAACACACACACTACTATCCTTACTGTGGACCTGTAGGAGAGACACAGCATTAACACACACACTTCTATCCTTACTGTGGACCTGTAGGAGAGACACACAGCATTAACACACACACTACTATCCTTACTGTGGAGCTGTAGGAGAGACACACAGCATTAACACACACACTACTATCCTTACTGTGGACCTGTAGGAGAGACACACAGCATTAACACACACACACTACTATCCTTACTGTGGACCTGTAGGAGAGACACACAGCATTAACACACACACTACTATCCTTACTGTGGACCTGTAGGAGAGACACACAGCATTAACACACACACACTACTATCCTTACTGTGGACCTGTAGGAGAGACACACAGCATTAACACACACAACTTTCACACACACTTCTTGCCTTAAGAATGCAGAAGTCTAAACCAAGCTTACCAACTGAGTTGGACAGACTGGAATGCTCAAAGGAAATAACATGAGTCAGCCTGTTTCTGCTCAAATGAAATTGTTGTCTTGTCAAACAGTGAGGTAGCATTGTTAAATGCAGAAACAGCCAAGAACCCAGAAACATGGCATCCAGCACAGATGTTGGCCGAAGCCTCTCTATATGCTATCCTCTGGCATAGCAAAACCATGGGAGCTCAAAGCCTGGGCCAGTAATAGTCCTTAACCCTCCCCTCCTCCAATCTCTTCCTGACTCCCGCTGGGCTGGCCTGTAGTCATAGTGGATGTTTCTCTGCTCTCTGAACTCCTCTCCCCTGAGCACAGCAGCTGAGTGGTACTATATGCTGCTCTGCTCTGGCTTTCACCTGGCTCTAACCACAGCTCATTTCTTTGGCCTCTCCAGATTGTGTGCGTGCGTGTGCGTGCGTGCGTGTGTGCGTGTGTGTGTGTGCAGTAGAGAAGCAAGGGAGCAGGAAAAAATAAGGAGCAGGGCTAAAATGTTACTTTTAGATTTAATTTAACTTATCCAGTACTTTCATTGTGAAATATAATTACTTTTAACTCAAAGGTACATTTAGCAGTTTTCCCCCCATATACTTAAAGTTAGGATTAAGAGAAGCTGAACTGGTACTAGACCTGTGCCTAAAGGCGGTTTTTTTAAGGGAACAGCATGGCCAGTGAGTGACTCAGCTCACTGCTGTACCCCGGTGGTGACTGTCTGCTACTGCACTACTCTCACCAGTGTGTGTCTCTTCATGTGCTCCCTCCTGGTGAACTTCTTGCCACAGATCTCACAGGGGTAGGGCCTCTCGCCAGTGTGGGAGCGCATGTGCCTCTTCAGGATGCACTGGTGCATGGCAGAGAAACTACAGTAGGGGCACTTAAACTTCTTACGGATCACTGTGAAGTCATTCACTGTAGAGAGAGAGAGAAAGAGAGGGGGATTAGTTTGCATCTAGTCTACGTGAGTTAAACCACAGTTTGTTTAAAGTTCATTCAAAAGTTTAAAAATTTCTACATCAGGTTAAAAAAATACCACAAGTGCAATTTAAGTGAGATTCAATTGATCAAAGACACAGGTTTAAAAGACACTGCCAACCTATATTTAACATTAGAGTGTATTACAACTCTGATGCCAACCTAAATGGCAGTGACTAGTCTATTGGATCAAACAAAAAAGACATCTGAGAGAGAGAGAGAGAGAGAGGAGAGAGAGGATTGAGAAGAGAGAGAGAGACAGAGAGAGGAGAGAGAAGAGACAGAGAGAGGAGAGAGTGAGGAAGAGAGGAGAGAGAGAGAGACAGAGGGAGAGAGAGAGGAGAGACGAGAGAGAGAGAGAGAGAGAGAGAGAGGAGAGAGAGAACAATACAGTAAGGCTTGGATAAAGACCTACAATAGAGCTACATCTCCACATTACATAATAGATCAACTCAGGTTGAATTGGGTTAAGATCAACACACACGTGAGGTCAGGAACAGAATAATGACAAACTACATACATACAAAGGTAAAAGGGGTTGAGCGATGATAGAGAGAGATTACAGCAGGGCTTGGGGGCTATGATAGCTCTATATCTACACATTACATATAACAGGTAACCCACAGGAGGAATCAGGTCCTGTACAGACCAACACACGTGAGTTTGAGAACTTACTAGATACTTACAGCGGTGAAGTCAGGTAAAAGGGGGACAGTACATAATAAGTAATACCATCCTGTTGATTTTCAGCTTCTACAGCAGGGCTCTCCAACTCTGTTCCTGGGGTGCTACCCTCCTTTATGTTTTCTCCCCAATCCCAGCTGTAACTGACCTTCATTTTATCGACCAGCTAATTATTACAATCAGGTGCGCTAGATTAGGGTTGGAGCGAAAGCTACAGGACGGCATAGCTCTCCAGAAACAGGGTTGGAGCGAAACCTACAGGACGGCATAGCTCTCCAGAAACAGGGTTGGAGCGAAACCTACAGGACGGCATAGCTCTCCAGAAACAGGGTTGGAGCGAAACCTACAGGACGGCATAGCTCTCCAGAAACAGTGTTGGAGAGCCCTATTCTACAGCCTCCGCTAAGCCCATTAATTCAAAGTCTAAAGGCTAAGTAGATGCTCCAGCAGATATATTGTGTTTATGTCTGTGTGCACACAGGCGTCTTACCCGGACATTGACTAAATGTGTTAGGGCAAAAAGCGTCCCACTGGGGACAGACGTCAATTCAATGTCTATTCCACAGTGGTTCCACGTGATTTCTCTGAAATTACCTGGAAACAATGTTGGTTCAAGCAGTGTGTGCCCAGTGGGTTAATAGATTGGGTGAGGAGCAAACCCCAAGTAAGATAAGAACGTAGTGGACACATTTTATCTACAACCCAGTGGGTTAATAGATTGGTTGAGGAGCAAACCCCAAGTAAGACAAGAACATAGTGGACACATTTTATCTACAACCCAGTGGGGGTGTTACCTGACATTAGGAAGGCTCAGGGAGTCAGAATGGAAAACATGACCGCCTCATCCAACCTTCAACTGTTAGACATAACTTGGTTGGGAAACATGGCCGTAACTCAAAGTCTATGGAGCATAGTCTATATTTACAACCAAAAGTATGCCTTTTACATACTCACACAGTATGCAGACACATATTACTTACCTGGTAAGACAATTTAGGAAAGGAAAATGTATGTGTGTTAAACGCATGATTTTATACAGTTTGTGTGTACTGTATATTTCTACATAACTACAGGACTCAAACACAACGCAAACATTATCAGACCCAACGTCCAAACGTGTATTCCTTCACAGTTTATTGATGACAGAATACAAACTACCAGGAAATGGCATCAAACTTCAGAAAAATACATATTGATATATGATATTTGGGAATGAAAAGATTTAAAAAATACAGTCTAAAATACCCTGTCTTTACAAAACAAAATAACAACAGTGCAACTGAAATCAGCCTCATTTTCTCGTTATAAAAAGGGCTAATACCATCTGGTTCGTAATCAGTCTGGATTCACATGAGAGGAGCCTAGCCTGCTTCCCTGTTTTGACTATAGGCCAGAGTCATTCTCCCGGTAAAAAGGGACCCAGTGTTTTTAGTGGTTGACATTTGACCGTTTTTTTCTAAGCCAGCTCAGTGATGAGTTTCTTAAACAAGACGGCAAGTTCCATTTGCTCCATTCTCATATCTGTTTGTGTGGAAAACACCAAAATGATATACAGGGCATATCTCAAATGACACCATAGAGTGCACTGCTCTTGACCAGAATCATAATGGTTGATGCCCCTAAAGTTCCATGAATGGGGCCTCTGCTCTTCCCTTTGAGTAATATTCACAGTATGAGTACAGGCAGACATTGACCAGGACTGACAAACACAGCTTTATATTGTCATTGCCCTTTGGGGGTTGACACAAGGCTTGCTTTTTTGGTCAGATGCATTTGTAAAAGGTCCAGTGTGAATCCAAATTTGATTGAATGAGTGGTTGGTTGATTGGCTAATTGGTTGATGCCCTTCCATGAAATTAGGACACTACATGCTACTGTACTACAGTCACGTCAAACAGCCAGAAAAATACACTTTCTCCCTCAGAATGATCAGAATGAGGAAGTGGAAAGAGGGCTATTCCCAGCTAACAATTCTAGGAAGAGAGAACTTTTTTGTAATGTTTCCCGTAATGTTCCCCTGATGTTTGAGTGTCTAGTTTTATGTTAGTTAGGGGAACATTTTATGTATGTTAGCAAAAACCTATCGAGACCCTATTTAGCATGTTTGGCGTTAAGAGTTAGGTGAGCATTCCCTTAATGTCAAACAAAACTAACCTACCCAGAACATGGTCACCGTGTTCTCAGAATATCCAATATTAATGCTCTAGACACGTTTCATGGGACGTTGAAAGAACATTCATGTGTCCAGTTTCCTGAGGATTAGGAGAATATTCCATACATTTTACACCAAACATACACAGAACATGGTTGCCATGTTCTCAGAATATAAGATATGAATGTTCTAGACCCGTTTCATTAAAACGTTGCAATACACAGGTTTAAAACACAGGACATTCAGTCATTGTCCTGAAATTCTATCCTGGAGTCGCCTCTTCACTGTTGAGACTGGTGTTTTGCGGGTACTATTTAATGAAGCTGCCAGTTGAGGACTTGTGAGGTGTCTGTTTCTCAAACTAGACACTCTAGTGTACTTGTCCTCTTGCTCAGTTGTGCACCGGGGCCTCCCACTCCTCTTTCTATTCTGGTTAGAGACTGATTACGCTGTTCTGTGAAGGGAGTAGTACAAAGCACTGTACGAGATCTTCAGTCCTTGGCAATTTCTCACATGGAATAGCCTTCATTTCTCAGAACAAGAACAGACCTGGGGCGGCAGGTAGCCTAGTGGTTAGAGCGTTGGACTAGTAACCGAAAGGTTGCAAGATTGAATCCCCGAGCTGACAAGGTAAAAATCTGTCGTTCTGCCCCTGAACAAGTGTCATACTTGTTGATGCCGTGTTGAATGGACCAAACTGCAGGCGGAATGTGGCTACTCATCTTTTAATGTAAAGAATAATAAATTAAAGCAAAGTATACACAGGAAAACAATAAACACGAAACTCACGACAGGCTAACAGGCTTACTACAAACAAAAGGACTAGCAGTGTTAGCACAACCACCCACAAACCCAAGTGACAAACATACTCCTAAATATATGACTCCAATCAGGAACAACGATCCCCAGCTGTTCCTGATCAGGAGTCACAAGACTAACACAGAAACAGACATACTAGACAACACATACAGACTTCTTCTGCCACGTCCTGACCAAAATTCTACACCACTATTCCCTCTGCTGGTCAGGACGTGACAGTACCCCCCCTAAAGGTGCAGACCCCGGAATGCACCTTAAAAGAAAACACAAAAATCCCCAATACCACAACAAAAAATAATACCCCTAAACAAAAAAGGGAGGGAAGGGAGGGTGGCTGCCGTCAACGACGGCACTGTGCTACACCCTCCCTCCCCAACCCACCTATCCTGGAGGAGGCTCTGGTTCCGGCCTCCTGCCCTCCAGGTTGTAGGCAGACTCATTGGGGTCCGGGTCGTAGACAGACTCCATTTGTTGTGGCTCGTGGGCAGGTTCCCCCATTTCCACGCTGTAGGCAGACTCATTTACAACACAGTTAGTCACATTCAGTTCTGAGTCGTAGGTAGACTCCTTCAGTTCCGGGTCATATGCAGACTCCCTCGAATCCGGGTCGCAGGCAGACCCCCTCTGGTTCCGGGGTCGCAGGCAGACCCCCTCTGGTTCCGGGGTCGCAGGCAGTCTCCCTCAGTTCCGGACTAGACACTGTTGCCGGATACTCTGGACGGCACACTGGTGCCGGATACTCTGGACGGCACACTGGTGCCGGATACTCTGGACGGCACACTGGTGCTGGGCTCGAGGCTGGGCCGACGCACTGGAAGCCTGGTGCGTGGGGCTGGTAGAGGTGGTACCAGGCTGAAGACACGCACCCTAGGGCTAGTGCGAGGAGCGGGAACAGGCTGAATAGGACTAGGCCGACTCATGGGAAGCTTGGTCCGGGTTGCTGGTACTGGTCGTGCCATACTGGAGGTACTCACTTCCGGGATAGCACGAGAGGTGGGAACCGGAAACGACTGGGCCATGGAGGCGCACAGGTGGCCTTGACCGCACCGCCTGCACAACCCGTCCTGGCTGGATGGAACTAGCAGCCCTGCATGAGCGCGGTGCTCGTACAGGGCGAACTGGGCTGTTCAGGGTCCTGATGGTTGCCGTGCATAGAGCGGGAGTAGGGTAGCCTGGTCCTAGGAGGTGTACCGGCGACCAGATGCGCTGCGCAGGCATCCTCCTACCAGGCTGGATGCCCACTCTAGTGCGACATCTGCGAGGGGCTGGAATGGCACGCACTGGACTGTGCATGCGTATGGGTGAGATAGTGCACACCTCAGCAAAACACGGCGCCCTCCACTCCATACGCTCATCCACATAATCACGGGTAGCTGGCTTATGGCTCTTCCTTGGCCTAGCCAAACTACCCGTGTGCCCCCCCCAAAAAAAAAATCTTGGGGGTGCCTCTCCGGCTTCCTCGCCAGTCGTGTACCCCAGTAGCGTTCCCGGTCCTCACCAGCCTTTCTCCACGGGCCCTCTCCGGCCAGAATCTGGTCCCAAGTCCATTTCTCATGAGTGTCCATGTCGAAGTCTATTTCCTCAATAGTCCATATATTCAGCGTCCTGCTCCTTTTTCCGCTGCTTGGTCTTGTTGTGGTGGGTGGTTCTGTCATACTTGTTAAAGCCGTGTTGAATGGCCCAAACTGCAGGCGGAATGTGGATAGTCATCTTTTAATGTAAAGAATAATGAATTAAAGCAAAGTATACACAGGAAAACAATAACCACGAAACTCACAACAGGCTTACTACAAACAAAAGGACTAGCAGTGTTAGCACAACCACCCACAAACCCAAGTGACAAACATACTCCTAAATATATGACTCCCAATCAGGAACAACGATCCCCAGCTGTTCCTGATCAGGAGTCACAAGACTAACACAGAAACAGACATACTAGACAACACATACAGACTTCTTCTGCCACGTCCTGACCAAAATACTACACCACTACTCCCTCTGCTGGTCAGGACGTGACAACAAGGCAGTTAACCCACTGTTCCTAGGCCGTCATTGAAAATAAGAATTTGTTCTTAACTGACTTGCCTAGTTAAAATTAAAAATTAAAAACTGAAGAGTTTCAGAAGAAAGTTCTTTGTTTCTGGCCATTTTGAGCCTGTAATCGAACCCACACATGCTCCAGATACTCAACTAGTTTAAAAAAGGTCAGTTTTATTGCTTCTTTATCAGAACAACAGTTGTCAGCTGTGCTAACATAATTGCAAAAGGGTTTTCTAATGATCAATTAGCCTTTTAAAATGATAAACAAGAATTAGCTAACACAACGTGCCATTGGAACACAGGAGTGATGGTTGCTGATAATGGGCCTCTGTACACCTATGTAGATATTCCATAAATAATCAGCCGTTTCCAGCTACAGTAGTCATTCACAACATTAACAATGTCTACACTGTATTTCTGATCAATTTGATGTTATTTTAATGGGCAAAAAAATTGCTTTTCGTTAAAAAATAAGGACATTTCTAAGTGACCCCAAACTTTTAAACGGTAGTGTACATGATTACATTGTGCATTTTAATGTATAAAGTAATTACTATTCAACATGTCTCCACCTGGGATCTAAACTCACAACCTTTAGGTTCACGGTATTCTGATCTTTAAAAGCATTGCGTGTGTCCCTAACATTGCCAACAGACAAAGAGCTGTGAATGGAACAGTGGTTCACCAATCAGGGCCTTGACAGGCTCTGCAACAGAAACAAGGGGTGGTGTGTAAAGAAACACATCTTTAGGGACATCCCTGAAATAACCTGGGAACTAGACTAAAACCTCCAGGGGACCACGACAGAACGTTCCCATGAAACGTGTCTAGAACATAAATATCTTATATTCTGAGAACATGGTAATCATATTCTGTGTATGTTTGGTGTGACATTGATGAAATGTTCTCCTAACCCTCAGAAAACTGGACACATGAATGTTCTTGCAACGTTCCCATGAAACGTGTCTAGAACATTAATACCTTAAATTCTGAGAACATGGTTACCATATTCTGGGTATGTTTTGAGTGACGTTGATGTCCTAATGAGACTCTTAAAGGAATGTTCTCTAATGTTGTGGGAACGTTTGTTGTTAGCTGGGTTTTAGGAGTCCTCGCTCTCAGAGATTAACATTTATTGCGAGACAGCATTTTAGCCAAACCACTCAAACAGGACCAACAGAGAGACAGAGACAGAGAGAGAGCTAGAGAGACAGTGAGAGACAGACAGAGAGTGAGAGAGAGAGAGAGAGAGAGAGACAGAGAGAGAGGGAGGAGACAGAGAGAGAGAGAAAGAGCGAGAGAGAGAGAGAGCTTTGTGGTTCTAAAATTCAGTTACTCAAATAGCATCAATCCAACATCCAAATTATACATTCAAAACTCATGCCCCTTGTTTTCAAATCATAGGAAGCAGGAGGAAGACAAACCGTCTGTAAGGAATTCCATTTAAGATACAGTAAGTGATAGGTTTGGCCTAGTTTTCAGTCCCACCCTGTCATTCACAAACATTACTCCCTGTACATCAACCACAAGCTGTGTTACAATGGACATTCTGCCCCTCTCTGACCACACCATCCAACCTCTACTCTTCTGTCTCCATTTCCCGTATAGTCTCTCTCTCTCCATTCTTTTCAGGTCAGAGAGGTCATGCCCCTCCTCCGCCCACTTCCTCTTTATCTGAAGAGTCTTAGGTCAATAAGGGCTGGAGCTGAGAAGAGCCAATTACTATTCTCCTTCAGCTGGGCTTATAGAGGGCTAAGGAGGTTTGGGCGCAGCGCAGAGAAGGGGATTTGGAATGACCCTAACCCCACCCCAACATCCCAACAGAGTGTATTTTTTGTTTTAAGTTGCTTGGTGCTCCTGCATCAGCATGGATCTGAAAACAACACAGGCCAACACAGGCCCAATGTAGGAAAATGAAAACGCCTTCACAGAAACCTGCTTTCACCAGTCCAGTGAGTTCACACCAGAGCAGATGAAGGAGAGGAAACGAGTCATTGTGCCAAATCCATTTAGGTGTACTTTAGTGGAAGACGATTTGGGTGAACATTACCCCCTAAGGGCCGTTGTTTCAGACTAGACAAGCCAACCTCTGATCAGAGTGTGCAGTATGAACACTGACAGTGAATGTGTCGGAAATAGGATTACCTGCAGGTGGTGCTGATTTGTGGCGGCTCATAGTCAGTTTATGAACAGTTTTAGTGAGAAGTAAAGAACTGGAGATACAGATCTCCCTGCCTAATATGGAGAAGAGGGCCTAGGTTGAGCCCTGACTGGCGACACAGAGGGAGACAGGGGGCTGGGGGATAGAACAAACACCACAAGCACAAGTAGAAGAACAAAGTTCCCCATAGACACTCCAATAAAGTCAGTTTTGTGTTTCACCCCCTAATGGTTACAATGAGGATTTAAGAAAGGTACTGTAAGCTGATCCTAGACCTGATCCTATTTCCAACAACAGCACAATATCATCAATGAAATGAGCACCCCTATTTCAACTCCATAAACAAGTTACAGAATGACAAACAGACAGACAAACATGGACACACATATTTCTATATATATTAAAACAAAGCTGGAACTCAGTTGAGCAGTTACAGTACATTGTAATTGTTAACTTTGCATATTAATTATGCTTTTTAAAAATATAGGCCCATATGTAAAAACCAAACCTTTTATAAAATATCAGTCTTTAATCTTATAAATGTACAAATACTTACACATTTTGCACAGGCTGTATAAAATGTACCAGTGCTCTTACATATAACCCATATGGGGCCCGCAGAGATCGACACTCAGCCAATGTGACGGGAGATATGGGTTTAGGGAGGAAGTGACACCACAGGTCATTAAATGGAATGTATAGTTGTATAGTGTGTGTGTGTGTGTGTGTGTGTGTGTGTGTGTGTGTGTGTGTGTGTGTGTGTGTGTGTGTGTGTGTGTGTGTGTGTGTGTGTGTGTGTGTGTGTGTGTTTACTCTCTATATCTTTGTATGCTCCCGAGCTCAATCGACCACATTCACATGGTGATGATGAATATTATGGTTGCTATGGGCGTCTACCTTCATCTCATGATGCAAGCCCCACAGTTGCTCGGCAACCCCACCCTGCCCCACCTCCATGCCTACCCTTCTCCACGACCCTACCCCCACCCCCACCTGGTAGCACACCTTGACATGTGTGGCCAGGTTCTTCTGGGTACTGAACGCCTTGGCACAGGCTGGGCACGAGTGCCCTCTTTCTCTGGAGTGTACAGAAGACAGGTGTCTGTGTAGATCAGTACGGTCTCTGAACTGTTTCAGACAGTAGGTGCACTGCATCAGCTTCCTCTTGAAGTGGATGGTCTTCTCATGTCGGTCTGCGTTGGACTTGAGTGTGAAGGTGGCTGGACACTGGGAGCAGAGGTACCGTGCTGGGAAAGGCTCACCCACCGGGAGGCGATAGAGAGACTGGGAGTGAATGGGTCCCTGAGAGAATGCAGGAGTGTGGTTGTGGTGGTGGTTGGCTTGGGGGCCTTGCGGGTCAGGCCAGTCCAGGGAGAGGGCCATGAGGGACAGAGTGTGGCGGTACTCGTGCTTCTTGAGCTGCTCCAGGCTGCTGAACAGCCGTTTGCACAGGGAGCAGGCCAGCTCCTGGGGCCAAGCAGGCCCCAACAGGGCCCCTCTCCCCCCACCTTCCAACACCTCCACCCTGGACACACCATGCCTCTCATCAGCCATCTGATCCCCCTCCATGGGAGACGGGCCATGCTCCAGAACTAAGAGAGAGGGGAGGAGGAGAAGGAGATAGGGGGGAAGAAAGCATGGAAATAGAAAGAGTGTGGGAGAGAAAGGTATAATAATGTGAGAACCATTGCCACTCATACTGTATCAAAACATTAATTCCTAGCTATACAGAGACAATGGTCAAAAATAAAGAGAGGTCTGACTTTCAGAATGTATATGCTATCTAAAATGAACCGGTCAGGCACCATACATACCTTTGTTGTATCCCTGATTAGAATCCTTTTCATGCTGCGTATCCACCTAAAAACACAGTATACACAGTTAACACAAACACACTCTGGCTCTAAAATGTATGGAAGAATATTCTTTAGGCATGCAGGCAAGGCAAGCTGTGAACACACTCACACAGAAAGTGAGAGAGAGACACACAAACACACAAAATTCACACATCTTGACAAAACAAAAGACACAAAAAGAAGACAAACTGTTAAAGAGAGAAAAAGTCAGAAAGCAAATAAATAAATAACACCTCAAATAAACCAAAACAATATTACAAACAGAGATTGAAAATATGTCAATGTTTGGGTGAGGTCCTGCCGATCTAAGGGCTATAGACTGTGGTCAGTGTGGCATTGTAACATAATCACCCTTCAGTCCTTTAATCGTAACATAACAGGTGGAGGGGGAAAGAGAGAGAGAGTAAGAGAGGAAAGAGAGAGAGGGAGAAAGGGGGTTGAGGGAGATAAGGTATTCAATATTTATTTGTCTCTCTGGAAAGGAGGTTAGAGATGCACTTTTGTTTGTTCAATGACCACTCCCCATGGGTGTGTGTGTTCATCCCCAAACTAAAGCCTACCCCTCCTCCACATCCACTCTCCATCCCTCCCTCCTTCCTAAAGAACAGACAACATGCACTGGGCAAACAGATGGCTTGTCCACAGAGATACGGAGGCTTGTAGGGAGGGAGGTCCACTGAAACCAAATGCCGCACACACACACACACACACACACACACACACACACACACACACACACACACACACACACACACACACACACACACACACACACACACACACACACACACACACACACACACACACACACACACACAGTGGCAGAATGCGACCTTCTTATTGTCAAGAGATATTGATTGTATTCAGTCCTAAAAGCGTTCTGTTATCTAAACCATCTATAGCAGTGGTTCCCAACCTTTGTTGAACTGTGACACACCTTAATGGGATACAAAACCCTGGGGAACACCTCAAATGTTTCTATTCATTTATTTACTGCTAATGACCTCCATCTTATCACATACTGCAAATCATCTATTTTCTTTGACAAACGGTTTTATAGTTTAAATAGGGTTTATTTCAACTATTTTCATAATTCCTTACTCATGATGATTCATTTCTGTACCCCTTTAAGAGAGTCCCGCAAATCCTCTAGAAATATCAATTTTTTGTTCCGGTAAAATGGGTCTTTACTTTTGAATGGTTTGGGCTAGAGATGAGGGGTTTCTGCAGAGTAAAGGTGCAACCACTGACACAAAGCCACGGTCCATGTGTTTCTATAGCAGAGGCTGTGGTACAGTAGAGCCACGGTCCATGTGTTTCTATAGCAGAGGCTGTGGTACAGTAGAGCCACGGTCCATGTGTTTCTATAGCAGAGGCTGTGGTACAGTAGAGCCACGGTCCATGTGTTTCTATAGCAGAGGCTGTGGTACAGTAGAGCCTAATCAGACCTTCCTGTGCTAATGGTTCCCGCAGGTCAAATGATGCAAATTACTTTTCTCGTGATGCATGCCACTCAAATGAGAGCAGAGGACTTGAAACAATGATACAGATGTGACCATGTGTTCAATGTTCAAACTGTTCTCAAGTCAAAATACCATGTGCTTTCCACAGGTCACGTTTATAGCCGAAGTGAGTGTTAAAAAAGTGTTAAAAAAGGTTTTGCAGCACACCGGTTGAAACCACTGATCTATAGGACCACATACAGTGTTTAAGTAGAAAACTGATATCACATCTACTAATATTACTCCCTACTTACCATCAACTCTGAGCTAGGTGTATGCAATCTGGGTTGGAGATGTACTGTATGTGCTTATGTTAAGATAGTTCATTAAATGGAGTTAAATCATGAAAAAAAAAACTAAAGTTGAAAAAGGAAATGAGAAAGGAACACATGAATGACAAAAACATAGACACATGGACAGGAAGAAGAAGGTTGGGCAGACAGATATCACCAGTAGTAAACACAGGTAACTAAAACAGGAAGTACAACAGATTCCACAGACAGTGAGCTAGACTAGAGTGAACAACCACACACAGTAGTAGAGGGGTTGGGGGAAGGCTTGAGATATGACCCCCAGGGGTATACAACCCCCACCAACCCCACGCCTACCCCCAGGGTATAACCAGAAGGACAAGGATCAAGTTGTCCCTGGGCACTGATCTCAGGTCATGTTTACATTCCTCCTCCTCATTGTTAAGGTTATAATCTAGTGAGGATGAGCTGATCCTAGATCAGTGCCTGAAGGGCCAACTTCCACCCGGGGTATACATGGATGTTTCTGCTTACCTCTGGTGGGGGTGAGCAGGGCTCAGGGCCCTTTAGGGCCTCTTCTTCATCCATAGCCAGCTCCACTGAGTGTGAGTGGAGCGCTGAGAGGGGTCCCCCAGGCCGTAACCCAGGGGCCATCAGAGGCCTGGCATCGGAGGGCTGCAGGGGGGCAGTGGGTGGACGGAGGGAGGATGGTTGGGGCGGTGGAAGAGGAGGTGGGAGGAGAAGAGGAGAGGAGGCGGAATAGGAGGAGGAAGCAGCCCCTTGTTTGCTATCAAATATGGCCCCTGCGGCTCCTGCTGTGGCCCCTGGTTGGAGTGTTGGGCTGTGGAGGTGCTGCTGCTGCTGGTAGTGGTGGATGTTGTGGAGCCCTGAGGAGCACAGGAAACTAGTCTCACCCACCCACTCTGGACAAACTGCAACCAGCTGGCTGCGTCCATACAACAGCAGCACAGAGAGAGAGGGGGCAAGGGGGCACACAGAGGCAGCCGCATCGCCACAGCCAACCCAGCGCAGAGCAGAGGAGGAAGAAAGAACAAAAATACTTGCTGTCCTCTCCTCTACCAGACAGGAGGAAAGGGTTAGGGGTTGGTTCTCTGTTTTCTCTCTCTCTTTTTTCATTCATCCTCTTGTTCTCCTTCCACCCACGTGTGCGCAAAGAGGACGGACGAGTCATTGAGTGTCTGTATGTGTGTGTGTGTGATGTTTGAGAAGACGAATTATGATCTTTTGTTCAGTATAAAATACTGATTTCAATCAGCTGTCTATGAGAGCATCCATTTTAGGGAGAGCTGGAGCCAGGGACGTCACTAGGGATTCATGGATAGGGGGGCTAAGCCTCTTTTAGGGGGGTCTGGGCATACTCCCCCAGACTTGTTTTAAAGCCCCCAAAACGTCTTTTCATCATGTATTTTTAGAGTAACAACGGGTGTAAAATCGATCAAAATAAGGTTATTTTTGGTAAAGGTTGGCCAAAAGTATACCGGTCTCATAGTTTGTGTTAGACACTGATCTAATATGACTTACTTAAATTCTATCCAAATAAAGAAATTAAAGTCCACTCTGTCCCCATCCATCCAACACCAACAAAAGGCACAAAAATGGCTGTACAATGTAGCCAAAATACTTTTTGGATATGATTTTGGAGAGAGAGAGAGAGAGAGAGAGAGAGAGAGAGAGAGAGAGAGAGAGAGAGAGAGAGAGAGAGAGAGAGAGAAATGTGAAGACATGCAGGTCATATTATACCATTAGAAAAAAATATTTAAGTTTCACCCTTTTCTTAATTGTTGCTCAAAATTAACCCAATAATTCAGACACATGGAACATCTTAAACAGTATCATCCACAATGGGGCAAAACTAAATTCAACTAATGAGCTAAATAACATTTTAAAAATGTAAAATAATTAGGAATAAAATCTGATAAAAAAGTACGATCGCATACAAATATTCCAACCTATATTACACACCTGCTCCTCCTGCTTCTCTCCTTTTGATGCATATTTTGTGGGTGGACACATCAAAGTGTACCTCCTATTTTTAAAGGTGGCAAAGCGGTCAATAACACTATTGTGGCTTAGTGGCCCAAGCAATTCACCCTCAATGGACATGGGTGCAAGACTTGCAAGCCTTTTCTGACCCATTGTCTTACGCAACCAGGAGTGCAGCCGGCGCAGTGCACTAAAGGACCTTTCACAGGAGCAGCTGCTCAAAGGAATTGTGAGGGCAACCTGAAACATATCATCATCTAGGAGGTTATGCACAGCAAGAATATCTTTGGGAGGACATCCAGCCTCTCTTTTCCGGGCAAGGAAGTTTCTGGCCACCAACATCTCTTCTGTTTTAACATCAATACCGTAGTGCTTGGCAAACTCAGTTCAGCATGATGTATCTAGGAAGTTTTTGGAGATGGGGCTGCATGCCTGTATGCCTTTGTGCAGACCTGCACCTACAGTCGAGAATCGCTGGTCAAGCTCACAAATCATCCTGTCCAAGCAGGGAGCAACAACTCTGTTTTCATTGTTTGGGAACATGACAATTCTGTGCCTAAACCCAAGGAGGTCTTCACCACAAAATCCCCTATTTTCCTATGTTTGCGCTTTCTTGCTGCATCTGCCTCTGGATTATTGCATCTGTGCGTTTTCCTATCATTGTGTCACATACAGCTTGTTTGCTGAAACAAGCTTCTGCCAGGTCTACAGTCTCTTTCTGGAGGAACTTATGTAGTCCCTCAGTTATAGGAAGAAGGGACTGAAACATCAGTAGCAAATACACGGTGGATAACTTATGAAGCTTTGCTCTCAGACCAACAGCCATGGGGGATCCAATGGCAGATAGACAATCAAAAATAGGAGTTATGTGTCCAGGACTGCATTTATGGACCGCAGCTGGCATGCCCAGCGAGTGTTTGAGAGCTGTACAAGTTCAGCTGATGCTATTCCAAGTTTGGACTGAGCTCCTTTGAACTTGTGGTGGTTAACTAGGGATGTACTGAAAAACGAATACACATTCTCCAGGAAACTGAAAAAACTCAGCAGCCTCCGGAATAGCACTGCAAGTATGACAACACCAATTTAAGCTCATGAGCATAGCAATGTCCATAAATTGCCTCCGGATGCAGCACTCTGAAATATGCTTGCACACCTCCTTTGGACCCACTCATGACAGCTGCACCATCATAGGTCTGTGCAACACACTTTAGGCCTGCTACCCCTCTCATTTGGAGCTGCTGTAACAACTAATTTGCCAACTATTGGGCATTAAATGACTTGATTTCTGCTAGTGCTAGTAAACACTCCTTAACTGTCCCCTCTGTCACATACCTAACACACAGAGCCAACTGTTCAGACTGCCCATCCCTGGCCTCATCCGCCATAGTGGCATACATTCCAGACTTAGACATCTCAGAGACCATGGTGTCTGTAAGCACTTGAGCACAGCATTCGATCATGTCATTCTGAGATTCTGGAGAGACATACGTCGCATTTGATGGAGTATTGTTCTTTTGCAGGAAAGGGTCAAACTCCTTCAAAAGCTCCATACATTCAAGAAAGTTCCCTCTATTTGTGCTTTCACTAGATTCATCATTGGCACGGAAAGAGAGTCCCTGTCTTCCTAACATTGAGGTGACAGCAACAATTCTCCTCAGTTACTCCCTTCTCTCTGCAATATCACTAGCATTGGCAGATGTTAAAATCTGAGCAATGTTCCCATGACTGCTAGTTGCCTGGTAGCTTTGCCATGCCACAACACTGTCTCTGTGTGTTTGTGCCATTTCATGTTTACCGAAGATAAACAAAGCTTTTTCCAATTATTGCAGCCATTACTGACAAAAGTAAAAACTCCACTTGGAAAGCAGAAAGCTGTGTTTTTGTGGACAGAGTACTCTACCCAATTGTATTCGTCAAACCAGCAGTGCTGAAATGCCCTTTTTTGCATACCAAAACTTTTGCGTATCAAAACTTTTGTGTGGGAAGCTATTCAGCTTCACTTGCCTGGGTCCAGTGTCTTTGTCACAAAAATCACTCTCATTTCTTGAAGGAGTTGCTGCAGCGGCTTGGTAACTTTCTTTTAATTAATCTGTTTGTTGTCCCTCCCTATCTGGATCTGTTTGTTGACCCTCCCTGTCTGGATCTGTTTGTTGTTCCTTCCTGTATGGATTTGTTTGTTGTCCCCCTCTGATTGGATCTGTTTGTTGACTCTCCCTGTCTGGATCAGTTTGTTCTCCCTCCCTGTCTGGATCTGTTTGTTGTCCCTCCCTGTCTGGATCTGTTTGTTGTCTCTCTCTCTCTGGATCTCTTTGTTCTCCCTCCCTGTCTGGATCTGTTTGTTGTCCCTCCCTGTCTGGATCTGTTTGTTGTCTCTCTCTCTCTGGATCTGTTTGTTCTCCCTCCCTGTCTGGAATTGTTTGTTGTCCCTCCCTGTCTGGATCTGTTTGTTCTCCCTCCCTGTCTGGATCTGTTTGTTCTACCTCTCTCTCTGGATCTGTTTGTTCTACCTCTCTCTCTGGATCTTTTTGTTGCTCCTCCCTGTCTGGATCTGTTTGTTGTCCCTCCCTCTCTGGATCTTTTTGTTGCTCCTCCCTGTCTGGATCTGTTTGTTGTTCCTCTCTCTCTGTATCTGTTTGTTGTTCCGTCCTGTCTGGATCTGTTTGTTGTCCCTCCCTGTCTGGATTTGTTTGTTGTCCCTCCATGTCTGGATCTGTTTGCTGTCCCTCCCTGTCCGGATCTGTTTGTTGTCCCTCCCTGTCCGGATCTGTTTGTTGTTCCTTCCTGTCTGGAACAGTTCGTTCTCCCCTCTCTCTCTGGATCTGTTTGTTCTCCCTCTCTCTCTGGATCTGTTTGTTGTTCCTTCCTGTATGGATCTGTTTGTTGTCCCTCCCTGTCTGGACTTGTTTGTTGTCCCTCCCTCTCTGGATCAGTTTCTCGTCCCTCCCTGTCTGCATCTGTTTGTTGTCCCTCCTTGTCTGGATCTGTTTGTCATCCCTCCCTGTCTGGATCTGCTTTGTTCTCCCTCTCTCTCTGGATCTGTTTGTTGTTCCTCACTGTCTGTATTTGTTTGTTCTCCCTCCCTGTCTGGATCTGATTGTTGTCCCTCCTTGTCTGGATCTGTTTGTTGTCCCTCTCTCTCTGGATCTGTTTGTTGTTCCTCACTGTCTGTATTTGTTTGTTGTTCCTCACTGTCTGTATTTGTTTGTTGTCCCTCCCTGTCTGGATCTGTTTGTTGTTCCTCACTGTCTGTATTTGTTTGTTGTTCCTCACTGTCTGTATTTGTTTGTTGTCCCTCCCTGTCCGGATCTGTTTGTTGTCCCTCCCTGTCTGGAACAGTTCGTTCTCCCTCCCTGTCTGAATCTGTTTGTCGTTCCTCTCGCTCTGGATCTGTTTGTTGTCCCTCTCTCTCTGGATCTGTTTGTTGTCCCTCCCTGTCTGGATCTGTTTGTTGTCTCTCTCTCTCTGGATCTGTTTGTTTTCCCTCCTTGTCTGGATCTGTTTGTTGTCCCTCTCTCTGGATCTGTTTGTTGTCTCTCTCTCTCTGGATCTGTTTGTTCTCCCTTCCAGTCTGGATCTGTTTGTTGTTCCTCCCTGTCTGTATCTGTTTGTTCTCCCTCCCTGTCTGGATCTGTTTGTCGTACCTCCCTGTCTGGATCTGTTTGTCGTACCTCCCTGTCTGGATCTGTTTGTTGTCCTTCTCTATCTGGAGCTGTTTGTTGTCCCTCCCTGTCTGGATCTGTTTGTTCTCCCTCCCTCTCCGGATCTGTTTGTTGTCCCTGTCTCTCTGGATCTGTTTGTTGTTCCTCCCTGTCTGGATCTGTTTGTCGTACCTCCCTGTCTGGATCTGTTTGTTGTCCTTCTCTATCTGGAGCTGTTTGTTGTCCCTCCCTGTCTGGATCTGATTGTTCTCCCTCCCTCTCCGGATCTGTTTGTTGTCCCTGTCTCTCTGGATCTGTTTGTTGTTCCTCCCTGTCTGGATCAGATTGTTGTCCCTCCCTGTCTGGATCTGTTTGTTGTCCATCCCTGTCTGGATCTGTTTGTTGTCCCTCCCTGTCTGGATTTGTTTGTTCTCCCTCCCTCTCTGGATCTTTTTGTTCTCCCTTCCTGTCTGGATCTGTTTGTTGTCCCTCCCTGTCTGGATTTGTTTGTTGTCCCTCCCTGTCTGGATCTGTTTGTTGTCCCTCCCTGTCTGGATTTGTTTGTTGTCCCTCCCTGTCTGGATCTGTTTGTTGTCCCTCTCTCTCTGGATCTGTTTGTTTTCCCTCCCTGTCTGGATCTGTTTGTTGTTCCGTCCTGTCTGGATCTGTTTGTTGTCCCTCCCTGTCTGGATCTGTTTGTTCTCCCTCTCTCTCTGGATCTGTTTGTTGTCCCTCTTTCTCTGGATCTGTTTGTTGTCCCTCCCTGTCTGTATCTGTTTGTTGTTCCGTCCTGTCTGGATCTGTTTGTTGTCCCTCCCTGCCTGGATGTGTTTGTTGTCCCTCCCTGTCTGGATCGGTTTGTTGTCCCTCCCTGTCTGGATCGGTTTGTTGTCCCTCCAATCTGGATCTGTTTGTTGTCCCTCTCTCTCTGGATCTGTTTGTTGTCCCTCCCTGTCTGTATCTGTTTGTTGTTCCGTCCTGTCTGGATCTGTTTGTTGTCCCTCCCTGTCTGGATCTGTTTGTTGTCCCTCCCTGTCAGGATCTGTTTGTTGTCCCTCCAATCTGGATCTGTTTGTTGTCCCTCCCTGTCTGGATCTGTTTGTTCTCCCTCTCTCTCTGGATCTGTTTCTTGTCCCTCTTTCTCTGGATCTGTTTCTTGTCCCTCTTTCTCTGGATCTGTTTCTTGTCCCTCTCTCTCTGGATCTGTTTCTTGTCCCTCTCTCTCTGGAACTGTTTCTTGTCCCTCTTTCTCTGGATCTGTTTCTTGTCCCTCTTTCTCTGGGCATGCTTGATCTCTCTCACTTATACACCTCGCATGTTTATCTCTGCCTTGCACAGAAGCCTCACTTTCTGCATGACCTTTTAAGATATCATGAACATTATTTATTTATGCCTAACAGAAGTAAGACATGCTGCCACATGCTGTTCAAATTTCACTGAAAGCTTAAACATCTACTCACTTTTTTAATCACTAACCTTCATCAGACATGATCCTACAGCTCCGTCAGCATCCAGCTTCTTTCCCTCATTCTTGTCTGGTTTGTTTTGACAGGCTTAAAGGTGATTAATTAGTTTAAGTTTTAATTTCTTTGTTTGAACTGGTAAAACATTAATTTCTCATCGGATTGGTCTTCGGCAGAGCTGCTGGCACTGCCTCTCTTGAAGAATTTCCGTATATCCATCTAACGTTAGTCATTAGCTAGCCTACAGTTGAGAAATTGAGGATAATACAATAACATTGTGATCAACAATGTCGCCTTTTCTACACATGACCCACTGATAATTGTTTTGCAATGGCCTACTGAATGAAAGCAATTGAGTATGAAAAGATATGTGCATGATGTTACGTCATCTGTCTCATTTATAGCCTGGCACAGATAGCAAAACTACATTAAATACAACGTTAACTAGATATCATCTGTCTCATTTATAGCCCGGCACAGATAGCAAAACTACATTAAATACAACGTTAACTAGATATCATCTGTCTCATTTATAGCCCGGCACAGATAGCAAAACTACATTAAATACAACGTTAACTAGATATCATCTGTCTCATTTATAGCCCGGCACAGATAGCAAAACTACATTAAATACAATGTTAACTAGATATCATCTGTCTCATTTATAGCCCGGCACAGATAGCAAAACTACATTAAATACAACGTTAACTAGATATCATGAGCTAAAATGAGCTTCATTTTGACTTGTTTTAAGGACATTACATCAAAGTTGGATCAGCCTGTAGTGTGGTTTTCCACTTTAATTTTGAGTGTGACTCCAAATCCAGACCTCCATGGGTTGATTAATTGGATTTCCATTGATTATTTTTGTGTGATATTTTGTCAGCCCATTCAACTATGTAAAGAAAAAAGTATTTAATAAGATTATTTCTTTCATTCAGATCTAGGATGTGTTGTATAAGTTTTCCCTTTTTTTTTTTGAGCAATATATATATATATATATATATAGGACTCGTTTTACTGTGGATATCGATACTTTTGTACCCGTTTCCTCTAGCATCTTCACAAGATCCTTTGCTGTTGTTCTGGGATTGATTTGCACTTTTCTCACCAAAGTATGTTCATCTCCTTCCTGAGCGGTATGACGGCTGCATGGTCCCATGGTATTTATACTTGTGTACTATTATTTGTACAGATGAACGTGGTACCTTCAGGCATGAAGGTCCAATTGACTCAAATGATGTCAATTAGCCTATCAGAAGCTTCCAAAGCAATGACATCAATTTCTGTAATCTTCCAAGCTGTTTAGAGGCACAGTCAACTTAGTTTATGTAAACTTCGGACCCACTGGAATTGTGATACGGTGAATTATAAGTGAAATAATCCGTCTGTAAACAATTGTTGGAAAAATTACTTGCGTCATGCACAATGTAGATGTCCTAACCGACTTGCCAAAACTATTGTTTTTTAACAAGAAATTTGTGGAGTGGTTGAAAAAACTAGTTTTAATGACTCCAACCTAAGTGTATGTAAACTTCCGACTTCAACTGTATTTGAGTACTTTCAAAGAATTGGAATGCCTACCAAATACTCTACCAATGGTATTTGAAAGTGTTTTCAAATACTTATTTTAAATACATTTAAAAACCCTTAAATAATAAAACGTAATTTCTTTCTAGAAATGTGTTGTTTGGGGTCCCCTTGAACTGTCCTTATTGGGTGCACCTTCTAAGAGTTAAGTATTAGTATTTGAAAATACATTTCAAATCAAAGTAGTTGTAAATACATGCTGATAGTACTTCATAACAAACTCTGTCTAAATATTCCCGGAAAACATCCACCGTTTCCCCTCCATACAGTACATCACAAAGGATTAGCTAGAAGGGTTTAGAAGGGTTTCCTGGAAGTGAATTGTAGCATTAGATTGGCCTGGTACGAGTGCATCTCTGTGTGTGTGTGTTAATGTGTGTACAGTGGTGTAAAGTAACTAGGTAAGTAATTTTTTGGGGTATCTGTACTTTACTATTTATATTTTTTACATATTTTACTTTTACTCCACTACATTCCAAAAAAGATATACACTGAACAAAAATATAAACACAACATGCAACAATTTCAAAGATTTTACCGAGTTACAGTTCATATCAGTCAATTCAAATAAATTCATTAGGTCCTAATCGATGGATTTCATATGACTGAGAATACAGATGTGCATCTGTTGGTCAAAGACACCTTAAAATAAATGTAGGGTCGTGGATCAGAAAATCAGTCAGTATCTGGTGTGACCACCATTTGCTTCATGCCTCATGCAGCACGACACATCTCCTTCACTTAGAGTTGATCAGGCTGTTAATTGTGGCTTGTGGAATGTTGTCCCACTCCTCTTCAATGGCTGTGCGAAGTTGCTGGATATTGGCGGGAACTGGAACATGCTGTTGTACACATTGATGGAAGAACTGGCCATGGAAAACCTGGGACATTTTCATCTTCCAAGAATTGTGTTTCTTGCGATCCTTGCGACATGGGGCCGTGCATGAGGTGATGGCGGCGGATTAATGCCATGACAATGGGCCTCAGGATCTCGTCACGGTATTTCTGTGCATTCAAATTACCACAATAAAATGAAATTGTGTTCATTGTCCGTAGCGTATGCCTGTCCATACCATAACCCCACCATAGGGCACTCTGTTCACAACAACGCTCCCCCACACGACGCTATGCAGGTGGCTGTCTGCCACCTGCCCAGTACAGTTGTAACCGGGATTCATCCGTGAAGAGCACACTTCTCCAGCGTGCCATCGTGCCATCGAAGGTGAGCATTTGCCCACTGAAGTCGGTTACGACGCCAAACTGCGGTCAACTGCACTCGGCAAGTAATGGCGCCGGAGGGGATGGCTGCCGTTTTACGGGCTCCTAACCAACTGTGCTATTTTGTTTGTTTTTTCGCATTGTTTGTAACTCATTTTGTACGTAATGTTGCTGCTATCGGCTCTTATGACTGAAAAGAGCTTCTGGGCATCAGAACAGTGATTACTCACCTCGAACAGGACAGAGATTCTTTCTTTAATGAGTCCGACGTGAAGGATCTACTGCTTCCCGAGACCAGGCCCAAATCCCCGTCATCAGCATGAGGAAAGGGGGGAGGAGGGATTTTCCGATGAGTAGGTAAACCACCACTTCCCTCCGTATTATTGGCCAACGTGCAATCATTGGAAAACAAATTGGACGATCTATGATTAAGACTATCCTACCAACGGGACACTGTAATATCTTATGTTTCACTGAGATGTGGCTGAATGACGACACGGATAATATAGAGCTGGCTGGCTTCTCCATGCATCGGCAGGACAGAGCAGCTACGTCTGGTAAAACGAGGGGCAGGGGTGTGTGTCTATTCGTCAATAACTGCTGGTGCGCAATGTCTAATATTAAAGAAGTCTCGAGGTATTGCTCGCCTGAGGTAGAATACCTCATGATAAGCTGTAGACCACACTATCTACCAAGAGAGTTAAGTGGCAGGCTTGATCACTGACAACGATGAGACAGCCTATAGGGAGGAGGTCAGAGACCTGGCAGAACTCTTTGTTATTGTTTTAACTGCTGATTGCTGCTTTAAGTTACAGTATCTTTACTTTGACTAAGGTATGACAATAGGTACTTCTTCCACTACTGTGTGTGTGTGTGTGTTTGTGTTAGTGCGTATGTGTGGTTGTGAGTGTTAGTGTGTGTGTGTGGGTAATACTGATGCCAAAGGAAGAATAGAGAGAGCTGATAGAAATGGATATTCAGGTATGTTAAGGGTCCACATGACTGGGATTGAGGATTCTTTGTAGAACTATTCTGAACTATTATTTCCCTTACATTAAATTATGTGTGTGTGTGTGTGTGTGTGTGTGTGTGTGTGTGTGTGTGTGTGTGTGTGTGTGTGTGTGTGTGTGTGATGGAGGCCCTTCCGTAAGAGCCTGTCAGATAAGAGGCAGTCTGTGACAGGACCTCAGTCTCTCCACTTAAAGCAAACCAACAGAGAGAGAGACATCTTTCTCTGGCACACTAAACAGTGTGTGTGTGTGTGTGTGTGTGGGGGGGAGTCCATTCAGTCAAAGCGTTAAAGCACCAGTCTCCAGTACTATTGTAGTGAAGCAAAAAGGGCATGAGGAGGTTTAGAGTTGGACTCCTTTCTCTGTCTCCCCCAAACAAAGACAGAAACAACTCAGCACAAAGGAGACAATTACCAGCCAAGAGAAAAAAAACACACACACACGCACATATGCACGCACGCACGCGCACACGCACACACGCACAAATATGCACTGGGAGATATATTCCAATGGTCATAAATAACTTCACAGAGAGGCGCAGTGAGGGGGAAATGTAAGTTGATGATTTAAAAGCTTTTATCATACCAATTACTAGCATCATGATATATTTACAACAAGATGGAGGGTAGGGGAAGGCCATCCTCAAAGCCTCATACACACACACCTGCAATGGACCCATCCACATTACATCATTCACTCACTCACAAATTCTCATAAATGAACATGGCTAAACCCTGTTGTATGAAACCATACACACACTCCGGCAAAGAAATCCAGCAAACATTTTCTCACACACCCGGGAGCCATCCCAGCACAATGTTCTTTCACTGAGTCACAACTGAGTAATCCTCTCTCGCACCATCACACAGACCTGTTACATACTGAACACGCGCACACACAGCACACACGCACATACGCAAGCATACATACACACCAAAGCCAACAAGAGAATGGTGATTCTATATCAGTGGTAATGTGTGACACTCAAACAGCAGTTATAGAGTGGCATGTACTATAACAGTAACTTACGTGAGAGGGAGTGCCCTCCTTTGGGCAGGTATTCAAACAATAGAGGGTTATCGTCTCCCAGCATCTCAGCCCGTAGCGACAGCAGGCTGTTTTTGCTCATCAACGCTTCCCTCAGATTGGCTACCAATGGGGTAGTCCTGCCCCCGGTCCCACCTCCGGCCTCATCTGATTCGCTTGCACCCAGGAAGTTGGCCTCGCTCGCTGCCAGAGACTCTTCCTGTTTGAGGAAAAAGTCGAGACGTTCTCCGCGACTGTCTGAGCTGTTGGGCTCTGTCACATCTGCACCTGGAGACAGACAGAGAGGAATCATTAATTAGCTGAATGAGTTTGATTGATATTAGTCAGGTTGAAATGCACCAAATTACTCTTCACACATGACAATATAAACAATGTAAGATACCAAACCATTGACACAATGTCAAAAAGAAAACACAAAAGCAGTTACCCATAGAAAAAGAGTAGTATTCTGACGATCGGTATTCCTTTCTTTCTAAACTTCTCATGTGTACATGACAAATGGGACAGATGGGCTGCCTGGCTGTTGACAACATACATTTCTGTCTGTTTTTGATCATCCATGTAAAACGTCTCCTTTTAACTCTACCAATTACAACAAGGACTGGACGCTGTTGACATAGCACACAACACAAATAAATCAGAGAGAGAGAAAGAGAAAGAGAAAGAGAGAGACCAAAGGAGAGAGATGGAGCACACAAGAGAGAGATACCGCGAGAGACACAGAGAGAGGGAGATGGAGGGCAAGAGAAACAAGAGAGAGATACCGCGAGAGACACAGAGAGAGGGAGATGGAGAACAAGAGAAACAAGAGAAAGAGAAAGAGAGAGAGAGACTAAAGGCTTGTTTAGACTGCAGTGACAGCCCAGTGACAGAGTAACATAGAGAGTGTGTTGTGAACAGCTGTCAGCAGCAGACACACGCCTCTCCTCTGTAGATCTATATGTCTGACACACACAGCTACTGACAGCACTGCTGACCACACCCACACACACACACACACACACACACACCACCACACACACACACACACACACACACACACACACACACACACACACACACACACACACACACACAGCAACTGAGAAAGATAAGAATTGAGAGAGAGAGAGAGAGAGAGAAGACAGAGTAAGGGAGTAGGCAAAGAGAGAGAAAGAAGGAGAGGAAGTCAGAGCGAGAAAGCAAAATTCCAGATTTCTCAAGCAGGAATTTTGCTAGGACTGTCTGGAAGTGGTCTGTGAGACAGGCCTAATTGGAGGATCTTAATGGGAGGGATGTGTAACATGAAAACTAGCCGTTATTGGCTGACAGGAGGGCAAAGTCTCTCAAACTAAAAACACCCAGCCAAACAAGCTGAAATTTCAGGTGGTCTTTTCAAATAGCTCTTACACGAAAAGTGAATTATCATAATTTTCACAATTTCACAGTATTATTCAAACCTCATAGTGTGTAAATATATATTAAAAACAAAAAACTAATTTGAAGTGAGAAGTAGGGATCTGAAGCTCTACTGAGGTTTTCTAGCACACAGCTTTGACCGACAACAGTAGCTACTGTAGGTTGCTTAGGATTCAAACCTTCTGTACTTTGCTCCGTTCATCTTTCCCTCGATCCTAACTTGTCTCCCAGTCCCTGACGCAGAAAAACATTCCCAACAGCACGATGCTGCCAACCCCATGCTTCACTGTAGGGATAGTGCCAGGTTTCCTCCAGATGTGACACTTTGCATTCAGGCCAAAGAGTTCAATCTTTGTTTCATCAGAACAGAGAATCTTGTTTCTCATGGTCTGAGAGTCTTTAGGTGCCTTTTGGAAAACTCCAAGTGGGCTGTCAAGTGCCTTTTACTGAGGAGTGGCTTCCATCTGGCCACTCTACCATAAAGGCCGGATTGCTGCAGAGATGGTTGTCCTTCTGGAAGGTTCTCCCATCTCCACAGAGGAACTCTGGAGCTCTGTCAGAGTGACTATCAGGTTCTTGGTCACCTCCTGACCAAGGCCCTTCTCTCCTGATTCCTCAGTTTGGCCAAGTGGCCAGCTCTAGGAAGAGTATTGGTGGTTCCAAACTTCTGGAGGCCACTGTGTTCTTGGGGACCTTTAATGCTGCAGAATGTTTTGGTATCCTTCCCCAGATCTGTGCCTTGACACAATCCTGGCTCGGAGCTCTACGGACAATTAATTCGACCTCATGGCTTGGTTTTTGCTCTGATATGCACTTTCAACTGTGGGACCTTATATAGACAGTTGTGTGCCTTTCCAAATCATGTCCAATCATTTGAATTTACCACAGGTGGAAACCAATCAAGTTGTAGAAACATCTCAAGGATGATCAATGGAAACAGGATGCACCTGAGCTCAGTTTCAAGTCTCATAGGAAAGGGTCTGAATACTTATGTAAATAAGGTATTTGTGTTATTATATTTAATACATTTGAAAAAATGTCTAAAACCTGTATTCACTTTGTCATTATGGAGTATTGTGTGTAGATTGATGAGGATATTTCATTTCTTTAATCAATTTTAGAATAAGGCTGTAATGTAACAAAAATGTGGAAAAAGGGAAGGGGTCTGAATACTTTCCGAATGCACTGTAGCTACTGTAGTAGGTCAAAGCTGTGTGGCTGGAAAACCTTGGTAGAGCATGGGTGGAGTAGGCTTCAGACCAATCCCTACTTCTCACTTGAAACATTGTTTTTGGTTTTTAATTTGCATGTTTTTTACACTGGAAGGTGATTGTAAAAAAATTATACAACATTTCCACATGCAAAAAGTGTCTTTTGAAAACGTAATTTGCGCTTCAAATGTAATGTATGTTTTTTTGTGTCACATCATTTATTGCACCGGTCCTGGTTTCCCAGAAGCATCTTCAGGTATCGATAAATCTCTGAGCGGTTTCTCAAAACCGTTGTTACTAAAGTTGCACTTGAAAACACTTGTTTTTACTGACTGCCTCAGACCACTCATATAACAGCTAAATGGGTCGTTAGATACATTTTTGCACTTTATATACAGAAGATCTCTGCTAAACATAAAATCAAGATGTTTGGCCAAATGACCCACGGTTAGGCTACGTGTCCTTACAAACGGCTAAAAACAAATTACCCAAAAAATATTTGTTGTGTTTCGATGTGTAGCATATTCAAAACTATATACTCTATTGTTTTATTGGTTTCTACTTCCCTAAAACAATAATTGTCTACCTCACGATTTAGGTGTCAGAGATTTGAGCTCTAAATGCATCAGGGCATTGCAAGCATATACTGAAGGCATAGCCTAGGTGTCCACTTTATGATATTTATATTAAAAAATAAATATTAGGGGGGCCAAGCTTAGGCCTTAGAGAGACGAGAGAACGATAGAGATATGCCGGCACCATGTTTCCGACATAGATATAGACTTCTTTATACTTGTCAGATAGGTTACTAGTGCTATAAAGATACTGGCGTACAGAAGTCGTTCATTTTCTATCCAAATATTGTTTATAAAGATAACCATTATATTGTTAGATTAAAGGTAGGCATAAAACATTCTTCCTCATCTCAAGTTCAGCTGTCAGGACACTGGCTTCATAGGCTAAGCCTAATGATAGCTATACCACACCAAACCTTCACAAAAGTTTCTTACAGTGCCTTCAGAAATAATTCACACCCCTTGACTTTTTCCCCCCAAAATTGTGTTACAGCCTGAATTCAAATGTATTAAATTTAGATTTATAGTATATATATGTTTTATTTATAATAAGTGGCATGGACTCCCTCTATGTGCAATAATAGTGTTTAACATGATTTTTGAATGTCTACCTCATCTCTGTACCCCACACATGTAATTATCTGTGAGGTCCCTCAGTTGAGCAGTGAATTTCAGAACACAGATTCAATGACAAAACCAGGGAGGTTTTCCAACGCCTCACAAAGAATGGCAGCCAATGGATTGATGGGTAAAAATACAATAAGCAGACATTGAATATCCCTTTGAGCATGGTGAAGTTATTAATTACACTTTGGATGGTGTATCAATAAACCCAGTCACTATAAAGATACAGGCGTCCTTCCTAACTCAGTTGCCGGAGAGGAAGGAAACCGCTCAGGGATTTCACCAATGGTGATTTTAAAACAGTTACAGAGTGATAGGAGAAAACTGAGAATGGATAAACAACATTGTTGTTACTCTACAATACTAACTTTATTGAGAGAGTGAAAACGCATCCTGATTGCAACAAGGCACTAAAGTAATACTGCAAAAATTGTGGCAAAGTAATACATTTTTTGTCCTGAATATAAAGTGTTATATTTGGGCAAATCCAATACAACACATTACTGAGTACCACTCTCCATATTTTCAAGCATTGTCATGGCTGCGTCATGTTATGAGTATGTTTGTAATAATTAAGGATTGGGGAGTTTTTCAGGATAAAAGATGTATGGAATGGAGGTAAGCACAGGCAAAATCTTAGAAGAAAACTTGGTTCAGTCTGCTTTCCACTAAAGACACTAGAAGGTGAATTCACCTTTCAGCAGGACAATAACCTAAGACCCAAGGCCAAATCTACACTAGAGTAGCTTACCAAGAAGACAGTGAATGTTCCTGATTGGCCAAGTTACAATTTTAACTTAAATCTGTTTGATAATCTATGGCAAGACTTGAAAATGATTGTCTTGCAATGATTAACAACCAATTTGCTGGATCTTGAAGAATAATGGGCAAATATTATACAATCCAGGTATGCAAAGCTCTTAGAGACTTACCCAGAAAGACTCACAGCTGTAATAGCTGCCAAAGGTAATTCTAACATGTATTGACTCAGGGGTGTGAATACTTATGTAAATGAGATACCTGTATTTCATTTTCAATACATTTGCAAGAATTTCTAAAAACATGTTTTCACTTTATCATTACGGGGTACTGGGAGTAGATGGGTGAGAAATAAACCCATATTTAATACATTTTGAATTCAGGCTGTACCACAACCAAATGTGGAATAAGTCAAGGGGTATGAATACTTTGTGAAGGCACTGTAACTTAATTAGGGTAATATCAAAAGTAAGTCAAGTAATTGTTTATAGGGAAAATAGGAACAGGTTATTATATCGCGACATTAAATTAAGTTTAGCATATTTCCCTCTTTGGTTTTTCCTTTTCCTACCAGTAATGCTATTATATTGCGGCAAACACAACATTACAGCTGGAACTTAATTTGGCCAACAAAAATGGCTCAACAGAATGACCTTTCCAACAAAGGTTTTGAACAGGCTTAGGCCTATATTGCAGCTATTACCAACAAAGTCGATTGCCTACCGAACAAATGCTAGTTATTTTACAACAGGCCTATAATAATAATAATATTTATAATTAATGATAATATATACAAAATAAATAAATGAAAGGTAGAAAATTGCATCAAACCTGAATAGCGAGTTGCACACAGTCCATTTGGCCACGTCCACTACAATATTAAAACTTGTCCCAGAGGACATTCCCCTTATTGTCTTCGTTTCACTATACATTTTCTCCTCTGACTTTTGTTTTACTTCATTGAAAATGAACTCCATTTACGCAATCAACAGTAGCCTAGGCCAAGGCTCCTTTTACTCGCTCTTTCTCACTCTCTCCTCAGTTGCAGGCGCACATGAGGGGAGCAGCTGGAACTAGAGGTCTTCACAGACCAACTCAAATACCCGAGACCCGATCCGGGACCCGAGCGGGTCCGGATCCAGAATTCTAAATAATGTCACGGGTCTGGGTCAGATCTAATATGATCGTCACGGGTCTCGGATATATGTCATTTTAACTGACTTGTCCGGAAGGGCCCGTACAGAACCAAAAGTGACTGCTGCAGTAGAGAGAGAGATACATTTGAACATTTATGGCTGCATTTACGTGAGGCAAAAATTTGGCGATATCTAATCAATGGAACATGGAATAAAAATGATGGAATTAAAAGTTAAAGGAGAAGGATTGTCTACAAAGACCAAGAGCCAACAGGTAGGCAGGCTGCTACTTAATATTCTGAATGGAGTTGATGTTCTTTGTAACTGTAGGATGAGAAAGTGCATGCACTGCAGCCTCAGTTAGCCTAGCTAGCTAACGTTAGCTAGCTTAACTAGCTTCTCCTGGTTTGATACTCTCTCTCCTCTGCTCTCATCCTTCTAGACCTATCTGCTGCCTTTGATACTGTGAACCATCAGATCCTCCTCTCCACCCTCTCCGAGTTGGGCATCTCCGGCGTGGCCCACGCTTGGATTGCGTCCTACCTGACAGGTCGCTCCTACCAGGTGGCGTGGCGAGAATCTGTCTCCGCACCATGCGCTCTCACCACTGGTGTCCCCCAGGGCTCTGTTCTAGGCCCTCTCCTATTCTCGCTATACACCAAGTTACTTGGCTCTGTCATATCCTCACATGGTCTCTCCTATCATTGCTATGCAGACGACACACAATTAATCTTCTCCTTTCCCCCTTCTGATAACCAGGCGGCGAATCGCATCTCTGCATGTCTGTCAGACATATCAGTGTGGATGACGGATCACCACCTCAAGCTGAACCTCGGCAAGACGGAGCTGCTCTTCCTCCCGGGGAAGGACTGCCCGTTCCATGATCTCGCCATCACGGTTGACAACTCCCTTGTGTCCTCCTCCCAGAGTGCTAAGAACCTTGGCGTGATCCTGGACAACACCCTGTCGTTCTCCACTAACATCAAGGCGGTGACCCGATCCTGTAGGTTCATGCTCTACAACATTCGCAGAGTACGACCCTGCCTCACGCAGGAAGCGGCGCAGGTCCTAATCCAGGCACTTGTCATCTCCCGTCTGGATTACTGCAACTCGCTGTTGGCTGGGCTCCCTGCCTGTGCCATTAAACCCCTACAACTCATCCAGAACGCCGCAGCCCGTCTGGTGTTCAACCTTCCCAAGTTCTCTCACGTCACCCCGCTCCTCCGCTCTCTCCACTGGCTTCCAGTTGAAGCTCGCATCCGCTACAAGACCATGGTGATTGCCTACGGAGCTGTGAAGGGAACGGCACCTCCATACCTTCAGGCTCTGATCAGGCCCTACACCCAAACAAGGGCACTGCGTTCATCCACCTCTGGCCTGCTGGCCCCCCTACCTCTGAGGAAGCACAGTTCCCGCTCAGCCCAGTCAAAACTGTTCGCTGCTCTGGCACCCCAATGGTGGAATAAGCTCCCTCACGACGCCAGGACAGCGGAGTCAATCACCACCTTCCGGAGACACCTGAAACCCCACCTCTTTAAGGAATACCTAGGATAGGATAAAGTAATCCTTCTAACCCCCCCCCCCCCCCTTAAAAGATTTAGATGCACTATTGTAAAGTGGTTGTTCCACTGGATATCATAAGGTGAATGCACCAATTTGTAAGTCGCTCTGGATAAGAGCGTCTGCTAAATGACTTAAATGTAAATGTAAATGTAAATGATACAGTCCATGACAGGTACTACATAATCATATTTGATGATAAATAACCTAGCTATGGCAGCTATTAGTACACTATAGCGCAATTGGTTGGTTTCTCTTTCTCCCTCCCCCTTTCTGCTCCCCTTGTGAGTCTCTCACAATATGGCCCCTCCCCCACCTACTAGAGCTGCACCTCTCTCCCTCCTCTCACACTTTATCAGGTCCAGTTACTAAAGTAGCTTAAAAAATTACTTTTCTGCTACTTCCCTCACTCGGATCGGACCGGGTCTGGATCCTACTTGGTCTATATGGAACGGTTCTAGTTGTCCTCATTTCTGTTCAGAACGGGTCTCTATATTTTTCCAATTAATTTATGCACTCCGGGACGGGTGGGAAAGCCCCAGGTAAATTTTGGAACTTTTCAGACACGTGAAGATCTCTAGCTGGAACCAGTTTCAGCTGGACATAAGCTATACATTTTATTGAGTTGGAATTGGCTGACACAAATACCAAGCTCACGCAGTTCTCATCACACAAGTAAATTAACAGAGGATAGGTCCAATTGGGTTCAGTCTGTAAATTAATTTGAATTGCACATACCCAAGACCTCTGGCAATGATATCAGACCTGACACAGATCCGAGACAAAAGTCAGAATTTAGGTCCCGAACCCATTCGAGTCCGGATCTCGGCATTTCGGGTATATTGTACCTGTGTAGACCTCTAACATAGGCCTATATACTCAGTGTATTAGGTACACCCATCTATTTTTTAAATGTTATTTAACTAGGCAAGAACAAATTCTTATTTACAATGACGGCCTACCCCGGCCAAACCCGGATGCCGCTGGGCCAATTGTGTGCCGCCCTATGGGACTCCCAATCACAGCCAGATGTGATACAGCCTGGAATCAAACCAGTACTGAGTCAGACCTCCCTTTGTCTCCAGAAAAGCCTGAATTCTTGGATGGATTCATGGACATGGATTCTACAAGGTGTTGGAAACGTTCCACAGGGATGTTGATCCATGCTGACACGATGGCATCACGCAGTTGCTGCAGATTGGATGGCGGTACATTCATGCTGCGAACAGCTCATTCCATCTCATCCCAAAGACGCTCTATTGTGTTTGGTCAGCAACAATGTTCAGATGCACTGTGGTGCTCAATTGGTGTCAAGGGACCTAACGTGTGCCATGAAAACATTCCCCACACCAGTATAGCACCAGCCGGTACCGTTGACACCAGGCAGAATGGGTCCACGGATTCATGCTGCTTACGCCAAATCCTGACTCTGGCATCAGTATGACGCAACAGAACGGGGATTCGTTGGACCAGGCAATGTTTTTCCACTCCTCAATAGTCCAGTGTGGCGGATCGCGTGCCCACTGGAGCCACTTCTTCTTGATTTCAGGAACCCGGTGTAGTGGTCTGCTGCAATAGCCCATCCACGACAAGGATCGACGAGTTATGCATTCTGAGATGCTGTCCTGCACACCACTGTTGTTCTGCGACGTTATTTGCCTGTTTGTGGCCCACCTGTTAGCTTGCACGATTATTGCCAGTCCCCTTTGACCTCTCTCATCAAAGAGCTGATTTCACCCACAGGACAGCTACTGACTGGATGTTTTTTTGTTTGTCGCACTATTCTCAGAAAACCCAAGACGCTATCGTGCGTGAAAAGCCAGGAGGGCGGCTGTTTTTGAGATCATACCATGCTCAAAGTCGCATAGGTCAATCGTTTTACTCGTTCTAACATTCAATCAAACAGTAACTGAATGCCTCGATGCCTGTCTGCCTGCTTTATATAGCAAGACATGGCCACGTGACTCACTGTCAGTAGGAGCAATCCATTTTCGTGGCCACTGACTGTATATTTTAATCATATTGAAATCAATTTCATGTTCAATCAAATGAGTTCCATTTTGCTAATTGTAGGCGAATGTCTGTAATTTTTGCCTCATGATGTGTAGGCCTAACAACATGTGCACAATGATGATTTAATGCATTGCCTAAGCATCTCTTTAGGAGCTAATCCGTCATCAGTATCTAATGTTAAAGTAAGATTTGAATGGAGAACCCTGATCTGAGAGCAGCCCTGCCTTTCTTTCGATCCTATCACTATCAACACATGCTCTAACAATGCACTTATTGAAAGTTCTCCCTTCATGGTGTTTTGCGAAACGCATGTGAGATCTTCGGCTGTTTCAGAAACGATGTAACATTAAAATTCCAACGCTAACGGGAAACTGGGCCCTGGCTATTACTTCATAGACATGGCTATTTGCATTTATGCAAAACATATCGATCCTGCCTTTAAAGAGGGGAGGGGGGTGAATATCAACAGCTGCTTTACATTAAGCACATAACCGTTCCTGTAAGTGACTCTCTCCGAGTACTGAATAAGTTGGCTGAGTGAGCATTTGGAAAGAAATCTGAACAAAAACACGGGGGAGTTCCCCCAGTTTTTTCACTTGATGATTGCTACTTCCCACTAAGGGGACCTATGCTGATGTCTTTTGGACAACTTTCTTACGTCCTGTCCAGATTTCTTTTTTTGGTGTGGTCCGGACCAGCCTTGATTTCAACATCCACGGACGGCACTCCCTAAAACACGCCACTTCGATACAAGTGAGTTTTCATAGCAGGTTAGGAGAGCATTTTCACTAACCCTAACCCTTTTCCTAACCTTAAACTAATTCTCCTGAAGTTCTATGTACATTTTCCTAACCTGCTGCGTAAGTTCTTTTAACCTCCTATGAAAAAGTCATAGCTGTATGGAAGTGGCAAGTTTTTGGGGAATCTCGTCCACAGATGTTAATTTCTGGTCCGGTCTGGACCAAATCTGAACCAATAATAGACGTCTATGTTTGGTTTGGATTTGATCCGATCCAGACTGGCATTGATTTGGCCCAAACATAGACGTCTTTGTTTGGTTTCAATTTGGTTCGGTCATGTTTGGACCGTACAGTACACTACAGTACAGTAGTGGTTCTCAAACCTCACCATGGGGATCCCAGGCCGTTCCATGTAATTGATTTATTCCCATGCTAGCACACCTGATTAAACTTGTCAACTAATCCTCAAGCTCTTGAATCTCACCAAGCTATCTTCAGATGAATGCAATAACTGTTCTGGATAAGAGTGTCTGCTAAATGACTAAAATGTAAAAATAAAAACAATGAATAGCTAGTTCAGAGCTACAGCAAAATTGTTAAATGTCTGGGGGTTCCCAAGGAGATCTTTGAGAACCACTGCAGTAGAGCACAGCAGAGTGCAGTACATTACAGTACAGTAAAAACAAGTAGAGAAAGTGTTTTCAACATTCATTTAGAACCGAAAATAAACCGGATTTCAACGTCCAGAAAATACGTATTTTCAAAGTCCGGAAAATATGTATTTTCAAAGTCCAGAAAAAACATATTTTCAACATCAGGAAATTACATATATTTTACGTCAGAAAATAAATATTTGAAACGTCCATATTTTCACCTTTAATTCAGAACCTAAAATGAACATAACTTCAACATCTGGAAAATAGGTATTTTAAAAGTAATTTTGCGTACTGGGTTCAGATTTTTGGGGAACACTGAAAAATAACATGACATTGTTGATCAGTCAGCGCAAATGTTTATGAAAATGACATGAATGAAATTGCATTGACAGAGGAGGGAGTGAACGGAATGAATGCATCATAAGGTACAGCGCCTTGCAAAAGTATTCATCCCCCTTGGCGTTTGTCCTATTTTGTCGCATTACATTCTGTAATTTAAATGGATTTTTATTTGGATTTCATGTAATGAACAAGATAGTCCAAATTGGTGAAGTGAAATGAAAAAAATTACTTGTATCAAAAAACTAAAAAAAGATTTTTAAAAAACGGAAAAGTGGTGTGTGCATATGTATTCATCCCCTTTGCTACGAAGCCTCTAAATTAGATCTGGTGCAACCAATTACATTCAGACGTCACATAATTAGTTAAATAAAGTCCACCTGTGTGCAATCTAAGTGTCACATGATCTGTCACATGATCTCAGTATATATACACACCTGTTCTGAAAGGCCCAAGAGTCTGCAACACCACTAAGCAAGCGGCACCACCAAGCAAGTGGCACCATGAAGACCAAGGAGCTCTCCAAACAGGTCAGGGTCAAAGTTGTGGTGAACTACAGATCAGGTTTGGGTTATAAAAAAATATCCGAAACTTTGAACATCCCACAGAGCAACATTAAATCCATTAGAAAAAAATTGAAAGAATATGGCAACACAACAAACCTGCCAAGAGAGGGCCGCCCACCAAAACGCACAGACCAGACAAGGAGGGCATTAATCAGACAGGCAACAAAGAGACCAAAGATAACCCTGAAGGAGCTGCAAAGCTCCACAGCAGAGATTGGAGTATCTGTCCATAGGACAACTTTAAGCCGTACACTCCACAAAGTTGGGCTTTATGGAAGACTGGCCAGGAAAAAGCCATGGCTTAAAGAAAAAAATAAGCAAACACATTTGGTGTTCGCCAAAAGGCATGTGGGAGACTACCCAACCATATGGAAGGAGGTACTCTGGTCAGATGAGACTAAAATTGAGCTTTTTGGCCATCAAGGAAAATGTCTGGCGCAAACCCAACACCTCTCATCACCTCGAGAACACCATCCCCACAGTGAAGCACGGTGGTGGCAGCATCATGTTGTGGGGATGTTTTTCATCGGTAGGGACTGAGAAACTGGTCAGAATTGAATGATGGAATGATGGATGGTGCTAAATACAGGGAAATTCTTGAGGGAAACCGGTTTCCCAGAGATCTTCCAGAGATTTGAGTCTGGGACGGAGGTTCACCTTCCAGCAGGACAATGACCCTAAGCATACTGCTAAAGAAACACTTGAGTGGTTTAAGGGGAAACATTTAAATGTCTTGGAATGGCCTAGTCCAAGCCCAGACCTCAATCCAATTGAGAATCTGTGGTAAGACTTAAAGATTGCTGTACACCAGCGGAACCCATCCAACTTGAAGGAGCTAGAGCAGTTTTGCCTTGATGAATGGACAAAAATCCCAGTGGCTAGATGTGTCAAGCTTATAGAGACATACCCCAAGAGATTTGCAGCTGTAATTGCTGCAAAAGGTGGCTCTACAAAGTATTGACTTCGGGGGGTGAATAGTTATGCATGCTCAACTTTTCTGTTTTTTTTTGTCTTATTTTTTGTTTTATTTCTTGTTTGTCTCACAAAAACATATATATTTAGCATCTTCAAAGTGGTAGGCATGTTGTGTAAATCAAATGATACATACGCCCCAAAAATCTATTTTAATTCCAGGTTGTAAGTCAACAAAATAGGAAAAATGCCAAGGGGGTGAATACTTTCGCAAGCCACTGTAAGGGCTGGAATTTGTTTTGGATGCTTGAACAGCGACGTGTCTGTCTTGTGTGTTGATATAGCTAAGTAGCTAGCTAGCATGTGTACACTTACTGCAATACACAGCCAATGCGCTACTTGCATGTGCATTGGCATGGTTTAGATTCAACATAGCTAACTGTTTCATTGCAAGACAATTCGTTTTTATCAGCTACAGTTGTGTGAGGCTGGTCTTGGTTGAGGAAATGTAAGCTAGCTAGCAGCTGTTTGTGCTGAAACACATCTGGCTACAGATGTAGCTATAGAGACAGTTTGACTGTATCATGCCATAGTTGCTAGTTGAGCAATGCCCATTGCATGTATTATAAGTTAGAAGTGTGACAGTTTCCCTAAGGTTCCCAAAGTTTGGTGTTGACTATGAACTGTACTTAGCTAGCTAGCTATCCTTTATGGAAGAATGTAGCTAACTAGATATATTGTGAACATTGAGTTGTGGTTCATGATCTGTACAGATATGTTACAGTCTCATTGGCTTGTAGCTACTGGCTAGTTGGCTAGCTAACTGGCTATAACTCGCAACCGTATTTGTTTGTGCTCTGACTTAGTTTACAAAGATGACTTCAGCCATATGAAAAACCTTCCATAGAAAAACATAGCTAGCTTGCTTCCTTTGATTGTAGCTTGCTTCTCATCCGACTGGTGTTAGCTAGCTAAATATAGCTGCTAGCCTGCTACTAGCTAGCTGTTGCTCAGCAACCAAGGTGCTGGTCACGGTTTTAGAACTTTGAGATTTGGCTGAAAATAGGTTAGCGTTGTCAGAAATGCTACAAAAAGGTAGCATATTATTGTTTCTTAACGGACAGAAATGAGCATGTGAGAGGGATAAACTATACATGTAATAAAGCTGTTGAACTTATACATTTTGTTAATCTGCCATTTTTTATTTCCAGTGGTCACTTTATGGACACTATAGTTTTGTTTAATTGGACGTCTAGAATTTGAGAATGGTGGGTGCAGAAAAACTCTGAAAACTCAACTGCTAATGACTCGGCTAAAACTCCATCCGTATGTGGTTCTCGGTAACGACTGGACGACTCATGACAAGAAGTGTGTTGTGTAGCTGCAATCATGTTTATTCGCAAATTTACGTCGACGTTGGTGTGATATTGGCTTAGATATGGGCTTCCGAGTGGCGCAGCAGTCTAAGGCACTCCATATCAGTGCAAGAGGCATCACGCAGTCCCTGAATCCAGGCTGCATCAAATCTGGCCGTGATTGGGAGTCTCATAGGGTGGCGCACAATTGGCCCAGCGTCGTCCGGGTTTGGCCAGGGTAGGCTGTCATTGTAAATAAGAATTTGTTCTTAACTGACTTGCCTGGTTAAATATGTAAGAAATATGATGGTAGGAATTTAACATTGAGCTTCAACCAATGCCATAGTATTGTGGGGCCGATAGACATACATAAACACATACATAAATCCCCAGCAATAACTACAGCAGACAGCACATGTGGATACAATTTGGAATTCAGTTCGTAAATACGGGGGGGTTGAGCAGTTATTTATTCAATTGACTTATACTGGTCGGGAAGAATGATTACTGGGCTCTGGCTGTTTTGTAAAGATGGACTCTGTATCGACGGCCTGATGGTAGGAGCAGCTACTCCTGGTTGAGCGGGTGTGTCAGGTCGGTGGCAATTGTCGCTCCTGCCCTCGTCACTCTCTCCAAGAACAGTGCATCCATGTTCTTCAGATTAACTCCACTGATTTTGCTTGACAGTTTCACTATTTTGTGTAGTAGGTTTTATTTGCGACGGATAGCTGATTGTACCAGGCTTGGAAAGAGAACGTGAGAGCACTCTGAACAAAGTATGGTCGTTATTCTTTTATTGACCTAATATTTATTTAATCTCCTCATGAAATACAGCCGCTGTTGTCCCTTTTTTGTTTTTTTTGATTTTTTGTGTGGTTTTTTTCACATTAAGAATGAGTCTGTTTTCCTTGCACTATCCGTGAAGTGTGTTATTTCTGTCCTGTAGTCATCCTCGAACCCCTCTTTGTCAAGTACACCTTGACAAAGTTACTGAATACTAGGGATACCGTATGTGGGGAGGGATCGTCTGATCTGTAATCAATTACCTGGATTGTCTCGTCTTTAAATCAATTATTTGATTGACACATACGGTACGTACTGAACGACTGAGGAATGGATTTGCTATGCATGGTTTACACACTGGCACCTCACACAAAGACAGAGAGAGAAAGGAAGAGAGAAAGTGCAGTACAAAACAGTATTTCCAGTGTAAAAGGCTTGAGGAAAAGCTAGTTATGAAGAGGAGGCACAGGTAGAGAACACACACACAGAAAGTTAATGAAGGTGGGGGAGTAGGGCTTGACGTAGGGGGCACGTGGTGGAGGTATTCATTAGAGCCCTGCCCTTCCTCCTCCACTGGGCAGTCGAGCAGGCACAGGAGTCAATCAATAAAATAGATCCGCAGTTTGTGTGTGTGTGTGTGTGTGTGTGTGTGTGTGTGTGTGTGTGTGTGTGTGTGTGTGTGTGTGTGTGTGTGTGTGTGTGTGTGTGTGTGTGTGTGTGTGTGAGAGATCAGAGGGAGGAGGAGAAGAGGAGAGAGAGAGACCTCTTACCCCTATCTTCTTCCACTCATCTGCTCATTGGACAAGAGAATGACCCTTGACCTGTTTACCCAACATCCTCTCTACCGGCGGGGCTACAGAGGGAACATGTCCACACTTCTAGGACCAGTCCTACAGTAATCACACTTCAGCCAAACACAACCCTCCTAATATACTGTCTATCCTCAGTTAGATATTAACACCAACAGTACAGGAGCCAAGCCATGCTAGACTATGTCATATTGTCTGTGTATGGTATTAGTGCGCAATATTTTTGACAGTTACAGTTATTTATTTGGTATCTATGTTTTAGATCACAATAATACTCTTAGGACTGTACAACAATTAGAAAGTAGTTTAAAACACCATCCATCTATACAATATGATATGAACAGCATCATACATGGTTTAATCAAAGACAATCTGTTCATTATGAGGTCTATACCATTAGACATGATCATATATCAACATGCTTCAATATAACATAACCCGTCACTCTATCATCCCATTATGTAATATTTATGGACATGTGTTATTTAAACGTTATCCTTAATCCTGACATACTGTATATAATCACTTAACTGATCAGAACTAGTCTCAAAACTAATTATCTATACAGTTGTATTCGGCGCATGTGACAAATACAATTTCATTTGATTTGATCTCAAATGCTCTGTGATGGAACATATTGGAATGGGCTATGAGAAAACACATACACATTGCAGCTGGTTTCAAAGATGTGTTTCGTCTATGTTATGTGATACATTATTATATTGATATACTGAATGATATCTCATATGATTCTATTATTGCATGCAATCTGCATAATGTTTACATGTTCATGTTTTGTTCATGGTTTTCCACATAAAAACAGGCATGTTTTTGTTAATATGTTTCCCAACTCATTTTGGAGTAGTCTGCGTGCACGGTGCAGCGGTTTCATTTGTCTTTTCATAAAGGGTCAGAATAATTTACATTTCAGCTTTCTGAAGAGATTCTCAGTTTAATTTGGTTGCCATGGTAGCCGGGTACCCTTGGCTTCAACATTTATGCTAAATAAAACACAATTTTAAGAGAAGACACAAATAGGTGGCATCATGGCGTGTGAGTGTGGTGTGTGAGTGTGTGTATGTGTGTGTGTGAATGTGTGTGTGTCTGTCTGTGCATCTTTGTTTGAGAATGTATGTGTGTGTGCTTGCGTGTGAGTGAGAGTGTGATATGTAGGTGATTGGATTCAAACAAAAGAAGTGTGTGTGTCTTTATCATACAGTCTATCCTGTGTGTGTGAAAGAGAGAGAAAGAGAGAGAGAGTGAGAGATCAATCCAGTATCTTCCATGGAGAGTTACAACTAATGGACAGTACATACAGTTTTATGTGTTGTGGTTCTCTTTCAATTATTCGTTTCGACATCTCACTAGTGGAATTCACCAGAATGTCGTAAGTAGCTTAAAGATAGAATCATACACGTCTGTCAGAGCCAGACAGGTCAAGTGACGAATGAGGGAGCCCTTCCCCTCATACTAAAGAGCCACCCACCTGCCCGCTGATCATTTTCGCTTCTCTTCCTCACAGAAGAGTTCTACTTAGCTCTCCTCAGCAACATCTGTTTTCCTGTTTAAGATGTGCCGTCAAGGTTACGCTGCCGAGAGCAGTATTTTTCAGCTCTCGTCTTTTGTGTTGGGTGACTTTACCAAAAAGAAAACGTTTCGCTTCATGTAAGAATTTGCTTCACTGCTTTTCGTCATTTGTCTCATTTTGTAGCTTGCGTCACACGGCTAGCTGCGGAGACTTGGCTGACTTAGCTGCAAGGCTTAGCTAACCTGGCTAGCACTCCATAAGGCTAGCTATCCTACCAACTGTTTTTTCTATCTGGAAGGGTAGAATTAGCCTAGTGGTTAGAGCAGGGCTGCCCAACCCTCTTCCTGGAGATTTACTGTCCTGTAGGTTTTCACTACAACCGTAATTTAACATTTCTGATTCAGCTAGTTAAGGTCTTGTTGAGCAGCGAATTAGTAGAAGCAGGTGTGTTAAATTAGGGTTGGACTGAAAACCCACAGGACGGTAGATCTCCAGGAAGAGGGTTGGGCAGCCCTGGGTTAGAGCATTGGGCCAGTAACTGAAAGGTTGCTGGATCGAATCCCCGAACTGACAAGGTAAAAATCTTTTGTTCTGCCCCTGAACAAGGCATTTAACCCACTGTTCCCCGGTAGGCTGTCATTGTAAATAAGAATGTGTTCTTAACTGACTTGCCTAGTTAAATAAAGCAATAGAAATAATAAAATACTAGCTCGCCCTCTCGTTTAGCTTAACCCACTACCGACATTAACTAGACCGACCGTCCTAGCGTCACTGCTTATTGGTCAAGAGCCACGCTTGTAATCGTCACAAAACCAACATAGCGCTTGCTTCCTTTGGGTAACTTTTTTCTAGCACTGTGCTAACTAACTAGGCTACAAGCCCAAGTGGTAAACGCTAGTTAAGTTGAACTTTGTTCTCAAATGAGCTGTTTTTTGGAGCTAAGGAACCTGCTAGCTCAGTCCAGGGGGCACCAAACCAGAACCCTGCTCCAGTACCGGCACACCCATGGCTACATGGGGTGAAAATTTCTGGCAAGGACACTCACTACCTGTGTGTCATCTGCCTGGGTGCCGAACACACGAAAGCAGCAGGGTTTTTTGCTCCGCCGGAGAGTGCGCAAAGCAGCCCAACGTGATTCATCTCCCATTCTTAACTCGAGCGGGGAGACTCAGTGCTCATGGGTCTGATTTAATGGATGGCTACCCTGAGGACCTTCACCCACTTTTCCAGGGCTTGTTCCCAGAAGAGGGGGAGGGGGAAGGGAACCTCGTTATCGATGAGGACGATGGTGAGGGTATGACGACATCCTCCAGGCAGCGGATGAAGAAGAGGATGAGGAGGCGCAAGCCACTCTGCCCTCTTCCCCCCTTAGCGAGGCATTAATGGCAGATGACAGATATTCGCTCATTGACGTCTGCAAACAGGCCTCGACCAGACCTGAACCTGTTGGGGGTAGCAACGCAGAGAGGGACTGGTACGAAGGGAGGAAACTCCCTTCTCTCAACGTACCAGGCAAATAACTTCTCCCAGCCATCTCAGCTTGAGTAGCAGAAGCCAAGCACAATTAGGATAAATCTTTAACTGGCAAGGTCTAAACCAGACTTTTTGTCAACATGAATGTCAAAGACATGGAGGAGTTGGGCCTCGACAAGCCACCGGTGGTCGAGCCGTCACTGCCCAACCACCTCAACCCAAGTGCCTTGTCAATGACAGGCAATTTTATCCCTGGTAAGGCGGACCGCTTCTATGTGTCTATCTATCAAAAGATCTACGTCTGCCGATGTTCTGTATGGGCGTTGAACGTTGAGTCCCTAATACTGGCTTACCAGGACTATTAGATGGTGGCAATGCAAAATCTCCTATCGATTGGCAAGCCTAACTCAGACCTTTGGCATGAGAGCTGTGTCATCACACACTTCAACCTCAGAGCCTCCAGGGGCACCATTCAAGGCTGTGGCCGTGCCATGAGCCTTGCAGTGGTTGGGGAGAGAGCCCTGTGGCTCAACCTGTCCATCCTGATGGACATAGAGAAAGCAGATTTCCTTGACGCTCCTGTCGAGCTGTATCGAGGCGTCATGCCAAGGATACAGAGCGAAAATGTAATGAAAAGGAGACTCTCCATTGCCACCAAAGAGCGCTCCAGGCACCTCTGGTGAGCGAAAGTCCATCGGCATGTGGGCGACTCGCCAACAAAGCAGGGTGCTGGTGTGCATGCGCAGTCCAGACCCTGGATCTGGTCCATTGTGAGAAAGGGGTACAGACTCCGTTTTCAATATAATTTGGTAATCAATAGTGACTGGCAACTCAGCATGAATACTAGAACAGGAAATCTCCTCTCTATTAAGCAAAGGGTTAGTGTTAACCTTAACCCTATCAGCGGTGGAGAGCCACCTCTGTTTCTACTCCCGGTACTTCCTGGTTCCTAAACATATTTGATTAGATGAGTTTATTAGTCATATGCACGGGGTCACAGATGTAATCGGAGGGTACAGTGAAATTCTTATGCTCCGAGTTCCAACAGTGCTGGTCAAAAAAAGAGAAGTGAATGAGACAATAAACAATAACATGACAACTGTAGCAATGAGAAATGTCTATTGGGTGGGGAGGGGGGGTGTAAGTATGAGAAATGTCTATTGGGTGGGGAGAAGGGGTGTAAGTATGAGAAATGTTCATTGAGGGGTGGGGGCAGGCAGTGAGCACCCAATGGTGCGTTCAGTTGATCGTACCACCCTCGGCAGTGGAGTTGTCGTACCAGCCCGTGATGCAGCCGACAGTATGCTCTCGATGGTGCTGCAGCAGAACACTGTGAAGGCCATCGGGGACAGGCCGAAATTCTTCAGCCTCCTGAGGTTGAAGAGTCACTGACGTGCCTTCTACACCACAGTGTCTGTTTGGTTGACCATTTCAGCTCATCAGAGATGTGTTCACCGAGGAACTTGACGTGTTTGACTGCCTCCATGGCAGTTCTCTTGATGAGGATAGGGACGTGCCCAACCTGGTTCCACCTGAAGTCCACAATCAGCTCCTTTTTTTTGCTGACGTTAAGGGAGAGGTTGTTTACCTGGCACAACGCTGTCAAAGTGCCTACCTCCTTTCTGTGGGCTGTCTCGTCATTGTTGATAATCAGGCCAACTACTGTTGTGTCATCAGCAAACTTGATGATGGAGTTGGAAATGTGTGAGGCCACGCAGTTGTGGGTATACAGGGAGTACAGGAGTGGACTGAGGACACACCCTTGTGGGGCCCTCGTGTTGAGGATCAGTGTGGAGGAGGTAATGTTGCCTACCTTCACCACCTGGGGGCGGCCCGTCAGGAAGTCCTGGACCTAGTTGTCGTTATGCTCGAATTGGGAGAAAAATGTGTTTAGCTCGCCCGGTAGGGTGGGGTTGGTAGAGGGGTTGGCCCCATTCTAGACCTACAGATCCTCAACAGCAGATGAAATTCATTGCTGTATGCTTACGTCTAACGTGCTTTCTCACTCTATTTGTCATGGCGACGGGTTATTTTCACATAAGCCCTCGATCTTCGTTCCTGGCACTCCCCTAGGGGTTGTGGCAACAAGGAAGGGGTGATGACAGATGCGTCACTCATGGACTGGGATGCAGTTAATGAGGGAAATGCAATAAACATAGTATGTACCACACAAGTCTGCATTGCTCACATAAATTACCTCGATCAGAACAGACAATACGACTGAAGTGGCATATATCAACTGCCAGGGTGGCACTTGCTCCCTACGCTTACAGAGACTATCCATCAGGATTATTCTGTGGAGCAGAGTACACCTACTGTCCATAAGCGCAACTCATGTCCCGGAGCGTACTGAACGTAAGAGCAGACTTACTGTCCAGAGGGAATTCCCATTTAAGGTACTGGAGACTCCTTCCCCAAGTGGTGAAACAGATCTGGAAGAGATACGGCCAAGCGTCCATAGATCTCTTCGCATCACAAGAAAACTGTTAAAGTCTATCTAGTTGCTATCTTTGCCTGGACAAGAACACGGTGGGAAAACACCCCCTGTTAAGTCGTTTCATGAAAGGGGCACGTCACGTCCACTTCCCAAGCCTTTAACCCTGTCATGGGATTTGTCTATTGTGCTTGAGGCTATTTCCCAGTAGCCTTTTGAGCCGTTGGAAAGCGTGGAGATTAAATATCTCTTCTTTAAGACCGTTTTACTCGTGAGTGAGCTACACACACTGCCAGTTCACCATTCCTTCTTGCAGTTTGTCCAGGGCTTTTCCAAGGTCACCTTGTTGCCAAACCCCAAATTTATGACCAAGGTTAGTGGCAAATACAATTGTTTCGCCTTGGAGCTTTCCACCCACCACATTTTATTTATATGGAAGAGGAGTGGCTGCACCGTTTGGTGTCCAGTACGCGCATTGCACATACAGTTGAAGTCGGAAGTTTACATACACTTAGGTTGGAGTCATTAAAACTCGTTTTTCAACCACTCCCCAAATGTCTTGTTACCAGACTATAGTTTTGGCAAGTGGGTTAGGACATCTACTATTCTTGGAAAATTCCAGAAAAGGATGTCATGGCTTTAGAAGCTTCTGATAGGCTAATTGACATAATTTGAGTCAATTGGAGGTGTACCTGTGGATGTATTTCAAGGCCTACTGTCAAACCCAGTGCCTCTTTGCTTGACATCATGGGAAAATCAAAAGAAATCAGACAAGACCTCAGAAAAAAATGGTAGACCTCCACAAGTCTGGTTCATCCTTGGGAGCAATTTACAAATGCCTGAAGGTACCACGTTCATCTGTAGAAACAATAGTACGCAAGTATAAACACCATGGGACCACGCAGCCGTCATACTGCTCAGGAAGGAGACGCGTTCTGTCTCCTAGAGATGAACGTACTTTGGTGCGAAAAGTGTAAATCAATCCCAGAACAACAGCAAAGGACCTTCTGGGATTGATTTGGTTCAAAATGATCTGTATCCACAGTAAAACAAGTCCTATATAGACATAACCTGAAAGGCTGCTCAGCAAGGAAGAAGCCACTGCTCCAAAACCGCAATAAAAAAGCCAGACTACGGTTTGCAACTGCACATGGGGACAAAGATAGTACTTTTTGGAGAAATGTCCTCTGGTCTGATGAAACAAAAATAGAACTGTTTCGCCATAATGACCATTGTTATGTTTGGAGGAAAAACGGGGAGGCTTGCAAGCCCGAAGAACACCATCCCAACCGTGAATCATGGGGGTGGCAGCATCATGTTGTGGGGGTGCTTTGCTGCAGGAGGGACTGGTGCACTAAAGAAAATAGATGGCATCATGAGGAAGGAAAACTATGTGGATATATTGAAGCAACATCTCAAGACATAAGTCAGGAAGTTAAAGCATGGCCAAAAATGGGTCTTACAAATGGACAATGACCCCAAGCATACTTCCAAAGTTGTGGCAAAATGGCTTAAGGACAATAAAGTCAAGGTATTGGAGTGGCCATCACAAAGCCCTGACCTCAATTCTATAGAAAATGTGTGGGCAGAACTAAAAAAGTGTGTGCGAGCAAGGAGGGCTACAAACCTGACTCAGTTACACCAGCCCTGTCAGGAGGAATGGGCCAGAATTCACCCAACTTATTGTGGAAAGCTTGTGGAAGGCTTCCTGAAATGTTTGACCCAAGTTAAACAATTTAAAGGCAATGCTACCAAATATTAACTGAGTGTATGTAAACTTCTGACCCACTGGGAATGTGATGAAAGAAATTAAAGCTGAAATAAATCATTCTCTCTACTATTATTCTGACATTTCACATTCTTAAAATAAAGTGGTGATCCTAACTGACCTAAGACAGGGAATTTTTACTAGGATGAAATGTCAGGAATTGTGAAAAACTGAGTTTTAATGTATTTGGCTAAGGTGTATGTAAACTTCTGACTTCAACTGTATACTTGGATAGGATGACAGCTTTGCGCAAGAGCGACAAACCCTTTGTGTCCTGGGCACCTCCCCTTTCTCATCAACGGTTATCATATTGGATTGTGGAATCTTTTATATATTGGCCTATAGCCTCCAGGGTCCTAAGGGCTCACTCCACCAGAGGAATGGCTACCTCTTGGGCACTGTTCAAAGGCAGCTCCTTGCAGGAGATTTGCAATGCGGCTAGACGTCACTGCACCCTCATTGGCGCATACTGTCCTCAGTGTCGGGGCCTCTGAGTGATGATATTGAGACTACCTGGCCACATTGAGATGTTGAAACAAATAATTTAAAGAGAAAATAAGGTTACTTGCGTAACCCCGGTTCTCTGATATTATGAGTGAGACATCTCACCACATACCCCTACTCGCAAGAGTGTGAAAAAGTTTGGCATGCTCGAGAATAATCCGAGGGCAGGCGGATGGCTCTTTAGAGGTAAGGGGCCCTCATTCGCCACTCGACTCGTGAGTATGATTGGTTCTTCGAGCTACTTTGACTCTGGCATACTCTACTAGTGAGATATCTCCCTCATAGTATCAGAGAACCGGGGTTACGCAAGTAACCTTAAGTTTCAGTCTGAACTGGAGTATGTGTGTTTCATGAAGGGTGTGTATTATTAGTGTGCGTGTTTCACCACAGTAAAAACGGAGGGCAGAAAAGGCAGGAAGGTTCATTTGACCCCATGTAACCTCTGACCTTCTGTTCTGCAGCTGAGGGAGGGAGAGTATGCGTTTGTGTGTGTGTGTAGCCACGCCCATCAGGAAACCCAACACTCTTTCGAGTTATGGACACCCCAAAATGCCTTCTCTAGAAATATCAGGTTTAATTCACACACACACACACACACACACACACACACACACACACACACACACACACACACACACACACACACACACACACACACACACACACACACACACCACACACACACACACACACACACACACACACACACACACACACACACACACACACACACACACACACACACACACCTTGTATTTAGGAGCCATCCCTGTCCACAACTCCCTAGTAAAACCCAAACCTACATCATTGTAATATGTCTCACCACTGCCCCTAGTGACGACAGCTTGTATTTAGGCACGCAAGGGTAAAAAGGGGAGGTTGAACTTCTTCCTCAACGTGCCAGAGTTTTAGAGGGTAAAAAGGGGAGTTTGAACTTCTTCCTCAACGTGCCAGAGTTTGAGAGGGTAAAAAGGGGAGGTTGAACTTCCTCCTCAACGTGCCAGAGTTTGAGAGGGTAAAAAGGGGAGGTTGAACTTCCTCCTCAACGTGCCAGAGTTTGAGAGGGTAAAAAGGGGAGGTTGAACTTCCTCCTCAACGTGCCAGAGTTTGAGAGGGTAAAAAGGGGAGGTTGAACTTCTTCCTCAACGTGCCAGAGTTTGAGAGGGTAAAAAGGGGAGGTTGAACTTCCTCCTCAACGTGCCAGAGTTTGAGAGGGTAAAAAGGGGAGGTTGAACTTCTTCCTCAACGTGCCAGAGTTTGAGAGGGTAAAAAGGGGAGGTAAAAAGGGGAGGTTGAACTTCTTCCTCAACGTGACAGAGTTTGAGAGGGTAAAAAGGGGAGGTTGAACTTCCTCCTCAACGTGCCAGAGTTTGAGAGGGAAAAAAGGGGAGGTTGAACTTCTTCCTCAATGTGCCAGAGTTTGAGAGGGTAAAAAGGGGAGGTTGAACTTCCTCCTCAACGTGCCAGAGTTTGAGAGGGTAAACAGGGGAGGTTGAACTCCTTCCTCAATGTGCCAGAGTTTGAGAGGGTAAAAAGGGGAGGTTGAACTTCCTCCTCAACGTGCCAGAGTTTGAGAGGGTAAAAAGGGGAGGTTGAACTTCTTCCTCAATGTGCCAGAGTTTGAGAGGGTAAAAAGGGGAGGTTGAACTTCCTCCTCAACGTGCCAGAGTTTGAGAGGGTAAAAAGGGGAGGTTGAACTTCCTCCTCAACGTGCCAGAGTTTGAGAGGGTAAAAAGGGGAGGTTGAACTTCTTCCTCAATGTGCCAGAGTTTGAGAGGGTAAAAAGGGGAGGTTGAACTTCCTCCTCAACGTGCCAGAGTTTGAGAGGGTAAAAAGGGGAGGTTGAACTTCTTCCTCAACGTGCCAGAGTTTGAGAGGGTAAAAAGGGGAGGTTGAACTTCCTCCTCAACGTGCCAGAGTTTGAGAGGGTAAAAAGGGGAGGTTGAACTTCTTCCTCAACGTGCCAGAGTTTGAGAGGGTAAAAAGGGGAGGTTGAACTGCTTCCTCAACGTGCCAGAGTTTGAGAGGGTAAAAAGGGGAGGTTGAACTCCTTCCTCAATGTGCCAGAGTTTGAGAGGGTAAAAAGGGGAGGTTGAACTTCCTCCTCAACGTGCCAGAGTTTGAGAGGGTAAAAAGGGGAGGTTGAACTTCTTCCTCAATGTGCCAGAGTTTGAGAGGGTAAAAAGGGGAGGTTGAACTTCTTCCTCAACGTGCCAGAGTTTGAGAGGGTAAAAAGTAATTTCAGTGGAGACAGGGAGTGAGACACTAAAGCAGTTCAAGAATTCAGAGGCAATTTAAAAAGCAGTGTGGGAGAGGGGAATGAAAAACATGCTGGGTAAGAAAAGGAGGGAGGATGGAAAGTAAAAGAGGTTGTTATTCTCTCTCTCCCTCTCTCTCTTTCTCTCTCTCTGTTGTTTTTAGGGACTGGCAGGGCCACAACCTCCAAGGAGATATGGAGGGAGGAATGGAGGGAGGAGGGAGGGAGGGTAGGAATAAATCAAACAGCCTGAAGGCTGGAGAGGAGGGAAGGAGGCAGAAAGAGGACAAGAGAGAGGAGAGGAGGGTAGAGAAAATATAGTGGTGATGATGGTAGTGGTGGGGAGGGTGGGAGGGCGTAGGTGGGTGGATGGGTTGAGGGGGGTGGGGAGTAGTCATATTGTGTATGTGTTTGGGGAGGGGGAGGAGAGGTGGATGGAGAGTGGGTGGATGATTGGGGGGAGAGTTGGAGGGGTGCAGCGGGTGTATGAGTGAGTGTGGGTGGGTAGATGAAAAACGGGAAGAGGTGGACGGTGGAGAGAGGTGACTGGGGGGTTAGTGAGTGTGGGAGGGGTAAGTTTGGAATGGGGAGAGGTGAGGGAGTATATGAGTGAGTGAGTGAGTGAGTGAGTGAGTGAGTGAGTGAGTGAGTGAGTGAGTGAGTGAGTGAGTGAGTGAGTGAGTGAGTGAGTGAGTGAGTGAGTGAGTGAGTGATTAAGGGGAAGGGGGTACATTGGGGTAGGTATGGAGGGAGAGGAGGGAGGGAGGGGCGAGGAGGAGAGGGGGTAGGTTTGGAGGATTGCAGGGCTCAAGGTAATCTTGGGAGTTAATGCAGCTTAGCGGAACAGGACTGAGCAGAGTGGGAGGGAGGGAGAGATGAGAGAGAGAGAGAGAAAGGGAGAGAGAAAGAGTAAGGGGAATGCGAGAGAGAGTTGAAAGAGAAAACAAGACTGATGGGGAAAAGAAAGGGGGGAAGAAAAGGGTGTAATAGAATAAAAGCTAGAGAAAAGGGAGAGAAAGTAGGATGAAGGGAGAGCTGGAGAGAAGGAGAGCAGAGTAGCGAGGGAGGGAGAGATGAGAGAGAGAAAGGGAGAGAAAACAAGACTGATGGGAAAAGAAAGGGGGAGGAAGAAAAGGGTGTAATAGAATAAAAGCTAGAGAAAAGGGAGAGAAAGTAGGATGAAGGGAGAGCTGGAGAGAAGGAGAGCAGAGTAGCGAGGGAGGGAGAGATGAGAGAGAGAAAGGGAGAGAAAACAAGACTGATGGGAAAAGAAAGGGGGGAGAAAAGGGTGTAATAGAATAAAAGCTAGAGAAAAGGGAGAGAAAGTAGGACGAAGGGAGAGCTGGAGAGAGGAGAGCAGAGTAGCGAGGGATATGGGAAGGGTGAAAGAAAGTAGAAGGGAGAGCAGAATATCAGAAGGTAGAGAGAGTGAGTAGAATTTGAGAGCGCGATAACGATAGCAGAAGGCAGAGCAAGAGTCAGAGGGGACTAGGGTAAGGAGAGTGAGATAGAGAGCGAGAAAGACAGAGGGATAGGGGAGATGATGATAGGGGAAGGGAGAGAGTGAGCGAGCGAGTAGAAGGTAAAGGAGAGAGGGAGCGGGGGAGAGGGGAAAGAGGAATGTAGGGTGGGGAAGGGAAGCAGACACGCACGGCTTTGTCCTGAAAGCAGAGGGAGAACGAGAGAAAGAGAGAGACTTAAACTCTTTAACATCATCCTCAGCTCTGGCATCTTCCCCAATATTTGGAACCAAGGACTGATCACCCAAATCCACAAAAGTGGAGACAAATTTGACCGCAAATAACTACCGTGGTATATGCGTCAACAGCAACCTTGGAAAAATCCTCTGCATTATCATTAACAGCAGACTTGTACATTTCCTCAGTGAAAACAATGTACTGAGCAAATGTCAAATTGACTTTTTACCAAATTACAGTACGACAGACCACGTATTCACCCTGCACACCCTAATTGACAAACAAACAAACAAACCAAAACAAAGGCAAAGTCTTCTCATGCTTTGTTGATTTCAAAAAAGCTTTTGAGGGTCTGCTATACAAATTGATGGAAAATGGTGTGGGGGAAAAACATATAAAATACATGTACACAAACAACAAGAGTGCAGTTAAAATTGGCAAAAAACAAATGTATTTGTACAGGGTCGTGGGAGCCATGTGACAGACAGTGCTGAGTGTTCTCTTGTTCTGACACAGCAGAGTGTCTCCCAGGTCTGAGCGAGGTGGTCGGGTGTCATATCTGAGACAGCTCCTCATATGGGAGGGAATAAGTGTTGTACATCAGTAGGTGATCAGTGTGTCTCTGTGTTCAGCTCTCCAGTCTCCTAACACTAGTACTGCTGCTGCATCACTCACTCACTCACGTCCACGCTGCCTGTGTGCCTCCTGTAGCCTTGGCAATATTTCCCCTAACAATTGAAAGAGCTGGCCTAGAAGACTACTCAGCATGGTAGTACAGTATACAGAGGAAGACATAGAGAGGGGAAGGAAGAGAAAGGGGGAGAGCAGAGAGAGAGAGCGAGACAGGAGAAGCAGATGGTAGAGATTAGGTTGTAGTTGAGTGTTCGGGGTCAAGTCCGGGTCAAGACCTATTACTGTAAAATCAGGCCAAGTTTAGTAGAGCTATCTTACCATCAGTTTAGTAGTAGCGGATCAGTGGAGATATCTAGGTGTTGGAGCTAAGGTGAGAATAGGGAGAAGGAAAGAATGAGAATCAAGAGATGGATAGAGGGAGAAAGGGGAGAGGGATGTGTGATGCTCCTCTGCTTTTTTCTCCTGCCAAATGAAAGTAGGACCATTGATATGAATTGCTTTTGATCAAATCAGCTTCTGTGCAAATGAAATGGGTCTCCCTCTGTTCTCTCCTAGGAGCCAGTGGACAGAGCCTGTCATAGGCCCCTGCGCTTATTCAAGGCTACAAACGTGTCATTTCCTGTTTCCCCTGAGAAGTCTCTCTCTCTCTCTCTCTCTCTCTCTCTCTCTCTCTCTCTCTCTCCCCCCCCCCCCCCCCCCCCCCCCCCCCGAGAAGGACAGCATGAGCCTACATGACCCCATCCTAAGCCCTAAAACACACCCCAGAGAGAGAAAGGGACAGGGAGGACAATAGAAGGGAGGAAAGGAATACAGCTAGAAAGATAAAAGGGAACAGCAAGGCAATGAAGTCATGGGTTAAGAAGACAGAACAAGTGATAAATGAGACTGAACAGAGTGGGAAGAGAAGTGAGAGCAGGAAGAATACAGGCAATAAACTAGAAGGACAAAGATGCTGTAGAGAGAGGACGAAAGAGAAAGTGGTAGAACAGAGAGATAACTAGAGAGAATAACGGGGAAGGGAAACTAAGGAGAGAACACAAGAGGGCTAGATAGGGGGAATAAGAGAGAGAATGAGAGCTTGGTAGAGAGGTAGAGAGGTGAGTGATAAGTATACTGTGACTTTAGGAGACTCTAGGAGAAGGGGATGATTTGGAAATGGAGGGGAAGAAGGCTAGGCTGCTTCCTCAGTCCGACACAGGAATGTAGAGCGGGCAGATCCGTGTGTGTGTGTGCGTGCCAGACAGGAATCTCTAACCCCCACAGACTCTGGCTCCACTTATCTGGGCTCGGGGAGAGAGAGATGAAGGGGTAGAGGGGGAGGAAGGGAGAGAGGGTAGAGATCGTTTTTGGGTGTCCAGCACTATCACGTCCCCCTCTGCCCTCATATCTCCCCTCTCTCTCCTGTCATCCCTCCAGCTAATAAACACACAAAACTTTGAGCGTGGATGCGTTCGAGGTCAAGGGAACTCAGGGAATGCCAAAAAGTCAAACCACCACACTGGGGCGGCGACAAAAAATAACACAGCCAGCCTCTGAGACCATTATACACACACACCTTATTCTGCCTCCTGATGATTTCTCTCCTTTTTCTCGAAAGAAAAGAAAGGACTTCACTTTAGTTTGCTATTCACTGTCCCTGTGAAAGAAAGCAGTCACACACAGACACACACACAAATACCAACCTACCAATCTACCCTGGAGGAGTAAAACACACAGACACACACACACACACTTCTCTTTCCAGTCCATTATTCCATCTCCCCCTTCTCTCTCTTCTCTTCCCACTCCATTATTTCTTCTCTCTCCACTCCATTATTCCATATCCCCCTTCTGTCTCTACAAAATAATTCAATCTCCCCCTTCTCTCTCTACAAAATAATTCAATCGCCTCCTCTCTCTTCTCTTTCCACTCCATTATTCCATCTCCCCCTTCTCTCTCCACTCCATTATTCCATCTCCCCCTTCTCCCCCACTCCATTTCCTCCTTCTCCCTCTTCTCTTCCCACTCCATTATTCCATCTCCCCCTTCTCCCACTTCTCTTTCCACTCAATTATTCAATCTTCCCCTTCTCTCTCTCCACTCCATTATTCCATCTCCCCCTTCTCTCTTCTCTTTCCACTCCATTATTCCTTCTCCCTCCTCACTTTCCACTCCATTATTCCATCTCCTTCTCTCTCTACAAAATAATTCAATCGCCCCCTCTCTCTTCTCTTTCCACTCCATTATTCCATCTCCCCCTTCTCTCTCTTCTCTTTCTCACTCCATTATTCCATCTCCTCCTTCTCTCTCTTCTCTTTCTCACTCCATTATTCCATCTCCTTCTTCTCTTTCCACTCCATTACTCAATCTCCCCCTTCTCCCACTTCTCTTTCCACTCAATTATTCAATCTTCCCCTTCTCTCTCTCCACTCCATTATTCCATCTCCCCCTTCTCTCTTCTCTTTCCACTCCATTATTCCTTCTCCCTCCTCACTTTCCACTCCATTATTCCATCTCCTCCTTCTCTCTCTTCTCTTTCTCACTCCATTATTCCATCTCCCTCTTCTCTCTCTTCTCTTTCCACTCCATTACTCCATCTCCCCCTTCTCCCTCTTCTCTTTCCAGTCCATTATTCCATCTCCCCCTTCTCTCTCTTCTCTTCCCACTCCATTATTTCTTCTCTCTCCACTCCATTATTCCATATCCCCCTTCTGTCTCTTCTCTTCCCACTCCATTATTTCTTCTCTCTCCACTCCATTATTCCATATCCCCCTTCTGTCTCTACAAAATAATTCAATCTCCCCCTTCTCTCTCTACAAAATAATTCAATCGCCTCCTCTCTCTTCTCTTTCCACTCCATTATTCCATCTCCCCCTTCTCTCTCCACTCCATTATTCCATCTCCCCCTTCTCCCCCACTCCATTTCCTCCTTCTCCCTCTTCTCTTCCCACTCCATTATTCCATCTCCTCCTTCTCTCTCTTCTCTTTCTCACTCCATTATTCCATCTCCTCCTTCTCTCTCTTCTCTTTCTCACTCCATTATTCCATCTCCTTCTTCTCTTTCCACTCCATTACTCAATCTCCCCCTTCTCCCACTTCTCTTTCCACTCAATTATTCAATCTTCCCCTTCTCTCTCTCCACTCCATTATTCCATCTCCCGCTTCTCTCTTCTCTTTCCACTCCATTATTCCTTCTCCCTCCTCACTTTCCACTCCATTATTCCATCTCCTCCTTCTCTCTCTTCTCTTTCTCACTTCATTATTCCATCTCCCTCTTCTCTCTCTTCTCTTTCCACTCCATTACTCCATCTCCCCCTTCTCCCTCTTCTCTTTCCACTCAATTATTCAATCTCCCCCTTCTCTCTCTTCTCTCCACTCCATTATTCCATCTCCCCCTTCTCTCTTCTCTTTCCACTCCATTAATCCATATCCCCCTTCTCTCTCCACTCCAATATTCCATCTCCTCCTTCTCTCTCTTCTCTTTCCACTCCATTATTCCATCTCCCCCTTCTCCCTCTTCTCTTTCCACTCCATTATTCCATCTCCCCCTTCTCTCGCCACTCCATTATTCCACCTCCTCCATCTCTCTCTTCTCTTTCCACTCCATTATTCCATCTCTCCCTTCTCTCTCCACTCCATTACTTCATCTCCCCCTGCTCTCCCTTCTCTTTCCACTACATTATTCCATCTCCTCCTTCTCCCTCTTCTCTTTCCACTCCATTATTCCATCTCCCCCTTCTCTCTCTTCTCTTTCTCACTCCATTATTCCATGTCCCCCTTTCTCTCCACTCCATTATTCCATCTCCTCCTTCTCTCTTCTCTTTCCACTCCATTATTCCATCTCCTCCTTCTCTCTCTTCTCTTTCCACTAAATTATTCCATCTCCCCCTTCTCTCTCCACTCCAATATTCCATCTCCTCCTTCTCTCTCTTCTCTTTCCACTCCATTATTCCATCTCCCCCTCTTCTCTTTCCACTCCATTTTTCCATCTCCCCCTTCCCTCTCCACTCCATTATTCCATCTCCCTCTTCTCTCTGTTCTCTTTCCACTCCATTATTCCATCTCCCTCTTCTCTCTGTTCTCTTTCTCACTCCTACTGTCTTGGGATTCCCGCACCAACATGTTGGCCCTGAGGTGTACATTCTAAAAACAAATGGTTCTACGTCGTGCCAAATAAGGGTTCTTTGGCTTGTAAATATAACGGAACTCTTTTTGGTGCTAAATGGAACCTTTTTTTGAAGGTTCTATAAAGAACCATGCTCATAAGGTTGTAAATGGAACCTATACAGTGCTATTACCCTTTCCTAAGGTTCTATAAAGAACCATGTTCATAAGGTTCTAAATGGAACCTATACGGTGCTATTACCCTTTCCTAAGGTTCTATAAAGAACCATGCTCATAAGGTTCTAAATGGAAGCTATACGGTGCTATTACCCTTTCCTAAGGTTCTATAAAGAACCATGCTCATAAGGTTCTAAATGGAACCTATACGGTGCTATTACCCTTTCCTAAGGTTCTGTAAAAAAAAACATTCCAAAAATATTCTATATAGCACCAAAATAGGATTCCGCTATGGTTAAAAACCTTTTGGGGGCTATATAGAGCACGTTTTAATGGTTTCATGGAGAATGGCTCTTTAAAGAACCTTTCTCAATCTCAATGGTCTTTGTAGAACCATAGAGGATTTTTTATTCTTGTTTAATAGCCATATTATATTGTTAGAATTCAATAGGTGTGATGATTGTGTTTATTACCAAGTTGAATCAGGTGTGCTAGCTCTGGAACAGCTGCTCTCTATTGACACAAGGCCATCCAACAGGTAATAACTACACAACAGATTAGATCAAATGGAATGACACTCTCACTCACAGTTGCACAAAAAGAGCTGTGTGCAAACCACACCACAAAATATTTGAATGAGCCGCCGCCAATATATTTTAATTTTCACTAAAAGTGGAAAGAACCATTTAAAGGCTCAAAGTGTTGTTTGGGTCAATATGGTTCCACATGGAACCCTAATTGTTAGTGTGTAGTAGGCCTGTGGTGTGGATGTACAGTAGGCCTCACTCCCTCATAGCATGCCCATGCAGTGTGAGGGTAGCAGGGGTAAAGAGGGGAAGATGTAAGAGGAGAGGAGAGATAAACGGGATGAAGGGGGCATAAGGGCAGAAGAAAGATTAGTACGGCTGAGAAGGCAGGTTAAGAAGGGGTTGAAGGAGGTTGATTGATTAAAAGAGTTTAAACTGTCACCAAGAAAAACACTGGGTATAATTTGGGATTTGCATGTGAACGTGTGCAGTCCAAAAAATATACTGTAACACACACACACGTGCACGTGCACACACACACACACACACACACACACACACACACACACACACACACACACACACACACACACAGCTCCAATATATGAAGGAGAGCAGAAGTGACAGTGTGAAAAAGAGGGATGGAGGGATGGAGGAGAGGACAGATGGAAATGAAGGACAGACAGTGGCTTCCAGGACTTCCTTTGGCCCTCTCTGACGGACAAATATAATGACACACATACTCAAAGAGCCCTATACAACAATACACATACCCACTCAACACACATAGACCCAACAACCACCCCACGTGAAAGCATTCAACACAAAAACACCTAATGTGTTATCCTCTTCATTGTCCTCCGTGCTTTCAACAACACTTGAATCTCTTCTTTAAAAAGAAGGGAGTATGTTGCTGTCAGATGGGAAGGACAGGGAGGGGGTGAGCAAGGGAGGGAAAGGTTGAGGGGTAAGAGAGGGAGGAGGAACGGGTGGGAGGAACAGGGAAGGGAAGGATGAACGTGTCAAAGGAAGGGAGACTTTGCCCTCGAGCACGATTGTGTGTGCGTGTGTTGTGAGTAAGTTGTGACTTGGCCAATCTGACACACCCACAAGCCAGCAAACCTCCACATCCTGTTAGGGGCGTACGTTTGTCCTCACCCACTCCCCCCCTTCTCATACTGGTCAGACGGGTGAAGGAGTGTGTGTGTGAAGGGGGAGTTCACTACAGTAAATAGAACAAAGCTCTCTAAAATAAACAAGAGGACCAAGAGAGAGAGAGTAAGTTTAAGACGCCCCAGGGATTGGTTTGAGGGCTTCTCTCTCTCGCACACTTAAAAGCCACATGCAGACACACACAAACACACACACAGAAAAACGCACACTTTGTTCACTGTCGAGTTCTGCCACACACACACACACACACACACACACACACACACACACACACACACACACACACACACACACACACACACACACACACACACACACACACACACACACACACACACACTCAGGCATTTAAACCACCACTCTCCCCTCCCTCTCTGTCCAGCGTGCTGGTGAATAACACCCAGTCAGAGGTCTGAGCAGAGTTACACCACAGAGAGCTGGACAGGCCAGGATAGTTCAGGCCAACCGTCTGACTGATCTAGCCATTACAGAGCATCCCATCACTACAGCAGCACCGGAGTCTTAGTTAATACACTGTCAAACTACAGCAGTCCAACTGCCCTCCACTTTGCTCCACACTACTGCCATTTCCTCAACTGGTTCCTTCGTAACACATCCATTCTACTATGTCAGTCAATCTTCTCCCCATATCTCAATACAGAACCACACTAGCCCTATACTACTACACATGGTTGCTCACAGTCCAGGGTTCATCCACAGTGTGAGTATGCCTTTAGGTGTGGGCATATTTGCATGTTGTCTGTTGCAGTGTGTGTGTGTGTGTGTGTGTGTGTGTGTGTGTGTGTGTGTGTGTGTGTGTGTGTGTGTGTGTGTGTGTGTGTGTGTGTGTGTGTGTGTGTGTGTGTGTGTGTGTGTGTGTGTGTGTGTGTGTGTTTGTTTGAGATACTGTGAATGTTCAACCACAGCAGCCCCCTGCGCCAACAGGACATCCTGTCAGGGTGCCTTCTGGGTAACTTTAGATCTGAACGATCAATGTGCGCTGAGCGCACATACTTGCGTGTATGTATGTGCTGAGTGCATCCGGTGTGTGTGTGTGTGTGTGTGTGTGTGTGCATGGGCTGTGGTTAGCTGGGGAGCACAGGCCCTGCCCAGGTGCACGATGAGATGGCTAATCTTTAACCCCCCAGCTCAGTCGCTCCTCTCTCCTCCACCCTTCACTAATCCTCTCATCAACGCTCCTCAGCAATTTCCCCTCTTCTCTCCTTCTCCTATCCCTCCCTCTTAGTTGTGTTCCAGTGGCAGTCTGTTGACAGGCGGGGGTGCTGACGTTTTGGAAAAAGACATGGTCAGGCCTGGGGAGGTGGTGGCTTCCTGTACACCAGGGTTCTGTGGAGCCAGAGGGTTTATAAATACACCAGGTGTCACTATGTGGAACACACAGAGTGGAGGTGAGAGAGAGGGAAGACAGGGGGGACCAGATCTCTGTGTTAGATGATAAAATAGATGAAAGGGTGAAAAATAGGCTAGTGTGCGTACATGTGTGTGTTTGTGGTGTAGGCGTAGGGGTTTCAGCTGGTGTACTGTCCATAATGTCCAACAGGATGTGAGGTCATATGACAAAGATGGAGGGTAGGCGTTGAGAAGTGGTAGTTACCATGGTGATAATAGAACAGTGGGCTACTGAAAGAGAGAGACAGGAGGCAGAAGAGAGGAGGAGGGGGAGAAACAGAAGAGAGAGGAGGGGGAAAAACAGTTTAACAGTCTTCCGTCACGACTACCAACAGAACAAATAACCATTCAGCCCCAAAACTGAGGGACAGTGGGAAGTGGGGGAAGAGGGGAGGGAGGTGGGGTGACAGGGGCACAACAAGTCAACCGGGTGGAAAGGCTGCCAAAGAGCAGAGAGATGTGGGGGATGTTGGTGAAGAGAGGAGAGATTGAGGGGGAATGAAAGAGAGGAAAAGAGAAAGAGAGTGAGAGAAGGCAAGAAAGAGAAAGAGTGAGAAAGTGAGACAAAAAGAGAGACAATTCAACATCACCCAGGCATAACCCAGTACTTGTCAATCAGTGAGTCGTGAAGAGAGGGGTTAAAAATTAAGTCCACGTTTTGAAATATTAAATCTATTTTGGTTTTTAATGGAGAAACAGTGAATTAAAAGGAGGAAGAGAAATATATAGAGTAGATGATTAAACTGGGAAAAAGAGGAGGGATAGAAAACCAGAGGGGTGAGGGGGTTGAAATCTGTTCATGGTGTTTTAAATATTAAACCTATTTCAAGTTTAATGAAGTGCAAATACTATGGGGAGAGTCTTAACTGGAGTACGGAGCAGACCGGGGTGAAAGGGGGAGCCGATTCATTATTTCAGGCGTTCACCTTTAGACTGTGGAGACTTGGGGAGAAGGAAGGAATAAGAGAACAAGAGAAAAAGTTGACGAAGAAGTGCTGAAGTGCGGGCAGTTTTAAAGACGCCTTTTTGGCTACCCCAGGTGAGTGTGGAAGGCCCCATGGGAATTGTCAGAATGATGAGAGTATAATAGTAATACAGGCCCAAACACGCACAGATACAAATACACACACAGAGCAGAACGCCTGTCTGGTACTCGGCTAACAACAATAAAGGGATTGTATTTAATGAAAATCATTTCCTAACATGGTTTACAAGGTGACCAACACTCTAGGCCTAGTCTAAGAGAGTGTTGCGGACCTATGGGTAACATATAATCTGCAGAGAAATAGCATATAAAGTCTGACCTCATCTTGAATAAATACTTTGTTTAAACCGTACTGTATGTGTAAGGGTTTTACAGTGTGTGTGTGTGTGTGTGTGTGTGTGTGTGTGTGTGTGTGTGTGTGTGTGTGTGTGTGTGTGTGTGTGTGTGTGTGTGTGTGTGTGTGTGTGTGTGTGTGTGTGTGTGGTTCAGTGGAGGCTGCTGAGGGGAGGACGGCTCATAAGAATGGAGGGAATGGAATGGAATCAAACCATGTGTTTGATGTCATTCCATTTACTCCATTCCAGCCATTCTTAAGAGCTATCCTCCCCTCAGCAGCCTCCAGTGGTGTGGTTGTAGCTGTTGGGTAGACTGTGAAGCCCCAGTAGATAGCAGAAAGAGTGAGAGAAGTACACTGTGTGTAATCGATGAGTTAGGGCTGGAGAAAAACCCCTGTTTGGCTGATCTGCACACATCTACATTATCAGATGCTCTAAGCAGGTGTGTGTGTGTGTGTGTGTGTGTGTGTGTGTGTGTGTGTGTGTGTGTACACATCACACTGTCCATCTCCTAAGAATTTCTAAAAATCCCCCTAGCCAAACCAAAAGGTCACAATGTGGGTTTTTCACAGACGGAAAAAAACCTCAAAACTCACCAGTTCTTTTTTATTAGTCCAAACAGCAACTGTATACAGCCTACGTTTACCCCGTAAACAAAGCTAACAGGAAGAGAGAGACAGTAAAGAAGAGAAGTAACACAGAAATCAAATAGTTCCTAAGAACGACTACCACGCTTGAGTCATATGAAGTAATACAGTTGCATTAAAGTGTTATTTGGTAGCGAATTGTAAAATATAATTGTGTGCCTTATTTATATATTGTATTTCTAAATACTGTCCCTATCAAATACTATTATTAAGCACAATTTTCAAATAAAGGATTGAACATGGAATATGGAATACAAGTGAAATGTTGGTATACAAACACATACCCTATTCAAAATGATCCTACATGTCTACTGTATACAAACACATGCCCTATTCAAAATGATCCTACATGTCTACTGTATACAAGCACATACCCTATTCAAAATGATCCTACATGTCTACTGTATACAAACACATACTCTATTCAAAATGATCCTACATGTCTACTGTATACAAACACATACCCTATTCAAAATGATCCTACATGTCTACTGTATACAAACACATACCCTATTCAAAATGATCCTACATGTCTACTGTATACAAACACATACTCTATTCAAAATGATCCTACATGTCTACTGTATACAAACACATACCCTATTCAAAATGATCCTACATGTCTACTGTATACAAACACATACCCTATTCAAAATGATCCTACATGTCTACTGTATACAAACACATACCCTATTCAAAATTATCCTACATGTCTACTGTATACAAGCCAACAAATACCTAATAAATCCATATAATTTAATGAAATGTGATTTGAAAATTCACACACACAAATGGGTTCAAAAACACACACACACACACACATATTCGGATGCGCACAGACACACGCATGCATGCACGTGCACACACACACACACACACACACACACACACACACACACACACACACACACACACACACACACACACACACACACACACACACAGAGAGACACAGACACAGACACACACACACACAAACACACAGAGAATTCAGTTTGCTGCTCACTGGCCACGATAATGATATCAAGCCCACAGCAGATGTTTGGAAGTGAAGGGAATCTAAGGAAACCAAATCCTAATTCTCCCAGCTGTTTAAGTCAACATGTAGTTTCATGAAAACACTGAATGGCTCTGTATTAAGACTATCTGATCCTTACATAGTCTGAAAACCCTAGGCAACACAGTGACTATAGGGTCTGGTTTCAATCATGGACTCTTTTGGCATAAAGGAACTACGTCACTGCCTACGACACTACTTTATCCACTTCAATAAAATACAAAATAGAAGCTAGCAAGATGGAGATCACAGAGGTAATTTTTAATGAGTGCATTTCGCAAGTGGCTAGTTTGCATCAACTGCCTTAACTAAAAGCCCTGCAAAGGTTTTGCCTGCAAACTTCTTGCATGACTGCCTTGTGACTTGTTGGGAGAGTACCCAGAATGATTTGTTTCCCATTCTCGACGTAGGCAGTGACGTAGTTCCTCTATGCCAAAATATTCCATCATTGAAACCAGACCTTAGTCAGTGTGTTGCCTAGGGTTGGGTTTTCTTGACCAATCCTTACATGCTTAATATATTCCCACTGCTACTGTTGATACTGTTTGGAAGCATCATACACATAGACAGTCCTATCTCTAAGTCTCTGATAGCATCTCTGCTCCACTAAAACATCCACTCAGAGGAGGCATCTTAAAACAGCTAAGTCTATAAGGGGTAGTAGAGCCAGCGTCTATGGAGAGGCATTATCAAAGAGGGGGAGAGAGAGACAGAGAAACAGACAGAGAGAGAGACAGACAAACAAAGAGAGAGCGACAGTGAGAGAGGAAGAGAGAGAGAGCGTTTAGGTATTATTCCATCAATAAGGAATGAAGCAATTAAGCTAATCTCAGAGTTGAGGTGCCCTTCTCCCTCTTATCATTACTAGAGGACGTCATAGAAACCAACCGGACTGGATGGTGTCTCCACACACACACAAACACACTATTTTACTAATCCCACCACAGGTGGTTGGTTGCACCTTAATTGGGGAGGACGGGCTCGTAGGAATGGCTGAAGCGGAATAGGTGGAATAGTATCAAACACATTAAATACATGGTTTCCTTGTGTTTGATGCCATTCCATTTGCTCCGTTCCAGACATTATTATGAGCCGTCCGCCCCTCAGCAGCCTCCATTGAATCCCACCATTCCTCTATAAACTACCAGTACAACCCCAAACCCCTCCCTCAAACACACAACCCTTCCTCTCGTACAGCCACTAAACCCATATTGCTAAAACTCCATGGTCAGACGACACAATACCAATACTCTCAACCCCTGAAAGACAACACCCCATTACTGCACACAAGACTTCAACTAAACCACTACTCTGACACATCCAAAGACCAGCTCTGCCAGGGGAAACAGCAATTCAACCTCTGACAGCTTGAACTACTGTACCAAAAACCTTTCACAAAATATGGAAGGCAAAATACCACTGATAGGTAAATGCCTGGGTTTGGCTGCACTAGTGCCAAACGCTGCCAAAATACATTACCGGCAAACAGAGACTTCCTGTAACCTTTAGTCAATGCTGAGAGAACATTTCCTGGGTAATGCCAACCATGCAACCTTACTCTGGTTTGGACAAAACTGTGCATGCATGTGTGCGTGCAGGTGTGTGTGAGTGTTTATGTATTGTGTCTCTCTGTGTGTGTGTGTGTGTGTGTGTGTGTGTGTGTGTGTGTGTGTGTGTGTGTGTGTGTGTGTGTGTGTGTGTGTGTGTGTGTGTGTGTGTGTGTGTGTGTGTGTGTGTGTGTGTGTGTGTGTGTGTGGTTGTGTGTGGTTGTGTGTGTGGTTGTGTGTGTGTGTGTTTATGTGCCCCGGACTTCAAGACAATTTAGAGTTAAGAAGGTAAATTAATAAAAAGCTTATACGGACCTCCCTCCCCCTCCCTCCCACCCTCTCAATCCCTTTCCTGCCTCTCCCCACTCTCCCTCCTCCTTCTAGCCTCTCTCTCACCTCTCTCCCTCCCCGTCTCCGATTCTGCCTTGCCCCATACTTTTTTCTCTTCTGCCCTCCCTCTCTGTTTTCCCTCCCCCCTCTTCTCTCCTAACTTGCCACCCTTCCCTCTCCTTCCCCCCTACTCCTCCCACCCAGCCCTGTCTTTCTCCTCTTCATCTCTCCCCCTCCTCCCTCTTCAGAGAAGTCCTTCCCTAAACCCCAGAGTCTGGATGGCGAGGACGCGCTGGTAATCCATGCGCTGACCCAGGTCAATTCAATTATCCTGTTTTCTTTAGCTGCTACCACGCGTGTGCCCATTTCACAGCCAACTCCCTTAATGCACCCATGATTAGCTTCCCCTCACTTTTAATGATCTACCTATCCCACACACACACACACACACACACACACACACACACACACACACACACACACACACACACACACACACACACACACACACACACACACACACACACATCTCGTAACTATCGAAGCCAGCCTGTGTCAGACACACACACACACACACACACACACACACACATCTTGTACCTCCTGACGTCTGCCGATGGCCGTAAAGGAGAGAAAGACACACATCGAATGGTTTAATGTTCCCTCTAAAGGAATCTAAACACTCCCATTGTTTTCTAAATGTCTATTCCAAAGATCAGCAGGTTTCTGGGAAGAGGTTTGTTATCTAAGGCAATTCATCTGTACTGTCTAACATTTTTTACATTTGAGGTCGGAATTTTACATACACCTTAGCCAAATACAAATTTAACTCAGTTTTTCACAATTCCTGACATTTAATCCTAGTAACAATTCCCTGTCTTAGTTCAGTTAGGATCACCACTTTATTTTAAGAATGTGAAATGTCAGAATAATAATAGAGAGAATGATTTATTTCAGCTTTTATTTCTTTCATCACATTCCCAGTGGGTCAGAAGGTTACATACACTCAATTAGTATTTTTAAATTGTACTGTATTATTGATTGTATGTTTATTTATTCCATGTGTAACTGTGTTGTTGTATGTGTCGAACTGCTTTGCTTTATCTTGGCCAGGTCGCAGTTGTAAATGAGAACTTGTTCTCAACTTGCCTACCTGGTTAAATAAAGGTGAAATAAAAAATGAATAAATAATTTAAATATAGGTGAAATAAAATAAAAAAATGGTAGCATTGCCTTTAAATTGTTTAACCTGGGTCAAACGTTTCGGGAAGCCTTCCACAAGCTTCCCACAATAAGTTGGGTGAATTTTGGCCCATTCCTCCTGACAGAGCTGGTGTAACTGAGTCAGGTTGGTAGGCCTCCTTGCTCGTACACGCTTTTTCAGTTCTGCCCACAAATTTTCGATAGGATTGCGGTCAGGGCTTTGTGATGGCCACTCCAATACCTTGACTTTGTTGTCCTTAAGCCATTTTGCCACAACTTTGGAAGTATGCTTGGGGTCATTGTCCATTTGGAAGACCCATTTGCGACCAAGCTTTAACTTCTTGACTGATGTCTTGAGATGTTGCTTCAATATATCCACATGGTATCATGAGGGAGGAAAACAATCTATTTTGTGAAGTGCACCAGTCCCTCCTGCAGCAAAGCACCCCCACCACATGATGCTGCCACCCCCGTGCTTCACGGTTGGGATGGTGTTCTTCGGTTTGCAAGCCTCCCCCTTTTTCCTCCAAACACAACGATGGTCATGGCCAAACAGTTTTATTTTGGTTTCATCAGACCAGAAGACATTTCTCCAAAAAGTACAGTCTTTATCCCCATGTGCAGTTGCAAACCGTAGTCTTGCTTTTTTATGGCGGTTTTGGAGCAGTGGCTTCTTCCTTGCTGAGCGGCCTATCAGGTTGTGTCGATATAGGACTCGTTTTACTGTGGATATAGATAATTTTGTACCTGTTTCCTCCAGCATCTTCACAAGGTCCTTTGCTGTTGTTCTGGGATTGATATGCACTTTCCGCACCAAAGTACATTCATCTCTAGGAGACAGAACGCGTCTCCTTCCTGAGCGGTATGACGGCTGCGTGGTCCGATGGTGTTTATACTTGCGTACTATTGTTTGTACAGATGTCATGCAAAGAGGCACTGAGATTGAAGGTAGGCCTTGAAATACATCCACAGGTACACCTCAAATTATGTCAAATAGCCTATCAGAAGCTTCTAAAGCCATGACATCATTTCTGGAATTTTCCAAGCTGTTTAAAGGCACAGTCAACTTAGTGTATGTAAACTTCTGACCCACTGGAATTGTGATACAGTGAATTAGAAGTGAAATAATCTGTCTGAAAACAATTGTTTGAAAAATTACTTGTGTCATGCAAAACGTAGATGTCCTAACCAACTTGCCAAAACTATCGTTTGTTATCAAGAAATGTGTGGAGTGGTTGAAAAACTAGTTTTAATGACTCCAACCTAAGTGTATGTAAACTTCCGACTTCAACTGTATGTGCCTTTTGCTTTACCTTTCAAAATGATATAAGATAATCATGTTACCAAATATGGATTAAGTAGATACAAGCAAAGCATTCTCCTGTACCTTCTCCTGTACCGAGGATGAAGCTCACCTATCTGGGATCCTGGACCACCATGCCAGCTCCATCACACTCTCTCTGTAACCCACCACACCCTCCCCTCCCATGTACCCAGGGTAAGAGTGTCCTACCTGGGATGTCTTTTCCATTGTAGCTCCACCCCGTCACGCCCATCATGGAGGGCAGCGGCGACCCCGGCCTGCTGTCTCTGTCCCCCTCGGTCTGCTGGGTAATGTGTCTGACCGTGTCCTTGTTCTTCCTGTTCTTCCTCCGCCCAGACCCAGAGGGCTGCCACGGCCCTTCACCTCCTCCCCCATGATCCCCCTGTGTCCCTGCACCCACATTGGGCCCATCCCGAGGGTGAGAAACGGAGGAGGGTGAGACTTGTTCCTCTTTGACAGTGATGGGGCGGTAGTTGTGTGGCCAGGCGGGCTGGGAGTCATGACCACCGTCCTCCTGGCTCTCGTGGCTCTTGGGTGGCTCCTGGTCCTCTTTCCCATATGTACTGCCACTACCCTCATGGCAGCTGGCAATGGCGGAGTCCCCAGAGGAGTTGGCCGGGCTTGTACGCCTCCCCAGCCAGGGCGAGGAGCTTCGTCCTGATATGATAGACACCAAGGCTTCTGACGCCACCCCTCCTAACCCTCCTACTCCTCCCCCTATAACTCCCCCAACTCCTCCTCCACCTCCCCCTATACCAGCGCCCGAGGCAGCCCCCATCTCAAAGTCGGCCAGTTCGTCGGCCAGTTCCGAGCGGATACTGATGTCCAGTGCAGCCTTGATGAAGCCGTGACAGGCCTGGACAATGTCGGTCATTTGCAGGTAGCTGGCAGCTGACATCACCTCAATGACATTTTTACTGGTCAGCGCCAGGTGGGCCGAGTACATGAAGTCCAGAATGGCTTTGAAGCCCGTCGCTGTGACGATGTCCAGGTGAGTGACAGTTGTCTGGTGATGTGGCTCCGCCCCTTTCTTCACCTGAATGATGAATAATAATATGTTTGATGACCTGTCGTATTGTATAGCCGTTTACATTTTAGACACTTAGCAGACGCTCTTATCCAGAGCATTCATCTCATGATACAGTAGCTAGGTGAGACAACCACATATCACAGTTATAGTCAGTACATTCATCTCCAGATAGCTAGGTGGACCAGTCATAGTCAGTACCTTCATCTTCAGATAGCTAGGTGGACCAGTCATAGTCAGTACATTCATCTCCAGATAGCTAGGTGGACCAGTCATAGTCAGTACATTCATCTCCAGATAGCTAGGTGGACCAGTCATAGTCAGTACATTCATCTTCAGATAGCTAGGTGAGAAAACCACGTATCACAGTCATGGTCAGTACATTCATCTCCAGATAGCTAGGTGGACCAGTCATAGTCAGTACATTCATCTCCAGATAGCTAGGTGGACCAGTCATAGTCAGTGCATTCATCTCTAGATAGCTAGGTGGACCAGTCATAGTCAGTACATTCATCTTCAGATAGCTAGGTGGACCAGTCATAGTCAGTACATTCATCTCCAGATAGCTGGGTGGACCAGTCATAGTCAGTACATTCATCTTCAGATAGCTAGGTGGACCAGTCATAGTCAATACATTCATCTCCAGATAGCTGGGTGGACCAGTCATAGTCAGTACATTCATCTTCAGATAGCTAGGTGGACCAGTCATAGTCAGTACATTCATCTTCAGATAGCTAGGTGGACCAGTCATAGTCAGTACATTCATCTTCAGATAGCTAGGTGGACCAGTCATAGTCAGTACATTCATCTCCAGATAGCTAGGAGGACCAGTTATAGTCAGTACATTCATCTTCAGATAGCTAGGTGAGACAACCACATATCACAGTCATAGTCATGCCGTGGGATTTACTTAAGATATTCCTTGAAGAGGTAGGGTTGAAGAGTCAACTGTCCCGACATTAGGGGGAAGCTTGTTCCACCATTGGGGTGCCTTCTCACAAACTCAATATGCTTAACATAGTATGAGGGTAATCAGTTATTCAATCAATCAATTAACCCCATTTAGAGCAGGCAAAGGGGACAGCAGTACTTATCTATGATCTGGGATTAAGGCCAACTTCCAGTCCTCCACCACCAACATACATAAACATCTCCACAGATCTCCCACACCCACCTGGCAGTAAAGGGTCTTGAAGTAGCGCGAGGAGCCCAGGAGGATGTTCTTATGGGCCTTGAAGATCTTCCCATCCACGATGACACAGGCGTCACACAGGATGCCATGCTGCCGCTGCTCGTTGAGCTCCCGCAGGAGCTGCCGGTAGTGGGACGAGATCTCCATGTCCTCCTTCCTGTTGCTATTCATTTGGTTAGCTGACCTGTAAGCCTCTCCTGGATACAGTCTGAGGGAGAGAGACGGGGTTGGAAGGAGAGAGAGTTTACAGTTTAATTTGGTTAGACGACTGGGAGGGAGGGAGGGAGACTGGGACAGTGATAACAAACCAGTCCACCAACCATTTTTACATTTTACATTTTAGTCATTTAGCAGATGCTCTTATCCAGAGCGACTTCCAGTAGTGAATGCATACATTTCATACATTTTTATTTTTTATTTTTTATTTTTTTCCATCCAATGCAGTTTCCCAGCATGCTACAGTAAAACATTGACAGAGTTTGGGAGTATGAGATGAGCTATACAATTCCTAATTACCACAAAGCATAAAAAATGCCACACATTGCCTCAAAATCCCTGATTCAAAGCAATGCAAAATACCCCAACATATAAAATACCTCAATCAGCTACTGACAAACCAAGCACTGTGGACTAGTCCTGTATCTTGGACCATGATAAATATCACAATAGTGCTCCTGATGACCAAGCAACAACATCAATAGAAAAACTATTTCAACTGCTGTGGTTTGTTGTCCAAAAAAACTCTGCAATACATTTCCAAAAATGACTCTGTGTGTGTACAGCCTGGATAACTGTGGCTCACTCTGGAGATTAGAGGCTATGGTGTGTGTGTGTGTGTGTGTGTGTGTGTGTGTGTGTGTGTGTGTGTGTGTGTGTGTGTGTGTGTGTGTGTGTGTGTGTGTGTGTGTGTGAGAGAGAGAGAGAGAGAGAGAGAGAGAGAGAGAGCACAAGTCCTTGCTTCTCTCTCTCTCTCTATGGGGAGAACAGGCTAGACTAGCTCCTCCATTTGGCTTCTTTCCACCCCATCACCCCACTAACTGACCTACAGTCATTACACACAACTCTTCAACAAAACAGAGCTGAACTGCTTTACAGTGTGTATGTGCTGCATAGCATTTCATTCAGTTTATGCCCTCTCTTACTGGGATATACATCTGTATGTGTATGGATGGCCTTTCTACTGGGGTGGTAATCAATAGGTAAGGATTTGACGAGAACTCAACAGAGCCCTCTGTCCCCTTTGACTGTTCACAGGTTAAAGACAGGCAGAAAACACACAGAAGAGATGGAAAGAAGGAGAGAGAAGAGAGAGAAAGAGGGAGGGAGGGAGGGAGAGGGAAGGGAGGAGAGAGGGAGAGAGGATCGAAGAGAACAAAGGGACATTGCCATGCCGACGCATTTACAGCGTGAATTGGAGAATGAATAGTGACACAAACACTCACAAATACACACAGCCATATAAACTGCCCTCGCAGACACACATGCCAACACAACACACAGGTCAACACACAGGCCAGTACACACACACACCAAAACACACTGACACACAGGCCAGTACACACACACACACCAACACACACTGACACACAGGCCAATACACACACACACCAACACACACTGACACACAGTATTTGGAGCATTAGCACCCCCCTAGAGTTCTCGTCTTGGTGAGGGCTACGCAGAGTGTTACCAAATGCACTGCTGATTTGTTTTGGGAATGCCACAGCTGTCACCCCTCATTGGCTGTTCAGGGAGACGACAGCCGTGGTTGGCTGAGGTGACAGCAGCGTTTGCTTGGGGGCCGGCACACTTCAGGTCATGTTTGAGAAAGCTGTGCTCAACCTGATGGCTTGTAAGATCACATCAATCCTGTGTGTCTCTCACATCCACTCAGACAAACATACCTCAAGTCAACGAACACAGCAGGAACTGAGTGACAAGGCTGTCTGTCTCTGTGTGTGCGCGCGTGTGTGTGTGTGTGTGTGTGGTGTGTGTGTGTGTGTGTGTGTGTGTGTGTGTGTGTGTGTGTGTGTGTGTGTGTGTGTGCAAGCGTGCGTGCGTACGTGTGTGTGTTGGGGGGAATAGGGGGTGGGCTTGTTGACGGTCACAAGGCTGTCTGTCTCTGTGTGTGTGTGTTGGGGGAATAGGGGGTGGGCTTGTTGATGGTGACAGGGCTGTCTGTCTCTGTGTGTGTGTGTTGGGGGGGAATAGGGGGTGGGCTTGTTGATGGTGACAGGGCTGTCTGTCTCTGTGTGTGTGTGTGTGTGTGTTGGGGGGAATAGGTGGTGGGCTTGTTGACGGTCACAAGGCTGTCTTTCTCTGTGTGTGTGTGTTAGGGGGAATGGGGGAATGGGGGTGGGCTTGTTGATGGTAACAGGGCTGTCTGTCTCTGTGTGTGTGTGTGTGTGTGTGTGTGGGGGGAATAGGGGGTGGGCATGTTGATGGTGAGAGGGCTGTCTGTCTCTGTGTGTGTGTGTTGGGGGGAATAGGGGGTGGGCTTGTTGATGGTGACAGGGCTGTCTGTCTCTGTGTGTGTGTCTGTTGGGGAAATAGGGGGTGGGCTTGTTGATGGTGACAGAGCTGTCTGTCTCTGTGTGTGTGTGTTGGGGGGAATAGGGGGCGGGCTGAAAAGCAATGATGCAGATTTCTCTAAACGGTCTATAACGGTTCTGGATGTCTTCCAACTGACTCACACAACCAACTGACTGCTTCCTCACAAAACCAACTGACTGCTTCCTCACACAACCAACTGACTGCTTCCTCACACAACCAACTGACTGCTTCCTCACGCAACCAACTGACTGCTTCCTCACACAACCAACTGACTGCTTCCTCACACAACCAACTGGCTGCTTCCTCAAACAACCAACTGGCTGCTTCCTCACGCAACCAACTGACTGCTTCCTCACACAACCAACTGACTGCTTCCTCACACAACCAACTGGCTGCTTCCTCAAACAACCAACTGGCTGCTTCCTCAAACAACCAACTGGCTGCTTCCTCACACAACCAACTGACTGCTTCCTCACACAACCAACTGACTGCTTCCTCACACAACCAACTGACTGCTTCCTCACACAACCAACTGACTGCTTCCTCACAGAAACAACTGACTGCTTCCTCACACAAACAACTGACTGCTTCCTCACACAAACAACTGACTGCTTCCTCACACAACCAACTGACTGCTTCATCACACAACCAACTGACTGCTTCCTCACACAACCAACTGACTGCTTCCTCACGCAACCAACTGACAACTGACTGCTTCCTCACACAACCAACTGACAACTGACTGCTTCCTCACACAACCAACTGACTGCTTCCTCACACAACCAACTGACTGCTTCCTCACACAACCAACTGACTGCTTCCTCAAACAACCAACTGACTGCTTCCTCAAACAATCAACTGACTGCTTCCTCAAACAACCAACTGACTGCTTCCTCAAACAATCAACTGACTGCTTCCTCACACAACCAACTGACTGCTTCCTCACACAACCAACTGACTGCTTCCTCACACAACCAACTGACTGCTTCCTCACACAACCAACTGACTGCTTCCTCATACACACAATTGACTGCTTCCTCACACAACCAACTGACTGGCTGCTTCCACAAACAAACAACATCCTCACACAACCAACTGGCTGCTTCCTCACACTTCCTCAAACAACCAACTGGCTGCTTCCTCACACAACCAACTGACTGCTTCCTCAAACAACCAACTGCCTGCTTCCTCACACAACCAATTGACTGCTTCCTCACGCAACCAACTGACTGCTTCCTCACACAACCAACTGACTGTTTCCTCACACAACCAACTGACTGCTTCCTCACACAAACAACTGACTGCTTCCTCACACAACAAACTCACAGCTTCCTCACACAAACAACTGACAACTGACTGCTTCCTCACACAACCAACTGACAACTGACTGCTTCCTCACACAACCAACTGACTGCTTCTGCACACAACCAACTGACTGCTTCTGCACACAACCAACTGACTGCTTCCTCACACAACCAACTGACAACTGACTGCTTCCTCACACAACCAACTGACTGCTTCCTCACACAACAAACTAACTGCTTCCTCACACAACCAACTGAATGCTTCCTCACACAACCAACTGACTGCTTCCTCACACAACCAACTCACTGCTTCCTCACACAACCAACTGACTGCTTCCTCACACAACCAACTGACTGCTTCCGCACACAACCAACTGACTGCTTCCTCACACAACCATCTGACTGCTTCTTCACACAACCAACTGACTGCTTCGTCACACAACCAACTGACTGCTTCCTCACACAACCAACTGACTGCACCCTCACACAACCAACTGACTGCTTCCTCACACAACCAACTGACTGCTTCCTCAAACAACCAACTGACTGCTTCCTCAAACAATCAACTGACTGCTTCCTCAAACAACCAACTGACTGCTTCCTCAAACAATCAACTGACTGCTTCCTCACACAACCAACTGACTGCTTCCTCACACAACCAACTGACTGCTTCCTCACACAACCAACTGACTGCTTCCTCACACAACCAACTGACTTCTTCCTCACAGAACCAACTGACTGCTTCCTCACACAACCAACTGACTGCTTCCTCACACAACCAACTGGCTGCTTCCTCACACAACCAACTGACTGCTTCCTCAAACAACCAACTGACTGCTTCCTCAAACAAGCAACTGACTGTTTCCTCAAACAACCAACTGACTGCTTCCTCACACACACAACTGACTGCTTCCTCACACAACCAACTGACTGCATCCTAAAACAACCAACCAACTGCTTCCTCAAACAACCAACTGACTGCTTCCTCTCACAACCAACTGACTGCTTCCTCACACAACCAACTGACTGCTTCCTCAAACAAACAACTGACTGCTTCCTCAAACAACCAACTGACTGCTGCCTCACACAACCAACTAACTGCTTCCTCACACAACCAACTGACTGCTTCCTCAAACAACCAACTGACTGCTTCCTCAAACACCCAACTGACTGCTTCCTCACACAACCAACTGACAACTGACTGCTTCCTCATGCAACCAACTGACTGCTTCCTCACACAACCAACTAACTGCTTCCTCACACAACCAACAGACTGCTTCCTCACACAACCAACTGACTGCTTCCTCACACAACCAACTGACTGCTTCCTCAAACAACCAACTGACTGCTTCCTCAAACAACCAACTAGCTGCTTCCTCACGCACACAACTGACTGCTTCCTCACACAACCAACTGACTGCTTCTTCACACAACCAACTGACTGCTTCCTCAAACAACCAACTGACTGCTTCCTCACACAACCAATTGACAACTGACTGCTTCCTCACACAACCAACTGACTGCTTCCTCACACAACCAACTGACTGCTTCCGCACACAACCAACTGACTGCTTCCTCACACAACCAACTGACTGCTTCTTCACACAACCAACTGACTGCTTCCTCACACAACCAACTGACTGCTGCCTCAAACAACCAACTGACTTCTTCCTCACAGAACCAACTGACTGCTTCCTCACACAACCAACTGACTGCTTCCTCACACAACCAACTGGCTGCTTCCTCACACAACCAACTGACTGCTTCCTCAAACAAGCAACTGACTGCTTCCTCAAACAAGCAACTGACTGCTTCCTCACACACACAACTGACTGCTTCCTCACACAACCAACTGACTGCATCCTCAAACAACCAACCGACTGCTTCCTCAAACAACCAACTGACTGCTTCCTCACACAACCAACTGACTGCTTCCTCACACAACCAACTGACTGCTTCCTCACACAACCAACTGACTGCTTCCTCAAACAAACAACTGACTGCTTCCTCAAACAACCAACTGACTGCTGCCTCACACAACCAACTAACTGCTTCCTCACACAACCAACTGACTGCTTCCTCAAACAACCAACTGACTGCTTCCTCAAACACCCAACTGACTGCTTCCTCACACAACCAACTGACAACTGACTGCTTCCTCACACAACCAACTGACTGCTTCCTCACACAACCAACTAACTGCTTCCTCACACAACCAACTGACTGCTTCCTCACACAACCAACTGACTGCTTCCTCACACAACCAACTGACTGCTTCCTCAAACAACCAACTGGCTGCTTCCTCACGCACACAACTGACTGCTTCCTCACACAACCAACTGACTGCTTCTTCACACAACCAACTGACTGCTTCCTCAAACAACCAACTGACTGCTTCCTCACACAACCAACTGACCGCTTCCTCAAACAACCAACTGACCGCTTCCTCACACACACAACTGACCGCTTCCTCACACAACCAACTGACTGCTTCCTCACACAACCAACAGAATGCTTCCTCACACAACCAAATGACTGCTTCCTCACACAACCAAATGACTGCTTCCTCACACAACCAACTGACTGCTTCCTCACACAACCAACTGAATGCTTCCTCACACAACCAACTGACTGCTTCCTCACACAACCAAATGACTGCTTCCTCACACAACCAACTGACTGCTTCCTCACACAACCAACTGACTGCTTCCTCACACAACCAACTGACTGCTTCCTCAAACAACCAACTGACCGCTTCCTCACACACACAACTGACCGCTTCCTCACACAACCAACTGACCGCTTCCTCACACAACCAACTGAGCTCTTCCTCACACACACAACTGACTGCTTCCTCACACAAATAACTGACTGCTTCCTCAAACAAGCAACTGACTGCTTCCTCACACAACCAACTGGCTGTCTCCTCACACAACCAACTGACTGCTTCCTCACACAACCAACTGACTGCTTCCTCAAACAACCAACTGACTGCTTCCTCACACAACCAACTAACAACTGACTGCTTCCTCACACAACCAACTGACTGCTTGCTCACACAACCAACTGACTGCTTCCTCGAAAAACCAACTGACTGCTTCCTCACACAACCAACTGACTGCTTCCTCACACAACCAACTGACTGCTTCCTCACACAACCAACTGACTGCTTCCTCACACAACCAACTGACTGCTTCCTCAAACAACCAACTGACTGCTTCCTCACACAACCAACTGACTGCTTCCTCACACAACCAACTGACTGCTTCCTCACACACACACACAACTGACCGCTTCCTCACAGACACAACTGATCGCTTCCTCACACACACACAGCTGACTGCTTCCTCACACACACAACTGACTGCTTCCTCACACAACCAACTGACTGCTTCCTCACATAACCAACTGACTGCTTCCTCACACAACCAACTGACTGCTTCCTCACACAACCAACTGACTGCTTCCTCACACACACACACACAACTGACCGCTTCCTCACAGACACAACTGATTGCTTCCTCACACACACACAGCTGACTGCTTCCTCACACACACAACTGACTGCTTCCTCACTCACACAACCAACTGGCTGCTTCCTCACACACACAACCAACAGACTGCTTCCTCACACAACCAACTGACTGCTTCCTCACACAACCAACTGACTGCTTCCTCATACAACCAACTGACTGCTTCCTCACACAAACAACTGACTGCTTCCTCACACAACCAACTGACTGCTTCCTCACACAACCAACTGACTGCTTCCTCACACAACCAACTGACTGCTTCCTCACACAAACAACTGACTGCTTCCTCACACAACCAACTGACTGCTTCCTCAAACAACCAACTGACTGCTGCCTCACACAACCAACTAACTGCTTCCTCACACAACCAACTGACTGCTTCCTCAAACAACCAACTGACTGCTTCCTCAAACACCCAACTGACTGCTTCCTCACACAACCAACTGACAACTGACTGCTTCCTCATGCAACCAACTGACTGCTTCCTCACACAACCAACTAACTGCTTCCTCACACAACCAACAGACTGCTTCCTCACACAACCAACTGACTGCTTCCTCACACAACCAACTGACTGCTTCCTCAAACAACCAACTGACTGCTTCCTCAAACAACCAACTAGCTGCTTCCTCACGCACACAACTGACTGCTTCCTCACACAACCAACTGACTGCTTCTTCACACAACCAACTGACTGCTTCCTCAAACAACCAACTGACTGCTTCCTCACACAACCAATTGACAACTGACTGCTTCCTCACACAACCAACTGACTGCTTCCTCACACAACCAACTGACTGCTTCCGCACACAACCAACTGACTGCTTCCTCACACAACCAACTGACTGCTTCTTCACACAACCAACTGACTGCTTCCTCACACAACCAACTGACTGCTGCCTCACACAACCAACTGACTTCTTCCTCACAGAACCAACTGACTGCTTCCTCACACAACCAACTGACTGCTTCCTCACACAACCAACTGGCTGCTTCCTCACACAACCAACTGACTGCTTCCTCAAACAAGCAACTGACTGCTTCCTCAAACAAGCAACTGACTGCTTCCTCACACACACAACTGACTGCTTCCTCACACAACCAACTGACTGCATCCTCAAACAACCAACCGACTGCTTCCTCAAACAACCAACTGACTGCTTCCTCACACAACCAACTGACTGCTTCCTCACACAACCAACTGACTGCTTCCTCACACAACCAACTGACTGCTTCCTCAAACAAACAACTGACTGCTTCCTCAAACAACCAACTGACTGCTGCCTCACACAACCAACTAACTGCTTCCTCACACAACCAACTGACTGCTTCCTCAAACAACCAACTGACTGCTTCCTCAAACACCCAACTGACTGCTTCCTCACACAACCAACTGACAACTGACTGCTTCCTCACTCAACCAACTGACTGCTTCCTCACACAACCAACTAACTGCTTCCTCACACAACCAACTGACTGCTTCCTCACACAACCAACTGACTGCTTCCTCACACAACCAACTGACTGCTTCCTCAAACAACCAACTGGCTGCTTCCTCACGCACACAACTGACTGCTTCCTCACACAACCAACTGACTGCTTCTTCACACAACCAACTGACTGCTTCCTCAAACAACCAACTGACTGCTTCCTCACACAACCAACTGACCGCTTCCTCAAACAACCAACTGACCGCTTCCTCACACACACAACTGACCGCTTCCTCACACAACCAACTGACTGCTTCCTCACACAACCAACAGAATGCTTCCTCACACAACCAAATGTCTGCTTCCTCACACAACCAAATGACTGCTTCCTCACACAACCAACTGACTGCTTCCTCACACAACCAACTGAATGCTTCCTCACACAACCAACTGACTGCTTCCTCACACAACCAAATGACTGCTTCCTCACACAACCAACTGACTGCTTCCTCACACAACCAACTGACTGCTTCCTCACACAACCAACTGACTGCTTCCTCAAACAACCAACTGACCGCTTCCTCACACACACAACTGACCGCTTCCTCACACAACCAACTGACCGCTTCCTCACACAACCAACTGAGCTCTTCCTCACACACACAACTGACTGCTTCCTCACACAAATAACTGACTGCTTCCTCAAACAAGCAACTGACTGCTTCCTCACACAACCAACTGGCTGTCTCCTCACACAACCAACTGACTGCTTCCTCACACAACCAACTGACTGCTTCCTCAAACAACCAACTGACTGCTTCCTCACACAACCAACTAACAACTGACTGCTTCCTCACACAACCAACTGACTGCTTGCTCACACAACCAACTGACTGCTTCCTCGAAAAACCAACTGACTGCTTCCTCACACAACCAACTGACTGCTTCCTCACACAACCAACTGACTGCTTCCTCACACAACCAACTGACTGCTTCCTCACACAACCAACTGACTGCTTCCTCAAACAACCAACTGACTGCTTCCTCACACAACCAACTGACTGCTTCCTCACACAACCAACTGACTGCTTCCTCACACACACACACAACTGACCGCTTCCTCACAGACACAACTGATCGCTTCCTCACACACACACAGCTGACTGCTTCCTCACACACACAACTGACTGCTTCCTCACACAACCAACTGACTGCTTCCTCACATAACCAACTGACTGCTTCCTCACACAACCAACTGACTGCTTCCTCACACAACCAACTGACTGCTTCCTCACACACACACACACAACTGACCGCTTCCTCACAGACACAACTGATTGCTTCCTCACACACACACAGCTGACTGCTTCCTCACACACACAACTGACTGCTTCCTCACTCACACAACCAACTGGCTGCTTCCTCACACACACAACCAACAGACTGCTTCCTCACACAACCAACTGACTGCTTCCTCACACAACCAACTGACTGCTTCCTCATACAACCAACTGACTGCTTCCTCACACAAACAACTGACTGCTTCCTCACACAAACAACTGACTGCTTCCTCACACAACCAACTGACTGCTTCCTCACACAACCAACTGACTGCTTCCTCACACAACCAACTGACTGCTTCCTCACACAACCAACTGACTGCTTCCTCACACAACCAACTGACTGCTTTCTCACACAACCAACTGACTGCTTCCTCACACAACCAACTGACTGCTTCCTCAAACAACCAACTGACTGCTTCCTCAAACAACCAACTGACTGCTTCCTCACACAACTGACTGCTTCCTCACACAAACACAACTGACCACTTCCTCACATACACACAACTGACCGCTTCCTCACACACACAACTGATCGCTTCCTCACACACACACAGCTGACTGCTTCCTCACACACACACAGCTGACTGCTTCCTCACACACACAACTGACTGCTTCCTCACACAACCAACTGACTGCTTCCTCACATAACCAACTGACTGCTTCCTCACTCACACAACCAACTGACTGCTTCCTCACACAACCAACTGACTGCTTCCTCACACAACCAACTGACTGCTTCCTCACACAACCAACTGACTGCTTCCTCACATAACCAACTGACTGCTTCCTCACACAACCAACTGACTGCTTCCTCACACAACCAACTGACTGCTTCCTCACACACACAACTGACTGCTTCCTCACACACAGTACTGACCGCTTCCTCACACACACACAACTGACCGCTTCCTCACACACAACTGACTGCTTCCTCACACAACCAACTGACTGCTTCCTCACACAACCAACTGACTGCTTCCTCACACAACCGACTGCTTCCTCACACAACCAACTGACTGCTTCCTCAAACAAGCAACTGACTGCTTCCTCAAACAAGCAACTGACTGCTTCCTCACACACACAACTGACTGCTTCCTCACACAACCAACTGACTGCATCCTCAAACAACCAACCGACTGCTTCCTCAAACAACCAACTGACTGCTTCCTCACACAACCAACTGACTGCTTCCTCACACAACCAACTGACTGCTTCCTCACACAACCAACTGACTGCTTCCTCAAACAAACAACTGACTGCTTCCTCAAACAACCAACTGACTGCTGCCTCACACAACCAACTAACTGCTTCCTCACACAACCAACTGACTGCTTCCTCAAACAACCAACTGACTGCTTCCTCAAACACCCAACTGACTGCTTCCTCACACAACCAACTGACAACTGACTGCTTCCTCACTCAACCAACTGACTGCTTCCTCACACAACCAACTAACTGCTTCCTCACACAACCAACTGACTGCTTCCTCACACAACCAACTGACTGCTTCCTCACACAACCAACTGACTGCTTCCTCAAACAACCAACTGGCTGCTTCCTCACGCACACAACTGACTGCTTCCTCACACAACCAACTGACTGCTTCTTCACACAACCAACTGACTGCTTCCTCAAACAACCAACTGACTGCTTCCTCACACAACCAACTGACTGCTTCCTCACACAACCAACTGACTGCTTCTTCACACAACCAACTGACTGCTTCCTCAAACAACCAACTGACTGCTTCCTCACACAACCAACTGACCGCTTCCTCAAACAACCAACTGACCGCTTCCTCACACACACAACTGACCGCTTCCTCACACAACCAACTGACTGCTTCCTCACACAACCAACAGAATGCTTCCTCACACAACCAACTGACTGCTTCCTCACACAACCAAATGACTGCTTCCTCACACAACCAACTGACTGCTTCCTCACACAACCAACTGAATGCTTCCTCACACAACCAACTGACTGCTTCCTCACACAACCAAATGACTGCTTCCTCACACAACCAACTGACTGCTTCCTCACACAACCAACTGACTGCTTCCTCACACAACCAACTGACTGCTTCCTCAAACAACCAACTGACCGCTTCCTGACACACACAACTGACCGCTTCCTCACACAACCAACTGACCGCTTCCTCACACAACCAACTGAGCTCTTCCTCACACACACAACTGACTGCTTCCTCACACAAATAACTGACTGCTTCCTCAAACAAGCAACTGACTGCTTCCTCACACAACCAACTGGCTGCCTCCTCACACAACCAACTGGCTGCTTCCTCAAACAACCAACTGGCTGCTTCCTCACACAACCAACTGACTGCTTCCTCACACAACCAACTGACTGCTTCCTAACACAACCAACTGACTGCTTCCTCACACAACCAACTGACTGCTTCCTCAAACAACTAACTAACTGCTTCCTCACACAACCAACTGACTGCTTCCTCACACAACCAACTGACTGCTTCCTCACACACACAACTGACCGCTTCCTCACACAACCAACTGACTGCTTCCTCACACAACCAACAGAATGCTTCCTCACACAACCAACTGACTGCTTCCTCACACAACCAAATGACTGCTTCCTCACACAACCAACTGACTGCTTCCTCACACAACCAACTGAATGCTTCCTCACACAACCAACTGACTGCTTCCTCACACAACCAAATGACTGCTTCCTCACACAACCAACTGACTGCTTCCTCACACAACCAACTGACTGCTTCCTCACACAACCAACTGACTGCTTCCTCAAACAACCAACTGACCGCTTCCTCACACACACAACTGACCGCTTCCTCACACAACCAACTGACCGCTTCCTCACACAACCAACTGAGCTCTTCCTCACACACACAACTGACTGCTTCCTCACACAAATAACTGACTGCTTCCTCAAACAAGCAACTGACTGCTTCCTCACACAACCAACTGGCTGCCTCCTCACACAACCAACTGGCTGCTTCCTCAAACAACCAACTGGCTGCTTCCTCACACAACCAACTGACTGCTTCCTCACACAACCAACTGACTGCTTCCTAACACAACCAACTGACTGCTTCCTCACACAACCAACTGACTGCTTCCTCAAACAACTAACTAACTGCTTCCTCACACAACCAACTGACTGCTTCCTCAAACAACTAACTAACTGCTTCCTCACACAACCAACTGACTGCTTCCTCACACAACCAACTGACTGCTTCCTCAAACAACCAACTGACTGCTTCCTCACACAACCAACTAACAACTGACTGCTTCCTCACACAACCAACTGACTGCTTGCTCACACAACCAACTGACTGCTTCCTCGAAAAACCAACTGACTGCTTCCTCACACAACCAACTGACTGCTTCCTCACACAACCAACTGACTGCTTCCTCACACAACCAACTGACTGCTTCCTCACACAACCAACTGACTGCTTCCTCAAACAACCAACTGACTGCTTCCTCACACAACCAACTGACTGCTTCCTCACACAACCAACTGACTGCTTCCTCACACACACACACAACTGACCGCTTCCTCACAGACACAACTGATCGCTTCCTCACACACACACAGCTGACTGCTTCCTCACACACACAACTGACTGCTTCCTCACACAACCAACTGACTGCTTCCTCACATAACCAACTGACTGCTTCCTCACACAACCAACTGACTGCTTCCTCACACAACCAACTGACTGCTTCCTCACACACACACACACAACTGACCGCTTCCTCACAGACACAACTGATTGCTTCCTCACACACACACAGCTGACTGCTTCCTCACACACACAACTGACTGCTTCCTCACTCACACAACCAACTGGCTGCTTCCTCACACACACAACCAACAGACTGCTTCCTCACACAACCAACTGACTGCTTCCTCACACAACCAACTGACTGCTTCCTCATACAACCAACTGACTGCTTCCTCACACAAACAACTGACTGCTTCCTCACACAACCAACTGACTGCTTCCTCACACAACCAACTGACTGCTTCCTCACACAACCAACTGACTGCTTCCTCACACAACCAACTGACTGCTTCCTCACACAACCAACTGACTGCTTCCTCACACAACCAACTGACTGCTTTCTCACACAACCAACTGACTGCTTCCTCACACAACCAACTGACTGCTTCCTCAAACAACCAACTGACTGCTTCCTCAAACAACCAACTGACTGCTTCCTCACACAACTGACTGCTTCCTCACACAAACACAACTGACCACTTCCTCACATACACACAACTGACCGCTTCCTCACACACACAACTGATCGCTTCCTCACACACACACAGCTGACTGCTTCCTCACACACACACAGCTGACTGCTTCCTCACACACACAACTGACTGCTTCCTCACACAACCAACTGACTGCTTCCTCACATAACCAACTGACTGCTTCCTCACTCACACAACCAACTGACTGCTTCCTCACACAACCAACTGACTGCTTCCTCACACAACCAACTGACTGCTTCCTCACACAACCAACTGACTGCTTCCTCACATAACCAACTGACTGCTTCCTCACACAACCAACTGACTGCTTCCTCACACAACCAACTGACTGCTTCCTCACACACACAACTGACTGCTTCCTCACACACAGTACTGACCGCTTCCTCACACACACACAACTGACCGCTTCCTCACACACAACTGACTGCTTCCTCACACAACCAACTGACTGCTTCCTCACACAACCAACTGACTGCTTCCTCACACAACCGACTGCTTCCTCACACAACCAACTGACTGCTTCCTCACACAACCAACTGACTGCTTCATCACACAACCAACTGACTGCTTCCTCACACAACCAACTGACTGCTTCCTCACACAACCAACTGACTGCTTCCTCACACAACCAACTGACTGCTTCCTCACACAACCAACTGCCTGCTTCCTCACACAACCAACTGCCTGCTTCCTCACACAACCAACTGCCTGCTTCATCACACAACCAACTGACTGCTTCCTCACACAACCAACTGACTGCTTCCTCACACAACCAACTGACTGCTTCCTCACACAACCAACTGACTGCTTCCTCACACAACCAACTGACTGCTTCCTCACACAACCAACTGACTGCTTCCTCACACAACCAACTGACTGCTTCCTCACACAACCAACTGACTGCTTCCTCAAACAACCAAATGACTGCTTCCTCACACAACTGACTGCTTCCTCACACAAACACAACTGACCGCTTCCTCACACACACACAACTGACCGCTTCCTCACACACACACAACTAACTGCTTCCTCACTCACACAACCAACTGGCTGCTTCCTCACACAACCAACTGACTGCTTCCTCACATAACCAACTGACTGCTTCCTCACACAACTGACTGCTTCCTCACACAAACACAACTGACCGCTTCCTCACACACACACAACTGACCGCTTCCTCACACACACACACAACTGACCGCTTCCTCACACACACAACTGATCGCTTCCTCACACTCACACAGCTGACTGCTTACTCACACACACAACTAACTGCTTCCTCACTCACACAACCAACTGGCTGCTTCCTCACACAACCAACTGACTGCATCCTCAAACAACCAACCGACTGCTTCCTCAAACAACCAACTGACTGCTTCCTCACACAACCAACTGACTGCTTCCTCACACAACCAACTGACTGCTTCCTCAAACAAACAACTGACTGCTTCCTCAAACAACCAACTGACTGCTGCCTCACACAACCAACTAACTGCTTCCTCACACAACCAACTGACTGCTTCCTCACACAACCAACTGACTGCTTCCGCAAACAACCAACTGACTGCTTCCTCAAACACCCAACTGACTGCTTCCTCACACAACCAACTGACAACTGACTGCTTCCTCACTCAACCAACTGACTGCTTCCTCACACAACCAACTAACTGCTTCCTCACACAACCAACTGACTGCTTCCTCACACAACCAACTGACTGCTTCCTCACACAACCAACTGACTGCTTCCTCACACAACCAACTGACTGCTTCCTCACACAACCAACTGACTGCTTCCTCAAACAACCAACTGGCTGCTTCCTCACGCACACAACTGAATGCTTCCTCACACAACCAACTGACTGCTTCTTCACACAACCAACTGACTGCTTCCTCAAACAACCAACTGACTGCTTCCTTACACAACCAACTGACCGCTTCCTCAAACAACCAACTGACCGCTTCCTCACACACACAACTGACCGCTTCCTCACACAACCAACTGACTGCTTCCTCACACAACCAACTGAATGCTTCCTCACACAACCAACTGACTGCTTCCTCACACAACCAAATGACTGCTTCCTCACACAACCAACTGACTGCTTCCTCACACAACCAACTGACTGCTTCCTCAAACAACCAACTGGCTGCTTCCTCACACAACCAACTGACTGCTTCCTCACACAACCAACTGACTGCTTCCTAACACAACCAACTGACTGCTTCCTCACACAACCAACTGACTGCTTCCTCAAACAACTAACTGACTGCTTCCTCACACAACCAACTGACTGCTTCCTCAAACAACTAACTAACTGCTTCCTCACACAACCAACTGACTGCTTCCTCACACAACCAACTGACTGCTTCCTCAAACAACCAACTGACTGCTTCCTCACACAACCAACTAACAACTGACTGCTTCCTCACACAACCAACTGACTGCTTGCTCACACAACCAACTGACTGCTTCCTCGAAAAACCAACTGACTGCTTCCTCACACAACCAACTGACTGCTTCCTCACACAACCAACTGACTGCTTCCTCACACAACCAACTGACTGCTTCCTCACACAACCAACTGACTGCTTCCTCAAACAACCAACTGACTGCTTCCTCACACAACCAACTGACTGCTTCCTCACACAACCAACTGACTGCTTCCTCACACACACACACAACTGACCGCTTCCTCACAGACACAACTGATCGCTTCCTCACACACACACAGCTGACTGCTTCCTCACACACACAACTGACTGCTTCCTCACACAACCAACTGACTGCTTCCTCACATAACCAACTGACTGCTTCCTCACACAACCAACTGACTGCTTCCTCACACAACCAACTGACTGCTTCCTCACACACACACACACAACTGACCGCTTCCTCACAGACACAACTGATTGCTTCCTCACACACACACAGCTGACTGCTTCCTCACACACACAACTGACTGCTTCCTCACTCACACAACCAACTGGCTGCTTCCTCACACACACAACCAACAGACTGCTTCCTCACACAACCAACTGACTGCTTCCTCACACAACCAACTGACTGCTTCCTCACACAACCAACTGACTGCTTCCTCACACAAACAACTGACTGCTTCCTCACACAACCAACTGACTGCTTCCTCACACAACCAACTGACTGCTTCCTCACACAACCAACTGACTGCTTCCTCACACAACCAACTGACTGCTTCCTCACACAACCAACTGACTGCTTCCTCACACAACCAACTGACTGCTTTCTCACACAACCAACTGACTGCTTCCTCACACAACCAACTGACTGCTTCCTCAAACAACCAACTGACTGCTTCCTCAAACAACCAACTGACTGCTTCCTCACACAACTGACTGCTTCCTCACACAAACACAACTGACCACTTCCTCACATACACACAACTGACCGCTTCCTCACACACACAACTGATCGCTTCCTCACACACACACAGCTGACTGCTTCCTCACACACACACAGCTGACTGCTTCCTCACACACACAACTGACTGCTTCCTCACACAACCAACTGACTGCTTCCTCACATAACCAACTGACTGCTTCCTCACTCACACAACCAACTGACTGCTTCCTCACACAACCAACTGACTGCTTCCTCACACAACCAACTGACTGCTTCCTCACATAACCAACTGACTGCTTCCTCACACAACCAACTGACTGCTTCCTCACACAACCAACTGACTGCTTCCTCACACACACAACTGACTGCTTCCTCACACACACTACTGACCGCTTCCTCACACACACACAACTGACCGCTTCCTCACACACAACTGACCGCTTCCTCACACACACACAGCTGACTGCTTCCTCACACAACCAACTGACTGCTTCCTCACACAACCAACTGACTGCTTCCTCACACAACCGACTGCTTCCTCACACAACCAACTGACTGCTTCCTCACACAACCAACTGACTGCTTCATCACACAACCAACTGACTGCTTCCTCACACAACCAACTGACTGCTTCCTCACACAACCAACTGACTGCTTCCTCACACAACCAACTGACTGCTTCCTCACACAACCAACTGCCTGCTTCCTCACACAACCAACTGCCTGCTTCCTCACACAACCAACTGCCTGCTTCATCACACAACCAACTGACTGCTTCCTCACACAACCAACTGACTGCTTCCTCACACAACCAACTGACTGCTTCCTCACACAACCAACTGACTGCTTCCTCACACAACCAACTGACTGCTTCCTCACACAACCAACTGACTGCTTCCTCACACAACCAACTGACTGCTTCCTCACACAACCAACTGACTGCTTCCTCACACAACCAACTGACTGCTTCCTCAAACAACCAAATGACTGCTTCCTCACACAACTGACTGCTTCCTCACACAAACACAACTGACCGCTTCCTCACACACACACAACTGACCGCTTCCTCACACACACACAACTGACCGCTTCCTCACACACACAACTGATCGCTTCCTCACACTCACACAGCTGACTGCTTACTCACACACACAACTAACTGCTTCCTCACTCACACAACCAACTGGCTGCTTCCTCACACAACCAACTGACTGCTTCCTCACATAACCAACTGACTGCTTCCTCACACAACTGACTGCTTCCTCACACAAACACAACTGACCGCTTCCTCACACACACACAACTGACCGCTTCCTCACACACACACACAACTGACCGCTTCCTCACACACACAACTGATCGCTTCCTCACACTCACACAGCTGACTGCTTACTCACACACACAACTAACTGCTTCCTCACTCACACAACCAACTGGCTGCTTCCTCACACAACCAACTGACTGCATCCTCAAACAACCAACCGACTGCTTCCTCAAACAACCAACTGACTGCTTCCTCACACAACCAACTGACTGCTTCCTCACACAACCAACTGACTGCTTCCTCAAACAAACAACTGACTGCTTCCTCAAACAACCAACTGACTGCTGCCTCACACAACCAACTAACTGCTTCCTCACACAACCAACTGACTGCTTCCTCACACAACCAACTGACTGCTTCCGCAAACAACCAACTGACTGCTTCCTCAAACACCCAACTGACTGCTTCCTCACACAACCAACTGACAACTGACTGCTTCCTCACTCAACCAACTGACTGCTTCCTCACACAACCAACTAACTGCTTCCTCACACAACCAACTGACTGCTTCCTCACACAACCAACTGACTGCTTCCTCACACAACCAACTGACTGCTTCCTCACACAACCAACTGACTGCTTCCTCACACAACCAACTGACTGCTTCCTCAAACAACCAACTGGCTGCTTCCTCACGCACACAACTGACTGCTTCCTCACACAACCAACTGACTGCTTCTTCACACAACCAACTGACTGCTTCCTCAAACAACCAACTGACTGCTTCCTTACACAACCAACTGACCGCTTCCTCAAACAACCAACTGACCGCTTCCTCACACACACAACTGACCGCTTCCTCACACAACCAACTGACTGCTTCCTCACACAACCAACTGAATGCTTCCTCACACAACCAACTGACTGCTTCCTCACACAACCAAATGACTGCTTCCTCACACAACCAACTGACTGCTTCCTCACACAACCAACTGACTGCTTCCTCAAACAACCAACTGACCGCTTCCTCACACACACAACTGACCGCTTCCTCACACAACCAACTGACCGCTTCCTCACACAACCAACTGACCGCTTCCTCACACAACCAACTGACCGCTTCCTCACACAACCAACTGACTGCTTCCTCACACAAATAACTGACTGCTTCCTCAAACAAGCAACTGACTGCTTCCTCACACAACCAACTGGCTGCCTCCTCACACAACCAACTGGCTGCTTCCTCAAACAACCAACTGGCTGCTTCCTCACACAACCAACTGACTGCTTCCTCACTTAACCAACTGACTGCTTCCTCACACAACCAACTGACTGCTTCCTAACACAACCAACTGACTGCTTCCTCACACAACCAACTGACTGCTTCCTCAAACAACTAACTAACTGCTTCCTCACACAACCAACTGACTGCTTCCTCAAACAACTAACTAACTGCTTCCTCACACAACCAACTGACTGCTTCCTCACACAACCAACTGACTGCTTCCTCACACACACAACTGATCGCTTCCTCACACTCACACAGCTGACTGCTTACTCACACACACAACTAACTGCTTCCTCACTCACACAACCAACTGGCTGCTTCCTAACACAACCAACTGACTGCTTCCTCACACAACCAACTGACTGCTTCCTCAAACAACCAACTGACTGCTTCCTCACACAACCAACTGACTGCTTCCTCACACAACCAACTGACTGCTTTCTCACACAACCAACTGACTGCTTCCTCACACAACCAACTGACTGCTTCCTCAAACAACCAACTGACTGCTTCCTCAAACAACCAACTGACTGCTTCCTCAAACAACCAACTGACTGCTTCCTCACACAACTGACTGCTTCCTCACACAAACACAACTGACCGCTTCCTCACATACACACAACTGACCGCTTCCTCACACACACAACTGATCGCTTCCTCACACACACACAGCTGACTGCTTCCTCACACACACACAGCTGACTGCTTCCTCACACACACAACTGACTGCTTCCTCACTCACACAACCAACTGGCTGCTTCCTCACATAACCAACTGACTGCTTCCTCACTCACACAACCAACTGACTGCTTCCTCACTCACACAACCAACTGACTGCTTCCTCACACAACCAACTGACTGCTTCCTCACATAACCAACTGACTGCTTCCTCACACACACCAACTGACTGCTTCCTCACACAACCAATTGACTGCTTCCTCACACACACAACTGACTGCTTCCTCACACACACTACTGACCGCTTCCTCACACACACACAACTGACCGCTTCCTCACACACAACTGACCGCTTCCTCACACACACACAGCTGACTGCTTCCTCACACACACACAGCTGACTGCTTCCTCACACAACCAACTGACTGCTTCCTCACACAACCAACTGACTGCTTCCTCACACAACCAACTGACTGCTTCCTCACACAACCAACTGACTGCTTCCTCACACAACCAACTGACTGCTTCCTCACACAACCAACTGACTGCTTCCTCACACAACCAACTGACTGCTTCCTCACACAACCAACTGACTGCTTCCTCACACAACCAACTGACTGCTTCCTCACACAACCAACTGACTGCTTCCTCACACAACCAACTGACTGCTTCCTCACACAACCAACTGACTGCTTCCTCACACAACCAACTGCCTGCTTCCTCACACAACCAACTGCCTGCTTCCTCACACAACCAACTGCCTGCTTCCTCACACAACCAACTGCCTGCTTCCTCACACAACCAACTGCCTGCTTCCTCACACAACCAACTGACTGCTTCCTCACACAACCAACTGACTGCTTCCTCACACAACCAACTGACTGCTTCCTCACACAACCAACTGACTGCTTCCTCAAACAACCAACTGACTGCTTCCTCACACAACTGACTGCTTCCTCACACAAACACAACTGACCGCTTCCTCACACAAACACAACTGACCGCTTCCTCACACACACACAACTGACCGCTTCCTCACACACACAACTGATTGCTTCCTCACACACACACAGCTGACTGCTTCCTCACACACACACAGCTGACTGCTTCCTCACACACACAACTGACTGCTTCCTCACTCACACAACCAACTGGCTGCTTCCTCACATAACCAACTGACTGCTTCCTCACTCACACAACCAACTGACTGCTTCCTCACACAACCAACTGACTGCTTCCTCACACAACCAACTGACTGCTTCCTCACACAACCAACTGACTGCTTCCTCACACAACCAACTGACTGCTTCCTCACACAACCAACTGACTGCTTCCTCACACAACCAACTGACTGCTTCCTCACACAACCAACTGACTGCTTCCTCACACAACCAACTGACTGCTTCCTCACACAACCAACTGACTGCTTCCTCACACAACCAACTGACTGCTTCCTCACACAACCAACTGACTGCTTCCTCACACAACCAACTGACTGCTTCCTCACACACACCAACTGCCTGCTTCCTCACACAACCAACTGACTGCTTCCTCACACAACCAACTGACTGCTTCCTCACACAACCAATTGACTGCTTCCTCACACACACAACTGACTGCTTCCTCACACACACTACTGACCGCTTCCTCACACACACACAACTGACCGCTTCCTCACACACAACTGACCGCTTCCTCACACACACACAGCTGACTGCTTCCTCACACACACACAGCTGACTGCTTCCTCACACAACCAACTGACTGCTTCCTCACATAACCAACTGACTGCTTCCTCACACAACCAACTGACTGCTTCCTCACACAACCAACTGACTGCTTCCTCACACAACCAACTGACTGCTTCCTCACACAACCAACTGACTGCTTCCTCACACAACCAACTGACTGCTTCCTCACACAACCAACTGACTGCTTCCTCACACAACCAACTGACTGCTTCCTCACACAACCAACTGACTGCTTCCTCACACAACCAACTGACTGCTTCCTCACACAACCAACTGACTGCTTCCTCACACAACCAACTGACTGCTTCCTCACACAACCAACTGACTGCTTCCTCACACAACCAACTGACTGCTTCCTCACACAACCAACTGACTGCTTCCTCACACAACCAACTGACTGCTTCCTCACACAACCAACTGACTGCTTCCTCACACAACCAACTGACTGCTTCCTCACACAACCAACTGACTGCTTCCTCACACAACCAACTGACTGCTTCCTCACACAACCAACTGACTGCTTCCTCACACAACCAACTGACTGCTTCCTCACACAACCAACTGACTGCTTCCTCACACAACCAACTGACTGCTTCCTCACACAACCAACTGACTGCTTCCTCACACAACCAACTGACCGCTTCCTCACACAACCAACTGACCGCTTCCTCACACACACCAACTGACCGCTTCCTCACACAACCAACTGACTGCTTCCTCACACAACCAACTGACTGCTTCCTCACACAACCAACTGACTGCTTCCTCACACAACCAACTGACTGCTTCCTCACACAACCAACTGACTGCTTCCTCACACAACCAACTGACTGCTTCCTCAACAACCAACTGACTGCTTCCTCACACAACACAACTGACCGCTTCCTCACACAACCAACTGACCGCTTCCTCACACAACCAACTGACCGCTTCCTCACACAACCAACTGACTGCTTCCTCACACACACAACTGACTGCTTCCTCACACACACACAGCTGACTGCTTCCTCACACACACCAACTGACTGCTTCCTCACTCACACAACCAACTGGCTGCTTCCTCACACAACCAACTGACTGCTTCCTCACTCACACAACCAACTGACTGCTTCCTCACACAACCAACTGACTGCTTCCTCACACAACCAACTGACTGCTTCCTCACACAACCAACTGACTGCTTCCTCACACAACCAACTGACTGCTTCCTCACACAACCAACTGACTGCTTCCTCACACAACCAACTGACTGCTTCCTCACACAACCAACTGACTGCTTCCTCACACAACCAACTGACTGCTTCATCACACAACCAACTGACTGCTTCCTCACACAACCAACTGACTGCTTCCTCACACAACCAACTGACTGCTTCCTCACACAACCAACTGACTGCTTCCTCACACAACCAACTGCCTGCTTCCTCACACAACCAACTGACTGCTTCCTCACACAACCAACTGACTGCTTCCTCACACAACCAACTGACTGCTTCCTCACACAACCAACTGCCTGCTTCCTCACACAACCAACTGACTGCTTCCTCACACAACCAACTGACTGCTTCCTCACACAACCAACTGACTGCTTCCTCACACAACCAACTGACTGCTTCCTCAAACAACCAACTGACTGCTTCCTCACACAACTGACTGCTTCCTCACACAAACACAACTGACCGCTTCCTCACACAAACACAACTGACCGCTTCCTCACATACACACAACTGACCGCTTCCTCACACACACAACTGATCGCTTCCTCACACACACACAGCTGACTGCTTCCTCACACACACACAGCTGACTGCTTCCTCACACACACAACTGACTGCTTCCTCACTCACACAACCAACTGGCTGCTTCCTCACATAACCAACTGACTGCTTCCTCACTCACACAACCAACTGACTGCTTCCTCACACAACCAACTGACTGCTTCCTCACACAACCAACTGACTGCTTCCTCACACAACCAACTGACTGCTTCCTCACATAACCAACTGACTGCTTCCTCACACACACCAACTGACTGCTTCCTCACACAACCAATTGACTGCTTCCTCACACACACAACTGACTGCTTCCTCACACAACCAATTGACTGCTTCCTCACACACACAACTGACTGCTTCCTCACACACACTACTGACCGCTTCCTCACACACACACAACTGACCGCTTCCTCACACACAACTGACCGCTTCCTCACACACACACAGCTGACTGCTTCCTCACACACACACAGCTGACTGCTTCCTCACACAACCAACTGACTGCTTCCTCACATAACCAACTGACTGCTTCCTCACACAACCAACTGACTGCTTCCTCACACAACCAACTGACTGCTTCCTCACACAACCAACTGACTGCTTCCTCACACAACCAACTGACTGCTTCCTCACACAACCAACTGACTGCTTCCTCACACAACCAACTGACTGCTTCCTCACACAACCAACTGACTGCTTCCTCACACAACCAACTGACTGCTTCATCACACAACCAACTGACTGCTTCCTCACACAACCAACTGACTGCTTCCTCACACAACCAACTGACTGCTTCCTCACACAACCAACTGACTGCTTCCTCACACAACCAACTGACTGCTTCCTCACACAACCAACTGCCTGCTTCCTCACACAACCAACTGCCTGCTTCCTCACACAACCAACTGCCTGCTTCCTCACACAACCAACTGCCTGCTTCATCACACAACCAACTGACTGCTTCCTCACACAACCAACTGACTGCTTCCTCACACAACCAACTGACTGCTTCCTCACACAACCAACTGACTGCTTCCTCACACAACCAACTGACTGCTTCCTCACACAACCAACTGACTGCTTCCTCAAACAACCAACTGACTGCTTCCTCAAACAACCAACTGACTGCTTCCTCAAACAACCAACTGACTGCTTCCTCACACAACCAACTGACTGCTTCCTCACACAACCAACTGACTGCTTCCTCACACAACCAACTGACTGCTTCCTCACACAACCAACTGACTGCTTCCTCACACAACCAACTGACTGCTTCCTCACACAACCAACTGACTGCTTCCTCAAACAACCAACTGACTGCTTCCTCACACAAACACAACTGACCGCTTCCTCACACACACACAACTGACCGCTTCCTCACACACACACAACTGACCGCTTCCTCACACACACAACTGATCGCTTCCTCACACTCACACAGCTGACTGCTTACTCACACACACAACTAACTGCTTCCTCACTCACACAACCAACTGGCTGCTTCCTAACACAACCAACTGACTGCTTCCTCACACAACCAACTGACTGCTTCCTCAAACAACCAACTGACTGCTTCCTCACACAACCAACTGACTGCTTCCTCACACAACCAACTGACTGCTTTCTCACACAACCAACTGACTGCTTCCTCACACAACCAACTGACTGCTTCCTCAAACAACCAACTGACTGCTTCCTCAAACAACCAACTGACTGCTTCCTCAAACAACCAACTGACTGCTTCCTCACACAACTGACTGCTTCCTCACACAAACACAACTGACCGCTTCCTCACATACACACAACTGACCGCTTCCTCACACACACAACTGATCGCTTCCTCACACACACACAGCTGACTGCTTCCTCACACACACGCAGCTGACTGCTTCCTCACACACACAACTGACTGCTTCCTCACTCACACAACCAACTGGCTGCTTCCTCACATAACCAACTGACTGCTTCCTCACTCACACAACCAACTGACTGCTTCCTCACACAACCAACTGACTGCTTCCTCACACAACCAACTGACTGCTTCCTCACATAACCAACTGACTGCTTCCTCACACAACCAACTGACTGCTTCCTCACACAACCAATTGACTGCTTCCTCACACACACAACTGACTGCTTCCTCACACACACTACTGACCGCTTCCTCACACACACACAACTGACCGCTTCCTCACACACAACTGACCGCTTCCTCACACACACACAGCTGACTGCTTCCTCACACACACACAGCTGACTGCTTCCTCACACAACCAACTGACTGCTTCCTCACATAACCAACTGACTGCTTCCTCACAACACCCAACTGACTGCTTCCTCACACAACCAACTGACTGCTTCCTCACACAACCAACTGACTGCTTCCTCACACAACCAACTGACTGCTTCCTCACACAACCAACTGACTGCTTCCTCACACAACCAACTGACTGCTTCCTCACACAACCAACTGACTGCTTCATCACACAACCAACTGACTGCTTCCTCACACAACCAACTGACTGCTTCCTCACACAACCAACTGACTGCTTCCTCACACAACCAACTGACTGCTTCCTCACACAACCAACTGCCTGCTTCCTCACACAACCAACTGCCTGCTTCCTCACACAACCAACTGCCTGCTTCCTCACACAACCAACTGCCTGCTTCCTCACACAACCAACTGACTGCTTCCTCACACAACCAACTGACTGCTTTCTCACACAACCAACTGACTGCTTCCTCACACAACCAACTGACTGCTTCCTCAAACAACCAACTGACTGCTTCCTCACACAACTGACTGCTTCCTCACACAAACACAACTGACCGCTTCCTCACACAAACACAACTGACCGCTTCCTCACATACACACAACTGACCGCTTCCTCACACACACAACTGATCGCTTCCTCACACACACACAGCTGACTGCTTCCTCACACACACACAGCTGACTGCTTCCTCACACACACAACTGACTGCTTCCTCACTCACACAACCAACTGGCTGCTTCCTCACATAACCAACTGACTGCTTCCTCACTCACACAACCAACTGACTGCTTCCTCACACAACCAACTGACTGCTTCCTCACACAACCAACTGACTGCTTCCTCACATAACCAACTGACTGCTTCCTCACACAACCAACTGACTGCTTCCTCACACAACCAATTGACTGCTTCCTCACACACACAACTGACTGCTTCCTCACACAACCAATTGACTGCTTCCTCACACACACAACTGACTGCTTCCTCACACACACTACTGACCGCTTCCTCACACACACACAACTGACCGCTTCCTCACACACAACTGACCGCTTCCTCACACACACACAGCTGACTGCTTCCTCACACACACACAGCTGACTGCTTCCTCACACAACCAACTGACTGCTTCCTCACATAACCAACTGACTGCTTCCTCACACAACCAACTGACTGCTTCCTCACACAACCAACTGACTGCTTCCTCACACAACCAACTGACTGCTTCCTCACACAACCAACTGACTGCTTCCTCACACAACCAACTGACTGCTTCCTCACACAACCAACTGACTGCTTCCTCACACAACCAACTGACTGCTTCATCACACAACCAACTGACTGCTTCCTCACACAACCAACTGACTGCTTCCTCACACAACCAACTGACTGCTTCCTCACACAACCAACTGACTGCTTCCTCACACAACCAACTGACTGCTTCCTCACACAACCAACTGCCTGCTTCCTCACACAACCAACTGCCTGCTTCCTCACACAACCAACTGCCTGCTTCCTCACACAACCAACTGCCTGCTTCATCACACAACCAACTGACTGCTTCCTCACACAACCAACTGACTGCTTCCTCACACAACCAACTGACTGCTTCCTCACACAACCAACTGACTGCTTCCTCACACAACCAACTGACTGCTTCCTCACACAACCAACTGACTGCTTCCTCAAACAACCAACTGACTGCTTCCTCAAACAACCAACTGACTGCTTCCTCAAACAACCAACTGACTGCTTCCTCACACAACCAACTGACTGCTTCCTCACACAACCAACTGACTGCTTCCTCACACAACCAACTGACTGCTTCCTCACACAACCAACTGACTGCTTCCTCACACAACCAACTGACTGCTTCCTCACACAACCAACTGACTGCTTCCTCAAACAACCAACTGACTGCTTCCTCACACAAACACAACTGACCGCTTCCTCACACACACACAACTGACCGCTTCCTCACACACACACAACTGACCGCTTCCTCACACACACAACTGATCGCTTCCTCACACTCACACAGCTGACTGCTTACTCACACACACAACTAACTGCTTCCTCACTCACACAACCAACTGGCTGCTTCCTCACACAACCAACTGACTGCTTCCTCACATAACCAACTGACTGCTTCCTCACACAACTGACTGCTTCCTCACACAAACACAACTGACCGCTTCCTCACACACACACAACTGACCGCTTCCTCACACACACAACTGACCGCTTCCTCACACACACAACTGATCGCTTCCTCACACTCACACAGCTGACTGCTTACTCACACACACAACTAACTGCTTCCTCACTCACACAACCAACTGGCTGCTTCCTCACACAACCAACTGACTGCTTCCTCACATAACCAACTGACTGCTTCCTCACACAACTGACTGCTTCCTCACACACACAACTGACTGTTGCCTCGTAAGCTGTTTTTTTTGTTCTTTTAGGCATGTCAAAAAAGCTGAAAAGTAATTTACTTCAACACAAAATCACCTTGTCCTTCCATCCATCCAAAGACACGTAAAGATTTTCTCCAAGGCTTGTCACAAAGAAAAGCTGAGGGGAAACTAGCTTCAATGTGAAAGCACATTGTCCCTCAGTCCCTCTAAAGGCATGTTTTGACATAGGCCTGTTTATTCTCTTCTCAAAAATCTATACGGCAGCATCTAACCTTGAGAAACAGCCCTTTCTCTTCAGGGTTGATGGAGGCGTTGAAAACCCTCACCTCTCACCTCTCAACACAAACCCCACAGCTTTTAAGGACACAATTATTCCCTTCCTCTTCTCATCCTGTTCTCCACTCCTCCTCTCTTCATTTGACACTGGTGTATCACCCCCCCCCCCCCCTTTCCTTTTTAATTTCCCTGCTGTAAAACAGTATATCAGCAGATATATCGGTATCAGTACATTTTGTCCCCCAAAAAATCGGAATAGGTATTGGACCCAAAAAACGTATCGGTCAGGCTCAAATTACAATACAACAATTAGCTGCTGGAGGATGAAACAACCAACTAGCTCTCACAGTCTCACGTCAGAATTAGACGTTCATCCATGTTTCTCAAACATCAAATTACAACGTCTCCGTTCCAAGGTTAAGTTTAGGCATTAACTATGAATGGTTAAGGTTTGGGATTAACTATGAATGGTTAAGGTTTGGGATTAACTATGAATGGTTAAGGTTTGGGATTAACTATGAATGGTTAAGGTTTGGGATTAACTATGAATGTTTAAGGTTTGGGATTAACTATGAATGGTTAAGGTTTGGGATTAACTATGAATGGTTAAGGTTTGGGATTAACTATGAATGGTTAAGGTTTGGGATTAACTATGAATGTTTAAGGTTTGGGATTAACTATGAATGTTTACGGTTTGGCATTAACTATGAATGGTTAAGGTTTGGCATTAACTATGAATGGTTAAGGTTTGGGATTAACTATGAATGTTTAAGGTTTGGGATTAACTATGAATGTTTAAGGTTTGGGATTAACTATGAATGGTTAAGGTTTGGGATTAACTATGAATGGTTAATGTTTGGGATTAACTATGAATGGTTAAGGTTTTGGATTAACTATGAATGGTTAAGGTTTGGGATTACTATGAATGGTTAAGGTTTGGCATTAACTATGAATGTTTAAGGTTTGGGATTAACTATGAATGGTTAAGGTTTGGGATTAACTATGAATGGTTAAGGTTTGGCATTAACTATGAATGGTTAAGGTTTGGCATTAACTATGAATGGTTAAGGTTTGGGATTAACTATGAATGTTTAAGGTTTGGGATTAACTATGAATGTTTAAGGTTTGGGATTAACTATGAATGGTTAAGGTTTGGGATTAACTATGAATGGTTAAGGTTTGGCATTAACTATGAATGGTTAAGGTTTGGCATTAACTATGAATGTTTAAGGTTTGGGATTAACTATGAATGTTTAAGGTTTGGGATTAACTATGAATGTTTAAGGTTTGGGATTAACTATGAATAGTTAAGGTTTGGGATTAACTATGAATGGTTAAGTTTTGGGATTAACTATGAATGGTTAAGGTTTGGGATTAACTATGAATGGTTAAACTTTGGGATTAACTATGAATGGTTAAGCTTTGGGATTAACTATGAATGGTTAAGGTTTGGGATTAACTATGAATGGTTAAGGTTTGGGATTAACTATGAATGTTTAAGGTTTGGAATTAACTATGAATGGTTAAACTTTGGGATTAACTATGAATGGTTAAGGTTTGGGATTAACTATGAATGGTTAAGGTTTGGGATAGGCTTAAAACAAAAACAACTATCGCAGGATTAGAACCTTTGGAACCAGAGGCAGATGCTTATTCCCATCCACCATCCCGTCCACCATGCCCTAGCAAAACCAAAGCCTACCTGAAGGTAACAGCACTCACTGTTGCCCCTAGTGGCCGGTGTCCACGTAATCTCCCGACGTCCTCAGACATAAATGGACGTCAAATACTGACTATCTAATAGGTGATCTGCCTGAAAACAACAACTTGCGAGAGAGGGAGAGCGAGGTAGATGGAGAGAGAGAAAGAGGGGAACACTAATCAGATTTACCGCTTCAGTAGAACCAGTGAGAAACTGAGAGAGAGTTTGGCAGAGGTAGAGGTAGAGGGAGAGAGATAAACAATAATTTTAATGGAGTGAGCTGCCTTACGAACTCTGAACTCTGTGGATCATTTGTCTAATTGGCTGCTTTCATTTCCCAATCCCCCTCCTCTTGAATTCCCCCTGGATGTGGACCCTACGCTCCGAAGGGGAACATCCCCCACTCATCCCTTCCTCCCTTCACTCCCCTCCATATGCCCTTTACTTGCCCCCCTTCAACTCTCCCTGAGCTATAAGGTTCACCTCTTACAACCCCTTATCCACCCCTCACCCACCCAACCCCTCAGAGTCTCATAAAGTAGTGGTAATTAATGTGAACCATTAGGAGAATATGGAGAGTAGTACAGTCCATTGCAAAGGGGAAAAACAGTCTAGAGAGAGTGAGAGAGAGTGAGAGAGAGAGAAGGGTGAGAGAAGGGTGAGAGAGAGAGAGAGAGAGAGAGAGAGAGAGAGAGAGAGAGAGGAATGTATTACTCATCTAAAGTAGTGACGGACAGACAAGGCTACAGAACCTGACTGCTTTCTTTCACAGGGACAACAAATAGCAAACTAAAGTGAAGTCCTTTCTTTTCTTTAGAGAAAAAAGAGCGAAATCATCAGGAGGCAGAATACGGGGTTTGTGTGTGTGGTTGTGTGAGGAGGGGGGTTAATAGTTTTGTGTCCCCTACACCATGTAATGACAGTGTCTGTCTGTCTGTCTGTCTGTCTGTCTGTCTGTCTGTCTGTCTGTCTGTCTGTCTGTCTGTCTGTCTGTCTGTCTGTCTGTCTGTCTGTCTGTCTGTCTGTCTGTCTGTCTGTAAGAGAGAGAAAGAGGACAGAGAGTGCAAGAGATAGAGCGAGAGAGAGACAGAGAGAGATAGAGAGAGAGAGAAAGAGCACTCAGGGGCTCTCTTTAAAGCATGCCACAAAAGCTTTAAGTCCCTGTCACCCTCACAGAGTCCAAATCAGAAGTGACTACCATCCTCAAGCCACACACACACACTCACACCCCTACCCCGTCCCTGAACACACACCCTGCACAGAGACACACACTGCAACTACTGATCATAACACACATATACACACACACCAACTATCCTGATCACGTCACAACCAAGGTACTTTAGGTCCAAAGCAGACAACTAAGGAGAAGAGACGGGTGATGGAGAGAGGGAATGGGGCTCTTTCCTTTCTCTCTCTTTCTCTTTTTTATTTTCTGTCACTCTGGGCAAGGAGGACAGCATCTTGACCTGAGAGGAAGGGGACATGAGGGGAGGGGAGAGGAGAGTGATGGAGAGAAAGAAAGAAAGAGGGTGAAAGGAGAGAGAAGGAGGAGGTAGAGATATAGAGACAGACAGCAAAGGAAGTAGAGAAATGAGGAGACGGATGAAGAGAGTGAAAAAGAGGTAGAAAGATAATGAGGTGGAAAGAGAGAGAGCGAGAGAGAGAGCGAGAGAGAGAAAGAGAGAAAGAGACCCTAAGTCGTGTCTGCGTCAGTTTGACTCGCAGGCAGCCAATATTTTTTAAACAGCTTTCCTTCCACTCAACTGGGCATCAAGGCCATTATCCTGGGGTTAATCCCCAATCCTACAGAGCTTCTCTGGCTTTGCTCTGCTCTGGCTCCGCTCCGGGACAAGATGGGGTGGCAGCCCATCAACTAAACAGGCACAGACTAAAAAAAACACATAGTAGAAACATGCACACACGGGCAGAGAGGCACAGAAACAACAACACTGTTAACAGGGAATAGATGCAGTGGTCTCTCTTGAGTTGACCACTAGTACTATACGCCAGGCAACCTGTAGAAGGCTGCACTCCCACTCTATGGCCCTGTCTACGTCCCTCCATCTGTCTGTCCCTGTCCCCGTTCCTACCTTTAACCACATCCCCAACCATATGTTTGATCCACAGTTCTGGCTCGGGTCCAGGTAGCCCAGGTGCGAGAGGACAGTCTCACCACGAAGTGACGAAAGCGGATCCAGCAGGCTTATCCAAGGTGTCTTAAAGTCGCCTCCACCTCTCCCCCAATCCCTCTCTCTACCTTTCTTCTAAAGCCTGGGCCATCCCCCACCTCCAAGGTGAATCCATTCACCACTTGGATCAGCTGGGATAAGCCGAAGGAGACAGAAATAAGGTGTGAAGAGGATAGGTGAATGTGTGTCATCCATGTGTGTCTCTTGAGTTTGTGTTTGTCCGTGATCGTGTGTCTGTGCACGTATGACAAACGTCCTTCATTACATGGCCAAAAGTATACATCTCATTCCAAGATCATGGGCATTAAAATGGAGTTGGCCCCTCCTTTGCTGCTATAACAGCCTCCACTCTTCTGGGAAGGAAATTGGTACTTGCTTCCATTCAGCCACAAGAGCATTAGTGAGGTCGGGCACTGATGTTGGACGATTAGGCCTGGCTCGTAGTCGGCGTTCCAATTCATCCCAAAGGTGTTCATTGGGGTTAAGGTCAGGGCTCTGTGCAGGCCAGTCAAGTTCTTCCACACCGACCTCGACAAACCATTTCTGTATGGACCTCGCTTTGTGCACGGGGGCATTGTCATGCTGAATCAGGAAAGGGCCTTCCCCAAACTGTTTCCACAAAGTTGGAAACACAGAATCATCTAGAATGCCGTTGTATGCTGTGGCATTAAGCTGTCCCTTCCCTGGAACTAAGGGGTCTAGTCTGAACCATGAAAAATAACCCCAGACCATTATTCCTCCTCCACCAAACTTTACAGTTGGCACTATGCATTGGGGCAGGTAGCGTTCTCCTGGCATCCGCCAAACCCAGAATTGTCCGTCGGCCTGCCAGATGGTGAAGCGTGATTCATCACTCCAGAGAACGCGTTTACACTGCTCCAGAGTCCAATGGTGGCGAGCTTTACACCGATCTAGCCGATGCTTGGCATTGTGCATGGTGATCTCAGGCTTGTGTGTGGCTGCTCGGCGATGGAAACCCATTTCATGAAGCTCCCGACAAACAGTTTTTGTGCTGACGTTGCTTCCAGAGGCAGTTTGGAACTCGGTACTGTGTTGCAACCGAGAACAGACCATTTTTAAGCGTTACGTGCTTCATCCCGTTCTGTGAGCTTGAGGGGCCTACCACTTCGCGGCTGAGCCATTGTTGCTCCTAGATGTTTCCACTTCACAATAACAGCATTTACAGTTGACCGGGGCAGCTATAGCAGCTCTAGCAGGGCAGAAATTTGCCGAACTGACTTGTTGGATAGTTAGCAGTTCCACATTGAAAGTCACTGATGCTCTTCAGTAAGGCCATTCTATTGCCAATTTTTGTCTTTGGAGATTGCATGGCTGTGTGCTAAGTTTTATACACGTGTCAGCAATGGGTGTGGCTGAAATAGCTGAATCCACTAATTTGAAGGGCTGTCCACATACTTCTGTAAATATAGTGTATGTACCTGTACTTGTAGCTGTCTAAGTATAGAAAAGACACTGTGAACCGTACATTAACCTTGCACACTTAGCAAACAGGTGTTTGCCAGTGCCAGGAACACAGCTTGCCTCGCCTCCACCACTTACATCAGCCTTACCCAGTACCCTGCCTGCACCCTGGACACCACAGGATATCATTATAGATAGCCCAAGTACTCAGGGTAACAGCTAGCCTAAATACTCAGGGTGAACTCACTTTAGTAGTAGCTAAGCTCTATGACCTGACCAGGGGCCTGCTTGGGAATTTGGTTCAGGGTGCTACAGTGCCATTAACAGCATCTGTACATTGTTAGCTAAAGGCTAAGTTAGTGTGGAACTGGAATGTCATGTGATATGTATAGGCCTTTTACTGTGATCTACCCATACCTGTATTCTAATTGGCTCCTGTATTAGAGCAAGAGCTTCTTGGTAGAAGACCAGTCCGGGCTGCTATGATGTAGTGTCTGGGTGTGCCGCTATTCCCTCTCCCCTTAATATTTATTTTATATCCCCTTATGTATTACACAGTCTCATCATTAAAGTTTACAGTTTAATGCACATTGTGTCAGACCTACAACCCACAGCCTTACATTAGCTTAATGGTTACAGACATATTCAACACTGTACCAATACGGACTCCCGTATTACCATTGACCAGGAAACAAATGTATTTTTAGAACTATACTTTAGTTGTTAGTGTTCACTAAGGCTGAAGCTGCTATGTGCTAATGCTACAAAGGTGTCTTTACTGGGAAATGAACCTGTGAATGAAATATTTCAGTTGATGACTGCATGGTCTGTTTGATCACAGTGTGAGAACCTCTGTTATACACTAAGCCTCCTGGATTTCTCTGTGACCCCCCTATAATAGTACCTGTTCCTCTCTAAATTTAGTCAGTGACCCCTTATTCAATAAGGGTCTCTCTCTTCCTGTACTTCTCTCTCTATTTCCCTCTCTCCCTTTCCCATTCTTCCTCTCTAGTGTTTCTGGGCTATTCTGTCTCTCCCAGGCCCCTCAGCCAGGCTTGGCTCCCATGGTATCTCCCTCACCAACGACCCGGGGCTTAGCCTAAATTCTCAAACTATTAAAAGCTGTGAAATGCAAATAATGAAACATCTCATTACCTCTGTCGGAGAATCAGATGGAGGGATGAGGTGAGGGAGGGGATGAGGAGGGAGGGGAAGGAGAACAGATAAAGGGATGGAGGGAGGAAGGGAGGAAGATAGAGGAATAAGGGGGGGGAGAGGGCGGAAAATGAGGAAGGGATGGAGAGAGGTAGGGAGTGAGGGAGGTTTGGGAACAGGGAGGAAGGGTCATAGGAAGGCAGAAAGGGAGACAGGGGAGTGAAGGGTGGGGAGGTGAGGAACAGTTAACTAAACAGTGAGTCTATTGTTTGACAAGAGTTGGCATTAGGGAGAGTAAAGCCGGGATTGGCCACTTGAACAAACAGAGGCGGGGTGGGATGACTTGTATCCATGAACTGTCAATCAGATGTCAAAAGGCTTGTCTCAGGATTACCTCATCAATTCTATGTGGTTTTAGAGAGCTACGGTCACATAGAAATATACTCACAAGTTTATTATCAACTCTATAGTTCTGCATAATATTAACCTACATTTCAGTACAATTAAATAAGATACCAAATGTACATAAAATACCAGCTTTCTTGAACAAAACAAAAGATACAGTTTTTCAAATCCTGGCTGAAACTGGTTCTCTGTGGGCCTTTCCAATGTACAGTAACTGTCACAGAAGCCTGTTTATACCTGGTGCTAACATGCGTCCTTTGTCCTCATCTTGTGATTATAAGACAGATTGTGATCTGACTGTGATCAGAGGTAGTCAGGTATGCATTGTGTCTGGATATCTTAGTTCGTAGACGGAGCTGGACTGTGAAGCCCTTTCAATTATCCTTATCTCGCCTTTTACAATCATTGACAGGTGGCACTATCGACTTACAGTATGACATCAATATGTGTCTTAAATATTGTTTTGAAAGAATATCTGTAAAATTATTTTCTTACACATACTTTATTTTTTACAAAGGAAACCAGGAACTCTGGTCAGAATCGGACACACTGGATGGATAAGAGACACATTTCCATACCATATGTAGATGCATACCTGAAAATGTGGGCACAATCTGAATGTGGACAAGATCAGAACAAAGGATGCATGTTAGCACCAGGTATAAGCTAGGCAAAAAATGTAATAACAATAGCCTCAAGTAAAAAAAAATATATAGTCCCATAGTCTGTGTGTTCGTGAGGCTGATTGCGTGTGTGAGTCACTGTGGCCAGTCAGTCTTTGGCACCAAGGCGAGTGTGTGTGTGTGGTGTGTGTGTGTGTGTGTGTGTGTGTGTGTGTGTGTGAGAGAGAGAGAGAAAGAGAGAAGTTGGTTAGTGGTTAGCATGACTGTCACTCGGCCCCATAGCAAACAGAGGCATCTTTCACAAATCCACAGTGGGCTGGGGCTAACAATGAGCTCACGCAACAAGTACAACAGACACACCCTCCTTCCCCCCTCCGCAAATATGAATACTGATTACCCACCCACTCTGCCCTCCCAACTAACCCAATTTACAAACACACACAAGCACAAACTCATATTGTTACCGCACAACAGACAAACGTACTAAACAAGCTTATATACCACGACAATTTGATATAAAACTTCACAAATGGCCAAAAATAACAGCAGATGACTGCCTTCCACTTCAGATAAACATGGGTTGATCATTAAGGAACAAATATATTGTGTATTAAAATCAATAAGTCTCTGAGACAAAGTCCAAAGATAGTGTTCTAACGAAGATTAATGGTTGTGACTAGGGATGCATGATATTTATATTAGCTAAAAATGCCAACATCGTTATCAGCCCAATGTCTAGTTTAACGCCAATATTAAAAACTGATGTCAAAACTGACATGCATACCTACATAACGTATGTACATGATGTAATGACGGCACGTAAAATTTTGCGCAACACAGCATTCCTAACCTAGCCCACAATGTCTGCTGTGGCTCAGTTGGTAGAGCATGGCGTTTGCAATGCCAGCATGGTGTGTGCAACGCCAGGGTTGTGGGTTTGTATTCCCACGGGGGGCCAGTACACAAAAAAAAAGTTAAAAAATAATGCATGAAATGAAACGTATGAAATGTATGCATTCACTACTGTAAGTTGCTCTGGATAAGAGTGTCTGCTAAATGACTAAAATGTAAATGTAAAATGTGTGGATTGAGCAGTCAACAAGTCAAGCAGTCATTTGAAAGAGTAAGAAAATTTCTGTGAGACAACTCAAAGGTGAAATCCACTAAAGCCAAGATAATGGAATTCATTGCCCTTGACAATCAATCGTTCTCTGTTGTGGGTAATGTTGGCTTTGATTATGTTTTACTGGTAATGGGGACATACGTAAATGCCAACAAAATAACTTTTTGGTCAGGGGGGGGGGGGGGTGTGGTGTGTGTGTGTGTGTGTGTGTGTGTGTGTGTGTGTGTATAACCTTTATTTAACTCGGCAAGTCAGTTAAGAACAAATTCTTATTTACAATGACGGCCCAGACGACGCTGGGCCAATTCTGCGTCGCCCTATGGGACTCCCAATCACGGCTGGATGTGATACAGCCTGGATTCGAACCAGGGACTGTAGTGACGCCTCTTGCACTGAGATGCAGTGCCTTAGACCGCTGAGTCCATGTGTGTGTGTTAACTATTTAACTGTACTAGAATGCTTAAAAGAATGCTAAAATGTTTAATATCGGTTATCTGTATCGTTTTTTTTTGGCAAGGAAAATATTGGATATCGGTATTGGGCAAAAATGTCATATCGGTGCATCACTAGTTGTGACAGAGTCCTGGTTTATTAACCTGATCAAACAGCAGACACACCACTGATCTAAGTAGCCAAGATTTTCTGCACCTCTTTAAGAGAATAATCTAGAAAAGAGGAGCAGCTAAATATAGTCTCACACACTTTGGAATCAAAAGAGAGATAGAAAGAAGGAGAACGAGAGGAGAGACAGGGGAGAGAGGAGTACGGAGGGGGAGACAATGACAACAAGAGAGATAGAAAGAAGGAGAATGAGAGAGAGACAGGGGGAGAGAGGGGTACGGAGGGGGAGGCAATGACAACAAGAGAGATTGAAAGAAGGAGAATGAGAGAGAGACAGGGGGAGAGAGGGGTACGGAGGGGGAGGCAATGACAACAAGAGAGATAGAAAGAAGGAGAATGAGAGAGAGACAGGGGGAGAGAGGGGTACGGAGGGGGAGGCAATGACAACAAGATAGATAGAAAGAAGGAGAATGAGAGAGAGACGGGGAGAGAGAGGGGTACGGAGGGGGAGGCAATGACAACAAGAGAGATGGAAAGAAGGAGAATGAGAGAGAGACAGGGGGAGAGAGGGGTAAGGAGGGGGAGACAATGACAACAAGAGAGATGGAAAGAAGGAGAATGAGAGAGAGACGGGGAGAGAGGGGTACAGAGGGGGAGAAAATGACAACAAGAGAGATGGAAAGAAGGAGTGAGAAGGGAAGAAGGGAGTACAAGTGAGAAAGTGAGGGAGCGAGAGCTTAATTGCTGAGACACTTTTCACAGTGTTACCACGGCGATCGATTGCCATCTTCAATTGGTTTCTTATTCAGAAGAATCTCAGTGCAAAGCTAGAGTTGCCTGCTCGACTAGAACACATTGAGACTCCAGAGTTTTTCTATGGAACTCTATGGCTTGAAGCATAGAATACTGAGTATAATTCACACATATATTAGTGTATCATGTGTAACATTACATTGCAACAATTAACATAATATGCAATGGTGATTGTGCATTAATCCTTTCAAATCCTTTCATCGTCATCAAATTAATCCAAATCTATTCTACTAAGCACCAAGTTTACATATCTTCAATATTTTGTGTTACTGTAACCTAAAAAGAGAATAGTTCAAGAAAGTTTGGCTCTTTTTGAATACATTTGAGAGTCGAAAAATATTAGAATATGTATGTTTTTGTTTCAGACGGCACAGAGGGTTTTGTGGCCAGGGGCCAGCATGTCCAATGTGATTGCTGAACTTAGAGTATATAACAGACAACCACCTCACCTGTCTCTCCTCTCCTCTCCTGTCATCTCTCCTTTTTCTCTTATCTCCTCTCTTTCCATCTTCCCTCTCAGCGTGTGTTTACACTTTGACGTCTGATTGTTACCCACTGACTGACGTGAACGGGTGCCATAGCTAGCAGCATTTGGAACCAATGTCCGTACAGAGTGATGGAACGAACAGCAGAGCTATACTTACACTCTTAGAAAGAAAGGTGCTTTCTAGAACCAAAAAGGGCTCTTCGGGTATTCCCATAGGAGAACCCTTTGAAGAACACCTTTGGGTTCCAGGTAGAACTCTTTCCACAGAATGTTCTACACGGAACCCAAAAGTATTCTACCTGGAACCAAAAATGGTTCTCCTATGGGGACAGCCGCATAACTCTTTTCCCAAAAAATGTTTTTGTGTAGGTTCAGGAGAGAGAGAGAGAGAGAGAGAGAGAGAGAGAGAGGGAGAGAGTAATAAAGAGAGAAAGAGAGGGAGAGTTGCGTTCAGATGTGCCATTCACTAAGACAAAAGACCTAGTGTGCAGATCCTGTGATCATGAGCTGCCCGTCGCTAAGGACATCATCCACCTGGGAAAGCTACTTTTAAAAGTCCCACATTCCCACATTGTGAAGCAGTGGCAGCAGGATCAGGCGTCTGTCCAACACACCAACCAGCTAGCCAGCCAGCTAGCCAGCCAGCCCACACCCCCACCGACACCACACCACCACCACCACCATGCACAGGGGCTGAGGTTGAGGGGATAGAGGAAGGGGTGAGAGAGAAAGAAAAAAACATAACAACAGGAGAAGTGAAAAAAGATAACAAAAGGTGGGAAAACAAAGAGATCGTGAACAGGATCAATGGAAGAGAATAGAACTGAGTGAATATCGCTAAATCACACACTTCATTCATACAGCTCCAGCAGAACAAAACCCTCGTAACAAACAATGACACTTCCCGTATGTGTGCTGCTGAGCAGAGCTGGGTAGAAGCCCAGGGGTCACCACTAGAAAGAGGATATGGACACTACTCACTTCTGTTATAGGGGCGCGGCACCTGAATCTGTTCCCAAGTGAGAGATAAGGGGGGGACGTAATGTAGATGAGGCATGTTTAGAAAATAAAGAAATGTATTTCTTTCAGATTTGTTTCCATCTTGTCTAAAATGCCATGTCTCAAGGCAGGTGAGGGAGATGTTTGGCTTTTTGACAGAATGGTTGTATGACTGTATCCACTGTTTGGTTATTTGGCAATGATTGCACTGTACTGTATCCAACGGACTGGGCTGAGAGGGGAGTATAGTGCTGGCTCTCTTTTAATGGCGGTAAAAATTAGAAAGGGAGCGAGGGAAGGGTAAAAATGAAAAAGGGAGTAGGGGAAGCCACAAGAGGCACCTGGCCCACTTACAGTAATGGAGGAAGGAGGTGGAGGAGAAGAGGAGAGGGGAAGAGATAGGGGGAGGGATGGAGGAATTGAGGAGGAGAGGAGCGGAAACTGAAGAGGAGGAGGAATGAACAGGGGGAAGTATAAAGGAGGAGGACAGGAAGAAGTGGAGAGGGTGAGGTGGAAGAGGAGGAGATGCAGAGAGGAGGTGGAGAGGTGCAAAGGTCTCTTGGGTGGGTAGTCTTAGCTTGTCACTGAACACCCAAATCACAAAAATATGAATAACTATCTAATACACCAATGTTGTTTCAAGCTGCTTCCCACTGAGTAGCGTGTCCATCTAACTAATATTTCACTAATACCACCCCGCCGCCCTATCCATCTACCCATCCATGAATATTTCATATCCTGATGGCACTTTTAAATGCACCACTAATTAACAAATCCAAGTTGATCTGGCATAATTCAAATCAGGCCAATTAAAAAAGTGTCTCTGTCTACGGTACATGATAATGGGTGCTGAGTGGAATATGGTATGTTGAGCAGCAGGTAGAGAATGTTAAACAGGCCTTGTTAACAGCACTTTAGCACTTTCCCCTGAACTCTCTGCTGCTGAACACACCTCTCCATGGCCTCCTAACGCAGGACACTGTGAAACACAAACCCTTAGAAACATAACAAAAGAACGGTCATGTCTATTACTGACGCCACACTGCTCTACGCTAGCACCATAAAGTACACTACGAGGGTCAGAGACTCAACTAGCGTTGACAATCTAAGAAGTTAGGGTAGAAGATACTGAAAAGTAGGATTTATGATAAAGGGAGTGGAATTGGGAATGTGGCACAGGAGGTGGAACAGAAAATAACGATAAAAAATGAACGGGTCATCTCACTGTTTGCCAATGTGTGTTCCAGCTAGATAAAATGACATTTCGCTAATAACAGCCTTCTTCAAGGTTATTTGACAAAGAAGCAGAGCGTAGGCCTGTACTGTATTAGAGGAATAATTCTTGCTGTATTCTTCTCTAGCCAGATACTGTGTGGATGGTATTGTGGAATAGGAGGTGTTGAGGCCAAGGTTTGTGTGGTATTGCAAATGGAGAGAGGAGAGGTGTTAGTTTTGTTAGACTCCATCCTCCCTTTGTGTGTTTTTCTATGGATGAGTTTAGATTGAGACAGACAGCACCAACACAGACAGACTAAACTGGGCCGAAACAGCAAAAAAAACGACAGAATACGGATGGGTTGAACGCTTGTGGAGTAGACCTCTCTCTCTCTCTCATACCTGAGCTTTGATATGGAAATACCTCTCCTCCCAGACCCTAATTGCTAACTGATGGTTTCTAGGGACATATTTGCTCACAGGCCCTCAGTTTCTCATCATCAGGCTCACATACTGCTCTAGACAGGGTGAATTACAACACAACCAAATGACCCATTACAGTGACTGTACCAACATAGAAAATACATACAATACACATACAACCAAATGACCCATTACAGTGACTGTACCAACATAGAAAATACATACAATACACATATAAGTGTTGCCACTGTATTGTACTGTATATGCATTCACCAAAGAAATGTTATCCTTAAAATAGTTGTTATTCTATATGCTATATCTGTGATCTGGATGTTGGTCTGTAGGGTAGGGTGGTATCCACATGTTCAGACCGTCATACCGTTTCTGTACCATATCGGGGTATACGGTACTACCAGATGTGCACACAAGGGGCGCTATCTTATTGAACATCACACCGTCGGTATGTCTAAATACCACAGGATACGGTGTACTGCCCAAGCCTAGTCTGTAACTGAATTTGTTACAAATCATTTGATAAGAAATATTCTAAAGTAATGAATGAACAATATACTGTGCATATTATTTGACAGCAGATGCCCAGTCTAAAGCACTCACCTCCTGCTTGGGGGGAATAGAGGAAGCTGATTGGATGATTTTGCTCGGTTGCCTCTGATTATCTTGTCCACTAACATCCTGCTCTTCATTTCTTGCAGCAAGATGGGATCCGGAACTAGAGAGTGTGTGTGTGTGTGTGTGTGTGTGTGTGTGTGTGTGTGTGTGTGTGTGTGTGTGTGTGTCAGGGGTGCTTTGCATTTTAACAGTATTTACTACTTACCTAAAACACTGACTTCTCGGACTTCATTATGGTTAAAGTTAAGATTGGTGTAAATTCACACACACACAACTGAACACTTTCATGTGCATTTTTGTTTGCATTTTTGTCCACCTGGTCTATACACAGAGAGACACACATTTAATCTTACAGTGCATCTGACCACCTGAACAGCCAGGTAAATCAGAGCAGAGATGGGGGGCATGAGGAAAGGGCCTGAACCCACCTGACAAGTCATTAAGCTGGGGTGATGAGCATGTCAAAATGGGCTAGGGACTACAGCTGTCACACACATATACCTGGCTCCCTCTCACAACCACACACAGCCCTGGGGGAATTAGGAACACTTGTATTTAGCTGTATGCACAACGCACTAAAGCAAACTTAACCTATTTGATGTGAACATGATGTATAAGGTCGGTAGGTCAGAAAGAGGCAGCCATCGCACCAATCAAATATAAGAATGCTAATATTAACAGGGAGAGATAGAGAGCTGTCAGAATCCCTCAGAGATATGATGTGTAAAATGAGATGTGTATACAGCATGCTAGCTAGTGTAAACAACTCATTTTGGAGTGTGTTAACCAAACAGGTGTTCCCATTAACGAGTGTGCTCCGTGAGGGAGAGAGAGAGACACACAAAGCAATAGATGGAGCATGAGAAAGTGAGAATGTGTTTCTTTTCATTGACTTGCTGTGGCAGTTTAACACAAAGCTACACAGAGAGTGGAATACGTCAGTACCTAGCCAACAGACACACAGACTCTCTACAGTGTGTGTGAGGGGGCAGCGTACAGTAGGTCCCCTGTGTTTTAGCAGCTAAAGCCTCCTAACCTGTTACCACACAGTTCAACCCACAGCCCGGGAGTAAAGCCTTCAGCCATGAGAACAGAGCACTCCACCCACACACACCCATGCATACACACCACACACACACACACACACACACACACACACACACACACACACACACACACACACACACACACACACACACACACACACACACACTAAGCAGTGCTGTGTCGTGTCAGCCGGCAACCCCACTTCCCCTTCAGTATAGCTTTGCACACTTATCTATTTTTTCTCTCCCTCTGCCCCCCTCTCTGCCTCTGCCTCCCCCTCTCTCTCTCTCTCCCCCTCTCTCTCAGTCCGCCTCCCCTCTCTTCTCTCTTGCTCCCGCTTCAATCTCTCCCCCTCTCTCTCTCCGTCCGCCTCCCCTCTCTTCTCTCTCTACCCTCTCCCCCTCTCTAACCACCAGCAACCTCCTCCACCAAATTCTCCTCTCCATGCGAATGCTCAGATTAACAACCTGTCTATTTAACACTTGCCTTCTCCCCTATGGCTTCAACACACTCACGCAAGCACACACACGCAAGCACACACAACTGACAAGTGTACTGTACAAGTGTAAAGCCCTTGTACAGTACACTTGGAGTGGAAGGTTTAAAGAACCCTAGCCTCTCCTTTTTAGCTTACACCTTGGTGATAACGACCCAGTTGAAGACGTCACTGTTAACGAGGGTTCAGTACTGACTTCCGTACTTGACATCTCCTAAATTAGGACACCTCCAGGGTTCCATACTTTAACATGGGTTCCTCCAAATAAATATAATTGTATTTCTGAATTCTATCCTGGCATTGTGTGCCTCTCCTCTCTCTGATCATCTCTCCATTTTACCCCATTCATTTGGCTAATAACGGCACCTACCTGTGACAGCCTATCATTTCAACTCATTTACTAGTTTTCCTCCTTTCTTAGATATAAAAATGACAAGTTTTTTCTAATTACAGTAAGCCTCGTCTGACACAAGTGTTTTGTTTGAGATTTTCAATAGGACACTATATTAAATTCACCCCTATCTATGTGACCAAAAAGGTTGAATGGTATTAATGGTTAATTTAGCAACTATATAATAAACGCCATGAAAAGATGAACAGCAACATACAGGTTGTGTGGTTTATCGTTCTTAATTAACATTTTTAAATGTAACCTTTATTTAACTAGGCAAGTCAATTAAGAACAAATTCTTGTTCACAGTGACGGCCTACCCTGGCCAAACCCAGATGAATTGTGCGCCGCCCTATGGGACTCCCAATCACGGCCAGATGTGATACAGCCTGGATTCAAACCAGGGACTGTAGTGATGCCTCTTGCACTGAGATGCTGTGCCTTAGACTGCTGTGCCACTCGGAAGCCATATAACTTTAAATGAATAGTATTTATAATTGTTTATAACATAATGGCTTAGCTTTTAAATGAAAGTTATTAGGCCTATAAAAAATATTAGTAATATAGAATAATACACTAACAGGTGTGCCCTAGTTTACTGTGGTGCATATTTAGGTAATGTTTCAGTCAAGGAGGGAGGTGAAATTTAAGGGGGAGACCAAATAACAGCGTGATTTTGTGGTTAAATGTTTAAGGCTACAGATAGAACTAACAGGAAGTTAATCGATCTAAACACAATAGGTTGTAGGCTAGTTAGGGAAGAACGTAATAGCAGACAATTGTCGGACATCGATCAGACAGACGATTTAGGCAGTTGCGTGCAGTGAGGTCGTTGGCTGGGTAGGTAGGGGCTATTATTAAAGCCAGATTTATTGCAAATAAACCTTGATGAAGCCAAAGTTCACCATACAACAGATAGCTCCAACAACTAGAGTATCATAGGCTCTTAACCGAAAATACCAGTGTAGCCAAGATACACAGCAAATAGCCTCCGATGGCGTCATATTTCACATTATCCAACAAATAGCCTCCGATGGCGTCATATTTCACATTATCCCACAAATAGCCTCCGATGGCGTCATATTTCACATTATCCAACAAATAGCCTCCGATGGCGTCATATTTCACATTATCCAACAAATAGCCTCCGATGGCGTCATATTTCACATTATCCCACAAATAGCCTCCGATGGCGTCATATTTCACATTATCCAACAAATAGACTCCGATGGCGTCATATTTCACATTAAACAACAAATAGCCTCCGATGGCGTCATATTTCACATTATCCAACAAATAGCCTCCGATGGCGTCATATTTCACATTATCCAACAAACAGCCTCCGATGGCGTCATATTTCACATTATCCAACAAATAGCCTCCGATGGCGTCATATTTCACATTATCCAACAAATAGCCTCCGATGGTGTCATATTTCATATTATCCAACAAATTGACACACTGCTCAACTCAGCTCAGCCATAGACCAATCTAGCATTCACAGTTACAACCAATAGGTGGCACTAAAATACCAATATATGGACACATTTCATCCATATCCTTTCACAATGGATTTACATTTCTTCCAATGCACCGCGCGCAAATACACACACACACACACACACACACACACACACACACACACACACACACACACGCATAATATTTAAATATTATTACACACACACACACACATATAAAATAAATAAAGGTTCTAATGAAATGTCTATTGACAATCGAAATTAATGAAAAATAAAACAAAACATTTTATTTTTTTTCACATGCGCCAAATACAACAGGTATTACAGTGAAATGCTTACATACAAGCCCTTAACCAACAATGCAGTTTTAGGAAAAATAAGTTAGGTAAAAATATATTTTTTTAAAATAAAAATAACAAATAATTAAAGAGCAGCAGTAAAATAACAGTAGCGAGGCTACATACGGGGGGTACCGGTACAGAGTCAATGCAAGAAGTCTGGGTAGCCATTTGATTAGCTGTTCTTATGGCTTGGGGGTAGAAACTGTTAAGAAGCTTTTTGGACCTAGACTTGGTTGCTCCGGTATCGCTTGCTGTGGGGTAGCAGAGAGAACAGTCTATGACTAGGGTGGCTGGAGTCCTTGGCAATTTATTGGGCCTTCCTCTGACACCGCCTGGTGTAGAGGTCCTGGATGGCAGGAAGCTTGGCCCCAGTGATGTACTGGGCTGTACGCACTACCCTCTGTAGTGCCTTGTGGTCGGAGGCCGAGCAGTTGCCATACCAGGCGGTGATGCAACCAGTCAGGATGCTCTCGATTGTGCAGCTGTCGAACCTTTTGAGGATCTTAGGACCCATGCCAAATTTTTTCAGTCTCCTGAGGGGGAATAGGTTTTGTCGTGCCCTCTTCACCACTGTCTTGATGTGTTTGGACCATGATAGTTCGTTGGTGATGTGGACACCAAGGAACTTGAAGCTCTCAACCTGCTCCACTACAGCCCCGTCGATGAGAATGGGGGCGTGCTCGGTCCTCCTTTTCCTGTAGTCCACAATCATCTCCTTTGTCTTGATCATGTTGAGGGAGAGGTTGTTGTCCTGGCACCACACGGCCAGGTCTCTGACCTCCTCCCTATAGGCTGTCTCATCGTTGTCGGTGATCAGGCCAACCACTGTCGTGTCATCTGCAAACTTAATGATGGTGTTGGAGTCGTGCCTGGCCATGCAGTCATGGGTGAACAGGGAGTACAGGGGGGGACTGAGCACGCACCCCTGAGGGGCCTCAGTGTTGAGGATCAGCGTGGCGGATGTGTTGTTGCCTACCCTTACCACCTGGGGGCGGCCCGTCAGGAAGTCCAGGATCCAGTTGCAGATGGGAGGTGTTTAGTCCCAGGGTCCTTAGCTTAGTGATGAGCTTTGTGGGCACTATGGTGTTGAACGCTGAGCTGTAGTCAATGAACAGCATTCTCACATAGATGTTCCTTTTGTCCAGGTGGGAAAGGGGCAGTGTGGAGTGCAATAGAAATTGTATCATCTCTGGATCTGTTGAGGCGGTATGCAAATTGGAGTGGATCTAGGGTTTCTGGGATAATGGTGTTGATGTGAGCCATGACCAGCCTTTCAAAGCACTTCATGACTACAGACGTGAGTGCTACGGGTCAGTAGTCATTTAGGCAGGTTACCTTAGTGTTCTTGGGCACAGGGACTATGGTGGTCTGCTTGAAACATGTTGGTATTACAGACTCGGACAGGGAGAGGTTGAAAATGTCAGTGAAGACATTGGTCAGTGCACGCTCGGGGTACACGTCCTGGTAATCCGTCTGGCCCTGCGGCCTTGTGAATGTTGCCCTGTTTCAAGGTCTCACTCACATCGGCTACGGAGAGCGTGATCACATAGTCATCCAGAACAGCTGATGCTCTCATGCATGCTTCAGTGTTGCTTGCCTCAAAGCGAGCTTAGAAGTTATTTAGCTCGTCTGGTAGGCTCGTGTCACTGGGAAGCTCACGGCTGTGCTTCCCTTTGTTCTATACTGTTCTGAATACTGTTCTAAAGTGTCTCATCAAAACGAAATTCTAGCAAGGGATGTTGTCTATTCTCATGTTTATTCGTGATTGAGAAAAGCCTATGCCCAGGCTTAGGCAATAGACTTTCCTTCTTATTATTTTTGAAAGCGGCAACATTAGGACAACACCTTAGGATAGAATATTTGGGAAATAAGCTACTATTTACACTTCAACTTGTCTTTAAGCTTTTACGATAGGCCTAATATGAGGATAGGTTATTGGAAACTTCTCATTCCATTTTTCTATAGGCTATTGATATTGTTTGTTCTCTCTCTTTATTAGTCCCCTGGCTACCGTAAGTTTTTAGACCATACAAGCAACTTTTTGAGATGGAACTCCTTTACATTCATGCATAAAACGATGGAAGCATAGCAGTAGCCTAATCCACAAATTGCAAAGGAAAATACAGTCCATTCGTCTGTCCATCAGGTTGAACCTCTCGGTGACAGCGAAGTAGGGCCAAGGATGACAAAACAATCAAATCTAGCTTTCATTTGAACACTGATATTGACCAAAATGTTGTAAAACAATCCTCTCCTCTGTGATTGACTGTCTGTTCCAGGCTGCTGTGTCTGTCAGGCCGAGTGTGGTGCATTCAATCGGATGACTTTCTGTCCTTTCCTCTGGAAGGAAGTGCAGGTGTTGGTCTCCCTCTCTGAATTATACTTAGTGTTCCTTGGAAATCCAACTTGGGAAATAGTTTGTCAGGTTGTTTTGGCTAGCTAGCTAGCTTAGTTCAGCATTTGGGTGTGTTATGTAAACACGCCCAAATGTGCAGAGCTTATCCCAGGCTCACCCACACAATATGTTTAGGTAATACGCATGCGCAAAATATGAAATCGGCTCAATGCAACAAATGTCAGCTAGGCAAAACAGCAAGGCTGATGCTGACCCTGTCCATTAACAGTGACTGGAGTCAGGAAACAATTTGAATGGATTTGAATGGATGGAAAGGAAGGCATGAATATACTTTGGCGCCTTTCCTGGCAGTTTCAGCAAATATTGAGCTTTTGAGCATAAAAACCAACAGAATAATTGAAGAAGAAAAAAAATTGATACAAAAAAGAATGACAATCGTTTATATAATGTAATTTTTTTATTTGGCTTTTCATAACAGCTTTTTAGATTAACACAGGGTAAGCACTGCCTATCCTTTCAACCCTGACTGCACGTCACTGGAAGCTATGGTGAGCTTCAATTGGTCACTCATATCGCGATATCGCAGAGGATTTGAATAAAATTCAGCTTTCCCTGTTTTTAGCTCCCTTGCCCATGCTCGCATCACTCAACGGTCCCAGCCGACTCAGCTTCTCTCGTTTTCCTTCCGTTTCACCGAGCGATGCCGCTTCCTAGTGTAAACGGCCACTGAGCAGGGGAACGCGACCATTGTGTTGTTGTCAGCGTATGAATAAAGTGGGGTTGTTCCCCTTTCATTTTCTGAGCACAGTAGAAAATGGAGGAAGAAGGAACTAACCACTTTGAGGGGGCAGACAGAGAGGGAGACATACACAATAACAGGCAAAGAGAGACAGGCACAGCATATCAGCAGTTTGGCTTGGCATTTTAGTTTCTTTCAGCATCAAAGGAAAACACTTGACGCCACACATTGACTCAACTCAAGAAGCACATGTGGACGGATCAGATTAAATCGTATAGCGCTACAAGGTTCCCCAAAAACCTGAAATCCCCCTCTCTCGTCTGGTACTGACACAGCAGAAATGTCCAGCTGGAGAAAAGCCCTTTCAGAGGTTAACCAAGGGGAGGAGTAGTGGGAGAAGAGGGATTACAAGCTGCTAGCATTTCATTTTAAATACCCAAGACTGACCTCAAAGAACGGATACTACAACCTGGGCATCACGATCAGTGACAGCTATCTGCGTCCAGTCAGTTCAACGTCTACTTTTGATTTACATTCGGTTGAGTTGTCAACTAATGTGAATTCAACGTGAAATCAACCAAACATGTCACTGTGTTTTTGGATTTGGGTTCAAAGTTAAGTGAAAAAATAGATGAAATTCTTTTTGCAAATCCAATCAGTTTTGACGTGGAAACGTTGATTCAAACCGTTTTTTCCCAGTGGGGTGACAATCCCTTAAAGCCTAATATTGAGGTCAAAACTTTGACAGTTACCTCAATATTCAGGGTTTATGGATACATTCGGTGACAGAGGGCTGTATATTACAGTGAAAACGAATAGCCATGTGATTAGAGCGTTTTATTCTGCAATATGAAATAAATGTGCCTTTAGCCTATATCTTGTTTTCCCAATCCCTACCCAAATGCACATTAGCAAATGACAGCATCTCATAATGACAACAACATGAAACATTCACGTAAGTAGACATCTGGCTTGTCACGTATCTCGGCAACACAAAAAAGGTAGGCGGACTGGACTTCCAGCATGTCGCTCTAATGTATCGCGCAGTGGAGCTGTCAAAACACACTTATGACATGATACCGTGACATGATACAGACACACCGAAAACCACCCGTTAATGGTATAAGTCACGACACATCGCTTCAACTTGTGACATTCATTAAGAAGAGTTACATTGTGCAATGGTTATAATGGGCGCGCAGCAACGCTCACCGTCTCAGCTAAAAACTAGTAATCACATTAAATTGTTGTAAAAGGAGACACAACCCTTTTGAGAGCATCACCGTATGAAACCAACATTATTGACAATATTGAATTGAAAAGGAAGCGGTGATGAAGGAGATACAATGAAAGAGCACGGCAGACATAGCCTACCTGTTAACCCATGGGGTCTGGGGTAGACGCGGTGTAGAGTCTTTGGAGTCCAATCTGGTGTGACTGCGCGAAAGAGAGAAAGAAAGGGGGGTGTTCAGAAGAACACAGTATTCTATTCTTTACTCCCCTACGCCTTTGGTGTCTCTGAATGTTATTCCCCTGTTTTCTCCCCCTCTCTCCCGGTCTCCGCCAGCCTTTTTTCTCTCTCTTCTCCTCCCTTGCTTTTCCTTGTCTTGGTATCAGGAACCAGCCTCCCCTTCTGTGTCTGTCTGTCTCTCTCCCTCTCTTTCCCTAGGGCGCTCTCTCACTGGCTCTGTGTCCCCGTATCTCCCTGTCTTTGGGCAGACTCAGGAAATGAGGCAACATGAACGACACACACACCGTTCTATCAGCGACCAACCCCCCAGACACTCTCCCGCATATCTGACAGCTCAAATAAATATTAGTGTCATTATTGTAATTGAGTAGCACGACGTGAAATCATGAAATAAAGAAAATAGTAGGCTATTTCTGGTGTGTGTTCAGTGTGTCATGAATAATAACAATAGTAATAATATTAATGTATTATTATTCATATTTTTATTATTATGCTAAACTGGGTTGTCATATGGACAGGACAACAATAGAAATGTAATAGTGTGTGTAATGTGTGATATCATATCATTATAATGTGCAATAATAGACATGAAATGCATTGATCTGCCTATATCTACAGTATCTGTATCGTATTCAAGATTTTCTTCAATAAATATATACTGCTGTAAAACAGTGTTTTATTTGAATTGAGACAATCTCATGGTAATTCAGTTTCTGCGGGAGTTTCCATATTTAATGGCTCAGTGAGTAGGCTATTACATGGAGAAGTACGTGTTTGTCTATACATTTATGCATAACACCAGGGGTCTAAACATGAGTGCATGATCTACAGTATGTGGGTGTTAGTGAGAACAGAAGACAAGCTCTGTCCACTCTGTGTGGTTTGAATGAAAGGCAAGGACCAAGCTACACCCTCTTGTGGTAAAACAGGAAACCATCCAGAAGTCAGACAGATGGTAAAGGACCTGTTGGGCAACCCTTCAAAACAAAATACACAAATTATATCATGCTTACTCAAATTGAAGAAGACATTAGTTACATAAAAAAATGACATCCATGTCAATTGTAGATTATATGTTTGTTTAGTTTTTTTTTACATCCACTGATCTTTTCAATATCTATCACAATCAGATATTAAGCCTTCTTTTTGGAGCCATTTCAGTGCCCTCACCCAAGCTTGTCCCATTGCTAAATCTGATATTATAGCACAGACAGACAGAACATTTGGGAACTTCTCAGAATGAGGTCTAGAGTGTCTTGGGGAAGTAGGGAGAGTTGCAGGACAGGACAGAGGAGGTGTGTTATGCCAGGGAGAGCAATGGGTGGAAGCGGGTGAAGTCTATGTTGTTTAGAGGAAGTGAGGAGAGGCAGGTGTGTGTGTTGTATGTCTGAAGAGGAAGTAAGGATAATGAGACAGCGTGTGTGTGTGTGTGTTGTGTGAGGCACAGCAGGGGGTAAGAAGCACTCTTCATCGGGCTGGGAGCCGAGGGCCGGATCAGGGAGGTTGTTGGGCGATGTGGATTAAGTATGTATGTCACCCAGTCTCTCTCTCTCTCTCTCTCTCTCTCTCTCTCTCTCTCTCTCTCCTCTCTCTCTCTCTCTCTCTCTCTCTCTCTCTCTCTCTCTCTCTCTCTCTCTCTCTCTCTCTCTCTCTCTCTCTCGTTGGTCAGTGTAATGCTGATGTGTAGTGGCTGCAAACACAATCTCTGCCAGGAACAAGACGCATGTTGCAGGGACTCCAGATAATCCCGGATTATAAAGAGAAAGCCAGCCACGTCTCGAACACTGACAGCCCGCTTCCAGAAAAGCTAAACACCTTCTTCGCCTGCTTTGAAGAAAACAACACCGAACCGGTGACGTGTGCCCAGGCCGCTCACGAGGACTGTGTGCTCCCAATCTCTGTGGCCGATGTGAGTAAGACATTTAAGCGTTTTGGGCTGCAGGCCCAGAATGCATCCAAAGCTGCATCATCAGAGCATGTGCAGACCAGCTGGCTGTAGTGTTGACAGATTAATTCAATTTCCTACTACGCCTGTCTGTTGTTCAAGAAGTCCACCATCGCTCCTGTACCCAAGAAAGCGAAGGAACAGTGGCTTGCGAAAGTACTTATCCCCCTGGAATTTTTCCTATTTTGTTGCCTTACAACCTGAAATTAAAATGGATTTTTGGGGGGTTTGATTTGCACAACATGCCTACCACTTTGAAGATGCAAAATATGTTTTACTTTGTTATACTTTGCAGAGCCACCTTTTGCAGCAATTACAGCTGCAAGTCTCTTGGGGTACGTCTCTATAAGCTTGGCACATCTAGCCACTGGGATTTTTGCCCATTCCTCAAGGCAAAACTGCTCCAGCTTCTTCAAGTTGGATGGGTTCCGCTGGTGTACAGCAATCTTTAAGTCATACCACAGATTCTCAATTGGATTGAGGTCTGGGCTTGGACTAGGCCATTCCAAAACATTTAAATGTTTCCTCTTAAACCACTCGAGTGTTGCTTTAGCAGTATGCTTATGGTCATTGTCCTGCTGGAAGGTGAACCTCAGTCCCAGACTCAAATCTCTGGAAGACTCAAGAATTTCCCTGTATTTAGCGTCATCCACCATTCCTTCAATTCTGACCTGTTTCCCAGTCCCTGCCGATGAAAAACAGCCCCACAGCATGATGCCGCCACCACCATGCTTGGGGATGGTGTTCTTGGGGTGATAAGAGGTGTTTGGGTTTGCGCGAGACATAGTGTTTTCCTTGATGGCCAAAAAGCTCAATTTTAGTCTCATCTGAGCAGTGTACCTCCTTCCATATGGTTGGGTAGTCTCCCACATGCCTTTTGGCAAACACCAAACGTGTTTGCTTATTTTTTTCTTTAAGCAAAGTTTTTTTTTCTAGCCACTCTTCCATAAAGTCCAGCTCTGTGGAGTGTACGGCAACAAGTGGTCCTGTGGACAGATACCTCAATCTCTGTTGTGGAGCTTTGCAGCTCCTTCAGGGTTATCTTTGGTCTCTTTGTTGCCTCTCTGATTAATGTCCTCCTTGCCTGGTCTGTGAGTTTTGGTGGGCGGCCATCTCTTGGCAGGTTTGTTGTGGTGCCATATTCTTTCACATTTTTAATAATGGATTTAATGGTGCTCCGTGGGATGTTTAAAGTTTCTGCTATTTTTTTTTAGAACCCAACCCTGATCTGTACTTCTACACAACTTTTGTTTGGAGAGCTCCTTGGTCTTCATTGTGCTACTTGCTTGGTGGTGCTACTTGCTTAGTGGTGTTGCAGACTCTTGGGGCCTTTCAGAACAGGTGTATATATACTGAGATCATGTGACAGATCATGTGACACTTAGATTGCACAAAGGTGGACTTTATTTACTAATTATGTGACTTCTGAAGGTAATTGGAGGCTTTATAGCAAAAGGGGTGAATACATATGCACGCACCACTTTTCCGTTTGGAATTTTTTTATTAAACAAGTATTTATTTGGACTATTTTGTGTATGTCCATTACATGAAATCCAAATAAAAATCCATTTAAATTACAGGTTGTAATGCAACAAAATAGGAAAAATGCCAAGGGGGATGAATACTTTTGCAAGGCACTGTAACTGAACTTAATGATTATCGCACTGTAGCGCTCACTTCTGTCTTCATGAAGTGCTTTGAGAGGCTAGGTAGTGTTCAACAAAATGAAGTAGCTGATTGTGGCGAGAGCATGCCCCCATCCACAGGCCGCAGTGGAGAGAGTCAAAAGTTTTAAGTTCCTCGGCGCGCACACTGAGGACCTGAAATGGTCCCTTGACCACCGACAGTGTGGTGAAGAAGGCGCAACAACGCATCTTGAAGCTCAGAAGGCTGAATGTAACGATGTGCGCTGAGCGTCAGGAAGCAAGTTCAGGGAGTGAGTGTGTTAATAAATAAACACACCATAATACAAAACAAGAAACACAAACAACGCACAGACATGACACAGGAACAGAAACAATAACACCTGGGGAAGGAACCAAAGGGAGTGACATATATAGGGAAGGTAATCAGGGAGGTGATGGAGTCCAGATGAGTCTGATGACGCGCAGGTGCGCCATATGGTGACAGGTGTGCGCCATAACGAGCAGCCTCATGACCTAGAGGCTGGAGAGGGAGCACACGTGACACAGAAGAAATTGGGCTTGGTCGCTAAGACTCTCACAAACTTCTACAGATGCACCATTGACCAGCCAGGCTGTTCAAGATTGATGTGGAAATTGGACGTCTATACATGTCCTGAGGACGTCGGGAAATGCCTTCAAAACTGGCCACTAGGTGCAACACTGAGCACTATTAACATCAACTAGGCTTGGGTTTTGCTAGGGTGCAGTGGATGAGTGTAATCCCATGACTCTGGATCAGAAGGTTGTGTGTTCAATTCTAGTTGTGGACACTGTTTTTTCATTTGTGATTTTAACCCTATCCCAAACCTTAACCCTTAACTTAACCATTCGGAAGGAGTGCCTAACATAACTCATAACTTGACGTTTGGAGAAATGGAACAAAACAGAGCAGCAGGAGCAACAAAACACATTGAAATTTGACGTTTGGAGCAACTTCAAATTTTGGACATTTGTGAAACGTGGATGAACATCTAATTCTGCAGTGAGACTGTGAGAATTTGTTGTCATTGAGAGCATCCTGTCGGGCTGTATCACCGCCTGTTAAGGCAATTGCACCGTCGCCAACCACAAGGGACACTGCCTGCCCTCCAGGACATCTACAGCACCCGGTGTCACATGAAGGCCAAGAAGATCATCAAGTACCTCAGCCACCCGATCTACGGCCTGTTCACCCTGCTACCATCTAGAAGGCGGAGAAAGTACAGGTGCATCAAAGCTGGGACAGAGAGACTGATAAACAGCTTCTATTCCCAGGCCATCAGACCGTTAAACAGTCACCACTAGATGGCCTCCACCCAGTACTCTGCCCTTTGCCCAGTACCCTACTCTGCTCCTCTGTCACTGTCACTAGCCGGCTACCACCAGGTGCCCTACTCTGCCCCTCTGTCACTGTCACTAGCCGGCTACCACCAGGTGCCCTACTCTGCCCCTCTGTCACTGTCACCAGCCGGCTACCACCGGGTGCCCTACTCTGCCCCTCTGTCACTGTCACTAGCCGGCTACCACCGGGTGCTCTACTCTGCCCCTCTGTCACTGTCACTAGCTGGCTACCACCGGGTGCCCTACTCTGCCCCTCTGTCACTGTCACTAGCCGGCTACCACCAGGTGCCCTACTCTGCCCCTCTGTCACTGTCACCAGCCGGCTACCACCGGGTGCCCTACTCTGCCCCTCTGTCACTGTCACTAGCCGGCTACCACCAGGTGCTCTACTCTGTCCCTCTGTCACTGTCACTAGCCAGCTACCACCAGGTGCCCTACTCTGCACCTCTGTCACTGTCACTAGCCGGCTACCACCAGGTGCTCTACTCTGCACCTTAGGGACTGCTGCCCTATGTACATAGTCATTGAACACTGGTCATTTTAATAATGTTTACATACTATTTACGCTGATCATCCAAAACATTAAGAACACCTGCTCTTTCTATGACACAGGCTGACCAGGTGAATCTTTATTGATGTCACTTGTTAAATCCACTTCAATCAGTGTAGATGAAGGGGAGGAGACAGGTTAAAGAAGGATTTTTAGTCCTTGAGACAATTGAGACATGGATTGTGTTTGTGTGCCATTCAGAGGGTGAATGGGTAGTACCAAATATTTAAGTGCCTTTGAACAGGGTATGGTAGTAGGTGCCAGGCACACCGGTTTGTGTCAAGAACTGCAACGCTGCTGGTTTTTTTTTCTTCATATTTTCTTTTTCTCTTGACACATTGTAGTCAATACCCCAACGAATTGAGGCTGTTCTGAGGGCAAAAGGGGGTGCAACTAAATATTAGGAAGCTGTTCCTAATGTTTGCTATAATCAGTGTATATACAGTATGTACCTCTGTACTAAACGTTTGATGATTTTGTGCTTGTGGACATTTATTGCATTGATTTATAGGAACTAGGAGCATAAGAATTTCACTGCACCCGCCATAACATCTGATACACTGTGTACGCTACCAATAAAAATAGATTTGATGAACAAGCTGCTTTACTCAAAGCTTCACTGCCTCACGCTAACATGGCCGCTCCAATCTGCCTGACCCTCCCTACCCCAACCTCCTCCCTCCCTCTCAGTACATCTCTGTCTCTCTGTTTCACTGTATATATCTCTCTATTTGTCTCTCTGTCTATCTGTCTCTCGGTCTGTCATCCATCTGCCCGGCTCTCTCCTCTCACACCCTCCCTCTTCCCCTCTCTCTATGTTTCTGTCTGCCTTTCTGTCTATCTGTCTCTCGGTCTGTCTGTCCATCTGCCCGGCTCCCTCCTCTCACACCCTCCCTCTTCCCCTCTCTCTCATGTTTTAGGACTCATTCGGTCACTTACACATTTATTCAGTCATATGGCGAACACTTTAAAGTCAGGTTCATGGTGAAGTTGTTCTGTCTTTTTATGTTATTATTCAATAGGAGCATTTTCCAAAAAGACATAGACAGTGTGTGTGTGTGTGTGTGTGTGTGTGTGTGTGTGTGTGTGTGTGTGTGTGTGTGTGTGTGTGTGTGTGTGTGTGTGTGTGTGTGTGTGTGTGTGTGTGTGTGTGTGTGTGTTGGTTACCCAGCATGTATGGTGCTAAGTGCACACATTACCCCTAAGAGACAGCAGCCATGATGCCTTGGGCCTCTTTGCCACCAGTTACAAACATGACTTTTCTTTTGCTAAACGAGAGCTAGCATGTTGTTGCCAATGTAAAACGTTGTTATTGAGGCCATAAGAACACACATCATATCCAGTGCAGGAAGTGAGCCTGAGCCTCCTCATGATGGCTTGTGTTTGAACCACGACAAAGGGAGGAGGTACATAAACGCAAATCTGGGAAACTTTGTGAAGTGGAGCATTAACTGTTCCCCAGTAAGCACCCCTGCTGCGGAACGCAGTGCCATAATTGGTCACGTCGAATAAAACGACACAATAAATATACAACTGTCATAAAAATAGCACAGGATGCTTTCAAAGCCCCATCCACTACTCTTCACTATCAGAATGGAGCCCAGCTGTGTACTTTGTGTCTGTCTCTGCCATCCTAGAGAGACATGTATGCAAAGTGAAGCCTGGCGCTGAAAGAGCTCTATCACTACCAGGTGCAGCCAGAAGAGAATGGAGTGGGCTCCAAAGAGAGGATATTTGGCACCAGGTGTATTTCTACAGTACAGTACGTGCAAAGGTGCAGCTCAATGATAATAACGTCTGACAAAAACAACTGTGGGTCCTCTTTCAAGGCCCCTTCCCTTGGACGACAAAGAACAAACAGAAGTGAAAACCAGACAACAGTGTGGGGGAACTGCGAATGAAGGAATGTAAGACAGGAAGGACGCAGCGTAAGGAACGAGGGGGAGGAAAATAAAACGTATAGTCAGGGAGGGGGAGGTTGGTAATGCACAGAGAGTGAAAGACATAAATGGGGGGAAGACACAAAGAGATGGAGAGAATCTAGAAGGACATATTGATTTTGTGGCTATAAAGTGGTTGTGGTACCAGCCTGGTATTCACATCACTCCCTGTCCCCATCCCACCCCTAGGAGCTTCCCTGATGGTTTTGTACCCCTGCCATTCTATGAACAAGTCCTTCATGATGTGTTGGCAAGATGCTCCTGGACTGGGCTACAGATTAGCCCACCCCTAAAGATACCGCTGTCCTTTGAAGGGGAATAGCCTTGGCTGCCCACCACCATCTGTGGGGCTGACACACATGCATTAGCACCCACACACGCATGAACATGTCATGCATGCACACACACTTTTCCCCCATTGGCCAGCTTGCACCAGGGCTATATTTCTCCCTGTAACTCCCAGGCCAGAGTTGACCTTCCTCCAGTAGAGATGGACAGACTCAGACGTGTTTGACCTTAATGAAGCCCTATCTCCCGCTCTTCCTTTCTCCCTCTCTAATTGACTCAAACCCTGCCTCTTTCTCCCCCACTGTCTTTTTTACCTGTAAAATGTAAAATAACATGACTATTCTGTCCATTTCAACATTATGAATCATATCAGAGAACTGCCTTTTCTCTTTCTTTCTCCTCCTCTCCTTCTCTCTGTTTCTCTACCCCGTTCGCCCTTCCATCCCTCCCTCCCCCGCTCTACCCCCTCTAAATCTCATTTACTCCCTTGGAAGTAGTCAGAAAAAAGAGTGGAGTACAAAACGACCTTCTCTTCCCCGAAGCAAAAGCATCTTCTTATTGTGGAGGTCACTGTCTCTGTGCAGCCCTGAGCTCTGAACACTACTATGCTTGTTTTAATGATGCACAGGAGCAGAGAGAGAAAGAGAGATAGAGTGGTAGAGAGAGGGTGAGAGCGAGAGAGATTTCGCTGCTACCAACTCACTGCTAACCCCCTGACCCCCACCCCCCTCCTCCCACCTCCCCTCCCCCTCAAAGAAAGTGCTCCTCTTGTTCCACATTCATTTTGAGAGGTTGTTCTAAGCGATACAACCTCTCAGCAATATTATTTATTACTTCTCCCTCAACCCACACTGAGACCTGGGTTGCTATGCTACAATAATCCAACCTCTCATCTTTCCTCCTCCTCTTCTCCTCTCTTCTCCACATTTACTTATTTCTTTCCTTACCAACCTATAGTGCCCTGGGGAAGGACAGGAAAGGATTAAACCCATAGTGCCCTAGGGAAGGACAGGAAAGGGTTAAATCCATAGTGCCCTGGGGAAGTACAGGAAAGGGTTAAACCCATAGTGCCCTGGGGAAGGACAGGAAAGGGTTAAATCCTATAATCTCTCTCTCTCTCTCTCTCTCTCTCTCTCTCTCTCTCTCTCTCTCTCTCTCTCTCTCTCTCTCTCTCTCTCCCTCCCTCCCTCCCTCCCTCCCTCCCTCTCTTTAATGACCTCATGCAGTTCACGACCCTGTTTGATTTGACCTCACGACCCCATCTTGCACCAAAACAAATTACATTTGACCCCTGCGTAAGAAGTTAGGTTTAGCCACGAGAGTCATATCATATATCTATCAATCTCTTTTAGTTTTCTATTCCTGAATATCAAGTTCCATGTCGGGTAGTTCTTTTCATTTTAAAATCTTTTCTAGTAGTTTTATGATCACAAAGGGAAATGGGGCAATTTAGTCACTGACATAACAAACAACCCAGAGAGTTCGTAATGGCTAAAGTAAAAACGTTATAATTATTTTACTGGCATTTGCCAGGGAAAGATCTGCTCTTCATGAGGTCTGTTACACAAACACTGGGACATTAATGGTTTCCCCATAGGCTGATAACCCAACAGAAAAAATCCAATACAATACACTCTGTCTCTAACAGACAAAATTCCCTGTTACATCATAGCTGCCCCTTGCAGTGTGTTTCTCTTTTTCTCCATCTCTTCCTCCCTCCCACCCTCCCTCTCCCTCTGTTATGGCCTTGTCTCCGGGGAAACGCTCGTTTTTGTCAAAATCACCTTGGAGATTGTGGACCTGCGCTGATGGCAGAGCTGAGAAGAGGAGAGGAAAGAGGGGGATGAGGAGCGGAATATGAGAGAAAGGGGGGATCAAAGCTTGTCTGGCTCAGCCCAGACTAATGTGAGGGGACAGCCTTAGCTATCTGTTAACCAAACTCACGCTGGCGACGCCAGGAAGAGAGGGAAGGAGAGAATAGAGGGATAAAATTCTCTCCTTTACAGCGCTGCGTTCTCCCGCCTTCTCTGACAGCAGTTGGAGGCGCATGGGCCTTGATGTCACATCCTGTAGGTGTTTAAGCCGCTTACTTACACAAGATAGAGAAAGAGAGAGCGGGAAAGAGAGAAAGAGATATGTAGGATGCAGGGGTGGGGGGTCATGGTGGTAGGAGGATCAGGATGTAATATGTTTTTGATTGTATGTTTGTCTTGCTGTTGAATATATAAAGATGTTAGCTAGTTGTATGGCATGTGTGAAGTTTGAGGGTATGATGTATGCGAGGGGAAAAAGTCCAGGGGATAATTGGACCCTGTCTGTACATTTCAGTGTGTACGTGTGTATGCTGTCTCCCCGGGCCAGGATAGAAGGAAAGGGTTCAAATATTCCCAGATTCCGGGCGCACGGAGAGGCATGATGGGAAGGCATGGGATGCACTGGCTGGGAGATGGCTTTCAGTGTGTAGGGCTGTTGCGGTGACCGTATTACCGCCACACTGGCAGTCATGAGTCATGACCGCAGTAACATTCCATGTGAACGTTGAGTCACGGTAATCTTTGGTAGTCCCCAACTCACTAACGACCATCAGGTCCTAATGGCCTGGTACTCAGGGCTCTATTGTCTCTCTAACCACTTTGACATCAATACAAATTCAATTGTAAATCTCATCAAAACTTGTTATCAAAATAGTATTGTGCTTTTAAAACTCACCTCACTATGATTGAACAATTGGAAGAAAGAAGTTCAACAAGTTGAAACTGACTAAAAAACATGATCGTTGTGCATGCTGAAGCCTAACACAACTAAATGGACAGCGCTTTCTAAGGTGATGATACATTCAAAACAATCATATGCATTGAGCCCTAGAAAAAAACCTAAATTAAAATAATGATTGTGCGGTTAAAACTCAGCAACAACAAAAAAACATCCCTTTTTCAGGACCCGTCATTCAAAGATAATTCTTAAAAATCCAAATAACTTCACAGATCTTCGTTGTAAAGGGTTTAAACACTGTTTCCCATGCTTGTTCAATGAACCATAAACAATTAATGAACATGCACCTGTGGAACGGTCGTTAAGACACTAACAGCTTACAGACGGTAGGCAATTAAGGTCACAGTTATGAAAACTTAGGACACTAAAGAGGCCTTTCTACTGACTCTGAAGAACACCAAAAGAAATATGCCCCGGGTCCCTGCTCATCTGCGTGAATGTGCCTTAGGCATGCTGCAAGGAGGCATGAGGACTGCAGATGTTGCCAGGGAAATAAATTGCAATGTTCGTACTGTGAGAAGCCTAAGACAGCACTACAGGGAGACAGGACAGACAGCTGATCGTCCTCGCAGTGGCAGACCACGTGTAACAACACCTGCACAGGATCGGTACATCCAAACACCACAGGTACAGGATGGAAACAACATCTGCCCGAGTTACACCAGGAATGTACAATCCCTCCATCAGTGATCAGACTGTCCGCAATAGGCTGAGAGAGGCTGGACTGAGGTCTTGTAGGCCTGTTGTAAGGCAGGTCCTCACCAGACATCACCGGCAACAATGTCGCCTATGGGCACAAACCCACCGTCGCTGGATCAGACAGGACTGGCAAAAAGTGCTCTTCACTGACGAGTCGCGGTTTTGTGTCACCAGGGGTGAGGGTCGGATTCGCGTTTATCGTCGAAGGAATGAGCATTACACCGAGGCCTGTACTCTGGAGCGGGATCGATTTGGAGGTGGAGGGCCCATCATGGTCTGGGGCTGTGTGTCACAGCATCATCAGACTGAGCTTGTTGTCATTGCAGGTGTCATGTCTTTGGCATCATTAAAAGTGAAGACTGTTATTTTATCAAATCAATTCTCTGCAATTATTATTACGTGATTAAACTAATCATGTAAATGTAATTAACTAGGAAGTCGGGGCATCAAGGAAAATCTTCAGATTACAAAGTTAGAATTTTCCTAATATAACTCTTCAGATATTTTAATATCTGATCAATTAGTCTTCTATTTAATGAATTATTCTTTACCTCACGTTAGTCTCATTCCAACCGTTGTAAATTGTTGGTTATCTGCACGAACCCAGCCTTCACTCTGAATCATCCATACATCAATTGGCTTAATCATTTATTTACTAACTAACTAAATAATCACAGAAATGCATAAACAAACAAACAGTAGATATGGTTACAAGGAAATGATAGGGGAGGTTCCCTAGTGGGCTGAGCCAATATGACGGCTTGATGGACAAAGGTAAATGGGTGTGGACTGATCGAGAGTGGGAAAGACCAGAGGGATCACTTCCCACAGTACTACTATAATTATATTAATTGAAATGCTAATCCTTTGCACATGAAGGCTCACTCATTTGGGAATAATTAGCATCAATATATATATTTACGCCCATGTGTCATGATCTTTTCTGTTGGAATCCGGTCCGTCTGCTGGAGAGTCAGTTCATCCGTATCTCTTTATCTCTCTGCTTCCCTGAAGATCAAAGTCTTTCGTTTTTAGAATGTATATTTCAGGGTACCATTCAGAAATGTTCTCATAGAATAGATGTTTCGGCGGTTGTCGGTAATTGCATCCCAGGTTTACATCATTTCTAGCTGCAGACTAGTAATTAGTATCAAGATTTGCTCTTATTCTGTAGGGATCGATAGTCTCAGAGTTTAACCTCTTAGGGCTAGGGGGCAGTATTTACACCTCCGGATAAAAAACGTACCCGATTTAATCTGGTTACTACTCCTACCCAGTAACTAGAATATTCATATACTTATTAGATATGGATAGAAAACACCCTAAAGTTTCTAAAACTGTTTGAATGGTGTCTGTGAGTATAACAGAACTCATATGGCAGGCAAAAACCTGAGAGATTCCTTTACAGGAAGTGGCCTGTCTGACCATTTATTGGCTTTCTTTCTCTTTCCAAAACAAAGGATCTCTGCGGTAACGTGACACTTCCCACGGCTCCCATAGGCTCTCAGAGCCCGGGAAAAAGCTGAATGTCGTCATTCCAGCCCCAGGCTGAAACACATTATTGCCTTTGTCAAGTGGCCGATCAGGGGACAGTGGGCTTAGGCGCGTGCACTGGTCGCCCCCGTCTTTCTTTTTTTTCCTCTATTTACCGAAACGCAGATTCCCGGTCGGAATATTATCGCTTTTTTCCGAGATAAATTGCATAAAAATTGATTTTAAACAGCGGTTGACATGCTTCGAAGTACGGTAATGGAATATTTAGAATTTTTTTGTCACGAAATGCGCCATGCTCGTAACCCTGATTTACCATTTCGGATAGTTTCTTGAACGCACGAACAAAACGCCGCTGTTTGGATATAACGATGGATTATTTGGGACCAAACCAACATTTGTTATTGAAGTAGAAGTCCTGGGAGTGCATTCTGACGAAGAACATCAAAGGTAATCAAACTTTTGTAATAGTAAATCTGATTTTGGTGAAGGCTAAACTTGCTGGGTGTCTAAATAGCTAGCCCGTGATGGCTGGGCTATGTACTTAGAATATTGCAAAATGTGCTTTCACCAAAAAGCTATTTTAAAATCGGACATATCGAGTGCATAGAGGAGTTCTGTATCTATAATTCTTAAAACAATTGTTATGCTTTTTGTGAACGTTTATCGTGAGTAATTTAGTAAATTGTTAGTAAATTCCCCGGAAGTTTGCGGGGGGTATGCTAGTTCTGAACGTCACATGCTAGTGTAAAAAGCTGGGTTTTGATATAAATATGAACTTGATTGAACAAAACATGCATGTATTGTATAACATAATGTCCTAGGGTTGTCATCTGATGAAGATCATCAAAGGTTAGTACTACATTTAGCTGTGGTTTGGGTTTATGTGACATTATATGCTAGTTTGAAAAATGGGTGTCTGATTATTTCTGGCTGGGTACTCTGCTGACATAATCTAATGTTTTGCTTTCGTTGTAAAGCCTTTTTGAAATCGGACAGTGTGGTTAGATAAAGGAGAGTCTTGTCTTTAAAATGGTGTAAAATAGTCATATGTTTGAGAAATTGAAGTAATAGCATTTCTAAGGTATTTGAATATCGCGCCACGGGATTAGACTGGCTGTTGCGTAGGTGGGACGATTTGGTGCCACCTACCCTAGAGAGGTTAACCATTTCCAGCTGTGTAGCCAGTTCTCCACGTGGTATGATTAGGAATTCAATAACTATTCGCAATCACTGCTCACGCTGTGGGTTTGCTTAGTCTAAACTATTCACAATCACAGTTCACGCTGTGGGTTTGCTTAGTCTAAACTATTTACAATCACAGCTCACGCTGTGGGTTTGCTCAGTCTTGGTTCTCAAACCTGTGCCACCTCAGCTGACACCTAGGTATGCGTGGTCTGAAGAGGTTTCCTCAGGATGGGGTTTTATTCGTAACAATAAAAAAGGCGGTTCTATGACACCTGATCATGTCTGTGCTCATGGGGGCGGGCCAATGACTTAGTTAAACTTTCAAGGAAATACAATTCTCTCACATTAAAGGTTTAACATCACATTACATCATTTTACAGAGTTTCATCTTTACTCATTCATTTTATACAAGAATTAGATGCAAACCCCATAATTGAGAAATGTACACATTAAGATATATAGTTATGTGTGTTTTCTGTCCTCTCTGAGGTCACCAAACGAAACACACTCGTCATACCTGTCCCTTAAGTGTCCACGAACCATTCCCACCTTCTAACAAGTGGACATTTTGTTACATATTCTCATTTTGGGGATTTAGGTGTTTGCCATGTGAAATAATTTGTTCTCTCTGTTTCTCTCTTTCTGCATGGCCAGGGGAAGAGAGTCTCCACCAGGAATTTACGACCTGAGATAACAGAACCTGGGTGTAGGAGAGAGTGGGAAGCCATGATCTATACCCAGAAAGGGCCACGTCATTATACAGGCAATCTCAACGCTGTGCATTACAGGGAAGACATCCTCCTCCCTCATGTGGTACCCTTCCTGCAGGCTCATCCTGACATGACCCTCCAGCATCACATTGCCACCAGCCATACTGCTCGTTCTGTGCGTGATTTCCTGCAAGACAGGAATGTCAGTATTCTGCCATGGCCAGTGAAGAGCCCGGATCTCAATCCCATTGAGCACGTCTGGGACCTGTTGGATCGGAGGGTGAGTGCTAGGGCCATTCCCCTCAGAAATGTCCGGGAACTTGCAGGTGCCTTGGTGGAAGAGTGGGGTAACATCTCACAGCAAGAACTGGCAAATCTGGTGCAGTCCATGAGGAGGAGATGCATTGCAGTACTTAATGCAGCTGGTGGCCACACCAGATACTGACTGTTACTTTTGATTCCCCCCCCCCCCCCCCCCCTTTGTTCAGGGACACATTATTCAATTTCTGTTAGTCACATGTCTGTGGAACTTGTTCAGTTTATGTCTCAGTTGTTGAATCTTGTTATGTTCATACAAATATTTACACATGTTAAGTTTGATGAAAATAAACACAGTTGACAGTGAGAGCACCTTTCTTTTTTTGCTGAGTTTATAATACATAGCCTACTACTTATTGCGCACAGCAGAAAAACATTAGAAAAAAATACATATTTAGATGTCTTTGGTACATAGTTGGTTAAGCCCATACTCCAAAATTAAACAAATTATAGTAATCGCATTTGAGTGTGTAATGTATTATTATGCCTACTGGATAGACTGGTTACCTAATGCTACGCTCCAAAACTTTCTACCCATGAGTCTGGGAGAGAACTTATATCCCTAGGTGATGCTGTTGGCTCATTGATTGTGCAGGGCGGCTTACAGTAGCCTACAATTACAGTGCAATTGTATTAGATTTTGAATAGCCATAGTATAGGCCAATTTTATATGTAATGGGCTACAGAATATCTCACTTGTATTTTACCCCCTTTTTCAATCTTGTCTCATCACTGCAACTCCCCAACAGGCTCTGGAGAGGCGAAGGTGGAGTCATGCATCCACCGAAACATGACCCTCCTAACCACGCTCCTTAACACCCGCCAGCTTAACCCAGAAGCACCAACGTGTCGGAGGAAACACCGTTCAAATGGGGTCAGCCCGAAGGCCTCAGGCCCGCCACAAGGAGAGCGAAGAGCCAAGTAAAGCCCCACCGGCCTAACCTTGACTACGCTGGGCCAATTGTGCACCGTCCTATTTGACTCCTGTCCACGGCCGGTTGTGGCACAGCCCGGGAAATCAACCTGGGTCTGTAGTAATGCCTTTAGCACTGCATTCAGATGAAGTGCCTTAGACCGCTGTGCCACTCGTTAGGATTTCACTTGGTTTCGCAAATGAAGCACTGGGTAACTGCAGGAACAGAATTGGCTTACAGAGTTTGGGCGGAATATCACTTGTCGCGCATTGAGAGGCTGCATGCTCCTCAAACATGGAGTAAAATAAGTGGAGTAGCCTACCTAGCATGATTGAAAAATGAACCCGGTTGAAAGCGGCCTCCATTCAATATATTTTTTTCCCTGCCCCTGTTCCTGCCCATTTGATAATGGACCATTCTAAATCAAAACTAATTTGACAAATTAATAAAGATTACATTAAGAATAGTCTGATGGGTAAAAATAAACTATATATACAAAAGTATGTGGACACCCCTTCAAATTAGTGGATTCGGCTATTTCAGCCACACCCGTTGCTGACAGGTGTATACAATTGAGAACACAGCCAGGCAATCTCCATAGACAAACATTGGCAGTAGAATAGCCTGACTGATGAGCTCAGTGACTTTCAAATGTGAACTGTCATAGAATGTCACCTTTCCATCAAGTCAGATCGTCATATTTCTGCCCTGTTTGAGCTGCCATGGTCAACTGTAAGTGCTGTTATTGTGAAGTGGAAATGTCTAGGAGCAACAACGGCTCAGCCACGAAGTGGTAGGCCACACAAGCTCACAGAACGGGACCACCAAGTGCAGAAACACGTAAAAAATTGTTTGTCCTTACTACCGCAACATTAGCATGGAGAACTGTTTGTCGGGAGCTTCATGAAATGGGTTTCTATGGCCGAGCAGCCACACACAAGCCTATCATCACCATGCGCATTTCCAAGGGTCGGCTAGAGTGGTGTAAAGTTTGCCACCATTGGACTGGAGCAGTGAAAACGTATTCTCTGGAGTGTGTTTGGCAGTCCAAAGGACCAATATGGGTTTGGGGGATGCCAGGAGAATGCTACATGCCCAAATGCAAATGCCAACTGTAAGGTTTGGTGGAGAAGGAATAATGGTCTGAGGCTGTTTTTCATGGTCCGTTACTGTGGGCACCTTCGTTCCAGTGAAGGGAAATCTTCACGCTACAGCATACAATGACATTCTAGACAATTCTGTACTTCCAACTTTGTGGCAACAGGTTGGGGTAGGCCCTTTCCTGTTTCAGCATGACAATGCCCCCGTGCACAAAGCGAGGCCCATACAGAAATGGTTTGTCGAGATTGGTGTGGAAGAACTTGACTGGCCTGCACAGAGCCCTGACCTCAAACACATTGAAAATCTTTGGGATGAATTGGAACGCCAACTGCAAGCCAGGCCTAATCGCCTCACTAATGCTCTTGTGGCTGAATGGAAGCAAGTCCCCACAGAAATGGGAAAGCCTTCCCAGAAGACTGGAGGCTGTTATAGCAGCAAAGGGGGGACCAACACCATATTAATGTCCATGATTTGGGGATGAGATATTAGGCGAGCAGGTGTCCTTATACTTTTGGTCATGTATTGTATGATCACTTGATGAGGGAACAGTGGGTGCAGCCTTAAGCAGAGCACAAGCTTTTTCTGCGACTTTCTCAAATCATCAATAGCCTATATTTGCATCATGAAGCCCATAAATGTTTTGATTTCTAAGGCATTTTAAGGTCTGTATCATTCACAACTAAAATTGCCAAATAACTCTAAATCTAGCGTAAAGGACCTGTTTCAAATAATTACTTTTATGCTCAACATAGCCACTTCATATGCACACTCACTCCAGAATGGGAAACATATCCTTTCTATTTTATTCAGCTAAGTTCAATTCTTCTTACTATAAAACCATATAATATAAAATAATGGCATGTGACTTATATGCATATCTTGTCCACTAAATGAACAAGCTTACAGCATATGACATGGCATAGCCAGATAACAGAGTAGGCAAACTCATATTCTGTTCTTTCTAAAATAGATTTTCTTCAAAACAAAATAGTTTTTTAGACCTGACTAAAATAAATAATGGATTTATTGTGATGGTCTACATTAAATTAAATTTGATTTATTTGACTTTTTTTAAATGTAGACGTTCCAGCGGCTTGTATGCGTGGAATCCTGGAGATGCTAAACGTGTTACAGTGAGACCGGCAGTCTTTTGCATGACAATAAGCGTGCATGTATGTGAGAGCTGCTAATGACTTACACAAGCTACTAGCTCTCACAGTCTCACGTCAGAATTAGACGTTCATCCATGTTTCTCAAACGTAACATTTCATAGTTGTTCCAAACGTAAAAAGTGTTTAAGGTTACGCATGAACTCCACATTTTTTTAAGGTTAGGGTTAAGTATTATCTCTGAATTATTAAGGCATTAACTCTGAATGTTTTTTATTTTACTAGGAAAGTCTGTTAAAACTTGTTATGGCTAGGGGTTTCGCTAGCGGAACCTTTCCACAACATCCGTTGAAATTGCAGAGCGTGAAATACATTTTTTTTAAATTAAAAATATTTAACTTTCATACATTCACAAGTGCAATACACCAAATTAAAGCCTAACTTCTTGTTAATCTAGCCACCGTGTCAGATTTCAAAAAGGCTTTACAGCGAAAGCAAACCATGCAATTATCTGAGGACAGCACCCCATCAAACAAACACATGACATTCATAATTCAACCCGCCAGGCGTGACATAAAACTCCGAAATAACGATATAATTCATGCCTTACCTTTGAAGATCTTCTTCTGTTGGCACTCCAATATGTCCCATAAGCATCATAAATGGTCCTTTTGTTCGATAAATTTCGTTGTTATATCTCCAAAATGTCCATTTATTTGGCGCGTTTTATTCAGAAAAACACCAGTTCCAATTCGCGCAGCATGACTACAAAATATCTAATAAGTTACATGTAATCTTGATCCAAACATTTCAAACAACTTTCCTAATACAACTTTAGGTATTTTTTAACGTAAATAATCAATAAAACTTAAGACGGGATAAACTGTGTTCATTACAGGACGAAAACAAAGTTGAGCGAGCTTTCAGGTCGTGTGCCCCAACCACAACAGTACACTAGACTCAACCCTCGTTCTGAACAGCAATACTTCTTCATTACTCAAAAGAAAAACATCAACCAATTTCTAAAGACTGCTGACATCCAGTGGAAGTGATAGGAACTGCAAGCAAGTGCCTTAGACATCTAGATCCACATAGAAAACCCATTGAAAACACTGTCACCTCAAAAAAAACATTTCCTGGATGGTTTGTCCCCGGGGTTTCGCCTGCCAAATAAGTTCTGTTATACAGACATAATTTTAACAGTTTTAGAAACTTCAGAGTGTTTTCTATCCAATTCTACTAATTATATGCATATTCTAGCTTCTAGGCCTGAGTAGCAGGCAGTTTACTTTGGGCACACTTTTCATCCGGATGTGAAAATACCACCCCCTATCCCAAACAGGTTTAAAGAACAAATTCTTATTTACAGTAACGGCCTACCTCGGCCAAACCCTAACCTGGACCTGGACGATGCTGGGCCAATTGTGCACCGCCCTATGGGACTCCCAATCTAGGCCGGTTGTGATACAGCCTGGAATCAAACAAGAGAATTGAACCAGGGTCTGTAGTGACGCCTCTAGCAGTGAGAATATAAAAAACTAATTTGTATTGCTGGATTTGAACATGAAACCTTTGGAATCAGAGGCAGATGCTTACACCCATCCACCATGCTTTAGCAAAACCAAAACCTACCTGAAGGTAACAGCGCTCACTGTTGCCCCTAGTGGCCAGTTTCCACGTCTCCCAACATTGGATGTCGAATACTGCATGAACAAAAAGGACTCACACTAAACACACACAGTCTCTCTTTTTCGTTTGGTAAACTAGTCTTTCTGTCCTTTCAGCAACCTCTTGTTGATGAACACTGGGAAAGCCCCCCCAGGTGACTGGCTCTGTTTGTCCTTCCCCTCCTCCACCTATCCTCTCCTGTCCTCCTCTCCTTCACCCCCCCCCCCCCCCCCCTCCCCCCCTACCGCTCTGACGGTCATCTTCGCCTGACCAGTTCTTCTAATTTGGTTTCTAATTTTCTCTGTACCTCATCCCCTCTCCTTTCAGCTGGCTGTGGTGGGAGTAGGCCTATAACCTAGCCCAGCCCGGGGGGGGGGGGGGGTGTGTGTGTGTGTGTGTGTGTGTGTGTGTGTGTGTGTGTGTGTGTGTGTGTGTGTGTGTGTGTGTGTGTGTGTGTGTGTAAATTCCCTTAAAGTACTCAGGGTTTTTGGTTGTGCTTTCCTAACAATGGTGTTTTAACACTGATGGTTCTTTGGGAAAATGCACGCACACAAATACTGAGAAGCCAACACACCCAATACTAAGTCAGACTGAGTGTGTGTGTGTGTGTGTGTGTGTGTGTGTGTGTGTGTGTGTGTGTGTGTGTGTGTGTGTGTGTGTGTGTGTGTGTGTGTGTGTGTGTGTGTGTGTGTGTGGCAGGCTTGCATTTGGATGTGTTTGTGTGCATTCACGCATGTCTCCGTGCGTGCGTTGTGGGTGTCGTTTAAGAAAGCAGCAGATAGATAGACACAAACACACAGTGATTAAACAGACTTAAACAGACTTAGAGCGAGAGAGGGAGAGAGCTAGATAGATAGATAGAGAGAGAGAGAGAGAGAGAGAGAGAGAGAGAGAGAGAGAGAGAGATAGAAGAGCGGGAAGAAATACTGAAAGGGGGGAAGAAACACTGAAGGGGAGGAAGAGTCAGAGAATTGACGGTAAATTGGAGGTCAGAGAGATAGATGGATAGAGAGAGAAAGAAAGAAAGATAAAATGGAGAGAGGGAGGGAGAGGGAGGGAGAAAGGGAGGGATATGGAGAGAGGGAGGGAGAGAGGGGGAAGAGAGTGGGGAGTCATGAGCTAACCCCTGCTTACCGAAGCCAGGAGAGGTATGGGGGGCAGGCTTGAGGAGGGAGATGGAACAAAGAGAAGGGGGAGTCAGAGAGCAACCAAGGACACTTGGCCTTGTCCCTGAAGAAATCAAAACATACAATATGTGTATATGCTATAATGTATACTATTGATGGCATATTATACAACATATGTTATATACTGTCTCTCTCTCTCCCTTTTTCTTCCTTCCCCAGCCTCTATGTCCAGATGGCCTCACTGCCCCTACACACACACTGCCCCCTACGAGCAAAGACTCCAACCACAGAGGGCTGAACCTGACCCCTCACACACACACACACTTCCCAAACCCATCTCCAGACCACAAACACTCACACGCATGCATGCATGCTTGTTTTGCTATCCTTGTGGGGACCAAACAACTGATTCCCATTCAAAATCCTATGTTCCCTAACTCCTAACCCTAAACCTAACCCTAAAATAGCATTTTTCCTTTTGGGAACCGGCGAAATGTCTGAATATTCCTTGTTTTACAATCCTTGTAAGGACTTCTAGATAGTTAAACAAACACATACACACACACACACACACACACACACACACACACACACACACACACACACACACACACACACACACACACACACACACACACACACACACACACACACACCACACACACACACACACACACACACACACACACACACACACACACCCAGGGCTAGACTATAGGCCTACTCCCACACAGCCAGCTGCAAGGAGAGGGGATGAGGTACAGAGAAAATTAGAAACCAAATTAGAGGAGCTGGTCAGGCGAAGATGAGAGGCAGAGGAGAGGGGGAATAAATGAGAGGAGGACAGGAGAGGATAGGGGGAGGAGGGGAAGGACAAGCAGAGCCAGTGACCTGGGGAGGGAGTGTCTAAGAGCTTTCCCAGCATGCATCAACAAGGAGGTTGCTGAGAAGACAGAAAGACTAGTTTACAAAATGAAAAACAGAAACTATGTGTGATTGTGTTTTAATGGGAGTCCTTCAGAATAGCCTTTTGTACAGGCAGGTCACCCGTGATGCAAGACAGTATTCAACATCCATTCATGTCTGAGTTTGTTGGGAGATGAAGTGGAAAACACTAGTGGCTACAGTGAGCGCTTCAAGTAGGTTTCATTATTATTATCATTATTATTATTATAGATCAGCTTTAATATTGCAGATAGATTGTAGCTTATATATATATACTACTGTTCAAAAGTTTGGGGTCACTTAGAAATGTCCTTGTTTTTGAAAGAAAAGCTAATTTTTTTACCATAAAAACATCAAATTGATCAGAAATACAGTGTAGACACTGTTAATGCTGTAAATGACTATTGTAGCTGTAAACAGCAGATTTTTTATGGAATATCTACATAGTCACCTTATCAGCAACCATCACTCCTGTGTTCCAATGGCACGTTGTGTGGTCAGGGTTAGACATACAGGGTTGTCCCGGGGAGGTTTTGAAAACACTCCAGGCCAGTCAATTGTTCCCAAGTAGTCCGCTTGGGCCAGTGAAAAGAATATTGTAATAATGCTATTTTTAATATAGGCTATATAATTGATTAAAAAATAAATGGTTTCCCGAAGGTGCTGGTTGTTGCATCAGATCGTATTTTTATTTGGGCCAGTAGCTTTGTTGCACTAGCAGTAGCTTTGTTTGCACTGGCCCGGTGGGCGACTGTCAGTTAAGAACAAATTCTTATTTACAATGCCGGCCAAACCTGGACAACACTGGGCCAACTGTTTGCCACCCTAAGGGACTCCCAATTACGGCCAGGTGTGATACAGCTAACCTAACTAAGAAATACATTTGACGATACAATTCTCCCCCTACCCTCCTTCATGGCAAGAGTCTATTGTCCTGCTAATAGCCCATAATGGTGCTGTACATCGTGACCGGTTGGGAGTAGGCTACAGTACTACAGTAAGAGCAAAATAATCCTAACATTTCCACTCCCTAATTGCAAGATGGCAAGATGGTGTCAATAGAGATGCCAGCTTCGCTTCTGGTCCTTATGAAACTGTGCAGTATTTCGTTTTTTAATGTATTATTTCTTGCATTGTTAGCCCAGAAAACCTTAAGTGTTATTACATACAGCCAGGAAGAACTATTGGATATCAGAGAGACGTCAACTTACCAGCACAACCAGCACTACGACCAGGAATACGACTTTCCCGTAGCGGAATCTTTGTCTGCACCTCCTAGGGCATTTGAACTGATTCCAGAGGCCGACCCAAAACAAAGCCACCGGAGGAGAGGGTGCCGGAGTGGTCTTCTAGTGAGGCTTCGGATGTGCGCACACCACCCACCGCTTCCCATTATATTACTCACTAATGTCCAGTCCCTAGTTAACAAAGTCGACGAAATTAGGGCAAGAGTTGCTTTCCAAAGAGATATCCGGGATTGTAACATACTCTGTTTCACGGAAACATGGCTAAATGGGGACATGCTGTCGGAGTCCGTACAGCCAACGGGATTTTCAGTGCATCGCATCAACAGGAATAAACATCTCTCCTGTAAGAAGAAGGGCGGGGGTGTATGTTTCAGGATTAATGACTCATGGTGTAATTGTAACAACATACAAAAGTCATTTTGTTCACCTGAACTAGAATTCCTCACAATCAAGTGCAGACCGTATTATCTCCCAACAGAAGTCTCCTTGGTTATCTCCCCCTGCAAGTGGATACTAAGACGGCCATCAAGGAAGCTGGGGATTTTTCAAAGCTAATTTGAGAATAAGGCTACCTAAATTCTATCAGCATATCGATTGCTATACACGAGCGAGTAACACGCTCAACCATTGCTACTCTAACTTCCGCAATGCATACAAGGCCCTCCCCCGCCCTCCTTTTGGCAAATCCGACCATGACTCCATCTTGTTGCTCCGCTCCTATAGGCAGAAATTAAAACAGGAAGTGTCCGCCTTTAGGTCTATCCAACGGTGGTCTGACCAATCGGATTCCACGCTTCAAGATTGCTTCGATCACGTGGACTGGGATATGTTCCAGGTAGCCTCAGACAATAACATTGACATATACTCTGACTCGGTGAGCGAGTTTATAAGGAAGTGTATAGGAGATGTTGTACCCACTGTGACTATTAAAACCTTCCCTAACAAGAAACCGCGGATTGATGGCAGCATTCGCGCAAAACTGAAAACATGTACCACTGCATTTAATCATGGCAAGGCGACTGGAAACATTGCCGAATACAAACAGTGTAGTTATTCCCTCCGTAAGGCAATCAGACAAGCAAAGCGTCAGTACAGAGACAAAGTGGGGTCGCAATTCAACGGCTCAAACACGAGACGTATGTGACAGGGTCCACAGACAATCACGGATTACAAAAATAAAACCAGCCCCATTGCAGACATCAACGTTTTGCTTCCAGACAAATTAAACAACTTATTTGCGCGCTTTGAGGACAATACAGTGCCACCTACGCGGCCCGCTACCAAAGACTGTGGGCTCTCCATCGCCGTGGCCGACGTGAGTAAAACATTTAAACGTGTTAACTCTCATAAGGTTGCTGGCCCAGTCGGCATCCCTAGCCACATCCTCAGAGCATGCGCAGACCAGCTGTCTGGTGTGTTTATGGACATATTCAATCAATCCCTATCCCAGTCTGCTGTCCCCACATGCTTCAAGATGGCCAGCAGTGTTCATGTACCCAAGAAATCTAAGGTAACTTAACTAAACGACTATCGCCCCATAGCACTCACTTCTGTCATCATGAAGTGCTTTGAGAGACTAGTCAAGGATCATATCACCTCCACCTTACCTATCACCCTTGACCCAGTCCAATTTGCTTACCGCCCCAATAGGTCCACAGACGATGCAATCGCCGTCACACTGCACACTGCCCGATCCCATCTGGACAAAAGGAATACCTATGTAAGAATGCTGTTCATTGACTACAGCTCAGCATTCAACACCATAGTACCCTCCAAACTCATCATTAAGCTTGAGAATACCTGGGTCTCAACGCCACCCTGTGCAACTGGGTCCTGGAGTAAGAAATGACATTTCCACTCCGCTGATCCTCAACACTGGGGATCACACAAGGGTGAGTTCTCAGCCCCCTCCAGTACTTCCTGTTCACCCATGACTGCGTGGCCATGCACACCTCCAACTCAATCATCAAGTTTGCAGATGACACTACAGTGGTAGGCTTGATTACCAACAACGACGAGACAACCTACAGGGAGGAGGTGAGGGCCCTTGGAGTGTGGTGTCAGGAAAATATCTCTCTCACTCAATGTCAGCAAATCAAAATAGATGATCGTGAACTTCAGGAAACAGGAAAGGGAGCACCCTCTTATCCACATCGACGGGATAGCAGTGGAGAAGGTGGAAAATGTTATGTTCCTCTGTGTACATATCACAGACGAACTGAAATGGTCCAAGCACACAGACAGTGTGGTGAAGAAGGCGCAACAGCACCTCTTCAACCTCAGGAGGCTGAAAAAATTTGACTTGTCACCGAAAACCCTCACTAACTTTTACAGGTGCACAATTGAGAGCGTCCTGTCGGGCTGTATCACCGCCTGGTATGGCAAATGCTCCGCCCACAACCGCAGTGCTCTCCAGAGGGTGGTGCGGTCTGCACAATGCATCACCGGGGGCAAACTACCTGCCCTCCAGGACACCTATAACACCTGATTTCACAGGAAGGCAAAAAAGATAATCAAGGACAATAACCACCCGAGCCACTGCCTGTTCACACCGCTTCCATCCATAATGTGAGGTCAGTACAGGTGCATGAAAAGCTGGAACAGAGAGATTGAAAAACAGCTTCTATCTCAAGGCCATCAGATAGTTAAACAGCCACCACTAGCACAGAGAGGCGGCTGCCTACCTACAGACTTGATATCATTAGCCACTTTAATAAATGGAACATTAGTCACTTTAATAATGCCACTTTAAGAATGTTTACATATCTCGCATTACTCATCTCATAAGTATATACTGTATACTGTATCCTTCACTATCTATTGTATCTTAGCCGCTCTGTCACTGCTCATCCATATCTTTTATACTTATATATTCTTATCCCATTCCTTTACTAGATTGTGTGTATTAGGTTTTGCTGTGGAATTTGTTAAATATTAGGTTTTGTTGTGGAACCAATTCCCAAAACACTAGCAGACTTCGGGATTTGGTCACGGAGAGTGCTATTCGCAAACACTATGATCAGATGCCTGTGTTAAGCCGAACGTGAAATCCCGGGAAAATGAACAGGTACAGTAGCCTACAATACTGTAAAGTAGGCCTAATAATGCTAAGGTACATAAAATATTGTAGCCTACACCTCACGGTCTGCTATGTGTTCCACAATAATTCACTGTTGCCTCCTTTTTCAGGTATCTTTGAGGAAGAAATCATCAACAGACATGCTGGACCCCTATGTCAGAGATGTGTTTCTGGGACCACATCATTTCTTTCAAGGTAGGATTATATCAATATTTTGTTATGTTTAGGCCTATTTACAAATATATTTCTAGTATTGTACCTAATGTTAGCTGTTAGGCTAAAAGTCTTTTTTTATTCTCCAAATGCAGACAATGACTCAAAGCACACAGCCGCTCGGGATTGCATTTACATTGATCATCTCAGCAAGGTGTTACCGTGGTCGGGGAGCAACTAAAATGTAGTTTAAATAAACATCTGCATTTTGAATGTCTTTAATCTCGTTATTTTATTATATTAAAGCATAAAGATGTTGATGAAAAACCATTATGGCCAAATTGGAGATTTTCACACCTACAGCAGCCAGGCTATGAAGAGTTGCGTGTCAATTCATAAACCATGTGCCATGTAATGTCTTCCCAACTATTTTGCAATCTGTATGGCTCTCTGACATTTTGCGGTTGTATGAGGTCTTGTGTTAGAAATCTAACACTTTATAGTACTTAAGCATCGAATACATTGCAAATTGGGGGGATTTTCACACCTAAAGTAGCCGGGCTGTAAAGAGTCTATTGTCCTGCTAATAGGAAACATTGTTTGCATGATGGAATACACCTGCTACAGTACTACAGTACTACAGTACACTTGTGAAAAACAACAGCCTCCAGCTGTCAATCACTACTGTAAATAAAAACACAGCATCTTGTTTACATTCTTTATTGTAAACACAATGTCACAATTAAGTATGATTTTAGATTTTAGTCATTTAGCAGACACTCTTATCCAGAGCGACTTACAGTAGTGAATGCATACATTTCATTTTCATTTCATGCATTTTATTTTTTATTTTTTTGGACTGGCCCCCTGTGGGAATTGAACCCACAACCCTGGCGTTGCACACACCATGCTGGCGTTGCAAACATTGCTCTACCAACTGAGCCAATTACTTTTAGAGTTTGGGATTTACAAACGTGCGCTTTTCATGTCATTTTTAGTAAGTAATATGCTACAGTCCAGTTACAGCTTGTTCTGATCAAGCAGTTACAAAAAAATAAGTGTCTTTTTTTTGGGTGTGCGTGCAGGACAGAGGAATATCAATTCTTACACTATTGTTCAGGAGGAATGAAAAATGGCATGTCCATTCATAAACCATGTGCCATCAAAAATCTCTTCCCAACTATTTTGCAATCTATATGGCTTTCCGGCAATAATTACATTTAGAGGATTGGAGGATTTTAAATTGTTTGTTTAAAAAAACTAACAATATTTTGGAGATTTCATTTTCAAATAACCGAAAGTGAGCGATTGTAATCTGAATAAAGGGCAAAATAATATTTATAAAGGCCAAAATATTTATTTCTGTTTTCAGAGGGAGTGAAACCAAAAGCCCACCATGCTTATTTTTTGGGCAGCCGGCCAAACCCTCCCTTAACCCGGACGATGCTGGGCCAATTGTACGTCGCCTCATGGGTCTCCCGTCACGGCCGGCACAGGTATCGGACCAGCATCTGTAGCAACGCAGTTTGCACTGGGATGCAATGTCTTAGACTGCTGCGCCACTCGGGAGGCCCCAGCCACAAAGTTTTGAATGCTGATCAATTGCCTTGCAATACAGAGAGGTGTTGGCAAGAGTCTATCGTCCTGCTAATAGCCCATAATGGCACTGTACAACGTGGCCGATCGGGAGTAGGCTACAGTACTACAGTAAGAGCAAAATAGTCCTAACATTTCCACACCCTAATTGTAGTCTAACCAATACCCAAACGGAGATTCAGTGAAAATAAACATCTTGTTGATTTATCAAGACCAGTCCCCATGCTTGTCCTGACCTCTGAATGCTGTCTTTTCCCCCCTTCCACTTGCCTCTTCCAATAATTTTGAAAGAGTATTTTCCAGTAAGCAACAATTTGTTTACCTTCATTAGCCTACTTTGTTCCAATATTTCTGTAATTTAGTGATATTTATTCCCATAGCAATTCGTTATGGTTCCATATGGAAAATGACATGTGCAAGAGACGGTGGTAATATTTTTACTTTTAGAGACTTTACGGTGGTAATAGTTTTACTTTAGAGACCTGGTGTCCAGGTCAGGATAACCAAAACATTTATTCATTAAAGACTATCAGAAGAATGTTGGTTCTTATTTATTTTGATCCAAAGCCATGAATGAGAGAGTCACTCAGCTTTATGTAGGTCCTGAGGCTATATGACTGCACAATCAATTAGATAATTCAAAATCAAAAGTAACAGTCAGTATCTGGTGTGGCCACCAGCTGCATTAAGTACTGCAGTGCATCTCCTCCTCATGGACTGCACCAGATTTGCCAGTTCTTGCTGTGAGATGTGAGATTCTTCCACCAAGGCACCTGCAAGTTTCCGGAGATTTCTGGGGGGAATCCGGTCTCTTCGCTGGCCATGGCAGAACACTGACATTCCTGTCTTGCAGGAAACCACGCACAGAACAAACAGTATGGCTGGTGGCATTGTCATGCTGGAGGGTCATGTCAGGATGAGCCTGCAGGAAGGGTACCACACGAGGGAGGAGGATGTCTTCCCTGTAACGCACAGCGTTGAGATTGCCTGCAATGACAACAAGCTCAGTCCAATGATGCTGTGACACACCGCCCCAGACCATGACGGACCCTCCACCTCCAAATCAATCCCGGTGAGACAAAACCGCGACTCATCAGTGAAGAGCACTTTTTGCCAGTCCTGTCTGGTCCAGCGACGGTGGGTTTGTGCCCATAGGCGATGTTGAAGCCGGTGATGTCTGGTGAGGACCTGCCTTACAACAGGCCTACAAGCCCTCAGTCCAGCCTCTCTCAGCCTATTGCGGGAAGTCTGAGCACTGATGGAGGGATTGTGCGTTCCTGCTGTAACTCAGGCAGTTGTTGTTGCCATCCTGTACCTGTCCCGCAGGTGATGTTCGGATGTACCGATCCTGTGCAGGTGTTGTTACACGTGGTCTGCCACTGCGAGGACGATCAGCTGTCCGTCCTGTCTCACTGCATCTTTCTTTTGGTGTTTTTCAGAGTCAGTAGAAAGGCCTCTTTAGTGTCCTAAGTTTTCATAACTGTGACCTTAATTGCCTACCGTCTGTAAGCTGTTGGTGTCTTAACGACCATTGCACAGGGGCATGTTCATTAATTGTTTATGGTTCATTGAACAAGCATGGGAAACAATGTTTAAACCCTTTACAATGAAGATCTGTGAAGTTATTTGGATTTTTACGAATTTTCTTTGAAAGACAGGGTCCTGAAAAAGGGCCTTTTCTTTTTTTGCTGAGTTTATATTGTGCTTTATCAAAAGCCTTTTCAAAGTCAGTTATGAAAACCAGACCTGGTGTCCCCGATATTTCATAGTGTTCTATTGTTTCCAGTACTTGTCTTATATTATCTCCGATGTATCGTCCATGTAAAAAACCTGTCTGATTAGGATGAATAATATCTGACAAAACCTTGTTAATTCAATGAGCTATGCATTTTGCCAGAATCTTTGCATCACAATACTGAAGTGTAAGAGTCCTCCAATTTTGCTTATTTTTGCTATAGGGCGTTGGGGATGATGGATGGGCAACTGACTCTGCTTCAAAAGGTTGCATGTTCTTAATACAAATATTTAAAGTTAGGGTTAAGTTTAGGCATTAACTCAGAATTCCTAAGGTCATGCATTAACTCTGAATGGTTAAGGTAAGGGTTAAGGTCTGGGATAAGCTTCAAACAAAAATATCAAAAACAACTTTTTATCGCTGGATTCAAACATGCAACCTTTGGAATCAGAGGCACTTGCATGTTTGAATCCAGTGATAGAAAGTAGTTATTTATATTTTTTATGTATGTAACAGTCTTGCTTTCGTCCCTCTCCTCGCCCCTACCTGGGCTCAAACCAAGGACCTTCTGCACACATCGACGACATTCTCCCATGAAGCATTGTTACCTATCGCTCCACAAAAGCCGTGGCCCTTGCAGAGCAAGGGAAACAACTACTTCAAGGTCTCAGAGTGAGTGACTGATTGAAACGCTATTAGTGTGCACTCCGCTAACAAGCTAGCCATTTCACACCGGTTACACCTATCCCAAACCTTAACCCTGGTACCCTCTCTCTGACTCCCCCTTCACTTTGCTCCACCCTCCTCAAGCCTCACTTTTCAATCGAGCTCGAACTCTGGCTCTGGCTGCTCATCGAGACTGTATTGATTAGGGTTTGTTAACCACCAATTCTCTGCGACTCTTATTCCTTCAGTGTTTTCTCCCCTCTTCCATCCCTCTCTCTCTCTCTCTCTCTCTCTCTCTCTCTCTCACCGTTCTTTGAGCATAGTTCTGTTTAAATATGTTTGATCACAGTGTGTTTGTGTCTATCTATCTGCTGATTTCTTAAAGTACTTAATTTTGTGTAACCCCCACCCCACACACACACACCCAGCCCCCCCCCACACCACACACACACACACACCACACACACACACACACCCACACACACACACACACACACACCCACACACACACACACACACACAGCACACACATGCACACACCCAAATGGTCAACCTGTCTTCATAGTATTGGGTGTGTTGGCTTCTCAGTATGGGTGTGCGTGCATGTGTGCATTTTCGCAAAAGCCCATCAGTGTTAAAACACCATTGTTAGGAAAGCACAACCTAAAAACCCTGAATATTTTAAGGGATTCACACACACACAAACACAAGCAACTACAGTACACACACACACACACACACACACACACACACACACACACACACACACACACACACACACACACACACACACACACACACACACCACACACACGCACACACACACACACACACACTGTTCTGTTTCACTATCCTTGTGGGGACCAAACATTTATTCCCTTTCAAAATCCTATTTTCCCTAACCCCTAAAGCTGGCCCTAACCCTTAACCTAACCATAACCCTAACCTTAACCCTCACATTAACCCCAACCCCCTACCCCTAAAACTATACCTAACCCTAACTCCTAACCCTAACCCCTAAAGCTAGCCCTAACCCTTAACCTAACCATAACCCTAACCTTAACCCTCACATTAACCCCAACCCCCTACCCCTAACCCTAAAACTATACCTAACCCTAACTCCTAAAGCTAGCCCTAACCCTTAACCTAACCTAACCTAACCTAACCATAACCCTAACCTTAACCCTCACATTAACCCCAACCCCCTACCCCTAACTCTAAAACTATACCTAACCCTAACTCCTAACCCTAACCCCTAAAGCTAGCCCTAACCCTTAACCTAACCTAACCATAACCCTAACCTTAACCCTCACATTAACCCCAACCCCCTACCCCTAACCCTAAAACTATACCTAACCTTAACTCCTAACCCTAACCCCTAAAGCTAGCCCTAACCCTTAACCTAACCATAACCCTAACCTTAACCCTCACATTAACCCCAACCCCCTACCCCTAACCCTAAAACTATACCTAACCCTAACCCTAACTCCTAACCCTAACCCCTCAACTTAACCATAACCGTAATTCTAACCGTAATTGTAAACCTAGCCCTAAACCTAACCCATATCGCTAACTTTAACCCCAAACCCATAACCCTAACTCCTAACCCTAACCCCTTACCCTAACCCTAATTCTAACCATAATTGTAAGCCTAACCCTAAACCTAACCCATATCCCTAACTTTAACCCCAAACCCATAAGCATAACTCCTAACCCTAATCCCTTACCCTAACCCTAATTCTAACCGTAATTGTCAGCCTAACCCTAAACCTAACCGATATCCCTAACTTTAACCCCAAACCCATAACCCTAACTCCTAACCCTAACCCTAACCCCTTACCCTAACCCTAATTCTAACCGTAATTGTAAGCCTAACCCTAAACCTAACCCATATCCCTAACTTGAACCCCAAACCCATAACCCTAACTCCTAACCCTAACCCCTTACCCTAACCCTAATTCTAACCGTAATTGTCAGCCTAACCCTAAACCTAACCAATATCCCTAACTTTAACCCCAAACCCATAACCCTAACTCCTAACCCTAACCCCTTACCCTAATTCTAACCTTAATTGTAAGCCTAACCCTAAACCTAACCCCTAATCCTAAAATAGCCTTTTTCCTTGTGGAGACCATTGAAATGTCCTTGTTTTACTATCATTGTGAGAACGTCTGGTCCCCACAAGGATAGCAAAACCAACACACACACACACACACACACACACACACACACACACACACACACACACACACACACACACACACACACACACACACACACACACTCACACACACACACACACACACACACACACACACACACACACAGAGAGAGAGAGACACACATGAGATCAGAGATTATGATTAGCTGCCAGGGTCAGGAGTGAGGCAGGAAAATAGGGGTGGGATAATCAGGGAAAGAGAGAGAGAGATTGAAAGAAAGAGGTAAGGGTAGAAAGGGCTGAGGGAAAGAGAGAGGAAGGTGGTATAAAAAGCTGAAGAAAAAAAGACTAAGCCCTGTGGGTCGGCTGACGTAGAGAATGAGCAGCATTTCCTACTCCACTGCTCCCAATATGACTCAATCAGAGGTATTTCTCTCCTGAAAATGAAAGAAGCAATGGCAGGATTTCTTGAACTGCCTGTTGAGGAGAAAACCTTCATTTTGTTAGGAGAAAACATAGAGACAGTAGATCTTGAACTGCCTGTTGAGGAGAAAACCTTCATTTTGTTAGGAGAAAACATAGAGACAGTAGATCTTGCTGCAGATTGTGTCCTGGACTGTCATAATGTGAGAGACAATAGCTGATTTAATATATCAATTGTTGCAGTTTATTACATTTTTATTTTGTGTATTATTTTCCATAATTGTTTTGTTGATATATAATCTTATTGCTCTGAACGAGATCACCAGTGCTATCTGAGGGTCACCATCTTCAGCTCAGGCCAACTGACACTACAGATTAACTAATCATGTTGTGTTCTTTAGAGTATGGAAACCCCTTCATACTCCTGACCCACTAAGGCTGCCATTCACAAAGGCTTATTTTTTCATTTAACTATGCCAGTCAGTTAACAACAAATTCTTATTTACAATGACAGCCTAGGAACAGTGGGTTTTTATCTTGTCAGCTTGGGGATTCAATCTATCAACCTTTTGGTTACTGGCCCAACATGCTAACCACTAGTCTACCTGCCACCCCTTCTGGATTCACATGTAAATTTGTATGTATTTATTATTAATTTAAAACAGCTATTTTCAACCTAATATCTATTTCTGCATTCATCTATTTATTTATATATCTGTTTACATAAATTAAGTATTTTAAATGTATAATTTAGCAGAACTGTTGGTGCCCGTTTTGTTTAATCAACCACAGTTGCCTCCTGTCCAGTGTCACTCACTCAGATTAGTGGTAAAATGGCCCCCTCTAGTGGTGTAAAGGACAATGTACATCTATTCTGTAGAGTAGAAGATGGATACACTAAATCAGTGGTCACCAACCGGTCAATCGCGATCGACTGGTTGATCTCCAAGGCATTTCTAGTCGATCACCAAATATTTCTGTAAAAAACCCAACGATAAAGCCTTGCATTCCTATTATTTTTCTTTGTTTCACGCTGTTGGCAGTAGGTGCACTTGATTCAGCAGTCCTAACGCCAGGAAGGCAAAGTCATTAGATTTTGAACCATTTCATGTGTCTGAAGGTAGAACTCCGCCTACCCAGCAGTCCCAGAGAGCAAATCAAGTGCACCTATAGGCCTACCTCTGGCCAACCAGATAGCTCAGATCACAAAGATTCCTTGCGCAATAGACTATAAAAAATACTTAATGGCACAGCAAAGTTGATACTGTGAGACTTCTATTTTTTTAAACCATGACTAGAGAGAGAGACAACCAATACAGCAAACAGCCGCTCTTTGTACGATTAGGTTCATGTTTAAGTTGTTATTCAGCACTGTCAACACTTTGTTCAATCTTTTTGTAAGCCATAAAATGTGCATTCTCCCTACTTCCACTCACGCTACAACCAGCACTGCAGCTGCAATGAATGAGTGTTCCAATAAGCTTGCGTTTTTATTAGCAGCTTGTGTCTTTTTAACACCAAGGAATATTTCACTTTCTCTGGTCATAGGAGTAACAATATGAATTGGTGCATGAGGTGACTTGAGTTTCGTCATCAGCTGGAAAACTTTGTCCCTTATCTCAGCTGAGTGAGCGAGAGCAGAGGGACGGTGGAGTCGGATGACAGGCAGCCTCACCACTGTTCCCTCCCTCCCTCCCCTCAGACTGACCATCAGATGGAGGCCATCAGTCCAGTTAAAAACAAAGAAGATTAATATTCTGCTCACTCAGCTGTGCCTCACAAGTAATATGACAAATTATCCATTACCAGTGTGATCATATAGCTACTTCAAAATATATAATTTCAAAATGGTCTGAGAACAACGACATTGGCAGGGAAATTCAAGCATAGCCAATATGCAGTGATAATGCCTACTGCACAAACCTCATCACTACAGAACTGTTTTTAATTGGTTAATGTTGCATAGGCATAATACCTTTTATAAGTCGTGTTTAAAAAAAAATCTGAGTGGTAGATCTCAGCTTGCATTTCAACTCAAAAAGTGATCAGTTTGTAGAGCATGGCACCTGCAATGGCGGGGGTTGTGGGTTTGATTCCCACAGGGGACAAGTACAAACAAATATGAAAATATGCACTCACTACTGTAAATGTCTCTAGGTAAGAGCAAATTATGTTAAATGACTAAACATTTTTTTAAATAATAATAATCCTGGCTGGTGACCTCTGCACAAAATGGATGGTGAAAATCAAAAGTTAACCGTAAAGAACTTCACCGTAGTCAGATAAAGAGGATAGAGACCAAATTCTAGGTTATAGGACTTGATGTAAAGAACTTCATCGTAGTCAGATAAAGAGGATAGAATTCTAGGTTATAGGACTTGATGTAAAGAACTTCACCGTAGTCAGATAAAGAGGATAGAGACCAAATTCTAGGTTATAGGACTTGATGTAAAGAACTTCACCGTAGTCAGATAAAGAGGATAGAATTCTAGGTTATAGGACTTGATGTAAAGAACTTCACCGTAGTCAGATAAAGAGGATAGAGTTCTAGGTTAAAGGACTTGATGTAAAACATGAAAAGAAACATCTTCATTTTAGGCTATTTATGGTTCAATGCATTCTGCTTTATTTGTGTTTTGTCTCAACATAAAGTACATATAATTAGTGTACAGTATGTAGGAGCATTAAAACCATACATTTGTGTTATAACATGTGGATGCTTACTAAAACAATAGTTAATACTAATAATTAGCTAGCAATATTCTGCTGAATTTACATACACATGTTGATAAATTATATTCTTACTGCTGCTGTCCCATCGTCTTGTTCTGGATCTGGCCTGATCCAGTCTGAACTGGTCTGTACCAGTCTGGGCTGGTCTAAGAACAGCAAAGGCGTTGCTGGTTTTTCTGGTTTTCTCCACAATACTAGGCCGATGTGAGACAGTGTTTCATGGGCTGACGAACCTGAGATTGAGCCTAAAGTCACCATTCTCAGGTTGGACAGTCCTGGAAAGCGCCGCTCCAGATACAGCATTGGCGATGTATGGTGTAACTGGTCCAAAATGGGATCTAGAAACTGCCATGGAGGTGGAACAGCTGGTCCAGTTATATAAGTGAGAAAACATTTTCTGCCTACATTTTAATCATTTAGAATTACAATGAATGTTATGAGCTATTCAAATGAAACTGTAGATACTGTAGGTATGTACAGTCCTTCATGCTTTCATAATGGAGACACTAAGCTACTGACAGACAGACCAATACACTGGTAGACAGTACTATGGGTATATATCTCTGTATCAGAGAGTCATTTGGTATTGGAGGAGAAAGGACAGGTTGGTTGAGACGCTCTGTGTTATTGCGCATTCAAACCACTCAAAGGACAAATAACACTCTTGTCTGTTCAAGCCAAATGAAATCAGGAATATCTAGCTGTATAAATAATTTACTTTCTGGACATCGTCTCACAGACCCTCACCGCACCACTTTAGCATTAGCCACCCAGACACAAACACCCTGCCAGCTAACACATTAACGCAACTAACAACAATCATAAAAGTCCCTTTATTTGTTTCCCCCTCGAACTCTCCCCTTTTACCATTAGAACAAATGGAGAAAAAAGATTAGTGTGCCAAGTCAAGGCTTTAAGACTTTCCCTACTCCCCTACTTACCCACATGGCAGACCATCTGACTCCTGGAGCCCCAGACAGAGAGGAACCCCAGACAGCCCTTGTGATGGACAGCTAGCCTACTGCTATAACCATCGACACAGACTTTACAAATCACTATGCCTTCCTTATCTCAGAAATGTTTTAATCACTTTCTACTCACTGTCTTTTCTTTTGAACTCTTGCCAGGTTAGAGTTTGACTGCAAAGACTATAATGAAAGCAACAGTTGAAGACAGGAGAGTAGACTCACAGGTTAGCTATGAGGTCTTAACAGAAACCCTGCTACTGCTTTTGTGAACTCATCAGGGCCCTGCCCTGCCAGTTGGGTCACGAAACACCCGCCACAAACACACACACATGCTCACACACGCACACATGCACAGACACACGCACACACCTCTCTTTCCTGTTTGTGACTGTTTCTGGTTGTGGTATATTTTCCATGACATCTTATCAGGGGCCAATAGATGCTGAATGTTCGTAATCTGCAATATTTACACAAGGACATATTTCAACTAAATGACTGGTATGCATGCATATTTATTTAATTTAAATGTGTTGTGCAGAATCATTAAATCATTATGAAACAACGTTTTAAAAGCTTAATTATTTCAATGAATTTCATTCCAATAAATTCATTTCAATGTAAGCTACAACAAGTAAAAAAACATTCCATTCCATAACCTCCGTAAACTGAACAATGGTGATATCAAAGGCCTATGCTACCTTTAAAATTATCAAATAATTTCTTAAATCTCTTAATTTCACCTTTTGCTGCAGTTCAATCAGGGTCCCAGTGTTTCTTGGTAGTCTTAAACACATCTACTGCGAAACAAAAGTATACACCTCACACACATGGTTATGGGCTTAAAGAAAAGAAGACAGAAACCGTGTCAGATATAGAGATGAAACGTATTATATTTTGAGTTTGCAACCTAATACTACACTCTGTATAAATTACAGAAGCCTGAAATACAGGGCATTCAGAAAGTATTCAGACCCCTTGACTTTCTCCACATTTTGTTATGTTACAGCCTTATTCTAAAATTGATTAAATCAATAAAAATCCTCAGCAATCTACACACAATATCCCATAACGACAAAGCGAAAACAGGTTTTAGAAATGTGATCAAATTTATAAACATTTAAAAAAAGAAATGCCTTACTAACATAAGTATTAAGACCCTTTGCTACAAGACCTGAAATTGAGCTCAGGTGCATCCTATTTCCATTGATCATCCTTGAGATGTTTCTACAACTTGATTGGTTTCCACCTGTGGTAAATTCAAATGATTGGACATGATTTGGAAAGGCACACAACTGTCTATATAAGGTCCCACAGTTGAAAGTGCATATCAGAGCAAAAACCAAGCCATGAGGTCGAATTAATTGTCCGTAGAGCTCCGAGACAGGATTGTGTCAAGGCACAGATCTGGGGAAGGGTACCAAAGAATGTCTGCAGCATTAAAGGTCCCCAAGAACACAGTGGCCTCCATCATTCTTAAATGGAAGAAGTTTGAACCACCAAGACTCTTCCTAGAGCTGGCCACCCGGGGGAGAAGGGCCTTGGTCAGGGAGGTGACCAAGAACCCAATGGTCACTCTGACAGAGCTCTAGAGTTCCTCTGTGGGGATGGGAGAACCTTCCAGAAGGAAAACCATCTCTGCAGCACTCCACTAATCAGGACTTTATGGTAGAGTGTCCAGGTGGAAGCCACTCCTCAGTAAAAGGCACATGACAGCCCACTTGAAGTTTGCCAAAAGGCACATAAAGACTCTCAGACCATGAGAAACAAGATTCTCTGGTCTTATGAAACCAAGATTGAACTCTTTGGCTTAAATGCCAAGCGTCACGTCTGGAGGAAATCTGGGACCCTACGGTGAAGCATGGGGGTGGCAGAATCATGCTGTGGGGATGTTTTTCAACGGCAGGGACTGGGAGACTAGTCAGGATAGAGGGACAGATGAAAGGAGCAAAGTACAGAGAGATCCTTGATGAAAACCTGCTCCAGAGCTCTCAGGACCTCAGACTAGGGTGAAGGTTCACCTTCTAACAGGACAACAACCATAAGCACACAGCCAAGACAACACAGGAGTGGCTTCGGGACAAGTTTATGCATGTCCTTGAGTGGCCCAGCCAGAGCCCGGACTTGAACCTGATCGAACATCTCTAGAGAGACTTGAAAATAGCTGTGCAGTGACACTCCCCATCCAACCTGACAGTGCTTGAGAGGATCTGCAGAGAAGAATGGGAGAAACACCCCAAATACAGGTGTGCCAAGCTTGTAGCGTCATACCCAAGAAGAATCAAGGCTGTAATCGCTGCCAAAGATGCTTCAACAAAGTACTGAGTAAAGGGTCTGAATGTTTATGTAAATGTAATATTTCCTTTTTTTATATACATTTGCAAAAATGTCTACAAAACTGCTGTTGTTTTGTCACTATGGGGTATTGTGTGTAGATTGATGAGGGGGAAAAAACAATTTGATATATTTTAGAACAAGATTGTAACCTAACAAAATGTGGAAAAAGTCAAGGGGTCTGAATACTTTCCAAAGGCACTGTATATACCCTAAGTTGTTTGCCATAAAATATGGTTTCTCTAGCGATCTCTGAGTAATTAGGAAAAAACTCAAAATGTTACCTTTGTCCCAGTTCTCCCCTACTACAATTTTACTCATAAGTAATTTGAAAAGTTTAAGGCTATAATTTGGTTAGATAAATATGATGGTGCATCTAGTGGAAGAAGTTTAAAAGTTTGTTAGTGTTAAAAAATGTGATAGTTGAAGAAGTAAAAAAATGTTTTACTTGAGCGAAGTTAAAGGTTGAGTATGTTCGAATTTTGTTCACAAATGTCTATTATATGTTAATAGGTTATGATTAGTGAATGCCACAATGTATTTATTTTGCTAGATATTTCTCCCTATTAGCTGAAATCTTTTTTTAAAAGCCATTTAAGCTGTCACGCTAGCTGTTCGCTCCGAACAGATTCACAAATCATGGGAATTTTTTGTGCCATGCAGATGTTGTCTTCCTCCAAGGCATGTGTTGCTAGGCAACTCCATTGCGCTAAAGCCAGTGTGAGAAACATTCTAAGAAATATTTGTGCTAAATAAATGATGCACTCTGACCCAGAACATTTATTTGATAGATTCATGACAGTGTTGTTAGAAAAAGCAAGGAAAGTGATGTAAATTTTGGGGAATTTGCAGCTGTTCTTGGTAAATATGACTAGTGGCGACCCGTCATTCAGGGCCGACCTGTTTTGAGCCCCACATTTTTTTGCACACAAAGGCTTGCCTGTTTTGCATGTTATTTTGGCATTAATACGTGTCACGTATCAGTTTGCAAACAATGTAAAAAAACATATATATATATATCATTGGGTTAATAATGCCGCATATGTCACGTCCTGACATAGTAAGATGTTATTTTCTATGGTAGAGTAGGTCAGGGCGTGACAGGGGGTGTTTTGTGTTTTTCTATGTTTTGTATTTCTATGTTTAAGTTCTAGTTTTCTATTTCTATGTTGTTGTTTTTTGGGATGATCTCCAATTAGAGGCAGCTGGTCCTCGTTATCTCTAATTGGAGATCATACTTAAGTAGGGTTTTTTTTCTCCACCTGTGTTTGTGGGTAGTTGTCTTCTGTTTAGTTTTCTGTACCTGACAGAACTGTGCGCTTTCGTTTTGTCTTTGTTATTGTTTCTTTTGTGTTCTGAGTTAAAATAAATATTCATCATGAGCAATCAACACGCTGCGCTTTGGTCCCATCTCTACGACAGCCGTTACAGAACTACCCACCACGACTGGATCAAGCAGCGTGCCCGGGAGGAGATGAATTCCTGGTCTCTGGAGGAGTTGCGAGAGAGGATAGACTGGACTTGGGGGCAAGTATTGGACAGATACAGAAGCCTGCCGGGGAAGCACGAGAGGCAGCCCCAAAACTTTTTTGGGGCGGGGCACACGGGTAGATTGGCGGAGTCAGGGTAGAGACCTGAGCCAACTCCCCGTGCTTATCGTGGTGAGCATGTGCCTGCTCCTCGCACTCTCCCTCCAGTGCACCTCCACAGCCCAGTACGTCCTGTGCCTGCTCCTCGCACTCTCCCTCCAGTGCGCCTCCACGGCCCAGTATACCCTGTGCCAGCTCTGCGCACACGATTTCCAGTGCGTCTCCCCGGTCCGGTGAGACCTGTTCCAGCTCCACGAAAGAAGCCTCCAGTGATGATCTATGGTCCGAAGCCTCCAGTGATGATCCATGGCCCGGAGCCTGTAGGGATAATCCATGGCAAGAAGCCTCCACTGATAATCCATGGCCTGGAGCCTGTAGGGATAATCCATGGCAAGAAGCCTGTAGGGATGATCCATGGCCCGGAGCCTGTAGAGATGATCCATGGCATGAAGCCTCCAGTGATAATCCATGACCGGAGCCTCCAGTGATGATCCATGGCACAAAACCTCCAGTGATGATCCATGGCGCGGAGCCTGCAGCGACGCTCCCCGGTCACGGAGCCTGCAGCGACGCTCCCCGGTCCGGAGCCTGCAGCGACGCTCCCCGGTCCGGAGCCTGCAGCGACGCTCCCCGGTCCGGAGCCTGCAGCGACGCTCCCCGGTCCGGAGCCTGCAGCGACGCTCCCCGGTCCGGAGCCTGCAGCGACGCTCCCCGGTCCGGAGCCTGCAGCGACGCTCCCCGGTCCGGAGCCTGCAGCGAACGCTCCCCGGTCCGGAGCCTGCAGCGACGCTCCCCGGTCCGGAGCCTGCAGCGACGGTCCCGCAGTCCGGAGCCTCCAGCGGCGGTCCGCAGCCCGGAGTCTTCAGCGGCGGTCCGCAGCCCGGAGTCTTCAGCGGCGGTCCGCAGCCCGGAGTCTTCAGCGGCGGTCCGCAGCCCGGAATCTTCAGCGGCGGTCCGCAGCCCGGAGTCTCAGCGGCGGTCTGCAGCCCGGAACCTCCAGCGGCGCCCTGCAGCACGGAGCTTCCGGCGATGATCTACAGTCCGGTTCCTCCTCCGACGGTCCACGGTCCGGTGGTACTGAAGCAGAGGGATCAGCGGGTGGCGCGGGGGTTACGCCCCGAACCGAAGCCGCCTCCTCTGTTGGAGGATCCGCTGGAGGATAAGGTTATGTGGACTGCACTAGAGCTGCCATAGACAGGAGTTACCCACCCTACCCTCCCTTTTGTTTTTTGGGGGGGTTGTTGTTGTGTTTAGGTGCGGTCGGAGTCCGCACCTTTGGGTGGGGGTACTGTCATGTCCTGACCATAGTAAGATGTTATTTTCTATGGTAGAGTAGGCCAGGGGGTGTTGTGGTTTTCTATGTTTTGTATTTCTATGTTTAAGTTCTAGTTTTCTATTTCTATGTTTTTTTGTGGGGGGGTGATCTCCAATTAGAGGCAGCTGGTCCTCGTTGTCTCTAATTGGAGATCATACTTAAGTAGGGGTTTTTTCCACCTGTGTTTGTGGGTAGTTGTCTTCTGTTTAGTTTTCTGTACCTGACAGAACTGTGCGCTTTCGTTTTCTGTTTGTTATTTTTTCTTTAGTGTTCTGAGTTAAAATAAATATTCATCATGAGCAATCAACACGCTGCGCTTTGGTCCCCTCTCTACGACAGCCGTTACTGCGTACAAAAATGGTCACTTTTTTGTTTTCTTGAGTAAGGCAGCTCCAAAATGCAGGTGTTTCAGCCTAGCTCAGTGCTTTCTGTGGTGGTGGGGAAAGCCAGCAGAAAATACGTAGGGGATGGTAATGTTTTCTAGTTGCGCCGTGATTGTCTCAGTGTTCTGTCACTCATGGGGACACTACCTTACGTCACTGCCAAGTCTAAGTGGAGTGCTAGAAAACGCAAGCCTGCTGCCATAAACTTACATTAGGAGTGCCCATCCAAGAAGGCTCAAGGTCATTGGCCACAGATACAATTATTTCAAATCATGTTATACGTACAGTAGCTTTGATTGGACTGATCATGTCAACATCATACTTTCAAAATCTTAACTAGCAGTCATCATCATGAATCAAGTCGACAATCTACTGGCAAATCCTTTTAAATCCTTGTCATATGAAGAGAAAGCACAGATAAAACATATCGGTGCTCATCGGCCATTGTACATAAAGTTTATACAACAAGTTGGACATTCGCAAATTCAACAATGAGTGGTTTGGAAGGAATTAGTGACAGTGGCTAACATTAACTGCAAGCATTGCAAAGCAATCACTAGCCTGCTATTCAGTGGAGTGGCTATGTGGTCTGGGATTAAGGGTCTCTTTTCCAAATTTAAAATGATAAACATTCAACATTGGCCATGCTGTCAATGAAGCATGATTTGTGCCGCGCTCAAAACAACTTAACTCGGAACTGCAAAAACTTGACTTCAGTGAGTTCAAGACAAGTGGGAAGTCGGGAATAAACGAACTCCGACTGGGAAAATAAGTTCCGAACGGTCATCCAACTCGGAGTTGTAAATCCGGCCACTTTCAAGAGCAGGGGTGGATAATTTCAGTCCTCAAGGGCCTGATTGGTGACACAGCTTTGACCCAGCTAACACACCTGACTCCAATAATCACCTAATCATGATCTTCAGTTTAGAATGCAATTTGATTAATCAGCTGTGTTTGCTAGGGATGGAGAAACAGTGTGAAACCAATCAGGCCCTTGAGGACTGGAGCTGCCCACCCCTGGTCTAGAGCTAAGACCTGAATATTGATTCGACCTTGTTTTTTTCCCCTAGTTCCCAGTTGTTTTGAAAGCACCATAAATCCAGAGAATGCCAGACTTTGTTGACAAAATTTGCCCACGAAAGACCGCCACGCCAGCTTCCTGTTCAAGTGAGCACAGCACACCAAGGTGAGTCCAAAAAATGTATTGTATGCTGCTGCATAAATTATGTAATATGCCAAAGTACGATCTTTGTCCCCATGTGCAGTTGCAAACCGTAGTCTGGCGTTTTTATGGCGGTTTTGGATCAGTGGCTTCTTCCTTGCTGAGCGGCCTTTCAGGATATGGGTCAACAAAACAGACGTATTTGGACAAAAATGATGGACTTTGCAGAACAAATGAAAATTTCTTGTAGAAGTGGGTGCCCTTCCGAGTGCATTCCGCCGAAGATCAGCAAAGGTAAGAAAATATTTCAAACATATTTTTAGAGATTTGTCGACGCCGTGGTTGTAGGCTAACTGTATAGGTTAGCATTGAAGGCTAAGTTCTGTACTCAGAATATTGAACAATGTGCTTTTTCCGTAAAGTTATTTTGAAATCTGACAAAGTGGTTGCATAAAGGAGTAGATTATCTCTAATTCTTTAAATAATTGTTATAAATTTTGTCAACGTTTATGAGTTCTTCTGTAAATTAAATGTGTCTATTCACCAAAAGTTATGGGGAGAAAACATTTTCTGAACGTCACGCGCCAATGTAAAAGTGGGTTTTTTGGATATAAATATGAACTTGATCGAACAAAAAATGCATGTATTGTCTAACATGATGTCCTAGGAGTGTCATCTGATGAAGATTGTCAAAGGTTAGTGCTTAATTCTAGCTGTATATCTGGTTTTGTGATGGCTATCCATGCTTGGAAAATGCCTTTTTTTTTTTGCTAATGTGCTATCCTAAAATAATCTAATGTTTTGCTTTCACCGTAAAGTCTTTTTGAAATCGGACAATGTGATTGGATTAACGAGTATCTTTAAAATGCCGTATAATACTTGATTACTTGAATACTTAATTTTGAGAACATTTATTTTATTTTTTTCGCACCGTGCTATCTCACTGGTTGTTGTCCAACCAATCCCTTTCTCGGGATTTTATCTCGAAGGGGTCCTCTAGAGGATAAATAGCTCTAAATTAAGCATATAGGAGGACCTGTTTCAAATGATCACTTTGTTAACACAAAATATCAATCAACTGTCAATCAAATCAACCAAACAATCAACACAGAATATCGTGATGGTCTAGGCTATATTAAATGGATTTATTAGACTTTTTAAAATGTAGAGGGTCTACATCAAAGGTCTACATCATATGCTTGTAGTCTTTGAGTGGAAGTCAGGAGATGCTAAACATGTTTATGTTAATTAACGCTCAATTTCCGTGAGACTGTAGTTATTTGCATGACATACAGTGGGGGAAAAAGTATTTGAGTATTTAGCTAAATGCACCGCCTCTCACACCAGGTGGGGTGAAACATCAGCAATGTTTTTTTGCTGCATTTTAGCTAACACTTACCCTAACCCTTTTCCTAATCTTAACCTAATTCTCACAACCTGCTACATGTATTATCCTAACCAGTTACGTAAGTTCTCCTCAAACTGCTACGAAAAGTCAATTTGACTAAAGCTGTATATGTTCTTGACAAAACCAGCTCAGATGCGTAACATCGTGAGACCAGACCGGGGTTTGGCATGTCAATGGGAGAAGAGACAAATGTGTCCTTTGTAGTTAATTTTCTCAATCTAAATGCAAAACCTAGATTGGAGCCAATGTCTTAAGTAGCTGAAACTGTCATTACTACAACCTCGTGAAAGTGACAAACTGACACGTTTTCATTTTCAACAAAAAATATGTTTTATTGAAGGAGTGCCAATGATTTGACGACCTGCACATGCGCAGTTCGGCACGAAATGTGCATTAGATTTTCTGTGCATGAGCTTAGCTAGCTAACATCGCCATAACATTGACTACAAACATTATCAATGATTTATTTCAATTGGAGAAGCAGTTTCTGCCTATCTTTGACTAACCGCTCCGTGGGGCTTGGTAGGCTAGCAGGTCGATCAGGATGTGGGAATGAGAGTAGGCTAGAAAAGCCATTCTGTATTATTGATGTTTGATGAAGAAGTTCTCCCAACCCATGTAAAGCTGGGATATATGAGCTATGCGGTGTGAGCTTATCTACCAAAGCCACTTCAGTGTCATAAATGTAAAAGGTTTGGACACCTGACAAGTGTTTGCAAACCGAATATCATTGTTAAAGAGTCTGAGGATGCACAGTGTTGCAATTGGGATGGGAATCGTAGAGTTCCCTGAGTGCCCTATTAGGGTTGAGGACTTCAAAGTAGGAAGGATCAAGGCTGTCAAGGAGGTCTGCTAAGCAGAGGCATATTTTCGTTAAAGTATCTCCATTTTTACCCCACCCAGTAGGTGGCAGCAAGTCCGCCAATACAATCTTGGAAGAAGAACAAGAAGAAGAAGAGAGTAGGCTAGTCTAAGGCGGTGTCTAGAATTAACAGTTCATGCAGCTTTAGTATTCTGATCATTGTGTTCTGATCATGGAATTCTGAACACGTCATGCATCTACACCTACATTTAAATGTGTCTACCATGTCAACAGTGTGTCCGGATTCCCTTTTCCCACGCTATATTGAAATGCCAGTATGCATTCTACAAACAGTGGTATAGGCAATATATGATAATAACACAACAATTTCTTTAGGTAACTAGCCAGCTAACCTCTGTAGCTAGCCAGCAAGCTAGCAAGCAATGCTAAAGGGATTGCAAACGGGTTAGCATAATTCTAGCCAAACAAACGTTTTTTTTGTACATATTAGCTAGCTGGCTGGCATTTAAGAGGCCAGAAAAAAGACCTTCCTCAAACGCTAGGAACATATTTCCTCCAACGCTATAATGAAAAGGTGCCTCTCGGTCTCAAAACAAGTTTTCTGGAGTCTTGTGGGAGGAGTGCTGATGAAGTCTCCCACTGTATGCACTTTCGATAGCCTGACTGTGTCCAGTCCAGACTGAGAAGAAATCCGTACACAATGCATCCCTGACCACCTCCTGAAGTGGTTAGCCAGATCTGAACACAATCGGACCACAAAGTGATTTTTCAATATGATCTTCATATTCTGATAGCAGAAGTCGCATGTAAGTGTTAGTAGACACAACCAAAAAGCTAAAACTTTAAACTGATAGTGACCAGACTAACTAGAATTATTTAAACATTTGTGAGAAAATAACAGCAGGGGGTATAAAAATCTGCCTAAAATCAAGGTTGCGAACAGTGAACAAACTTGCCAACAGTCATTCCTTGAGCGGAAATCACATCACTGATGTATTGCAATTCCCACTGGGCACACACTGGTTGAATCAATATTGTTTCACGTCATTTCTGTCACGCCCTGGCCATAGAGAGGGTTTTGTTCTCTATTTTGGTTAGGCCAGGGTGTGACTAGGGTGGGCGTTCTATGTTCCTTTTTCTATGTTTTTGTATTTCTGTTTTGGGCCGAGTATGGTTCCTAATCAGAGGCAGCTGTCTATCGTTGTCTCTGATTAGGAATCATACTTAGGCAGCCTTTTCCCACCTGTGCTTTGTGGGATCTTGTGTTTGTGTAGCTGCCTGTGAGCAGCCCAGAACGTCACGCTTCGGTTTCATCTGTATTGTTTTGGTGAGTTTCATATTTATTAAACATGTGGAACTCTAAGTACGCTGCGCCTTGGTCTACTCCTTTAGACGATCGTGACAATTTCAAAGAAATGACATGGAACAGATGTTGAATTGATGTTTGTGCCCAGTAGGCTACTTTTTTAATTTTATATGAAATTCCCACGCAACGGCAAAGGTAAACAGCAGGACACAACACACCACCATGTAGGCTAAACATGTCATAGTGAACATTCTATAGTAATTTCTACACATGATCGAGGGATACTACAGTGTGTAGGATAGTATACTACAGTTTACTACAAAATTATATAGTAAGTACTGTAGTACTCCTGACGGTGAAGATGGCGTTGGAAGAGTGGAAACATTGGCTGGAAGGAGCAGAACAGCCATTCCTGGTCTGGACTGACCATAAAAACCTGGAATATCTCTGTACAGCCAAGCGCCTCAACTTCAGGCAGGCCCGGTGGCCCTCCTGTTCACCAGATATAACTTCACCATCTCCTACTGCCCAGGGTCAAAGAATGTGAAGCCTGATGCCCTCACACGCCTATACAGTTCCTCTGCCACACCCTCAACCTCTGAAACCATTCTCCCTACCTCATGCCTTGCTGCCACTGTGGATTGGGGTATTGAGAACCTGGTCCGCGAGGCACAACGCTCCCAGCCTGAACCTGAAGGGGGCCCGGCTAACCGTCTGTTTGTCCCTAATTCAGTCCGGTCCTGGAATGGGCTTATTCCTCCAGGCTGACCTGTCATCTAAGGTCCCGTCGTACACTAGCCTTCCTTTGACAACGTTTCTGTTGACCCACAATGGTCCCTGATGTCTCTGCATTCATCACCGCATGCACTGTGTGTGCTCAAAACAAGACTCCACGGCAAGCTCCTTCTGGCCTCCTGCAGCCACTAACGGTTCCTCATCCCTGATATATCTCTGGACTTTGTCACTGGGCTCCCTCCGTCTGTTGGTAACACTGTCATTCTGCTGGTAGTTGACCGGTTCTCCAAGGCCGCCCATTTCATCCCTCTCCCCAAACTACCTTCTGCCAAGGAGATAGCCCAGCTTATGGTGCAGCATGTCTTCCGGATCCATGGACTCCCAGTAGACATGGTCTCCGATTGGGGTTCTGGAAGGCATTCTGCACCCTTATTGGGTCATCAGCCAGCTTGTCATCCGGATTCCATCCCCAAACTGTCAGTCGGCGCGAGCTATAATCAAGACCTGGAGACAACCTTACGGTGCCTGGTCTCAACCAACCCCACTACCTGGAGCCATCAACTGGTCTGGGTGGAGTATGCCCGGAACACTTTTCCCGGTTCTGCCATGGGACTCTCCCCTTTCGAGTGCCCTTTCGAGTGCTCCATGGGGTATCAGCCTCCACTCTTCCTGGAACAAGAGCAGGTCAGCGTACCCTTGGCCCAGATGTTTGTCCACCGCTGTCGACGTACCTGGAGAAGATCCACGGTGGCTATTCTCAAGACCAACTCCAGGTATCGTCGACAAGCGGACTGTCGCCGGACCCCAGCTCCCCGCTACCGCAGAGGGTACAGACGGGACCTGCCCTTTCGGGTAGAGTCCCGCAAACTGCCCCCTCGTTTCATTGGTCCTTTTCCCATCTCCAGAATCCTGAGTTCCACTGCTGTCCGTCTTGTGTTACCCCGTACCCTCCGTATTCACTCTACCTTCCATGTGTCTAAGATTAAGCCTGTGTCTCACTGTTCTTTGTCTTCTGTCCTCAGGCCCACCCCCATTCCCGTGTCATTGATGGCCATCCGGCCTACACGGTAAAACGTCTCCTGAGTGTTCGACCACGGGGCAGGGGTTTCCAGTACCTGGTTGACTGGGAGGGTTACGGCCCGGAAGAGAGGTGCTGGGTTCCCGCTAGAGACATCCTGGATCCAGCCCTCACTGCCGACACCCCGGTCGACCAGGTATATGCCCAGGTAGGACACCAGGTGGCGTCCCGAGGGGGGGTACTGTCACACCCTGATCAGTTTAACCTGTCCTCGTTATTGTTTCCACCCCTCCAGGTGTCACTTGTTTTCCCCAGTGTATTTATCTCTGTGCCAGTTTGTCTTGTATGTTCCAAGTCAACCAGCGTTTTTCCCGTACTCCTGCCTTTGCTATTTTTTTTTCTTCTCCTAGTCCTCCCAGTTTTGACCCTTGCCTATTCGGGACTCTGTACCTGCCTGCCTGACCACAAGCCTTTCTGCCACTCTGTACCTCCTGAACTCTGATCTGGTTTTGACCTTTTTGCCTGTCCATGACTATTCTCTTGTCTACTCCTTTTGGATTATTAAACATTGTAAGACTCCAACCATCTGCTTCCTGTGTCTGCATCTGGGTCTCGCCTTTTGTCATGATAATTAAATCGTTTTTTGGGGGGTCACTGGCCTACACACAATACCCCATAATGTCAAAGTGGAATTTTCCCCCAATTGTTTTTTACAAATGAATTTACAATAAAAAGGTGAAATGTCTTGAGTCAATAAGTATTTAACGCCTTTGTTATGGGCTGAAATAAGTTCAGGAGTAAAAATGTGCTTAACATGTTGCATGGACTCCCTCATCTCTGTACCCCACATACAATTATCTGTAAGGTCCCTCAGTCAGCAGTGAATTTCAAATACAGATTCAACCACAAAGACCAGGGAGGTTTTCCAATGCCTCAAAAAGAAGGGCACCACTTGGTAGATGGGTAAATATATATATATATATACTATCCATTTGAGCATGGTGAAGTTAATTACACTTTGGATGGTGTATCAATACACCCAGTCACAACAGAGGCATCCTTCCTAACTCAGTTACCGGAGAGGAAGGAAACTGCTCATGGATTTCACCATGTTATAGAGTTTAATGGCTGTGATAGGAGAACTGAGGATGGATCAACATTGTAGCTACTCCACAATATTAACCAACTTGAGAGTGAAAAGAAGGAAGCTTGTACAGAATAAACATATTCCAAAACATGCATCCTGTTTGCAATAAGCCACTAAAGTAATATTGCAAAAACCGTTGCAATGCAATTTAACTGTGTTGGGAAATCCAACACATTACTGATTGCCACTCTCCATATTTTCAAGCATTGGGGTGGCTGCATGATGTTATGGGTATGCTTGTAATCGTTAAGGTCTGTAGTTTTTACAGGATAAAACATTTACGGTAGAGGAAAAACCTGGTTCAGTTGGCTTGGCACCAGACACTGGGAGATGAATTCACCTTTCAGCAGGACAAACTAAATCACAAGGCCAAATCTAAAGTGGAGTTGCTTACCAAGAAGTCAGTGACTGTTCCTGACTGGCCGAGTTACAGTTTTGACTTAAATATACTTGAAAATCTATAGCAAGACCTGAAAATGGTTGTCTAGCAATGATCAACAACCAATTTGAAAGAGCTTGAAGAATTTTGAAAATAATAATTGGCAAATGTTGCACAATCCAGGTGTGGAAAGCTCTTAGAGACTTACCCAGAAAGAATCACAGCTTTAATCGCTAACAAAGGTGCTTCTACAAAGTATTGACACGGGTGTGAACACTTACACTACCGTTCAAACGTTTGGGGTCACTTAGAAATGTCCTTGTTTTTGTCCGTTAAAATAACATCAAATTGATCAGAAATTCAGTGTAGATATTGGTAATGTTATAAATGACAATTGTAGCTGGAAATGGCTGATTTATTATGGAATATCTACATAGGCGTATAGAGGCCCATTATCAGCAACCATCACTCCTGTGTTCCAATGGCACGTTGTGTTAGCTAATCCAAGTTTATCATTTTAAAAGGCTAATTGATCATTAGAAAACCCTTTTACAATTATGTTAACACAGCTGAACACTGTTGTCCTGATTAAAGAAGCAATAAAACTGGCCTTCTTTAGACAAGTTGAGTATCTGAAGCACTTGGTTCTGAGAAATGAAGGCCATTCCATGTGAGAAATTGCCAAGAAACTGAAGATCTCGTACAACGCTGTGTACTACTCCCTTCACAGAACAGAGCAAACTGTCTCTATCCAGAATAGAAAGAGGAGTGGGAGGCCCCGGTGCACAACTAAGCAAGAGGACAATTACATTAGAGTGTCTAATTTGAGAAACAGACGCCTCACAAGTCCTCAACTGGCAGCTTCATTAAATAGTACCCGCAAAACACCAGTTTCAATGTCAACAGTGAAGAGGCAACTCCGGGATGCCGGCCTTCTAGGCAGAGTTGCAAAGAAAAGCCATATCTCAGACTGGCCAATAAAAAGAAAAGATTAAGATGGGCAAAAGAACACCGACACTGGACAGAGGGAGATTTGAAAAAAGTGTTACGGACAGACTAATCTAAGTTTGAGGTTCACAGAGGATCACAAAGAAGAACAATTCGTGAGATGCAGAAAAAATGAAAAGATGCTGGAGGAGTGCTTGATGCCATCTGTCAAGCATGGTGGAGGCAATGTGATGGTCTGGGGGTGCTTTGGTGGTGGTAAAGTGGGAGATTTGTACAGGGTAAAAGGGAAACACTCCATTTTCAAAATCTCCAAAATCACTCCATTTTGCAATGCCATGCCATACCCTATGGACGGCTCTTAATTGAAGCCAATTTCCTCCTACAACAGGACAATGACCCAAAGCACCGCTCCAAACTATGCAAGAACTATTTAGGGAAGAAGCAGTCAGCTGTTATTCTGTCTATAATGGAGTGGCCAGCACAGTCACCGGATCGCAACCCTATTGCGCTTTTGTGGGAGCAGCTTGAAGTGCCCATCAAGCCAATCCAACTTGTGGGAGGTGCTTCAGGAAGCATCGGGTGAAATCTCTTCAGATTACCTCAACAAATTGACAACTAGACTGACAAAGGTCTGCAAGGCTGTAATTGCTGCAAATGGAGGATTCTTTGTCGAAAGCAAAATTTGAAGGACACAATTATTATTTAAATAAAAAATCATTATTTATAACCTTGTCAACGTCTTGACTATATTTCCTATACATTTTTCAACTCATTTCATGTATGTTTCATGGAAAACAAGGACATTTCTAAGTGACCCCAAACTTTTGAACGGTAGTGTATGTAAATGAGATATTTCTGTACTTAATTTTCAATAAATGTGCAAACATATCTTAAACTGTGTTTTCACTTTGTCGTTATAGGGTATTGTGTGTAGATGGGTGAGAGAAAAGTATATTTAATCCATTTTGAATTCAGGCTGTAACACAACAAGTGAAGCGGTATGAATATTTCTGAAGGCACTGTATTTAGGCTACAATACAATATATGACATCCTTAGCCCTGTACTGTCTTATCACAAGTGAAGGCTCTCAACCCTGGTGTTTAAGATGATTATCTGTAGCCATTTGTGGTTGTACAATCAATTCTGTCGAGCGTTGTAAAAACAAAAGACTAACGCAAAGAGACTCACACATCTCCTATTGACAAAAGACCATTTGTAATTGAGTGTGTCCATTCATACTGGGTTGCATGTGCATGTTGTGAGATTGCATGTTCTTATACATTGAACATAAGCAGTTTGTAGCAGTCTGTTTTTCTATACAAGCAGCATGTATAAAGATGGCTATCGACTCAGCAGGAAAGCATGTGTCTCTGCTAGCCTTAGCAAGGGCATGTACTGTAGGTGAGGGAGATGCATGTCCACAGATCAAAACAAAGCCTCATTGTAAAAAGAGGACCAAGTACTAACATGCTACAACACTGTGGTTTGGCCAGTAGCTACAAAGCAGAGAACGGGAGAGTCAAAGAAAATAGTTACGCCTACACACTTTACTGATGAAGTGGTCCTTCAAAGAAAGCAGTTTCTATGAACAGAGAGAATTAACACTATGGCTGTGTGTTTCTATGAACAGAGAGAATGAACACAATGTCTGTGTGTTTCCATGAACAGAGAGAAATAACACTATGGCTGTGTGTTTCTATGAACAGAGAGAATTAACACTATGGCTGTGTGTTTCTATGAACAGAGAGAATTAACACTATGGCTGTGTGTTTCTATGAACAGAGAGAATTAACACTATGGCTGTGTGTTTCTATGGCTTGCTTTCTGAAAGGTTAACTAAGCTATTAACTTTAAATTCATATTCAGTGGTGTCGTCAACAGGTTAAAATGCTTAAGGCAAGGTACATACATTCTTCAAAACATCAGACTTGCTGAAAACCTCCAAAAAGCCAACAAAAATAAACATTTTACCAAACCAACATTCTCATTACAAAAAGATTACATTTTATATTACAACCGTCCACAACTACATTGTCATAAAAAAAACTAGAAACATAAAACATACTCTATGAATGTATATAATGTCATTTTCTCTTGCTCAGTGAAATTCAAGGAGCTCTAGTATTCCAGGGTGTCCTCTTGGGTCCCCAAAATGAGGGGGTGCACGTAGCTGCCCAGTGGCGCACGTGCGCGCACGTGCACACACACAAACTATGTCTCTCACCTATGCCGGTGATGATTTTGACCTGAGTGAAGGGGTAGGCCACAGAATGAACCCCTAACTTCGCCAGCAACAGAGACACCAGCAAGATTTTATCCTCCTGGACAGGACAGACAGACAGATAGATCAAAATCAAATTTAAAATCAAATGTATTTATATAGCCCTTCTTACATCAGCTGATTTTTCAAAGTGCTGTACAGAAACTCAGCCTAAAACCCCAAACAGCAAGCAATGCAGGTGTAGAAGCATGGTGGCTAGGAAAACCTCCCTAGAAAGGCCAAAACCTAGGAAGAAACCTAGAGAGGAACCAGGATATGAGGGGTGGCCAGTCCTCTTCTGGTTGTGGAGACTATAACAGAACATGGCCAAGATGTTCAAATGTTCATAAATGACCAGCATGGTCAAATAATAGTAATCACAGTGAACAGGTCAGAGTTCCATAGAACAGTTGAAACTGGAGCAGCAGCACGGCCAGGTGGACAACAAGGAGTCATCATACCAAGTAGTCCTGAGGCATGGTCCTAGGGCTCAGGTCCAGAGAGAGAGAGAGAGAGAGAGAGAGAGAGAGAGAGAGAGAGAGAGAGAGAGAGAGAGAGAGAGAGAGAGAGACTTTGACTTTTTGTCTTTCTTTACTGAAACATTCTCATTTCATTTAAAACTCACCACCCAACCTCCCCCTTAAAAATAAAACCAAAAATACATCCTGTAATGCATACATGTACCATACTCACCTTTCCAGCAACCACATGATACAAGCCAACATCACAATACTCAAGACAATACCCACTCCTACAACCGTATATCCAAAACATCTTCCCCAGCTATACAGACAGCCCCCCCAACACACCATATCTCCTGAAACATCTCCACACTTTTTATCATTTTATAGAACTCAAACTCAACCCTAAGGCGCGCAGAGACCATCCCATTAAACAATAATAAAGGGTCTGTTATCCCCCCACCTTTGACCCTGTTCCTCCTTGTTAGCCAAATAGCTAACTTTGCCTGAGCAAACAGAAAATTCAACAAAACACATTTTTCCTTCTCCTTACTTGAATACCTGTATCCCATTATGAACACCCCAACAGTAAAGACCACCCCCAACCTCTCACACAGACATTCCAACAGAGACATTAATGGCATTAATCTGGTGCACACAGAAAACACATGAATCACAGTTTCTTTCATTTTACAGAAATGACACTCCTGCCCGACTCCCGGTTCAACCTGTGCCAACCAGCTGTTAGTGGCCAGGGCTCCATGTAGAACCCTCCACTGGAGGTCCCCTGACCTCTTTGGTACTGGGGGTTTGTAGAGCCCCCTCCATCTAAAACCCACCATACTCTCCACCCCACATACCCCCTGCCACTGATGTGCCTTCACTCCTGTTAGGCTCCTAATGTTCCTCACCTTAACACAGAGGTTGTAGAGGGCTTTACCTCCCACCCCTTCAAACTCCCCCAGGCTCGGAGTGTTAAAATCTAACAAGTCCTCCAGACCCCCTTGCCAGTCTCCAGTCTCTGCCGTCACCTGCAGTGGCGGAAACATTGGTGGCCCCTCTCCCTTTGGCTGCTCAAACATCCCCCTTACCGGCTCAGACAGTGCCTCCTGGACCTCCTCCAGGAATCTCTCCAGCAGCCTAAGAGACGTTATTCCTGTTTGCTGTGCCAAGACTTCCGGGCTTTTCCACCCCTCCTCTCCCAGGAGTCTCAAGTCACCCAGCCTTTTTACACCCCCTGCCATCAGTTGCCTCTGCAGGGTGGCCGACTGGACCGATCTCAAAGGGATGGCTGGGTTGTGGAAGATAGGCTCCTCCCACACCCACAGCCCAGGCTCCACACCCCCTTCTCGTGTGTGCCTTAGCAGCTGCCAGGCCCTCAGCACCGCAGAGTAAAAATCGGAGAGACCTGCTGTACTCAGCCTCTCCAGCTTCATGAGGAACAGCTGCCGGTCCAACCCTAAATCTCCAGCTCTCCTCAGCAGCGCGCATGCTGGTTCCCTCCAGCCAACATCAGTATGGTACAGCAGTCTCTGTGCCGCCTTTAGCCGGAAAGCAGCCATCCTGCTCTCCAGTTCCACCAGGCCCTGTCCTCCTTCGTGGACGGTCATATACAACACCGCCGCCCTCAGCCAGTGATGGCCCGACCAGAAGAAGTCCACCAGCTTGCGTTGCAGGTCTGCGAGCAGACCGGCGGGGGGGTTGAGGACAGCCAGTTTATGCCACAGGGAGGATGCCACCAGGTTGTTAATTATCAGCACCCTCCCTCTATATGACACTTGGGACAGGAGCCACCTCCACCTGGCCAGTCTTGACACCACTGCCTGTGACAGCCCCTCCCAGTTCTTCCTGACCCACCTCTCCGAGCCCAGGTACACCCCCAACACTTTAAGCCCTTCACAACCCCACTGCAAACCCCCTGGAAGCAGAGGAGGAGCCCTATCCCCCCATGCCCCACATAACAGAGCTTTGCTCTTGCCCCAGTTTACCTTAGCTGATGAAGCTCCCTCGTACACCTTCAGACTGGTCTCCAGTGCCTGCATATCTTGACCATCCCTGACCATCACAGAGACATCATCTGCATATGCTGACACTGCTATGCCTGTCACCACACCCATACCTGTCCAGCACACTCCCTGCAGTCTCCTGCGTAGCAGGCCTAAAAAAGGCTCAATGGCTAATGTGTATAACTGCCCAGATAGAGGGCATCCTTGTCTAATGCCCCGTCTCACCCAGACTGGCCTACTGAGCCCCCCTCCCACCTTAACCATACATGATGCCCCAGCATACAACAGCTTCACACAGGTCAAAAAACTCCTCCCAAACCCAAACACAGACATCACATTAAACAGATATTCATGGTCCACTCTGTCAAAAGCCTTCTCTTGATCTAAAGAGACCAGTCCGAAGTTCACATTAGAACCTCTCGACAAGTCCAACATGTCCCTAATTAAGAACAGGTTGTCCGTGATTGAGCGTCCCGGTACACAATATGTTTGGTCCTTATGTACTATCGAGTCCAAGTGGGACTTCAGTCTGTTAGAGAGGACCTTGGCAAATATCTTGTAGTCCGCACAGAGCAATGCCACAGGCCTCCAGTTCTTAAGTTCACACAAGTCCCCTTTTTTGGGCAGGAGAGTCAGAGCCGCCCGACGGCAGCTCATCGGCAACTCTCCTACCCCGATGCATTCACGCAACACGCAAAAGAAGTCATGTCCAATTATTCCCCAGAATTTTTTATAAAACTCCACTGGGAGTCCATCGACCCCCGGTGCACGACCGGGGGACATCTGGGTTACGGCCTCTGCCAGTTCATGGGACAACAGAGGAACGTCCAAATCGTCCCTCTGTGCCAGAGAAAGTTTAGGGAGTCCTGTGAACAAGACCTGAGCACACAAAGGATCACACTCTTCTGCCCTATACAATTCAGTATAAAACTCCACAGTCCGCTCCCGCATCTCACCCACCACAGAGGTCACCCGCCCATCAGACAGCCGTAGACAATGCATACCCTTGGCTTCACTGCTCTGTCTTTCCAAACCAAAGAAGAAGGAGCTGGGAGCATCCATCTCCTTGAGCATGGAGAATCTAGCTCTTACAAGTGCTCCCTTTGCTTTAACCTGGAAAAAACTGCCCAGGTCCCTGCGTAATTCAGCTAAATTAGCCTGGAGGCCTACATTGCCTTGCCCCACCATCTCTACCTCCATCTCACTAATACACCGCTCTAGTTCCCCCAATACTCTCCTAGCCTCTGAGGATGAGAGAGCTGTGTATTGTTGACAGAAAAGCCGAATTTGGATTTTCCCCACATCCCACCATTGGCTCAGAGACTCATACTCCTCTATTTGCTGCCTCCACCTTTCCCAGAAGGTCTGGAAACCTGCGCAAAAAGTGGCATCTTGTAAGAGCTTTACATTGAATTTCCAATAGGATGCCTGCCGGGGCCCTGGTGAAATAGACAGCCGAGCCATGGTTATGTGATGATCGGAAAACCCCACCGGGAGAATGGTAGCGCCCAACAGCCTATTGCTCCGATTCCTAGTCATATAAAACCGATCAAGTCGGGCTGCACTCACCCTAGCCCCAAAAACCTTCACCCATGTGTACTGTCTTGTGTTCGGATGTTTAGTTCTCCAAACATCCACTAAGTCGAACTGATTAATAATGTCCCTTAACACTCCCACTGACACTGAATGAGGCTCTTCCCCATTTCTGTCTTTTGTAAAATCCATTGTGCAGTTCCAGTCCCCTCCGACCACCAGTGTCTCCTCAGGCGCTACCTGTGAGAGTTCCTGTCTAAGACTCCCAAATAGAACCCCTCTTTCTCTCCCTGTGTTAGGCGCATACACATTTATAAAGACAAAACCCATGTTGTTAATTTCTGCTTTAACAACAAGGAGCCTACCCCTACACACCTCCTTTGAGGAGCACATTTTTACAGACAGACCCGGTGCAAAAAGGACTGCCACTCCTGCACTAAGATTTGTCCCATGGCTCAACACACTTGCCCCTTTCCACCAGAGCCCCCAATCGACTTCATTCAACACATCACTATGTGTCTCCTGCAGAAACAACACCTGTACTTTTTTTTGTTTTACATATTCACCCAACACACTCATCTTTCCCGCATCTCTGGCGCCATTTATATTGAGCGAGCCTACCCGTAGAGTCTCCATAAGAAGTGGGAGAAAAGCCAGCAGAGAAAAAAGACCAATAGCAAAGCTCAAAAGTCCCAGTGTCAGAAAGAAAGTATACATCTAAACAGTGTCCGAAGGTAAACCCTTACGCACTGTTGTGACCCACTTCCTCAACCTAAACCGTTTCCTGGGTGAGAGGACACCATGCCCCTCATTTTTCACAGCATGTTGTACTGATCGTACAAACTTTCTTGAATCAGGGAAAAAAGCCTCAAGATTAACTTTTTTTCCCTTGGTCTCATTCAGGAACCTTGTCAGTTCTCTCAATGTGTACTTAGACCCCTCTGCTTGACTGGCTGTCAGCTCCGGGCCTATTGAAGAGGAGTCTGAAAAAAATATCTCCTCATCCTCTTCCTCAGACTCACTTTCCTCCTCATCTCTATCTCCCACCCTGACCACCTGCTCTTCCTCTCTGGTCATGGCATCTCCCACAGCAACAGGCAAAATTTCCATTGTGCCTTTAACCACACCCTTTTTCCTTTTCCGCTTGGCACCCTCCTCCTCCCCCCCTAGTCTCTTACACTTCCCCACTATACTCTCCTCATCCACTAGCATAACCTGACTAGACCTAGCATCCTCTACACCACCCTCCATAGCATGACTAGGCCCAGCATCATTCACACCATCCTCCATATCATAGCTAAGCCCAGCCTCAGCTACCCCACCATCTCTAGCCTGACTAGGCTTAGCCTCCACTACCCCACCATCTCTAGCCTGACTAGACCCAGCCTCCGCTACACCACCATCTCTAGCCTGACTAGACCCAGCCTCCACTACACCACCATCTCTAGTCTGACTAGACCCAGCCTCCTCTACCCCACCATCTCTAGTCTGACTAGACCCAGCCTCCGCTACCCCACCATCTCTAGCCTGACTATGCTTAGCCTCCACTACCCCACCATCTCTAGCCTGACTAGACCCAGCCTCCGCTACACCACCATCTCTAGCCTGACTAGACCCAGCCTCCACTACACCACCATCTCTAGTCTGACTAGACCCAGCCTCCTCTACCCCACCATCTCTTGCCTTACTAGACCCAGCCTCAGCTACCCCACCATCCCTGGTATGACTAGGCCCAGCCTCTGCTGTCTGCATCTCATTTCCCCCTGCACTTTGACCTCGATTTCCCCCACCGGCGCTTGTACCCTCACTTTGTCTACGGCCTTTATGTGGGCACGCAAAGCTCTTATGCCCCAAATCCCCACACTCAAAACACCGTAGACTGTCTGTGCTGGCAAACCCTGCATAGAGCCCCTCCCCATGCCTCACTTTAAAATGCACATTTAGCTGTTGCTCATTGTTGTTCAGGAACATAAACACTTGCCTCCGGAATGAAACAACGTGCTTAACAGCAGCTGCCTGAAAACCTGCCGACAGTACACGAAACCCGCTAGCAAACTTACCAAAACGACTCAGCTCTTTCCTGATTTGATCGTCCGTAATAAACGGAGGTAAATTTGCAACAACTACTCTTGTCGAAGGGGTAGAAAGAGGTAAAACTGGCACCAACACATCCCTTACAAATATTCCGCTAGCAATTAGCCTACCAACCAAATTTTCTCTTTTCATGAACACCACCACCGCTTTGTTCATTCTAGAAGCAGAATGTATAAATTCAGCTCCTACCTGTTCGCTGACCGCGAGCAGAACCTCCTCCACCTTAACTCCATTCTCAGGAACACACCTGAATCCATGCCGTATCGACAGCGTCTCCTCCGCGCTAGGCTGAGAAGCCATCGCGCATACCACACCTTGCAAACCCCAGAAACCTTACTCTGTCTTCTTCCACCCTAACTCTGAAAAAAACCGGTGGATACCGCTAAAACAAATATTGCATTAACCCTCCACCATAGAAAAAAAAATGTAAGAAAAAGATCAAGAAAAGAGTCTAGAAAGTTAGTTAGGACAGAGTCCTCCGCACCAAACACTCAAACTCCAAAAAACTCCCAGCATGCAGAGAGAGAGAGAGAGAGAGAGAGAGAGAGAGAGAGAGAGGAGAGAGAGAGAGAGAGAGAGAGAGAGAGAGAGAGAGAGAGAGAGAGAGAGAGAGAGAGAGAGAGAGAGAGAGAGAGAGAGAGAGAGAGAGAGAGAGAGAGAGAGAGAGAGAGAGAGAGAGAGAGGAAAAAATATACTTAAATTCACACAAGACACCGGATAAGACAGGAGAAATACTCCAGATATAACAAACTGACCCTAGCCCCCCGACACAAACTACTGCAGCATAAATACTGGAGGCTGAGAGAGGAGGGGTCAGGAGACACTGTGGCCCCATCCGATGATACCCCCGGACAGGGCCAAACAGGCAGGATATAACCCCACCCACTTTGCCAAAGCACAGCCCCCACACCTCTAGAGGGATATCTTCAACCACCAACTTACCATCCTGAGACAAGGCCGAGTATAGCCCACAAAAATCTCCGCCACGACACAACCCAAGGGGGGCGCCAACCCAGACAGGAAGACCACGTCAGTGACGCAACCCATTCAAGTGGCGCACCCCTCCTAGGGACGACATGGAAGAGCACCAGTAAGCCAGTGACTCAGCCCCTGTAATAGGGTTAGAGGCAGAGAATCCCAGTGGAGAGAGGGGAACTGGCTTGGCAGAAACAGCAAGGGTGGTTCGTTGCTCCAGTGACTTTCCGTTCACCTTCACACTCCTGGGCCAGTCTACACTCAATCATAGGACCTACTGAAGAGATGAGTCTTTAATAAAGACTTAAAGGTTGAGACCGAGTCTGCGTCTCTCACATGGGCAGGCAGACCATTCCATAAAAATTGAGCTCTATAGGAGAAAGCCCTGCCTCCAGCTGTTTGCTTAGAAATTCTAGGGACAATTATGAGGCCTGCGTCTTGTGACCGTAGCGTACGTGTAGGTATGTATGCCAGGACCAAATCGGAAAGATAGATAGGAGCAAACCCATGTAATGCTTTGTAGGTTATCAGTAAAACCTTGAAATCAGCCCTTGTCTTAACAGGAAGCCATTTTTTTGGTTCTAGTCAGGATTCTAGCAGCCGTATTTAGCACTAACTGAAGTTTATTTAGTGCTTTATCCGTGTAGCCAGAAAGTAGAGCATTGCAGTAGTCTAACCTAGAAGTAACAAAAGCATGGATACATTTTTCTGCATCAATTTTGGACAGAAAATTTTGGATTTTTGCAATGTTACGTAGATGGAAAAAAGCTGTCCTTGAAACAATCTTGATACGTTCGTCAAAAGTACTCTGGACCCTGATCTCACTTACATTTACATTTACATTTAAGTCATTTAGCAGACGCTCTTATCCAGAGCGACTTACAAAATGGTGCATTCACCTTATGATATCCAGTGGAACAACCACTTTACAATAGTACATCTATATCTTTTTTGGGGGGGCGTGGGGGGGTTAGAAGGATTACTATATCCTATCCCAGATATTCCTTAAAGAGGTGGGGTTTCAGGTGTCTACGGAAGGTGGTGATTGACTCCGCTGTCCTGGCGTCGTGGGGGAGCTTGTTCCACCATTGGGGTGCCAGAGCAGCGAACAGTTTTGACTGGGCTGAGCGGGAACTGTGCTTCCGCAGAGGTAGGGGGGCCAGCAGGCCAGAGGTGGATGAACGCAGTGCCCTTGTTTGGGTGTATGGCCTGATCAGAGCCTGAAGGTACGGAGGTGCCGTTCCCCTCACAGCTCCGTAGGCAAGCACCATGGTCTTGTAGCAGATGCGAGCTTCAACTGGAAGCCAGTGGAGTGTGCGGAGGAGCGGGGTGACGTGAGAGAACTTGGGAAGGTTGAACACCAGACGCGCTGCAGCATTCTGGATGAGTTGTAGGGGTTTAATGGCACAGGCAGGGAGCCCCGCCTGCAGGGAGTTGCAGCAATCCAGACGGGAGATGACAAGTGCCTGGATTAGGACCTGCGCCGCTTCCTGTGTAAGGCAGGGTCGTACTCTGCGGATGTTGTATAGCATGAACCTACAGGATCGGGTCACCGCCTTGATGTTAGCGGAGAACGACAGGGTGTTGTCCAGGGTCACGCCGAGGCTCTTAGCACTCTGGGAGGAGGACACAATGGAGTTGTCCACCGTGATGGCGAGATCATGGAAAGGGCAGTCCTTCCCCGGGAGGAAGAGCAGCTCCGTCTTGCCGAGGTTCAGCTTGAGGTGGTGATCCGTCATCCACACTGATATGTCTGCCAGACATGCAGAGATGCGATTTGCCACCTGGTTATCAGAAGGGGGAAAGGAGAAGATTAATTGTGTGTCGTCTGCGTAGCAATGATAGGAGAGACCATGTGAGGATATGACAGAGCCAAGTGACTTGGTGTATAGCGAGAATAGGAGAGGGCCTAGAACTGAGCCCTGGGGGACACCAGTGGTGAGAGCACGTGGTGCGGAGACGGATTCTCGCCACGCCACCTGGTAGGAGCGACCTGTCAGGTAGGACGCAATCCAAGAGTGAGCCGCGCCGGAGATGCCCAACTCGGAGAGGGTGGAGAGGAGGATCTGATGGTTCACAGTATCAAAGGCAGGAGATAGGTCTAGAAGGAGGAGAGCAGAGGAGAGAGAGTTAGCTTTAGCAGTGCGGAGAGCCTCCGTGACACAGAGAAGAGCAGTCTCAGTTGAATGACCAGCCTTGACACCTGACTGATTTGGATCGAGAAGGTCATTTTGAGAGAGATAGCAGGAGAGCTGGCCAAGCACGGCACGCTCAAGAGTTTAGGAGAGAAAAGAAAGAAGGGATACTGGTCTGTAGTTGTTGACACCGGAGGGATTGAGTGTAGGTTTTTTGAGAAGGGGTGTAACTCTCGCTCTCTTGAAGACGGAAGGGACGTAGCCAGCGGTCAAGGATGAGTTGATGAGCGAGGTGAGGTAAGGGAGAAGGTCTCCGGAAATGGTCTGGAGAAGAGAGGAGGGGAGAGGGTCAAGCGGGCAGGTTGTTGGGCGGCCGGCCGTCACAAGTCGCAAGATTTCATCTGGAGAGAGAGGGGAGAAAGAGGTCAAAGCATAGGGTAGGGCAATGTGAGCAGGACCAGCGGTGTCGTTTGACTTAACAAACAAGGATCGGATGTCGTCGACCTTCTTTTCAAAATGGTTGACGAAGTCATCCTCAGAGAGTGAGGAGGGGTAGAGGGGGAGGAGGATTCAGGAGGGAGGAGAAGGTGGCAAAGAGCTTCCTAGGGTTAGAGGCAGATGCTTGGAAGGTAGAGTGGTAGAAAGTGGCTTTAGCAGCAGAAACAGAGGAGGAAAATGTAAAGAGGAGGGAGTGAAAAGATGCCAGGTCCACAGGGAGGCTAGTTTTCCTCCATTTCCGCTCGGCTGCCCGGAGCCCTGTTCTGTGAGCTCGCAATGAGTCGTCAAGCCACGGAGCAGGAGGGGAGGACCGAGCCGGTCGGGAGGATAGGGGACATAGAGAGTCAAAGGATGCAGAAAGGGAGGAGAGGAGGGTTGAGGAGGCAGAATCAGGAGATTGATTGGAGAAGGATTGAGCAGAGGGAAGAGATGATAGGGTGGAAGAGGAGAGAGTAGCAGGAGAGAGAGAGCGAAGGTTGCGACGGCGCATTACCATCTGAGTAGGGGCAGAGTGAGTAGTGTTGGAGGAGAGAGAGAGGGAAAAGGATACAAGGTAGTGATCAGAGACTTGGAGGGGAGTTGCAGTGAGATTAGTAGAAGAACAACATCTAGTGAAGATGAGGTCAAACGTATTGCCTGCCTTGTGAGTAGGGGGGGACGGTGAGAGGGTGAGGTCAAAAGAGAAGAGGAGTGGAAAGAAGGAGGCAGAGAGAAATGAGTCAAAGATAGACGTAGGGAGGTTAAAGTCACCCAGAACTTTGAGGGGTGAGCCATCCTCAGGAAAGGAACTTGTCAAGCTCATTGATGAACTCTCCAAGGGAACCTGGAGGGCGATAAATGGTAAGGATGTTAAGCTTGAATGGGCTAGTGATTGTGACAGCATGGAATTCAAAGAAGGAGATAGACAGATGGGTCAGGGGAGATTGAGAGAATGTCCACTTGGGATAGATGAGGATTCCAGTGCCACCACCCCGCTGACCAGATGCTCTCGGGGTGTGCGAGAACACGTGGTCAGACGAGGAGAGAGCAGTAGGAGTAGCAGTGTTTTTTGTGGTAATCCATGTTTCCGTCAGCGCCAAGAAGTCGAGGGACTGGAGGGTAGCATAGGCTGATATGAACTCTGCCTTGTTGGCCGCAGACCGGCAGTTCCAGAGGCTGCCGGAGACCTGGAACTCCACGTGGGTCGTGCGCGCTGGGACCACCAGGTTAGAGTGGCAGCGGCCACGCGATGTGAAGCGTTTGTATGGCCTGTGCAGAGAGGAGAGAACAGGGATAGACCGACACATAGTTGATAGGCTACAGGAGAGGCTACGCTAATGCAAAGGAGATTGGCATGGAAAATTAACCCCTGTCCAGCAAAAAATCATATCGCCATTAGCATAACAAAATGTAATAATTTTTTTTTTTCAATTTTTTTTTCAAATTATATCGTTTTATAGATACACCTCTCCTGAATCGAACCACGTTGTCCGATTTCAAAAAGGCTTTACAGCAAAAGCAAAACATTAGATTATGTTAGAGGAGTATATCGTAAAAGTAGCCACATAGCCATTTTCCGACCAACCACATGCATCACAAATAACCAAAAAACAGCTAAATGCAGTACTAACCTTTGACAATCTTCATCAGATGACACACCTTGGACATCATGTTACACAATACATGCATTCTTTTGTTCGATAAAGTTCATATTTATATATAAAAACAGCATTTTACATCGGTGCGTAACGTTGACTAACTATTTTCCCTCAAATGCATCCGATGAAACAGAGCTACAATTTACTAAATTACTATTCGAAAACATTTTTAAAATGTAATATTGTCATTCTAAGATTTATAGATGAATATCTCTTGAAAGCACCTGTAATGCCAGATTTAAAATTAACTTTACTGGGTAATCATACTTTGCGATGAAAGGGGATGCGATACTCTGAAAAATAGGCTAACGTTACAGGTCAGCGCCATCTTGGAACAATCGCATATCACATGTAGTCTTGTATACTATTGTCAATAATCCCTTACCTTTGGTTGTCTTCATCAGAAAGCACTTCCAGAAATCCCAGGTCCACAACAAATGTATTTTAGTTCAAAAAAATTACTCCTTTATGTTCCAAGAGCTTGTTCTTGTTAGCGCGTCTGAAAGCTGATCCAAATGCTCCGTCGGCCGTGGGACAGCCATTTCGAGAAAATTCATATTTTTCCCATTTAGGTTCGTTCAAACATGTCAAACGTTGTATAACAGAAATCTTCAGGGCCTTTTTCAACAAGAGAGCCAATAAGATTCAAGGAGGATGATTGCATTGTGTTTCAAAACATTTCGAAAGGGGAGGGTAACCAGGGGCGCCGGCGTCATAATGGTGATGGCCCTCTCCGTGTGACCACGTTCCACTGCGTCTCATTCATTCAGTGTTCACAGTAGGAGACTCAAATCACTTTGTAAAGACTGGGGACATCTAGTGGAAGCAATAGGAAGTGCTCAATGAACCATAGCTCACTGTGTGATTAATAGGCAACTTGATGAAGTTGAGTTCGCAATTCAGAATTCCACTTCCTGTTTCCATCTGTCTCGGGGTTTTGACTGCCATATGACACCATTCAAACAGTTTTAGAAACTTTAGGGTGTTTTCTATCCACAAGTATTAATTATATGCATATCCTAGCTTCTGAGTTTGAGTAGTAGGCCGTTTAAAATGGGCACGAATGTTTTTCAAAATGCGCTGTGGCGCCCCCTATCCTAGGCGACCGTCAAGAGGTTAACTAAACAACTGGGGAAGCGAGAGAGCAGGGCCTCCCTCACTAACAATTCACTGAAACACTAAAACACTAAAATATAACTTTTCTAGCTACCACTAGAAATTAAAATTGATGTAAACTACAGTGGTTCAATGTTTCCAGGAATAGGCTCACACTTAGTTTATTCCGCTAGCTAACTTGGTACAGTATTCTTCCGTGAAAATCCACCTAGTGCACCGTGTCCTATGACGCCGTAGCTAACTACGGCGTCTGGTTCTCCTCTGGTTCTCCTGTGTCCTGGTTGGTCTGGATGAGGATCTTCTTCATACCTCTGGTTCTCCTGTGTCCTGGTTGGTCTGGATGAGGATCTTCTTCATAACTCTGGTTCTCCTGTGTCCTGGTTGGTCTGGATGAGGATCTTCTTCACACCTCTGGTTCTCCTGTGTCCTGGTTGGTCTGGATGAGGATCTTCTTCACACCTCTGGTTCTCCTGTGTCCTGGTTCGTCTGGATGAGGATCTTCTTCATACCCTTGGTTCTCCTGTGTCCTGGTTGGTCTGGATGAGGATCTTCTTCATACCTCTGGTTCTCCTGTGTCCTGGTTGGTCTGGATGAGGATCTTCTTCATACTGCTGGTTCTCCTGTGTCCTGGTTGGTCTGGATGAGGATCTTCTTCATACCTCTGGTTCTCCTGTGTCCTGGTTGGTCTGGATGAGGATCTTCTTCACACCTCTGGTTCTCCTGTGTCCTGGTTGGTCTGGATGAGGATCTTCTTCATACCTCTGGTTCTCCTGTGTCCTGGTTGGTCTGGATGAGGATCTTCTTCACACCTCTGGTTCTCCTGTGTCCTGATTGGTCTGGATGAGGACCTTCTTCACACCTCTGGTTCTCCTGTGTCCTGGTTGGTCTGGATGAGGATCTTCTTCATACCTCTGGTTCTCCTGTGTCCTGGTTGGTCTGGATGAGGATCTTCTTCATACCTCTGGTTCTCCTGTGTCCTGGTTGGTCTGGATGAGGATATTCCCGATGCGGACATCTTTACACACCGCCTGGAGCGCTGGCTCCATGGTCTCTCCTGTGATCTACGGAAAACCAGGAGAGATGTTCAGTTGAAGTCGGAAGTTTACATACACCTTAGCCAAATACAGTTGAAGTCGGAAGTTTACATACACTTAGGTTGGAGTCATTAAAACTCATTTTTTAACCACTCCACAAATTTCTTGTTAACAAACTAGAGTTTTGGCAAGTTGGTTAGGACATCTACTTTGTGCATGACACAAGTAATTTTTCCAAAAATTGTTTACAGACAGATTATTTCACTTCTAATTCACTGTATGACAGTTCCAGTGGGACAGAAGTTTACATAGACTAAGTTGACTGTGCCTTTAAGCAGCTTGGAAAATTGATGTCAGAAATGATGTAATGGCCTTTGAAGCTTCTGATAGGCTAATCGACATCATTTGAGTCAATTGGAGGTGCACCTGTGGATGGATTTCAAGGCCTACCTTCAAACTCAGTGCCTCTTTGCTTGACATCATGGGGAAATCAAAAGAAATCAGCCAAGACCTCAGAAAAAAATGGTAGACCTCCACAAGTCTGGTTAATTTGTTCATTAAACTATAGTCTATTAACAAGATATGTGTGGAGTGGTTGAAAAACGAGTTTTAATGACTCCAACCTAAGTGTATGTAAACCTCCGACTTCAACTGTATTAACACACTGACTGACAACTGAGTACAGTAAATACATTTAAGAACAAGAACATGTACAAGATAGCAATACTATACTGTTCATTATGACAACACTGGCTGACAAATAAACAGGACTGCGTTCACACCTAATAATAAAAAAACACCTGCATAAAACATCTGCATAAAAACAATATGCGCATTTTCCCACCAGAGATATTCCCATCAAATTGACTTGTTGCAGATAAAAGGTTGTCTATGACGTAGTGCACATCAAAATACAGTTTGCGGTTAAATGAATGGGTTGCCATCATGTTTTCTCATGTGCCCATTCCGGTATTGGCACATGCGCTCTAGCCAACTGTCAAACGCACTGGTCCCCCCTTCAGCAGTGAGGTAATGGGAGCCGCTACCTGACCAAAACTTCAGATAAACGTCAGGTAGTAAATGGCAAACCCTAGAAACCACTGCACTTCCTTTACCGTGGTGGGAGTCGGCCAACTACGCATGGCTGAAATGCGGTCACTTTCCATCTCCAGAAATGCGGTACCCTAAGAAGGAGACGGACTGTTGGAAGAACAGGCATTTCTCAGCCTTGACATACAGGTCATGCTCCAACAGCCGACCAAGCACCCTGCGCACCAGGGACACATGCTCGGCGCGTGCAGCGGAGTATATCAGAATGTTGTCAATATACACCACTACACCCTGCCCATGCAGGTCCCTGAAAATCTCATCTACAAAGGCTTGGAAGACTGATGGAACATTCATCAACCCGTACGGCATGACAAGGTACTCATAATGCCCTGAGGTAGTACTGAATGCCGTCTTCCACTCGTTTCCCTCCCGGTGCGCTCCTGAGATCTAGTTTGGTAAAGAATTGTGGATTGACTCAATCGCTGTGGCTATAAGAGGTAGCGGGTAACTGTACCTCACAGTGATCTGGTTTAGGCCTCGATAGTCAATACACGGGCGCAGACCTCCCTCCTTCTCCTTCACAAAAAAGAAACTCGAGGAGGCGGGTGAAGTGGAGGTTCCGAATGTACCCCTGACGCAGGGATTCGGAGACATATGTTTCCATAGCCAACGTCTCCGCCTGTGACAGAGGATACACCTGACTCCTGGGAAGTGCGGCATCTACCAGGAGATTTGTTGCACAATCGCCCCGACGATGAGGTGGTAATTGAGTCACCCTCTCTTTAGAGAAGGCGAGAGCCAAGTCGGAATATTCGGAGGGAATGCGCATGGTGGAGACCTGGTCTGGACTTTCCACCGTAGTCGCACCAACGGAACCCCTAAACACCTCCCTGAGCACTCTCGCAACCACCCCGTGAGAGCCCTCCATTGCCATGAAACAGTGAGGTCATAACAAGCTGACCAGGGTAGGCCTAGCACCACGGGAAATGCAGGAGAGTCAATGAGGAAGAGACTGATTCTCTCCTTGTGACCCCCATGCGTCACCATGCCCAGAGGAGCGGTGGTCTCCCTAATCAACCCTGACCCTAATGGTTGACTGTCTAAGGCGTGAACTGGGAAGGGCATAGCCACTGGAACAATGGGGATCCCTAAACTATGGGCGAATGATCGGTCTATAAAATTCCCAGCCGCGCCTGTATCGATTAGCGCCTTATGCTGGGAATGCGAGGAAAACGCAGGAAACGTAACATTCAAAAACGTGTGCAACACGTTCTGGGTGAGAATGGTGCCGGCTCACCTGGGGTGATGCCAGAGTGCCCTGCCTGCTGCCTCAACCCCCAGAGGAACCAACCCGGCACCGACCGGCAGTGTGACCTCTGCGGCCACAAACTGCGGCGATAGTGGTTGATCAGGGCCGTGTCGTTCCATCCCGCGCCGGTGGCCAGGGTTCGAAAGTCCATCGCGAACTCCTGGGCGCTCCTCGTCCCATGCCTCAGATGGAAGAGACGTTCACCCGCTGCTCTACCCTCGGGCGGGTGGTCAAAGACTGAAACCCTCAATGGTCTAGCACCTCATCTCCTTCTCCCCACACGGCGTTGGCCCACTCCAGGGCTTTCCCCGAGAGGCACGAGACGAGGGCGGACACCTTATCACGGCCCGATGGAGCCGGGTGGACGGTTACCAGGTATAGATCAATCTGCAACAGGAATCCCTGGCAGCGTGCAGCCGTCCCATCGTACTCCCGGGAAGGGCGAGACGAATCCCACTGGGACCGGGTGCAGGGGGGGCGAGTAGTGGAGACCGTGGTTGTGCTGGTGGAGGCGCTGGAGGAACTCCCTGTCACTCCCAGCGGTCCATGGTTTGGACGATGCGGTCCATGGCGGTGCCGAGTTGGTGGAGCATTGCTGCGTGCTCCAGGACGTGCTCCTCGACCCCTATACCTGCTCCTGCTGACTCCATATTGTGGGTGTGAAATTCTGTCAAACGGTGGGTGTAGCTGGTGCATCGAAGTCAGGTGCAGGAGAGCAGAGATGAGTGGACAAAGCACTTTACTAAGGCAATATTGAATATAACGCAACCGCGTCACAAAAACAAATGCCCAAAAAACAAGTGAGGCGGCACAAAGTACACACAACCAAGAACAAAGTACCGGCTGCCACAAAGCACGGGTACAAAACAAAACCCGGCGCACACCAGCCGGAAGCGTGCCAACCTGACAAAACTTCAGCCTAAGTCGTCACACCATCATTATGCAGTATCTGCTCGCTGTTTGCTAAAGCACGCGTACTGTGTAGCCTACATGATGACATTATTATGAGCAAAAGAACGATATTATTTATATTTGTCAAACAGCAGCCAAGCATCGATGCTCATGTCACTCGAAGAAGACCAATATTTATTGGAAAGGAGCATCAAGCTCATCACCTTGCATTTTCACCACCCTGTGAAGTTCATCACTTATTTCTTCTGTAGCCTAATAAACTGCATGGTTTCCTGACAAGTCGTAGTGGGAGGACCACACGAACATGTCAACCTCGCGACTCCAACTTTACTTCAGTATGATTGTTATTATATCAATATTTGCACATAAAAGTATTTCCACCGACATTTCTCGCATTATTCATTTTACCGACACGAAAAGATGGCACCTTGTCTAGCGTATTTTGTTTTCTGGACATTTGGCCTGTCATACATTTTTTATCCGACATACTTTACTCGCATAAAAAGGTTGGATGGAAACCTGGTTATAGGGAGCTCATTTAGATGATAAAGAGATGTTCTGTTCAGAGGGAACTAGATGACTGAACTGGAGAGAGGGGAAACAAGTGAATGGGTAGGAGAAAGTTAGAGAGACAGGAAGAGAAATAAAGAAATCTGAACTAACCCTCTTCCCATGGAAAGTTCTGCCTTCATGGTCCCTGTGGTGTCTAAACTGTCTGTCTCTGTGGAAAGAGAGAGAGAGGGAGGATGAGCTCAGACGTGTGTACAGATCTGAAGACAACAAACCCATGGTGCGTTTTCAGTTGGCCACACTAAAATTGATGGTCAGTGGTGAACTCAGTCAATAAAACACTTATTTACTCTAACACCTATAGCTCTAGTAGGTGGTACATACACACCATACTTTAGCACAATGTAGTTGCTGTGCGATTCAAGTTAGGTGCTGTGTTTGTGCAGTTGCTGTATGTGTGTGTCTTTTTGGTTTGTGAGAACTTTCCACTGCGGTGGATTGACAGTTTCCATGCTCCAGAGACCAGTCTCTCTCTTCCTTCCGCTCTCTCTCTTCTTTTTCTCTCTCTCTCACATCTCTCAATCTTGACCTCTAATGCTGTCTTTCCATCTCTTACACTCTGTTTCCATCTCCCCCGCCCCCCCCCTCTCTCTCTCTCTCTCTCTCTCTCTCTCTCTCACACACACACACACATACCTGTGAGGGGAGGAAGGAGAGAGCTCTTTCAATCAGCAGACACTTCAGTCTCTTAGAGTAGAAGATAAATTCATCCCTGCTCGTCTCTTTGTTTCTGGGCAGACGAAGTAGGACAGTTAGGGGTCAGTCAGATAAACAGAGACCCTATGGACCATGTAGTCACATCAACCCACATTGTGGAAGTTCATGTTTTCTACATGCATCTCATTGACCTGCCTGTGTTATGATCTGACTCTATGTCAGTGAGTTGTTATACTGAGTAGTACAGTAATGAGTAGTACAGTGATTATTGCTGGTATCTGGTGATGGTGTGAATGCCATTGACCTGGGGCATGTTAGTACAGTACCTGACTAGTAGTGGTGGGTAGTTATACATTAGTTATAGAAGTAGTAGTTATACAGTGTGTAGTGTGTATTGCAGAGTCATATACTATATATGTAGAGAGTTGGACCAATGCGGTTTCTGTCTGAACGTTCCGAGAGCTCCACTTTCTCCTCCATAGCTATGTGGTAATTAACGCTGCTGAATTGTGCTGTTTATTTCTGATCATTTTCAAAACCTATGACGATGTCCAGTAAAAGCAGATAGGGAATTTGTTAACACCACAACACAGTACCGACTTGGATATACATTATTACCCCAAATACTACTCTATGAAATGTTGGTTTAATTCGCTGCTCTGCTTTTCTTGCTAACTGCGGCTCATTTCATAGGGAGGAGGCGGTCTCGTATTGTTACTTCCCCAACATTTTGAGAATAAAGGCGCTAACGTGGTATCCGTTCTAAAACCAAAATCTCTTAATATATGGCTCCAGTGTACTGTACCTGGTGATTGTGTGCATGCTACTGACCTGGGGCATTTAAGTCAAGGGCCGGCAAACCGTGCCAATATATCCTCTAAACGCCGGCTTCGACGGCATTATCACTTTTATACAAGGGCTTACCAACATATTCAAATATTTTCATTGAAAACATAATTTTTCAAACTATTTCATCTTTCCACTTGATATAGTCCCGGCACAAATCTAGGGTTTCTACCCAAGCTGGCTGGTTGTTCGTTCTATCGGTTCGGTTGCTAGAGACGCGGCCCAGCCGTTCGGTCTAAATGTATCCTTTGCTTGCTAGCTAGCCAGCTACGGCTAACTTACAGTCACGTCAAAAAGTGCTGCCAGAATAACAGCAAATGTAGTGTGTAGTGTGTATTGTACCTGACGATGGTGTGCATGCCCCTGACCTAAGGTGTACTCTCCAGAACACTCAGGGTCTGGACCTGGTGGTCAAGGGCTGCCCTGTAACCATAGCAACCAGGGGGAGAAAGGGAGGAAGGACGTAAGTCAAATCAATGTTATTGGTCACATACACATGGTTAGCAGATGTTATTGGTCACATACCCATGGTTAGCAGATGTTATTGGTCACATACCCATGGTTAGCAGATGTTATTGGTCACATACCCATGGTTAGCAGACGTTATTGGTCACATACCCATGGTTAGCAGACGTTATTGGTCACATACCCATGGTTAGCAGATGTTATTGGTCACATACCCATGGTTAGCAGATGTTATTGGTCACATACCCATGGTTAGCAGATGTTATTGGTCACATACCCATGGTTAGCAGACGTTATTGGTCACATACCCATGGTTAGCAGATGTTATTGGTCACATACCCATGGTTAGCAGATGTTATTGGTCACATACCCATGGTTAGCAGATGTTATTGGTCACATACCCATGGTTAGCAGATGTTATTGGTCACATACCCATGGTTAGCAGACGTTATTGGTCATATACCCATGGTTAGCAGACGTTATTGGTCACATAGCCATGGTTAGCAGACGTTATTGGTCCATACCCATGGTTAGCAGATGTTATTGGTCACATACCCATGGTTAGCAGACGTTATTGGTCACATACCCATGTTTAGCAGATGTTATTGGTCACATACACATGGTTAGCAGACGTTATTGGTCACATACCCATGGTTAGCAGACGTTATTGGTCATATACCCACGGTTAGCAGACGTTATTGGTCACATACCCATGGTTAGCAGATGTTATTGGTCACATACCCATGTTTAGCAGATGTTATTGGTCACATACACATGGTTAGCAGACGTTATTGGTCACATACCCATGGTTAGCTGATGTTATTGGTCACATACACATGGTTAGCAGACGTTATTGGTCACATACCCATGGTTAGCAGATGTTATTGGTCACATACCCATGGTTAGCAGATGTTATTGGTCACATACACATGGTTAGCAGACGTTATTGGTCACATACCCATGGTTAGCAGATGTTATTGGTCACATACCCATGGTTAGCAGATGTTATTGCGAGTGTAGCGAAATGCTTGAGCTTCTAGTTCCCGACAGTGCAGCAATATCTAACATGTAATCTCACAATTCCACAACAACTACCTAACACACACATCTAAGTAAAGCAATGGGATAAGAATATATATAAATATATGGATGAGCAATGACAGAGCGGCATAGACAAGATGCAATACATGGAATAAAATACAGTATACACATATGAGATGAGTAATGCAAGATATGTAAACATTATTAAAGTGGAATTATTAAAGTGGCATTATTAAAGTGACTAGTGATCCATTTAAAGTGGCCAATGATTTCAAGTCTGTATGTAGGCAGCAGCCTCTCTGTGTTAGTGATGGCTGTTTAACAGTCTGATGGCCTGAGAGCACTGGAATGGGCAGTATGTTGCATACATCCAGTCACAGGCTTGAAAAACACCAGCTCTCACACACACACACACACACACACACACACACACACACACACACACACACACACACACACACACACACACACACACACACACACACACACACACACACACACACACACACACACACACACACACACACACACACACACACACACAAACATACTTTTAAACAGTATCATCACACTGGTGTTAATATTGATTAGTGGCTAGGTAGGATTCTAGAAAACACACATTGAAACACACCAGATTAAAATAGGAAGAGCAGATAGATCCAGGTCAGTTAGCAGCACTGAACATCTAAGTAGTGTCTGCCTTGTGTGGAATATACAACAGATTCAAGAGACAATCACCGAGAACGTTTGATGATTCTTAGCTACTGTTTTGGTTCAAATTCAGTTGGATTCTACAGCTGAAAGGGTAATTCATTCAACATAGATCAATGAGCAATCATTTCAACTGAAACTAGTCAGGAAACTTTGGATCAAATATCCTTTGCTACTAATGGTGGCCCAAGCACACTGATTTTCTCTTAAATTGTTCTCTTTGTGTTGTTATAATCCTATGTGATTCACACACACACACACACACACACACACACACACACACACACACACACACACACACACACACACACACACACACACACACACACACACACACACACACACACACACACACACACACACACACACACACACACACACACACACACACAAACATGAACCCAAAGAAAGCCTAACTTCTCAATTCAAATCCACACACAGGCTGATTTCAAGAAAAATTGTTAGTATTTAGAGGGCTTAGCCCAGGCCTGGCCTGGTCTTTGGCTAGAATCTGACTTCAAAACATACAGCACAATTGGTTCTGGTCTTGCCAAAGATTAGAATTGAGGTCATGCAAGCTTTGAGTTGAGTGATATCACATTAAAACCCCACTCTCAAGCTACAAAAAACAAGCTGTGATACAGTTTCATAAAAATAAATAAAAACTCCTATTAGATATCGAACTTAAAAAAAATGCAAACACAGAGAAATCATATGCAAATCAATCACACATATCCCAGCGAAATTTCCTCTATGAAGAGTAGATGGTTTGGACAAAACACAACGAGACACAGCGACAGAGGCAGAATGACAACGACGACAACAACAACAGAAAAGAGGAAGAAAATAAAAACAAACAGACAACATACGGTAAATAAAGGGATGTATAATGGTATGGTTATGTGAGACAATGATGTGTTTGACTGCTGAACCCGCTGTGAGCAAGCCTCACAATTCCTTAGACCATGACAAAATTTCCCATGTAAAATTGCCAAATAATATTTTTGATCAATTTACAAATAATAGTTCAACCACGTTAGTCTATTCAGTAACAATGTCACAGTAATTCAGTCAGTGGTTGCACCATTGTGTGTTGTGTGTACACACAGGCCTCTCTCACATTGGTGGTGGCTGTCACACCTTCACTGTGTCTCTACAATACAGAGGTAAAGCACAGAGGTACGACTCAATAGAGACCCCAATACATCCTGTGTCTAAAGAGAGATACCAAACGCACTTCCTCTCTCTCTCTCTCATCTGCTGGGGCCGACAAACTCAATGGAAAAACTCAGCCTTTTGTAGTAGAAACAGAAACCTTTTCTGCGGTTTGAGATTTGTGACAATAGCTCTCTGTCTCTCTCTGGGGCTGAGAGGAGGGGTCAGTAAGGATGTCTCAGTAGATTATTTTTAGACACAGAATGCAGTGTGTGTTGGAGCCATGAAGTATTTAAGGTAGAGGGAAAACCAACATCCTCCAATCAGCTGCCTGCTGCACCTAGAACTGCATTCATCTTCACTCAACTGTCAAACACAACTGATGTGTTTGACTGATGTCAAAGGGCAGATTGTGTCTCAAAGTTCTGCTCACCCATAGCTGTTTTTCTACTGTATGCTCAATAGCGAATGAAGTGTCACACGTGTTGACATGCCCGTTATTATTGATAATGCTATCTGTAATGGAATACTAATATCCCGTAGCTTCGAAGTATACCACATCTGGGAACAGATAACAATACCTGACCCTGTGTTAGTGATTTAGGTACTAAATCGGTTGTGTGTGTGGGTGGGCTTCGGCAATACAGTAAACAGTTGTGCTACTCTACCTGACGCTGAGCTTGCGCTGTGTGTGATGGAGGGATGAAGGGAGGAGTAGAATGGTCCGTGTGCAGTGAGGTGGAGCAAGGCCAATAGTACCATGTCAAATAGGTAACACCTCAACAACAACAACACATGCCTTTGTTGGTAATGACGGATGGAAGCAATTCCATTTAAATTTGGTCAACTTTAGAAGATGAATTGAAAACTGCCATTTATTTGAATAAGCCCCTGGTCATGCTCAACATGTTAATACTTCATTTTATGTAATCTTTCTCAGGAAATCATGAAACACTATCAGAGAAAATACTTTATTGTTCCACTAGAGGGGGCAGTGGAGCTAGTAGTGGTTTGTCAAATGGTCCTACTCTGGTTAGATGTAGAGCAGTCAAGCTGGAGAAGTATACAGAGAGTGCAGGGAGGAACTCTTACATCCTCTATACGTGCTGTATGATCTGGTCTATGGCTACCATGTTGCCTCCTCCTTCCAGGATATGAAACACACAGGAAGAGGAAGTGACATTAGACAGTGATGATATTAAGTGTGTACAATTATAATGGTTTAGGGGACTAAGTCAACATTTGATTTAAGTGGAACTCCTGAAGGTCTGTGTGTGAGAGTGTACAGTACCAGTCAAACGTTTTAGAACACCTACTCATTTAAGGGTTTTATATATTTTTACTATTTTCTACATTGTAGAATAATAGTGAAGACATCAAAACTATGAAATAACAGATGTGGAACCATGTAGTAACCAAAAAAGTTAAACAAATCAAAATGTATTTTATATTTGAGATTCTTCAAAGTAGCCACACTTTGCCTTGATGACAGCTTTGCACACTTTTGGCATTCTCTCAACCAGCTTCACCTGGAATGATTTTCCAACAGTCTTGAAGAAATTTCAACATATGCTGAGCATTTGTTGGCTTCTTTTCCTTCACTCTGCTGTCCAACTCATCCCAAACCATCTCAATTGGGTTGAGGTCGGGTAATTGTGGAGGCCAGGTCATCTGATGTAACACATCATCTCTCTCCTTATCGGTCAAATAGCCCTTACACAGCCTGGAGGTGTGTTGAATCATTGTCCTGTTGAAAAACAAATGATAGTCCCACTAAGCGCAAACCAGATGGGATGGCGTATCGCTGCAGAATGCTGTGGTAGCCATGCTGGTTAAGTGTGACTTGAATTCTAAATAAGTCATTGACAGTGTCACCAGCAAAGCACCATCACACCACCTCCTCCATGCTTCACGGTGGGAACCACACCTACTCTGGAGTCAAAGAAAGATACGACGTTTGGAACCAAAAATCTCAAATTTGGACTCATCAGAACAAAGGACAGATTTCCACTGGTCTATTGCTCGTGTTTCTTGGCCCAAGCAAGTCTCTTCTTATTATTGGTGTCCTTTAGTAGTGGTTTCTTTGCAGCAATTCGACCATGAAGGCCTGATTCACACAGTCTCCTCTGAACAGTTGATGTTGAGATGTATCTGTTACCTGAACTCTTTTATTATTATGTATCTGTTACCTGAACTCATTTATTTGGGCTGCAATTTCTGAGGCTGGTAACTCTAATGAACTATCCTCTGCAGCAGAGGTAACTCTGGGTCTTCCTTTCCTGTGGTGGTCCGCATGAGAGCCAGTTCTATCATAGTGCTTCATGGCTTTTGCGACTGAACTAGAAGAAACTTTCAAAGTTCTTAACATTTTCCGGATTGACTGACCTTCATGTCTTAAATTAATGATGTACTGTCATTTCTCTTTGCTTATTTGAGCTGTTCTTGCCATAATAGGGACTTGGTTTTTTAACCAAATAGGGCTGTCTTCTGTATACCAACCCTACCTTGTCACAACACAACTGATTGGCTCAAACGCATTAAGAAGGAAAGAAATTCCACAAATTAACTTTTAACAAGTCACACCTGTTCATTTAAATGCATTCCAGGTGACTACCTCATGAAGCTGGTTGAGAAAATGCCAACAGTGTGCAAAGCTGTCATTAAAGCAAAGGGTGGCTACTTTGAAGAATCTAAAGTATAAAATGTATTTTGATTTGTTTAACACTTTTTTGTTTACTACATGATTCCATATGTGTAATTTCATGGTTTTGATGTCTTCACTATTATTCTACAATGTAGAAAATAGTACAAATTAAGAAAAAACATGGAATGAGTAGGTGTGTCCAAACTTTTGACTGGTACTGTAGACGTGAATGTGCATGTGCACACCACCTAGTGGAGTGCCTCTCGAATTAGCTTGACTAACTTTAGGCGGGAAGGAAATGTTGTGACCCTCCTGTGAGGACTGTGCCAGGAGGTGGGTGTGTGTGCACACATAAAGCTCCAGCCCTGGTATTTGGCACTCTCCCACCCCCCCCTCTCGTGGTCCAATCATAAGCACTTTATAATTAACAGTGTCATAGATATTCAGCCAGTTCAGTGCTACTCTAGAGCCAAGATGCGGCCTGGGAAGCCATAATGAGAGGTGTGATATCGCAGCGTGGATATCCATGGATATTGGACTGAGCATGAGTTTGACTAAGTTTTCCCAAATCACTGTTACTTGGTCAGTCATTTTTTGAAATCTCCCTAATGGTTAAGGTAAAGACTTGGGGAAGGGTAAACTGAACCTAGATCTGTGATTAATGGCAACTACCGCTGCTTCTGATGTTATAAATGATAATGGTGATTGGTTGTTAACTAATGACAGCTGGTATTTGGTATCTTAAAGGGGTATTAGTTAAGATCCAAAGGGGACTGGTAAAGGCAGTGACCTACAGTAAAGCTGGTAGAGCTGCAGTAAAGTCAGGCTGTCACTCTGTTACATAACACAGGAAGGGGAGGCTGATGACTATTTTAATGGTGGTTGGTTGGCCAATATCTCTCTCCTCTTGTCCTTACACGCCCACATTTAGCATATTTTATGTCCGTCTCTCCCCCTCTCATTTGACATCTGCTCTCTTATCCTCATCATGGATCCTTGCATTTCTCTATCGCTTTTCTCTCTTTAAAAGCCTGGTCACTCAGGGTAGAAAGATAGAGAGAATTCCAAGACCAAGGGGCTGAGTAATGAAAGGACCTTTTCCATGCTCGGTTCTAATTCTTCAGGACTCTTAGCATAAAATAAGACTGAGATCTGAGCTTGTATGTGTTTTCATTTCAAGCTAGAAGAGATGATAGATCAAATTGCAGTTTTTCTAAAATGGCCTTACAAATAGAACATACCAGCGTTGGAGCCTGCGGGGTGCTAGTGATGTCCACCCAACAGCACTGTATAGATCTGATTGGTGACAAAAACGAAGGGCTGCATGGTACACAGAGTTAAGAGCCTTCAGTGTAAAGCTTAAGTCTTGCACATAAATAGTATCACCATAGTCCAATACAGAGAGAAAAGTACAATGAATCAACTCCTTATTGGCGCCAAAGGAAAAACAAGCCTTGTGCCAGTTGTCGTGTCTTTGGCATCATTAGGCTGAAGACATGTTTATCAAATAACTCTCTGTAATTATTATTATGCGATTAAACTGATTAATCGTGTAACTAATTAACTAGAAGGTCGGGGCACCAAGGAAAATATTCAGATTACAAAGTTATAATTTTCCTAATATAACTTTCAGATATTATAATATCTGATCGATTAGTCTTCTGATTTAATGACGTATTCTTTACCTCACGTCAATCTCATTCCAAACGTCGTAAATTGTTGGTTATCTGCACGAACCCAGTCTTCACTATGAGTCGTCCATACATCAGTGGTCTTAAAATCATTTATTTACTAAACTAAATAATTCACGGAAATGCATAAACAAACAGATATGTATCATTACAAAGAAATGGTAGAGGAATGTGCCCTAGTGGGCTAAACCGGCATGGCGGCTTGTTAAACAAAAGGGGTGGTTCAGAATTGAATATTATACAATTGACCTGCTAAACCCTTGCACATCAACGCTCACTCATTCGGGAACAATTGCAATCAATATATATATTTATGCCCAGTGTGTCGTCGGGATCTTTGTTGGAAAGATCGTTCTGTTGGAGAGTTATCTCTCTCTCTCTCTCTCTCTCTCTCTCTCTCTCTCTCTCTCTCTCTCTCTCTCTCTCTCTCTCTCTCTCTCTCTCTCTCTCTCTCTCTCTCTCTCTCTCGGTTAGAATGGATCTTTCAAAGCGACATTTGTTAATGTCGTTATAGGACAGATGTTTCGTCGGTCTTCGCGTTCAATGATACCGAACTCCTAGCTGCAGACTAGTAATTAATATCAAAGACTTGTTCTTATTCTGTATCGATAGTCTAATAGTTTAACCACGTGGTATGGTTAAAGTTCAGTAGAGGGATGCATGGTCAAACCTATTAGCCAACTCGTAATGGAGTGGAGGCCTGGTCTGGTGATAGAAACCCTGGGTGGGGTTTATATTCGGAATACAGAAAAAGGCTGTCTCATGACGCCAGGTCCTGTCTGTGTCCCTGGGGGCGTGCCGATGACTTGGTAAAACTTTAAACAGAAAATACAATTCTCTCACATTAACATCTTACAAGCAGCCCAACATATTCCAAATAGATTTATCCTTATTCATTAATTTTATACAACCATTTAGATGTAAGTCTCATAGCTGAGGCTAGTATATAAACATTATTATGGTAATATGGCCGTATTGTCTCTCATGAGTTTCATAAAATTGTACCAAACGGACCAGTTTGTAGCTTGATTCAGTTGTTCAGTTCTACAATTCTGTGAGGGGGAAGAATCCTTTGTTCTCTATACTGTGGCCATGAGGAGAGACATTTTCTTAGGAATTTACGACCGCTCAAACAGGGCCTGAGTCGGGGGAGGTAGGGGGATGGTACATAGAAAACCCAAAGAGGGCAACGTCATGACACAGTAATAAAACCCAATACACAGCTTGAGTTTCCTGACAAGGTTCTCTACATGGTTGGTGAAGCTCAACTTCTCATCCCCCAAACTCCCAGATATTTGTACATTTTGACTTGCTCTATAGAATGTCCTTCCAAGGTAGTAATGACATGGTTTTCAGAGTGTTTAGTATTGGTAAATACCATGCATTTTGTTTTAGAGGAATTCAGAACAAGCCTCAAATCTTACAGATTCTGTTGAAAGATGTCAAAAGCTATTTGAGCTTTTTCAAAAGCCTAAGTCAAACTGTTGCCATTTGAAAAGAGAACAGTATCATCCGCATAAAAATGTACATCAGCTGTCTTAATATGTCTCCCAATGTTGTGGATATAGATAATAAACAACAAGGGACCTAAAATGTAACCTTGAGGCACTCCTAAGCACAACTCTATGTTGTCTGACTTACAACCGTATGCCTTAACACACTGGGTAAAAAAGGCATTTGATAGGTAGTTCACAAACCACTCCAGAGCATGACCAGTGATCCCAACACTCTCTGCACCAAGGCAGTATGGTTCAAGTCTATGAATACAGATACACAATGCAGCTTCCTGTCCAGAGTACAGTAAACATCAGAGAGAATACAGTAGACTCTCTCTATTAGAGATATTGGGAACTTACACGTGGAAGGTGTAATCTCTGCACCAAGACAGTATGGTCCATGACAGTATGGTCCATGACAGTATGGTCCAAGTCTATGAATACAGATACACAATGCAGCTTCCTGTCCAGAGTACAGTAAACATCATTCTTTACCTTAAAAGTTGCTGTGACAGTGCTGTGGCCAGACCTGACACTTGTATGCATACCACTAAAAATATTGTTTTCCTGGAGGTAGGCCTTAACCTGCTTATTGACCAGGGACTCCAATACCTTTTCCAGAATAGACAACTTAGATATGGGCCGATAGTTATTCAGTAGAGTGGGATTACCTCCTTTCAAAAGAGGTAGGACCGATGCTGATTTCCACAACCTGGGATTTCATTATATTCTAGGGTGAGGTTAAAGATGCATGTTAAACGGGGAGCAATGATGTCTGCAGGCGGGGATCTAGATCATCAAGGCCAGGGGATATTTTGACATCAATTGCTTTCAGGGCTCTATGGACCTCTGAGACAGAGAAGGGCGAGAAGGATAACCAGGAGAAGGACTACTCAGGAGTGTCAGTTAATTTCACAGGGGGCTAACGTTGACCTTTAACCCTATCAAATAATCCACCTGCATCAAGAACATGTTGATTAAAATAGTTCAGAATACAGGTTCTCTCAGTTACCACCTTTGAGACAACCAGTTGTCTACGGAGCTGTGCATAATGTTTGTAATCCAAACTTTTCACTACTTATTTGATTATTCAGATGATCAGTAGTAGAGGTAGTGTTCTGGTTTCAGCTTTCGGCTCGTAGCCACGCCCTGATTCCGAAGGCGTTTAAAAGCCATCCAATCATCGGCTGAATCAGACCTTCTTACTTTAGCCCACACAGCATTCCGTTTCCTTATGATTTCAGCTAGTTCATCTGAGAACCAAGGGTTCTCTCTGCCCTTAATTCTGTATTGTTTGAAATGGACATGCTTGTTGCATACATCCTTGAATGCTTTGTGGAAGTAAGAAAAGGTGTGTCAAGCAGTGGTGGAAAAAGTACCCAATTATCATGTTTGAGTAAAAGTAAATATACCTTAATTGAAAATTACTCAAGTAAAAGTGAGTCACCCAGTAAAATACTACTTGAGTAAAAGTCTTACATTATTTGGTTGCAAATATACTTAAGTATCAAAAGTAAATGTAATTGCTAAAATATACTTAAGTATTAAAACTAAAAATCATTCCAAATTCCTTATATTAAACAAACCAAAAGGCCCAATTCATGTTACTTAAATTTACGAATAGCCAAGGGCATACAGTAGAGACGACCAGGGATGTTCTCTTCACAAGTGTGTGAATTTGTCACGTGTGCTCCCTCTCCGGCCTCTAGGTCACCACGATGCTCGTTATGGTGCACACCTGTCACCATCGTTACGCGCACCTGCGCATCATGAGACTCACCTGGACTCCATCACTACCCTGATTACCTTCCCTATATATGTCACTCCCTTTGGTTCCTTCCCCTGGTGTTATTGTTTCTGTATCTTGTCTGTGTGCTGTTAGTGTTTCTTGTTTTGTATTATGTTGTGTTTATTTTAGAAAAACACTCTCTCTCTGAACTTGCTTCCTGACTCTCAGTGCACTCATTACAGAATTGGAAAATGTTCCTGTCCTGCTAAGCATTTAAAATGTAATGAGTATTTTTTGTGTTAGGGGAAATGTATGGAGTAAGAAGTACATTATTTTCATTAGGAATGTAGTAAAGTAAAAGTAGTCAAAATATAAATAGTAAACTACATATACCCCAAAAACGACTTAAGTAGTACTTTAAAGTAATTTTACTGAAGTACTTTACACCACCGGTGTCAAAAGCTACTCACAATTAATTCCAAATAAATATTGAATTACACTGCCAAGTGGGGGGGTGGGGGTAAAGCAAAGCTACTTCGAAACATTCCTATGCCCTCACTCATATTTTGTGCAGAGGGTGTCATATGTATTTAGACATGGACACTTCATCCTGCAGATGCTTTCTGAAATTTACATTTTTATAAGAATACATTGTGGTTAGGGAGGGTTACCTCCCAAGGTCAAGAGAGAAGGCCCTGCTGTATTATCTGATAACAAGCTACTCTGTACAAATGGCTTATTGAAACGTTACACTCAAGCTGTTGTGATATGTTGAATTTGATACTGTAACCAATTATTGCAATTTTATACTGTTGGCTACATATGGGGTGGTTTTACTGAGGAAGGAACAACTCCTTTTAAAAAATCTTACATTTTTTCTCCCCAAATTCGTGGTATCTAATTGGTAGTTACAGTCTTGTCCCATGGCTGCAACTCCCGTACGGACTCGTGAGAGACGAAGGTCGAGAGCCGTGCGTCCTCCGAAACACAACCCAGCCAAGCCGCACTGCCCGCTTAACCCGGAAGCCAGCCGCACCAATGTGTTGGAGGAAACACCGTACACCTGGCTACCGCATCAGCGTGCACTGCGACCGGCCCGCCACAGGAGTCGCTAGTGCGCGATGGGACCAGAACATCCCTGCCAGCCAACCTTCCCCTGACCCGGACGATGCTGGGTCAATTGTGCGCCGCTCCCTGAGTCTCCCGGTCGCGGCCGACTTTGACTGAGCCTGAACTCGAACCAGGATCTCTAGTGGCACAGCTAGCACTGCGATGCAGTGCTTTAGACCACTGTACAACTTGGGAGGCAGTAGGAACAACTCTTAAACGATTAACAGCAGACCTCTCTATACAGGAAGCCCGTTCACCAAAGGGAAAGTTAGCTGACTAACTTTCCTCCTTTTTTTGTGAACAGATAAACATTTGACATCCTGGTGGTCTTGGACCAAGTTAAGGTAAAAGAAAATTGTGAGAGCTGCTCTATGCATTAACCCCTAAAGCCTTCAAACTCAACTCTGGACAACAAAACCAGTTCCACCTCATTTTTTCATGGCTCGCCTCTAAGCAGGGACTGATTTAGACGTGGGACACCAGGTGTGTGTAATGAATGATCAGGTAGAACAGAAAAGCAGCAGGCACCATGTAGGGTATGATCATGTCAGGTATGATCATGTAGGGTATGATTTGAATACCCATGACCTAAAGCCTATACTGATCCCAAAACATTCTAGAGGGTGGAGTATAGATTGGCCTTGGGATGAGAGGTGTGTGCCAGTCCTGAGTACTGGTAAATACTACCCACAAATACCAACTGTAGCTAAACACAAGGGACTGGTGGAGGCTTTAGCTGGTAAAGATTGGCATGAGGTGATATGGATTGAGGCCAGAGGTAGAGTGTACCGAGTGGCTATGGGAGGCAGAATAGAATGAAGTGAGTAGGACATGGTGAGGGAACACCTTTTTTACACCTGCCGCCTGTGGGGTGTGAGTGAAAGCATGAGGAGCAAAATGTATACTTTGTTCTTGCCAATCTCTGCAGAAAAGCAGCCCACATGCATAGAGCCAGGTCAGTCAGGAGGTGGGAAATGCCGGGTTTCTTAAACGAGGGTGGGTGCAGTGGGAGTATTTAAGATACTCTTTTAAGAGGTAGGGTTTCAGATGTTTTCGGAAGATGGGCAGGAACTCTGCTGTCCGAGCTTCAAGGAGAAGCTGGTTCCACCATTGGGGCGCCAGGACAGAGAAGAGCTTGGATTTATATCTTGAGAGATTGAATGTAGTAGTATTAGGTTCAACTGACTATAGTTACTGAAGGAGTCTCTTCTATCAGAAGGGCCCCATCTGAAACATTCCTGTTCAGTGGTGTAGAAACACCTCCATGTCAAATAATGACTTTTGACGGGCCATTAATAACCATTATCAGTTAACATGTCAATGCTTATCAGTCATTCCCAAGAAAGCCAGGTTTCATCTTGTAGCTGAGGTTATTCCCACTACTTTCTAAATCAAAACACACGTGGACAGGCCGCAGCATAGGATAGCATTCACGTTCAGGACGATGTGACAGTACTACGTAGTTTCTTTCACAAGCAACTTGATCAAGAATAGAGGGCTGCGGATGACCCTGCTGCTGTGTCTTAGAGGGGTTGGGAAGCAGAAGACACTTCATTTTCTTACATAAAAACAGACAATAAAGCATTTTTCTACTAACTCCTGAAGGTTCCTACCTATGACAAAGGCATCTTTGGACTGGGTTCCATGTTCGTTGTACCAGGGTGGGAGGCCGGCTGTGTAGATGGTCCGTTTGGAGGTCCGCAGCAGGGGTGGTTCTGACTTTCATTGGCTGGTGGTCCGTTTCCATGGTGCCAGCCCAGAGCTGACGGATGGAAGGAGCCTGCTGGGGAGCCGTCTCCAACCCCGCTGAAACACAGGAAATGAGACAGAAGAGCAACATATGTCAATTCCAAAAAACTGACATGCTTCTGGGGCGTACTATCCCTGTAAGACGCAGAATGTGTGAATATCATATTTGAAATGACAGCTCAAAGTTTGAGAATTGTTATCACAATACCAGTATGTGTTCTGTTTGACTTTGGAACAAGAAACGAAAAATAACTGCATATACTACATATAAAGCGCTGCATAGAACACAGCTACAGGAAACACTGATATGGTGACCATATGGAGAGACACAGAAAGGCGTTATGGGATATGTTGTTGTTGTTGTTTATGTTAGGACAAAATTAAACAGTTCACAACAGTCACCTTTGTATCCGTTTTGGACTGTAATAAAATAAAATATATCTGTGTTCCCATTCCGCTTAACCTAGTAAACCACCCAGGCAGGTGAGATAGCTTGCTATAAACATTACTCATCTCATGTGATTCAGTCTCACTGACAATGGCAACACATCTACAGTTGAAGTCGGAAGTTTACATACACCTTAGCCAAATACATTTAAACTCAGTTTTTCACAATTCCTGACATTTAGTTCTAGTAAAAATTCCCTGTCTTAGGTCAGTTAGGATCACCACTTTATTTTAAGATTGTGAAATGTCAGAATAATAGTAGAGAGAATGATTTATTTCAGCTTTTATTTCTTTCATCACATTCCCAGTGGGTCAGAAGTTTACATACACTCAATTAGTATTTGGTAGCATTGCCTTTAAATTGCTCAACTTGGGACAAACGTTTCGGGTAGCCTTCCACAAGCTTCCCACAATAAGTTGGATGAATTTTGGCCCATTCCTCCTGACAGAGCTGGTGTAACTGAGTCAGGTTTGTAGGCCTCCTTGCTCGCACACGCTTTTTCAGTTCTGCCCACACATTTTCTATAGGATTGAGGTCAGGGCTTTGTGATGGCCACTCCAATAACTTGACTTTGTTGTCCTTAAGCCATTTTGCCACAACTTTGGAAGTATGCTTGGGGTCATTGTCCACTTGGAAGACCCATTTGCAACCAAGCTTTAACATCCTGACTGATGTCTTGAGATGTTGCTTCAATATATCCACATAATTTTCCTGCCTCATGATGTGAAGTGCACCAGTCCCTCCTGCAGCAAAGCACCACCACAACATGATGCTGTCACCCCCGTCCTTCATGGTTGGGATGGTGTTCTTCGGCTTGCAAGCCTCCCCCTTTTTCCTCCAAACTTAACGATGGTCATTATGGCCAAACACTTACATTTTTTTTCATCAGACCAGAGGACATTTCTCCAAAAAGTACGATCTTCATCCCCATGTGCAGTTGCAAACCGTAGTCTGGCTTTTTATGGCAGTTTTGGGCAGGATGAACCAGACTTGTGAAGGTCTACAATTATTTTTCTGAGGTCTTGGCTGATTTATTTTGATTTTCCCATGATGTCAAGCAAATAGGCACTGAGTTTGAAGGTAGGCCTTGAAATACATCCACAGGTACACCTCCAATTGACTCAAATGATGTCAATTAGCCTATCAGAAGCTTCTAAAGCCATGACATCATTTTCTGGAATTTTCCAAACTGTTTAAAGGCACAGTCAACTTAGTGTATGTAAACTTCTGACCCACTGGAATTATGACTCAGTGAATTATAATTGAAATAATCTGTCTGTAAACAATTGTTGGAAAAATTACTTGTGTCATGCACAAAGTAGATGTCCTAACCGACTTGCCAAAACTATAGTTTTTTAAATTTATGGAGTGGTTGAAAAACAAGTTTTAATGACTCCAACCTAAGTGTATGTAAACTTCCGACTTCAACTGTACATTTACATTCATTATATACTGTATGTGTTATCATTTGTAAAATACAATTAAATGTCCAGTTGGAAATAGAAAAACAAAATAAAAAATAAAATAAAAGTTCTCACGTGTCTCAGAAAAATAGTTGATCCCATAAAATCCCATTGATGCTGTTGACCCGGATCAATGTTTGCTGCAGGAAAGAAGGGGGTGAGTGTTACTGGTTTGAAATTCCTAGCTAGTTAACGGTGCGCGCTAATAGTGTTTCAATCGGTGACTTCACTCGCTTTGAGACCTTGAAGTAGATGTTTCCCTTGCTCTGCAAGGGCAGAGGCTTTTGTGGAGCGATGGGTAACGATGCTTCGAGGGTGACTTGTCGACGTGTGCAGAGGGTCAAGCCTAGGTTGGGGCGAGGGGAGGGATGGAAGCAATACTGTTACAAAGTCTGATCCAATATCCTAGACCCGTCCTCTACCTTTTACATGCCTGTCCTGGAGAAACGGTTAGAGGCCTCAGGAATACTTGTCTCCTTAATGCTCATAGTCTGTGCAACATGAGACAGCGGATGGATTATAATCACTTACAATGTATGACATATCCTTCACATTTAGTGGTGCTATCACACTGGCCATCTAATTCAACTATTTGGGTGATGAACGGGTGTACACCACAATAGTGTTGCAAATATAGAGTAATCTCGGGTTTCGATTATTTACGTTGGACATACATACTATGGTTACACATATGGTTAACATATTATGGTTACCATGCTATAATTTCTGCAGCATTGAATGGCCGGCATCAACATGGCCGAACGAGAGGCTACCAGCGATTTATAGAAAACGCTTTCTGTGTACAAACGTTTTTACTATGAATACAAATCGCTTTCTATGCGTGATAACTTCTTGTCTTTTTCTTGTCGTCAAATCCCTGCCAAAAGTCAGGTGACCTAACGGCTTCAATATATGGAGTTGCAGGTCTGCCCTGCCATATCTGTCATGTTTGCGCATCTCTCCCCTGTGTGCAACTCTTTATGATAGTCATTTTACTTAAGGCCCTCGATTTACAAATACAAATCAAAAGGTGTTTGTTTGTGGATAGTGATTTCCATTTGTGGAAAGTGATTTCCATTTGTGGATTGGTGATTTACATTTGTGCACTTTCCATTTGTGGATTGGTGATTTACATTTGTGGAAAGTGATTTACAGGCATAGGTGGAAAAAGTACTCAATTGTCATACTTGAGTAAAAGTAAAGATACGTTAATATAAAATGACTCAAGTAAAAGTGAAAGTCACCCAGTAAAATAGTACTTGAGTAAAAGTGGAAGTCACCCAGTAAAATACTACTTGAGTAAAAGTGAAAGTCACCCAGTAAAATTCTACTTGAGTAAAAGTCTAAAAGTATCTGATTTTAAATGTACTTAAGTACAGTGGTGGAAAAATAACTCAATTGTCATACTTGAGTAAAAGTACAAAGTAAAAGTAAATGCTATACATCAAATTCCTTATATGTAGCAAACCAGACGGCACAATTTCCTTTTTTATTACTTTTTTTGACAGCCAGGGGGACACTCCAACACTCAGACATAATTTACAGATAGCCAGGGGGACACTCCAACACTCAGACATCATTTACAAAGGAAGCATTTATGTATAGTGAGTCAAACAGAAGTGAGGCAGTAGGGATGACCAGCGACATTCTCTTGATAACTCATCAAATCACATTTATTTATAAAGCCCTTCTTACATCAGCTGATATCTCAAAGTGCTGTACAGAAACCCAGCCTAAAACCCCAAACAGCAAGCAATGCAGGTGTAGAAGCACGGTGGCTAGGAAGAACTCCCTAGAAAGGCCAGAACCTAGGAAGAAACTTAGAGAGGAACCAGGCTATGAGGGGTGGCCAGTCCTCTTCTGGCAGTGCCGGGTGTAGATTATAACAGAACATGGCCAAGATGTTCAAATGTTCATAGATGACCAGCGGGGTCAAATAATAATAATCACAGTGGTTGTCGAGGGTGCAACAGGTCAGCACCTCAGGAGTAAATGTCAGTTGGCTTTTCATAGCTGATCATTCAGAGTATCTCTACTGCTCCTGCTGTCTCTAGAGAGTTGAAAACAGCAGGTCTGGGACAGGTAGCACGTTCGGTGAACAGGTCAGGGTTCCATAGCTGCAGGCAGAACAGTTGAAACTGGAGCAGCAGCACGGCCAGGTGGACTGGGGACAACAAGGAGTCATCAGGCCAGGTAGTCCTGAGGCATGGTCCTAGGGCTCAGGTCCTGAGAGAGAGAAAGAAAGAGAGAATCAGAGAGAGCATACTTAAATTCATACAGGACACCAGATAAGACAGGAGAAATACTCCAGATATAACAGACTGCCCCTAGCCCCCCGACACATAAACTATTGCTGTATAAATACTGGAGGCTGAGACAGGAGGGGTCGGGAGACACTGTGACCCCACCCAACGATAAGTGTGTGAAATGGACAATTTTCCTGTACTGCTAAGCATTCAAATTGTAACTAGTACTTTGGGTGTCAGGCAAAATGTATGGAGTAAAAATTACATAATTTTCTTTAGAAATGTAGTGATGTAAAAGTTGTCAAAAATATAAATAGTAAAGTACAGATATCCCAAACAACTACTTAAGTAGCACTTTAAAGTATTTTTACTTAAGTACTTTACACCACTGGTGGCAGGGAATTAAATATGTGATGGCCACGTATTACTGGTTGAGGTACATGACACTGTGAGGTCATGTGATTCAAATATTAAACCAACAAAATCTAATGTCATGCTACTTATGATAATGAAATGTGAACCTTAAAATGGATTGTATCAGCTCCAATAATTCTGTCAGTTCACATGAACTTTACTGCATGTACAGTATTATATACAGTACCAGTGCATAGTTTAGACACACCAACTCATTCAAGGGTTTTATTTATTTGTTCTATTTTCTACATTGTAGAATAATAGTGAAGACATCAAAACTATGAAATAACACATTTAGAATTGTGTAGTACTGTATATATAATGGCAACAGTCAAACTTAGTCAACAACATTTTTATTAATTAATTGAGGGGTAATAATGCACAGGTAAAACAACACTTAAAAAACAATTTTTTTAACAGTTCAGATTCAAAAGGTGTGGTGCCTCCCTAGTTAGGATATAGCTTCAGATCAGACCAACTCCAACATAGGAAAAACATTGTCTCATTCAGAACATAATCAAACTAAGTATTCTCCTCAACATAACCAATCACCAAACGTTTTGCATCCACTCTATAAATGGTCAGTTTTCTAAACAAAGATTTATCTAAAGCTTGTTGAAATGCTTGTAAGATAAAACAAAGCGGGAAAGTAGAATTTGTGAAGAAAAGGAAGACAGCTTAGCCTATGGACTCCCCAGGTACAAAAGGCACAGCACACACAGTCCAGACTACTAAAAAGCGACAACACTCCTAATTCAAGCCTATTTCAAGGGGTAGTAAGTGCACTAAATACAGAAACAAACACAGATACACACGCCTCCTTGTTGATCCTTAGATAGACAAATGGATTCTCAATAATTGTGTCCTGAAAAATCAACATTTAATGTACATTATCAAACTTGTTAAAACAACATATTTCAACATCCCATAACATTTGATGGACTTCAACTTGACTATTTTTTCACTGAGAAAAAAATTAAATAACTATCTTAAGCAAACAAACAAAGGGATAGGGTAGGTGATAAAAATGTGCCATTAAATGAGTAAATTACAACAAAATATGGTGTAAACATATTGCTGCAGTTGGCTCAAACAGGATATGCGTTTTCCACATCATCTCGGAAGACTGATAGTAAAGGGTGAGATATGAATATATGGTACCAGTCAAAAGTTTGGACACACCAACTGTACTCATTGAAGGGTTTTTCTTTATTTTCACTATTTTCTACATTGTATAATAATAGTGAAGACATCAAAACTATGATATAACACATATGGAATCATGTAGTAAATAAATAAGTGCTAAATATTTTATATCTTCAAAGTAGCCCCCCTTTGCCATGATGATGCTTTGCATACTGTTGGCATTCTCTCAACCTGCTTCAAGAGGAATGCTTTTCCAACAGTCTTGAAGGAGTTCCCACATATGCTGAGCACTTGTTGGCTGCTTTTCCTTCACTCTGCGGTCCAACTCATCCCAAACTATCTCAGTTGGGTTGAGGTCGGGTAATTGGGGATGCCAGGTCATCTGGTGCAGCACTCCATCACTCTCTTTCTTTGTCAAATAGCCCTTACACATCCTGGTGGTGTGTTTTGGGTCACTGTCCTGTTGAAAAACAAATGATAGTCCCACTAAGCGTAAAACAGATGGGATGGCGTATCGCTGCAGAATGCTGTGGTATCCATGCTGTTTAAGTGTGACTTAAATTCTAAATAAATCACAGAGTGTCACCGACAAAGCACCTCCACACCATCACACCTCCTCCTCCATGCTTCACGGTGGGAACCACACATGCAGAGATCATCCGTTCACCTACTCTGCATCTCACAAAGACACGGCAGTTGGAACTAAAAATCTCAGACTTGGACTCATCAGACCAATGGACAGATTTACGCCAGTCTATTGTCCATTGCTCCTGTTTCTTGGCCCAAGCAAGTCTCTTCTTATTATTGGTGTCCTTTAGTAGTGGATTCTTTGCAGCATTTTGACCATGAAGGCCTGATTCACACAGTCTCCTCTGAACAGTTGATGTTGAGATGTGTCTGTTACTTGAACTCTGTGAAGCATTTATTTGCGCTGCAATTTCTGAGGCTGGTAACTCTAATGAACTTATCCTCTGCAGCAGAGGTAACTCTGGGTCTTCCTTTCCATTGGCGGTTCTCATGAGAGCCAGTTTCATCATAGCACTTGATGGTTTTTGTGACTTCACTTGAAGAAACTTTCAAAGTTCTTGAAATGTTCCATTCCATTCCATTTCCACTGGAGCTGTTCTTGCCATAATATGGACTTTGTCTTTTATCAAATAGTGCTATCTTCTGCATACCACCCATACCTTGTCACAACACAACTGATTGGCTCAAACGCATTAAGAAGGAAAGACATTCCACAAATGAACTTTTAACAAGGCACACCTGTTAATTGAAATGCATTCCAGGTGACTACCTCATGAAGCTGGTTGAGAGAATGCCAAGAGTGTGCAAAGCTGTCAACTTTCAAGAATCTCAAATATAAAATATATTTAGATTTGTTTAAAACCTTTTTGGTTTTTACATGATTTCACAGTTTTGATGTCTTCACTACTATACTACAATGTAAAAACAGTAAAAATAAAAACCCTGGAATGAGTAGGTGTCTCAACTTTTTACTGGTACTGTGTGTGTGTGTATGTATATATATATATATATATATATATATATATATATATATATATATATATATATATATATATATATATATATATATATAGTAGATACAGTGCCTTTGAAAGTTTTCAGACCACTTGACTTTTTTCACATTTTGTTACATTACTGTGCTATTCTAAAATGGATATACACACAATACCACATAATGACAAAGTGAAAACAGGTTTTTAGATTTTTTTGCTAATTTATTAAAAGTAACGACATACATACTTTATTTACATAAGTATTCAGACCCTGTGCTATGAGACTCTAAATTGAGCTCAGGTACAACCTGTTTCCATTGATCATCTTTGAGATGTTTCTACAACTTGATTGACAGTGCATGTCAGAGCAAAAACCAAGCCAAGATGTTGAAGGAATTGTCCGTAGAGCTCCGAGACAGGACTGTGTCAAGGCACAGATCTGGGGAAGGGTACAAAAAAATGTCTGCAGCATTGAAGGTCCCCAAGAACACAGTGGCCTACATCATTCTTAATTGGAAGACGTTTGAACCACCAAGACGCGTAGGAAGCGCCTGGGGGAGAAGGGCCTTGGTCAGGGAGGAGACCAAGAACCACGATGGTCACTCTGACAGAGCTCTAGAGTTCCTCTGGAGATAGGATAACCTTCCAGAAAGACAACCACCTCTGCAGCACTCCACTAATCAGGCCTTTATAGTAGAGTGGCCTGACGGAAGTCAGGCCTCAGAAAAAGGCACATGACAGCCCACTTGGAGTTTGCCAAAAGGCATGTAAAGGACTATCCAGACCATGAGAATCAAGAGTCTCTGGTCTGACGAAACCAAGATTGACCTCTTTGGCCTGAATGCCAAGCGTCACGTCTGGAGGAAACCTGACACCATCCCTAGAGTGAAGCATGGCGGTGGCAGCATCATGCTGTGGGGATGTTTTTCAGCAGCAGGCACTGGGAGACTAGTCAGGATCGAGGGAAAGATGAATGGAGCAAAGTACAGAGACATCCTTGATGAAAACCTGCTTCAGAGTGGTCAGGACCTCAGACTGGGGCGAAGGTTCACCTTCCAACAGGACAACAACCCTAAGCCCACAGCCAAGACAACGCAGTAGTGGTTCCGGGACAAGTCTCTGAATGTCCTAGAGGGGCCCAGCCAGAGCCCGGACTTGAACTGGATCAAACATCTCTGGAGAGACCTGAAAATAGCTGTGCAACAAGACTCCCCATCCAACCTGACAGAGCTTGAGAGGATCTGCAGGGTAGAATGGGAGAAACTCCCCAAATACAGGTGTGCCAAGCTCGAGGCTATAATCACTGACAAAGGTTCTTCAACAATGTAATGAGTAAAGTGTCTGAATATTTATGTAAATGTGATATTTATGTTATTTTTACATAATGGTTAAGATTCATCGAGTTTAGCACCTGTATTTGTAGGACATATTATAAAGTAATAACATTTTTGGAAAAACTGTGCTGGATGAACAAGCAGAGTAAATTGCACCATGTAACCATAAACTTTTCACAAACTCCCACTACTTTCAGATTAACTAGATAATATACACAAGTGATTATCAAATAGATCTGCCGCTTTGAGAGAGCAAGCTATTCTGCTCTATTCATATAAATATACATTAAACATTTCATTAAATTTTACTTAAATGAAATTATTACAATTGTTTTGTGAATTCAAGTTATCTACTTTAAGTATTTATTATAGATAAAATATTAAAATGAGCTGATTGCACATTAGCATTTTCATAAATTAAAGACATTTAATTTAAACGTAATTTCCTTTTACGCTGAAATAGTTGACTGGCAGAACAGTCTAAAATGTTTAGCATTTCTGAGGATCAGTTATGGCTTAGTTAGGGTTTTGAATTCACTAAGGTGGCCCTGTTATCTACTCATTGAATCCTGTCGGAAAGCGGGGCACAGATATCTAAATGTACTTATTTCTGGACACCACATTTTTTATTTTACAGTCCTGGATATAGGAAGTTTAGGTTAGAGTAGGGTGAAGCTGCCCCTTAGAAGCTGATCTATGGTCAGTTTTGTGTCTTTACCCATAATTCTTAAGGTAAAAATTTAGGCAGGGCTGATTATAAATCTGTGTCTAAGGGCATCTTCTTCCCGGAGCGTAAAGTTTTTTTTCTTTGCTTTTCATGTGCAAAAAGACAAAACGGGGGGAAGAGAGGAAAGGGGTTAGGGTTAAAGTGCAAGACAAGTGTTTTAATGACCGGGAAAATGTCCTTATACATAACTACATCTAAGCCTTAATTTTAGGTTTTTATTTTTTACGTTTCATAAAAGATTAAACTAACTTAAACTTTTATTTAAAAAAAGTCAACTGCAGCTCCCTTTTCTGAATTATTTAAAGGCCTAGTGCAGTCAAAATTCACTTCCTCTTGTGTTTTGTATCATATTGTACCACAGCTGATGAAACTAACACTGTAAATGTGTGAAAAACATTTGATCAGTGTTATTTCCTGATAGTTACTGTTAGAAAATTCAATTTACACAGGACCTTCTAATCAGCAGGTTTGCATGGGCGGGAGTTTCGGCTTGCCTGGTGACATCACCAGGCTAAATTGGTTAAGGGAAAATTGGTTAATACACCACTAACAAAGAGAGTTCCACACCTCTCAGTTTTCCCCTCCCGACTCCCAGACAGTCCTAGGAAAATTGTAGCTTGAGAATTTTTGTTGTTGCAAAAAAGCAATTTTTGTCCATTTTAATGGGAACCTATTACGACAACATTCCCACATTTAATTCAGACTATGAGCTCCAATGGCGAAACCTATATTAAACAAAATCTACACATCTTCAAACTTTGTGGATATGCTGTTTACATTGCTTGGGTGTAGATATAGATTTTACTGTAGAAATGTTTGCGTTAACATCCCCAATCATATGCCCCACCAAGGTCTAATTACTGTCACCAAAATTCGATAAAATCTCATATCATATTGTGAAAATGTTGCTAATTTCCTACATTTCAGTGTAGTTGAAACAAAGACTAACTATGTAGCTTAGCCAGAGCATCAGAACACAGTAAAGAATTTGATGTATGCGTTACAGTGTGGTCTTTCACTACTTTGAAAAGAAAAGCCAAAGAAAACAAAGAGACAAAAACAAATTAGCATATTACACTGCAGTCTGATAAAAAAAAACTCTAATCCGACATTCAGCTGCCACAATAAAAACAAACAAAAGATGCCAAAGTGTAAAACAACAAAAATGAAAAGGAGTGTGATCGCTTTAGACCAAATTTGACCTTCCTGCGTTAAAAAAGAGGGATGACGTCATTGCTTTGAGTATATACTGTAAATAGATAGATATAGTATATATACACAGTACACAGTATATCCATTAAAATAATCACTAGCAGCACCTCACTATCCTAATAGAATATCCTTTGAAAAATCTCTCAAACACAACATGAATCTAAAGACATGTAGAGGGAATATGCCAACATTAATTTGAAATACTACTTTTGTTTAGAAAAATATATTTTTACACAGAGTAGGATTATAACTTTGATTACAATGAACCCCTGTTGTCAATAGTTAACTTAAATGATGCTTGGAAATGGAATGGAGGAAACTAAATAAAATGACTGTCATATCAACATATACCAGTAGACAAACTGTATACAGTATATTTAATGTTAAAACACAAAGATCTGAGTGCAGTCGTTTTTAGTTTTGTTCTCTGTCCGCCAATCCTTGAGGTATCCAAAACATCCTTGAGCTTACTGGCGTAATGTGGATAGATAGACATAGCCTCTCTGGCTCTTGGGTTGAAAGCAGAGCTACTCGGAGGGAGGGGGCACCCACTTGAGCTTACTCCTCCGTGTGGTGGGTTGGTTGGGCTGTCTGTTTAGCGTCAGGCTCCCTGGGTTCCCTCTCTCTGTCGGGACCGGGTTCTGGGCCTGAGCCATGTTCAGGGTGGGGGCTGAGTTTTGGGTGGTGCTGAAAATAGTCTTTGTTTGGACGGGGGTGGCCTCAGGGGGGTGCTCTTTTGGCTTGCGGCCTCTCTTCTTTCCCATGGTGGCTCCATTATTAACCTCCGTTTTCTCTTGGTTGTCTGGCGGTCTGCTGCTGCTGGGCACCATGTGGCTGAAGGCTCGGAACCAGTTCTGTAACATATGATAATGTTGAGGGGAAAACATTCAACTACATGTTACTACAGGTGTATGACATCCACCTGTGTGTTTTAAAATGTGTGTATATCAGGCCCACCTGTAAGGGATTGAATGTTCGTCTCACCTGTGAGTGTGTCTATCAGGCCCACCTGTAAGCTACTGTATGTTCGTCTCACCTGTGAGTGGGTCTATCAGGCCCACCTGTAAGGGACTGTATGTTCGTCTCACCTGTGAGTGTGTCTATCAGGCCCACCTGTAAGGGACTGTATGTTCGTCTCACCTGTGAGTGGGTATATCAGGCCCACCTGTAAGGGACTGTATGTTCGTCTCACCTGTGAGTGTGTCTATCAGGCCCACCTGTAAGCTACAGTATGTTCGTCTCACCTGTGAGTGGGTCTATCAGGCCCACCTGTAAGGGACTGTATGTTCGTCTCACCTGTGAGTGTGTCTATCAGGCCCACCTGTAAGGGACTGAATGTTCGTCTCACCTGTGAGTGTGTCTATCAGGCCCACCTGTAAGGGACTGTATGTTCGTCTCACCTGTGAGTGGGTATATCAGGCCCACCTGTAAGGGACTGTATGTTCGTCTCACCTGTGAGTGTGTCTATCAGGCCCACCTGTAAGGGACTGTATGTTCGTCTCACCTGTGAGTGGGTATATCAGGCCCACCTGTAAGGGACTGTATGTTCGTCTCACCTGTGAGTGTGTCTATCAGGCCCACCTGTAAGGGACTGTATGTTCGTCTCACCTGTGAGTGTGTCTATCAGGCCCACCTGTAAGGGACTGTATGTTCGTCTCACCTGGAGTGGGTATATCAGGCCCACCTGTAAGGGACTGTATGTTCGTCTCACCTGTGAGTGGGTCTTGCTGATGTGGTATTTGACACCACTCTCTGAGCTGAATTCCTTCTGGCACAGTAAGCAGGTGTACTTCCCTGCATCGCCCTCTGCCTGCAGCACACAGAAACATACCCCAGTCAAGTGAAGGAACAAGTTGTCCCTGAACTCAACAGGGTGATACAGGGTCAGATATTTTTTTATCCATTTAAGGTCCTGATGGTCCTACCTGGTTACAGTTGGCTAGATGAGCTTTGAGTCCGGACACACTGGAGTAAACAGCTTCACAGCTCTAAAAACAGAGAGGAACAATAACTGAGACACAACAATAGGAAACTCTGCCTTATAAACATGAACTTGTTCATTTTTAGAGACTGTTGAGCTCAGAATTTACAGCACTGAAATGTATAAAAGCAACTGGATTACAGGATTTATCTGAGAGGGGTTTAATGTACAGAACAGGTTGTCCAGAGATTCTTACTCCGTTGGAGCAGCAGATGAAGCCTTTCTCTTTGACCTCATTCTTCCAGCTATCCAGCAGCTTGGGACTGAACTTGGGAAGACCAGGACGAGTGTAGTTCAACTGGGGGAGGAAGACAGGGGCCACATGTTAAGTGTGTGTGGGTGTGTGTGTGTGTGTACCTGTGTGTGTCTTACCCTCTTGCTGTCCGGTACCAGGTCATCTTTGATGCGACGCTTTGTGCCCCAGTCCTTGGCCAGTTCATCCTCTGCTATCTCCTGCAGGTGGAACACTGCTACCTGAGCAGACCGACGTCTCACCCTACCACTAGGAGTCCTCTCAAAGTCCTCCCCCAGCCCCTCTCTCTCCCTCTCTCTCCCATCCATCTCCCTACCCGCAGACAACTCCTGACACTTTTCTTTTTCCTTCCTCTCTCTCTCCATGTGGTTCTGTTCCCTCCTTCCTGCAGGCTGTGACTCCTCTGTTCTCATCTGGAAGAGAGGAGGGACACAGCCCAGTCAGAGACCAATGAGAAGAGGATTCACAGCGATTCAAACAATGACTATGGGTGTAATAAAGGACGAGAGGATAGGGAATGGAGAGCAATTGTAACTTTTTGTAGGCATAACTCTGCCATGGCTCGTTGGCCAAAGCCTATGGGGGAATGAATGGTTTCAAAAACAATGGGGATAAATGCAGAAAATAAGGTGTGTGGTAAAACACAGGCTCAGGAGATCTTATACGTTTTGTACTATGAGATAATCTTCATCAGATAACGTCACTTTCTGTGAATTCGGAGCATTTATTTAATCAAAACAAGCACATGAAGACTTCATCATTCATAAAGGTCATGTTGACTGACTGATATTATCTCATAGAACATAACATAAAGGTCATGTTGACTGACTGATATTATCTCATAGAACATAACATAAAGGTCATGTTGACTGACTGATATCTCATAGAACATAACATAAAGGTCATGTTGACTGACTGATATTATCTCATAGAACATAACATAAAGATCATGTTGACTGACTGATATTATCTCATAGAACATAACATAAAGGTCATGTTGACTGACTGATATTATCTCATAGAACATAACATAAAGGTCATGTTGACTGACTGATATTATAGAACATAACATAAAGGTCATGTTGACTGACTAATATTATCTCATAGAACATAACATAAAGGTCATGTTGACTGACTAATATTATCTCATAGAACATAACATAAAGGTCATGTAGACTGACTGATATTATCTCATAGAACATAACATAAAGGTCATGTTGACTGACTGATATTATCTCATAGAACATAACATAAAGGTCATGTTGACTGACTAATATTATCTCATAGAACATAACATAAAGGTCATGTTGACTGACTGATTATCTCATAGAACAAAACATATCTCCTAAGCCTGTGTTAACCTGACCTTATTTTCGTCTTTCATCCCAAACCCCCATTCTTTCTACATACATTTCTGCCATAGGAATGGCTGAACGAACCAGATGTAAGTCATTTCCATAATTAACAGCATATATGACATTTCAAGACACACTAGTCATAATAATATAATAGTAAACAAAACCGTTCAGCTCTCTCGTACCCCTCTGCCGGTGGTATTGTTGGTAGTGGTGGGGTGTTCAGTGCGGAGGTGGTAGTCTCTGCCAGCCTTAGAGCGGTAGGTCTTCCCACAGTGCTGACACAGAAATACAATTTTGTCCTCCTCTGATAGCTCTCTGCCACAGCGCTTCTGATGGTACTGGTATCCCATCAGACTGAAAAAATGGGCTGAGCAGCTCTGTGTGTGTGTGCAACATTTAAAAAGGGAGAAATAGAATATTCACATTAGACTGGAAATCAGGTTGGTGGAGCGGAGTATGGATTTGTCTAACGAAGGCAAGCATCACATTGTGTCTACTATTCATCTAACATTTTTTATATAGTCTAATTAACATAAACATATTTTTCTCAGGAGGTTGTTTGACATAAGAATGGAGATAGAAATGGAGGAAAGTTTGAACATGTCCATGGAAGAAGAGAGGTTATTGTAAATGTCTCTGTCTCTGCAGCCCTCCCTCTTCCCCTCTCTGCACTGTAGTGTGAGGAATTGATAACAGAGTGTTGATGTATGTTTGGGCAGAATAACAAGAAAGACAGAGGAGAGGAGGGAGCGAAAAAGGAAGGAGAGAAAGAGAGAGAGGGGTAAATGGAGATGGAGGAGTTTTCAGCAGAAATAGAGAAGAAAATTGAATACAATTGGAGAAGATAGCAAAAGAAGTGGGGGTACAGAAAAGAGAGAGAAAGAAAGAACTTGTTGAATCAACGTCGATTCCATGTAATTTCAACCAAAAAAATTTGACGTTGAATTAATGTGGAATACTGATTGGATTTGAAAAAGAAAGGGAAATTTGTATTTTTTTCACCCAACCTAAATCCAGTGACATGGTGAACATTTTAGTTGATTTAACATTAGTTGACAACTCAACCAAATGTAAATCCAAACTAGACATTGAACTGACGTCTGTGCCCAGTTGGAGGAGAGAGTACATACCTCCCTAGGACACTTGATTCGTCCCATCTGTTTGAGCACTCTGCGCAGCCTCTCTCTCTCTTCTTGCCCGTCCCCCATCTGGTCCTCGCTCCCCAAAGCCTGAGGGGGGGAAAACACAGCGTCAGACAAGTGTTCTATCCCCTCAAAACACCTCCCCCTCTTAAATCAGGCCTGGAAAATGTGAATTCCATCTGAGGCGTTCGGGCGATGCCAGAATCATTAAACGGTTTCATGGCAATCCCGTTACTCTATGCATGTTATGACAATTGTCAAACTAATGTTTTCACCAAGGTGTTTATCAGTGCCAAAAACATGCCTGATAAAAACAGCAGCTGACAGCACAGCCAGAGAGAGGAGGAAAGGGGAGGGGGGCTACAGATTTGGGCAGTGATTAAGTGCATATGTGACTCGTTTCAAGAAGCTAGGCGTATGTCACATGTCACTACTTCACAAGAGAAGCCTGTTTTTTTTTTGGGGATCAAAATGCGTTTTTTGTCAGAAATGCCTTCTGGATCATGTGAACCTTCATGTGCCTTAATAACAAACCTGTATGCCACCTGTTAATACAAATAAAATAGTTCAATTACGAGCCTAGTTGTTTAAGCCACAGGAAATTACAGGAACCTTCCTGCTAGCCATGATTGGCTGAGATCATGGATGGGCTGGACATGCCGAGAGATGAGTTTGGATTGGTCTGCCATGTAACATGCTTCTGTCTATAACATGAGCAGCTCAGTATATGTAGATAATCCTTTCTACCACGGCTGTTTTTGAAAAATATCATGAAGAAGTGTTGCTACTGCTCTCAACATTACTACCCTGAAGTTGTGACGGACTACTTTCTGGAGGACGGTTGCTGACTCTGAAAATTAATCAGACGATGAGGAAATCCCTGATTTAGGTAAAAACATTTTCACTGAACCAGACATTGTAGGGTCTTCTGATGACAGTGATGGGGAAGAAACGGCGATCAACAGTGTTGTTGACCGAGTTTTGAAATCAATGGAATGCTCGGTGGAAGCAGATAGATGACTACCAACTACATAGAGTCGAAAAAAGAATACAGTAGGTTGTTGTATAAAACACCTGACTCCAGATCACATCTTCAAAAAAATGGCAACCATGGCATCCATGACAGAGACGGATAAGCATTCATCAATTTATACAGGTAAGAGTCTAGCTACATTTTCAGATATTATACGTTTCAAATTTAGTCAGAAAGTCGTTTTCATTGCAAGTGAAAGCATATTGTTAGCTAGCTAGGTAACGTTAGCTAGCTTAAGTTACATATGATCTGTCTAGTAATAGTTTTTGTATCTCAGAAAACCATTTGCATTCTTAGTTATAGCCTTATGTTAGCTAGCCAGCATTGAACCTAGTTATAGCCTTATGTTAGCTAGCTAGCATTGAACCTAGTTGATAGCTTTAGCTACCTGCATATTCATGCATGGTGCATGGTAGTATTGCCGTGTTCAAAACAACTGGAAACTTGGAAAGGCCTTGGTCAAATCATGATGTCAGTGATCTTCAGGTCGGAAAGTCGGAGCTCATGAGTTGGAATTCCGAGTAGGATGACCGTTCAAATGTATTTTTCCCAGTCGGAGCTTGTTTTTTTTCCAAGTTCCCAGTTGTTTTGAACTCACTGAAGTCAGAAGTCAGAGATTTCTGAGTTCCCAGTTGTTTTTAACGTGGCATTAGAGTTGGGATTACGGTTCATCGTTTAGTTAGCTAGCAAGCGATATGTCTAAACAAAAGACCCCACTATGCAAGTAACCATTTCACAGTACCGTTTACACCAGGGATCATCAACTAGATTCAGCCGCGGATAATGTTTGGCTGCTCAGAAAACTTAGGGGGCCAAATAAAAGGGGGCCAAATTTGGGGGCCAAATTTGGGCATGTGACAAATAAAAGTTGATTTTATTTGACATAGTGTGTGTTTACCAGAGATGGTAATGTGAAGAGCAACATGACCTGCACCAAAGTTAGATTAGGATATAGGCTAAGGACGAGAGTGTGTTTTTACTGCTACTTTTTTCTACTACTTTCACCACTTTTAGTCTTGAAATCTTTGGTTGTTTACTACACTACCTTATTCACTCTGTTTAGCACATGGCCTCACATGTGAGTTCTTAAAGAGATGGGTGGGGCTACGGACTAAGAGGGTGTGAACTATGATGAATGGGTGTAGACAAAGAAGAGCTCTCCAGTAGGTGTACCAAAACATTCAAAGGCCATTTTCTCAAAAGTGGGGTTACAAGTTTATCAACATTCAAAGCAGAATTACTTTCCCATTATTCCTCAACTGCAGTGTATGATATACCATTTTCTAGCTCTGAGTGTATACTTTCATCCAATGTAAAAAACACAATTTCAAATTTTACTACATACAGTTGAAGTCGGAAGTTTACATACACCTTAGCCAAATACATTTAAACTCAGTTTTTTACAATTCCTGAGAAATAATCCTAGTAAAAATTCCCTGTCTTAGGTCACCACTTTATTTTAAGATTGTGAAATGTCAGAATAATAGTAGAGAGAATTATTTATTTCAGCTATTAATTCTTTAATCACATTCCCAGTGGGTCAGAAGTTCACATACACTCAATTAGTATTTGGTAGCATTGCCTTTAAATTGTTTACCTTGGGTCAAACGTTTCAGGTAGCCTTCCACAAGCTTCCCACAATAAGTTGGGTGAATTTTGGCCCATTCCTCCTGACAGAGCTGGTGTAACTGAGTCAGGTTTAAAGGCCTCCTTGCTCGCACACGCTTTTTCAGTTCTGCCTACAGATTTTCTATAGGATTGAGGTCAGGGCTTTGTGATGGTCACTCCAATAATTTGACTTTGTTGTCCTTAAGCCATTTTGCCACAACTTTGGAAGTTTGCTTGGGGCCATTGTCCATTTGGAAGACCCATTTGCGACCAAGCTTTAAGTTCCTGACTGATGTCTTGAGATATTGCTTCAATATATCCAGAAACTTTTCCTCCCTCATGATGCCATCTATTTTGTGAAGTGCACCAGTCCCTCCTGCAGCAAAGCACCCCCACAACATGATGCTGCCAGCCCGGTGCTTCACGGTTGGGATGGTGTTCTTCGGCTTGCAAGCTTCCACCTTTTTCCTCCAAACATGATGGTCATTATGGCCATACAGTTCTATTTTTGTTTCATCAGACCAGAGGACATTTCTCCAAAAAGTACGATTTTTGTCCCCATGTGCAGTTGCAAACCGTAGTCTGGCGTTTTTATGGTGGTTTTGGAGCAGTGGCATCTTCCTTGCTGAGCGACTTTTCAGGTTATGTCGATATAGGACTTGTTTAACTGTGGATATAGATACCTTTGTACCCGTTTCCTCCAGCATCTTCACAAGGTCCTTTGCTGTTGTTCTGGGATTGATTTGCACTTTTCATCTCTAGGAGACAGAACGCGTCTCCTTCCTGAGCGGTATGATGGCTGTGTGGTCCCATGGTGTTTATACTTGCGTACTATTGTTTGTACAGATGAACGTGGTAACTTCAGGCATTTGGAAATTGCTCCTAAGGATGAACCAGACTTGTGAAGGTATACAATTTATTTTCTAAGGTCTTGGCTGATTTCTTTTGATTTTCCCATGATGTCAAGCAAAGAGGCAATGAGTTTATAGGTAGGCCTTGAAATACATCCACAGGTACACCTCCAATTGACTCAAATGATGTCAATTAGCCTATCAGAAGCTTCTAAAGCCATGACATCATTTTCTGGAATTTTCCAAGCTGTTTAGAGGCACAGTCAACTTAGTGTATGTAAACTTCTGACCCACTGGAATTGTGATTCAGTGAATTATAAGTGAAATAATCTGTCTGTAAACAATTGTTGAAAAAATTACTTGTGTCATGCATAAAGTAGATGTCCTAACCGACTTGCCAAAACTATAGTTTGTTAACAAGAAAGTTGTGGAGTGGTTGAAAAACAAGTTTTAATGACTCCAACCTAAGAGTTTGTAAACTTCCGACTTCAACTGTAGGTCCGAATCCAGGTGGTGGGTCACAGATATTGAGAGAACAACTCTGGATTGAAATGCAACTGTGGATACACGCTCGGGTGCATCTTAATGGCCTAAAATTAGCATACACTCTCAAAGGAGACTGTTTGGGACATGTTCATTCATTAATATTTTATGATGGGGCGGGAGGAAAAACATGAAAAGTTGTTGGTTCGAATCCCCGAGATGACTAGGTGAAAAATCTGTCAAATCAAGTTGCCGTGTCCACTAAGTGTTTTTAAATATATTAATAAGCCTCTCTACTTGAGCAAGGCACTTAACCCTAAATGCTTTGGATACGAGTTTCTGCTAAATGTAAAATGATACTTTTTGAGATAGTAGTTTTGAATTATTAACAAACTTAATGGAGCAGCATTCCACTAATGCAGGAGGGATGTTGATATCTTAACGAACCGCTGAGGAAGTTAACGCCATAATGTAATGTGCATCAGAACAATCAAAACTTCAGCTGTGCCAAAAAGAACAATAGTAGAAATCCATCTTTTAGAACAGGGGTGTCAAATTACTTTTGGACCACGGCCGCATTCGGTCTTCACCGAGGTTCGGAGGGCCGCACTTTAAATTGATTACTTCAATTAATAGCCTGAGAGTTTATTCGCTTCAATCACTGAACACAAGCGCTGCTTATAAGAGACATGCTTCTATTTGAGCCAGGCATCTATTTCCTTAATGCACACAACCTTTGCTCAATAAAATGTTGAAAGGACTACCAATGTTTATTGTGACCAGTATTACCAGTATAAACATAACACATCTATTGCAGATCAGACTTGCAAAGACTAGGCTGCCTATCATACACCCCCGATTTTAGTTTCAGCACCATTCTCTCATTTCTTGCGCCTCGTTGCGCCTTGTATCCGCCGTAGTTGCAGTGGGATCACTGCAGATAGACTTCAGTGTTCGACATTTGTCCAGGTCCCCAGGAGGTCGAGAGATGCCTTCAATACCATCCACTAGGGGCAACGTGAGCGCATATTACTTTATGCTTAAGCGTCATGTTTTTTCTGTTTTAACAACCCTTAGCGGCTACCTTCACCTCACCAATAGATGTTTATCCCTTCAACCATGTCAAACCAGACTGCTGTCTCATCCAATGATGTTGCTCTACTTTATCCTCTTTTGCGCAATCTTTACGGTACTCACTGAAGTTCACTCAAACTATTCATTTAGACATAGCATTTATTTAAAACAGACGTTTATTTGCTGAAATGTGTGCTGATCCCCGGCTATTAAAAGGGACAGGTGGCTATTTGAGACTTTGCATTTAATGGAAGTTTTACGATATATTTCCTTGCCGTCAAAATGTGCAAAAAATTGTTGTTTATCCAACGCTGTTATAATTGTCGATGCTCCCTGACTGTCTAGCTTTCCTTTTGATGACCGTTAGCAAGCTGGGCAGAGTGACTAAAAACGTAGATCCATATTGTGGGTCCAATATCATTATTACACAGTTTCAAGTTAATTTGAGTAATTTCAATGTTCATTAATAAAACATTTCCTTGAGAAAAATAAATAAAATACAAATAAAAATGTTTTTACTCAAACCACTTGCAGGTCGGATCTGGCCCATGGACGGTATGTTTGACACCCATGTTTTATAAACATTTAAGTACTTTTACCCACAATTATAATTGTTTGATACATGGCCTTCTCAAGAGACTCTGTCTAAAATTGCTCATTCCTGAAACTATATCCCTTCACACAATCCATCCATCACAAGAAACAAGGTGTTTTTTCTGACAGGGGAAACCAGACACATGCACACGGTAGGGTGTTGAAGTCCATATTGGTCAGAAGTGAAAACCCACTTTAGGGTCTGGTAGATACTTGGGGCTCAATCTTAACAAACCAAACACAATGGTAAATCTAAGGGCTGTATTTTAACAAACCAAACACAATGGTAAATCTAAGAGCTATTTTCACAACTACAATTATTGGGGCACTTGGTGCAAAAGGGTTGGTTATTCATGAATAAACAAGTTGTGGGTGTGTCGAGGCTTGGCCCCTCACTGGCCAATCAGAACCTGTTCCAAAGCGCAATATGTGGTTGCTTCAAGTTGTGTATTTACGGTCTTTTATGTACTTCCTTGGAATCAAATCCAATTCCAATGTTCATTATAGTTTGTTAAATGTCCTACAGAAACCTAATATCAAAATGTAGACCTATCCCATCTTTGCTAAATACGTTAACTTGAATCCATTTACAGTCCACATTGTTCTAAGTAATTGAATGGCTTCAATAGCATTTACATTGAGATAAGGGCTAGGCCTACTGTACATTTCATTATGGCTGAGCATGGACATGCCAAACATTGTTAAAAAGCAAGATTCAATTAATTAATGATGAGGCCTAAAAAGAGAACAAATAATTAATCAAATTCTATATATATATATATTTTTTTAAACGTTTAAATGCTTTAAATACACTGACAGGCCCCATCATTTCTCCCCGTGGGCATATAATATTAAAATAATGCAGACTATGGAGGGTTTTACGCATCCTCGAAACTTTTTACAGTAGCTGGATCCAATATAGATTCAATATAAAGAGAAATGGAGAATGTCCACTCACCGTTATAAAGCTCCCAAATATGTTTTATGAATATAATCGGAACCATTTTACAGATCAGATCGTATTCACATATCTCCAGGAGTTGCATTGCATGCGCGCCACGGATTTGTCACCATAAAACCAGGAAGGAAGGTGAATAATTTTAACAAGTTTGGTTGTAATAAAATTAACACATTTTAAAAACAGCAACAATAAATAAATGTAAAATGTAATGATATTATGAAACTGCTGGGATAAAAAAGACATGCATTGCTGTTGAACCAGCCTTTGTTATAGTAAGACTACAGTAAGGGAGGCCTTGGGTTTTGAACATATGAAACGGAACAAGCCTTTGTCACAGGAAAATAACAAGGTTCCCCGGTACCGAGGTTCTCATCTCTCGTTTCATGATGGGCATGGACGTCATGGAGGGTGTTTTACGCATGTCCAAAACTTTCTCTGCATAGCTAACATAATGTGGACCTGCCTACAATGCATAGATAAAAAGGGAATGTCAGCTCACTATTTTGCTCCTCTCAAACGTAATATTTTAATCAAGCTTTGGTGATTAAGATTTATTTCCAAGCATTCTCAGGAGTCAAACCTTTTATCAACAGTCTTGACTACATCGCGACTACATTGGGCAGGACAAAAAAAAGCCTTCATTGCGAGGTGAAGAGGATATGCTTGGTTTTAAATCCAATAAAAACGAAATAGGAAAAAACATTAGCGTCATGACTTCCGCCGAAGTCGGTTCCTCTCCTTGTTCGGGCAGCGTTCGGCGGTCGACGTCACCGGTCTTCTGGCCATCGCCGATCCGCCTTTCATTTTGTGTTGTCTTGTTTTCCCACACACCTGGTTTCCATCCCCTCATTACTTGAAGTGTATATAACCCTCTGTTCCCCCCCATGTCTGTGTGTGGAATTGCTTGTTGTAAAGTGTATGTGCACTTCTGACTGGTTGCGACGGTTTATTTCAACCCATATTTTGTTGTTCTGGGTGCCGTTGGTTTTGCCTCATTAAACTGCTCCGGTTATTACCCAGTTCTGCTCTCCTGCGCCTGACTTCCCTGCAGCGAGTTACGCACATCTTACAGAATTCCACACCCTGAATATGGAGTCAGCAGGAGCAGGTGCCCCTGGTATAGAGGTCGAGAAGCGGGTCCGGGAGCACCACCATCTCGGCACCGCCATGGACCGCGTTGTCCAAACCATGGACCGCTGGGAGAGACAGGGAGTTCCTCCAGCGCCTCCACCAGCACAACCACGGTCTCCACTACTCGCCCCCCCCCTGCACCCGGTCCCAGTGGGATTCGTCTCGCCCTTCCCGGGAGTACGATGGGACGGCTGCACGCTGCCAGGGATTCCTGTTGCAGATGGATCTATACCTGGCAACCATCCACCCTGCTCCTTCGGGCTGTGAGAGGGTGTCCGCCCTCGTCTCGTGCCTCTCGGGGAAAGCCCTGGAGTGGACCAACGCCGTGTGGGTAGAAGGAGATGCGGTGCTGGACCATTTCGAGGATTTCACCCGCCGCATCTGGGCAGTCTTCGACCACGGCAGGTGAACGTCTCTTCCATCTGAGGCAGGGGACAAGGAGCGCCCAGGAGTTCGCGATGGACTTTCGGACCATGGCCGCCGGCGCGGGATGGAAAGACAGGGCCCTGATCGACCACTATCGCTGCAGTTTGCGCGTGGACGTCCGTTGAGAGTTGGCCTGCAGGGACACCACCCTCCACCGAGCAGCTGGTGGACCTGTCCATTCGGCTGGATAACCTGCTGCCTACCCGCGGACATCCAGAGCGGGGTCTGTTGGTTCCATCCCCCAGCACCACCGCTCCGATGCCCATGGAGCTGGGAGGTGCTGCGCTTAGGGAGACCGGAGGAGGTTCCGTCACGTGCACCATCTGTGGCCGCAGAGGTCACACTGCCGGTCGGTGCCTGGTTGGTTCCTCTGGAGGTCGAGGCAGCAGGCAGGGCACTCTGGCGTCACCAAAGGTGAGCCGACACCATTCTCACCCAGAGCCCTCTGTTGCACATGTTTTTGTATGTTACTTTTCCTGAGTTTTCCCCGCATTCCCAGCATAAGGCGCTCGTCGATTCAGGCGCGGCTGGGAATTTCATAGACAGATCATTCACCCATAGTTTAGGGATCCCCATTGTTCCAGTGGCTATGCCCTTCCCAGTTCACGCCTTAGACAGTCGACCATTGGGTTCAGGGTTGATTAGGGAGGCCACCGCTCCCCTGGGCATGGTGACGCATGGGGGCGTCACAAGGAGAGAATCAGTCTCTTCCTCATTGACTCTCCTGCGTTTCCCGTGGTGTTAGGCCTACCCTGGTTAGCCTGTCATGACCCCACTGTTTCATGGCAACGGAGGGCTCTCACGAGGTAGTCGCGAGAGTGCTCAGGGAGGTGTTTAGGGGTTTCTGTTGGTGCTACTACGGTGGAAAGTCCAGACCAGGTCTCCACCGTGCGCATTCCCCCCGAATATTCCGATTTGGCTGTCGCCTTCTCCAAAAAGAAGGCGACTCAATTACCACCCCATCATCGGGGGATTGTGCGATAAATCTCCTGGTAGACACCGCACTTCCCAGGAGTCATGTGTATCCCGTCACAGGCGGAGACGGCGGCTATGGAAACATATGTCTCCGAATCCCTGCGTCAGGGGTTCATTCAGTCCTCTACTTCACCTGCCTCCTCAAGTTTCTTTTTTGTGAAGAAGAAGGGAGGTCTGCACCCATGTATTGACTATCGAGCTCTTAACCAGATCACTGTGAGGTACAGTTACCCGCTACCTCTCATAGCCACAGCGATTGAGTCAATGCACGGGGCGTGCTTCTTCACGAAACTATATTTCAGGAGTGCTTACAACCTGGTGCGTATCCGGGAGGGAGATGAGTGGAAGACAGCGTTCAGTACCACCTCAGGGCATTATGAGTACCTCGTCATGCCGTACGGGTTGATGAATGCTCCATCAGTCTTCCAAGCCTTTGTGGACGAGATTTTCAGGGACCTGCATGGGCAGGGTGTAGTGGTGTATATCGATGACATTCTGATATACTCCGCTGCTCGCGCCGAGCATGTGTCCTTGGTGCGCAGGGTGCTTGGTCGACTGTTGGAGCATGACCTGTATGTCAAGGCTGAGAAATGCCTGTTCTTACAGCAGTCCGTCTCCTTCCTAGGATACCGCATTTCCACCTCAGGGGTGGAGATGGAGAGTGACTGCCTTTCAGCCGTGCGTAATTGGCCGACTCCCACCTTGGTAAAGGAGGTGCAGCGTTTTCTTGGGTTTGCCAATTACTACCGGAGGTTTATCCGGGGTTTTGGTCAGGTAGCGGCTCCCATTACCTCACTGCTGAAGGGGGGTCCGGTTCGGTTGCAGTGGTCAGCGGAGGCGGATAGGGCTTTTGTTCAACTGAGGGCCCTGTTTACCTCGGCTCCCGTGCTGGCCCATCCGGATCCCTCTTTGGCGTTCACAGTGGAGGTGGACGCGTCCGAGGCTGGGATAGGAGCCGTGCTCTCTCAGCGCTCGGGTACGCCACTGAAGCTCCGCCCCTGTGCCTTCTTCTCGAGGAAGCTCAGCCCAGTGGAGCGAAACTATGACGTGGGGGACCAGGAGCTGTTGGCTGTCATCAAGGCTTTGAAGGCGTGGAGACATTAGCTTGAAGTGGCTAAACACCCTTTTCTCATCTGGACTGACCATCACAATCTGGAGTACATCCGGGCAGCAAGGAGACTGAATCCACGCCAGGCAAGGTGGGCCATGTGTTTAACCCATTTTGTTTTCACCCTTTCGTACAGACCAGGTTCCTAGAATGTCAAGGCAGATGCACTGTCCCGGCTGTATGACACAGAGGAGCGGCCCATGGATCCCACCCCCATACTCCCGGCTTCTTGCCTGGTGGCGCCGGTAGTATGGGAGCTGAATGCGGACATTGTGCAGGCGTTACGTGCAGAGCCCGCTCCCCTCCAGCGTCCCGCTGGGCGTCTGTACGTTCCGTCTGCTGCCCGTGACCGGCTGATCTATTGGGCTCACACGTCACCCTCTGGTCATCCAGGTATCGGTCGGACAGTGCGCTGTTTGAGTGGGAAGTACTGGTGGCCCACCTGGGCCAAGGATGTGAGGGTTTATGTTTCCTCCTGCTCGGTGTGCGCCCAGTGTAAGGCTCCTAGGCACCTGCCCAGAGTTAAGTTACACAACGGCAATGGTCTCACCTGTCGATAGATTTTCTCACAAATCTCCCCCTCACAAGGTAACACCACGATCCTGGTCGTTGTGGACCGTTTGGTCTCCCTACGGCCCTACAGACTGCTGAGGCCTTGTTCACTCACGTCTTCCGGCACTACGGGGTGCCTGAGGATTTTCACCCCGAGAGTAACGGGCAGGTGGAGAGAGTTAATCAGGATGTGGGTAGGTTTCTGTGGTCTTATTGCCAGGACCGGCCGGGGGAGTGGGCGGCATTCGTGCCCTGGGCAGAGATGGCCCAGAACTCACTTCGCCACTCCTCCACTAACCTCTCCCCCTTCCAGTGCGTACTGGGGTATCAGCCGGTTCTGGCTCCTTGGCATTAGATTCAGACCGAGGCTCCTGCGGTGGACGACTGGTTCCAGCGCACGGAGGAGACATGGAACACCGCCCATGTTCACCTTCAGCGCACCGTACTGCGCCAGAAAGCCAGCGCAGACCATCACCGCAGTGAGGCCCGGTGCCCGGGTCTGGCTCTCGACCCAAAACCTGCCCCTCCACCTGCCCTGCCGGAAGCTGGGTCTGTGGTTTGTGGGGCCGTTTAAAGTCCTGAGGAGACTGAACGAGGTGCGTTACAGGTTACAGCTTCCCCCCGATTACCGTATTAACCCCTCGTTCCATGTGTCTCTCCTCAGACCGGTGGTGGCTGGTCCGCTCCAGGAGTCTGAGGTGCGGGAGGTTCCTCCGCCCCCTGAAGGCCCCGGCGTATTCAGTTCGATTTATACTGGACTCGATGCGTCGGGGAGGGGCCTTCAGTACCTCGTGGAGTGTGAGGAGTACGGTCCGGAGGAGAGATGCTGGGTTCCGATAGAGTACGTGTTGGACCTTTCAATGCTGCGGGAGTTCCACCGTCTCCGTCTGGATCACCCTGCACCTCGCCCTCCGGGTTGTCCCCGAGGCCGGTGTCGGCGCGCGGTCAAGGGGGGGGTACTCTCATGACTTCCACCGAAGTCCGTTCCTCTCCTTGTTCGGGCGGCGTTCGGCGGTCGACGTCACCGGTCTTCTAGCCATCGCCGATCCACCTTTCATTTTCCATTTGTTTTGTCTTGTTTTCCCACACACCTGGTTTACATCCCCTCATTACTTGACGTGTATATAACCCTGTGTTCCCCCCATGTCTGTGTGTGGAATTGTTTGTTGTAAAGTGTATGTGCACTTCTGATATTTCAACCCTTATTTCAACCCATATGTTGTTGTTCTGGGTACCGTTGGTTTTGCCTCATTAAACTGCTCCGGTTATTACCCAGTTCTGCTCTCCTGCGCCTGACTTCCCTGCAGCCAGTTACGCACCTCTTACAGTTAGTATTTAGAAACATAAAAAACTAAGTATACATGCACTAAAAGAAGATTAGGCTACTCTTGTTCCATGTGAATATGGGCATTGTGTGTTACCGCTAAAACCAGCGCTGTCTGAAATTATCACTTTGGATTGTGTTTTTTTAAGGACACACCTCAAATATGTCCACCCCTCCCATGTGAGTGCAAGTGAGCTGATATAAAACAGGTAAATTGCTGAACCTGGCGTTAGGGCTGGAAAATTGAATGTCCGTTTGATACTTAATGCCAGCTGATAACAGAGCCCTTGGTGTCTATGTTGTTCAGAGGTGTCTATATTGGTCACTCAACAGTTCTAGGTAGGTAGTAGTGTAGTAGGTCACTGGGTCAGAGGTGTAACCTTTTTGACCAGGGCAGGATTACCAAACGGGCATGCAGGGGACATGCCCCGAGGCCCCTTTCCAAAATATGTAAATTAGTTACTTTTAAAACTGCAAAACTTTCTCTCAGCTTCATGGCAAAATGTGAACAAAAGCATGAAATGAGCTATAAAACAGCCAAAAAAATAGAAGTCAGGAGAAGGACCCTTCATTTGTCTGCCATACCACGCACAATCCCAAATCAATCACTCACGCCTACTTGCTAGGAACTCACAACAGAGCTCCCTCCACTGTAACATGTTGCAAATTAAACTCCAACGGTTACTTTCAAAACGGATAGTTTCTGACTAGTATATCAATCAACTTTGGTTGTGTGTGTGTTTGTGTTTGTTTGTGTGTGTGCGCATGTGTGTTTACCTTGCTGCTGTGCTCAGCCATTGTATGGTAGTTGAGTCCAGCCTTGGACCTAAACTGTTTCTGGCATTGCTGGCACTTCAGGGCATCCTGGAGCTGCAGGGTTAAAGGACAAAGGTCACACAGTAACTCATTCATTCCTATTAACTTCTAAATATCTTGTATCCACTGGCAGTCAAGTTCTTGGTCTTTCTGCTCACTGTTCCCCAGCATGACCTTCACATGAGTTAATGACACGGGACCATTTCACCTATAACGGTCTTTGTCAGGTATCATCAAGACCAATAACTGGAAAGAAGCCCTTTTAATGAAGAAGCAAATATTGATCTATCTGGCAGAGAAAGAGGTTTTACAGTGACTGACCCCTGTGCTAATTTTACAGTGACTGACTCCTTAATGGCTGTCTTTTTTATAGTCACATTGCCCACCAGGCCTTAAGCACCTACTGCCTTAGCTCTACATTACCTCAATAGTCTAAAGTGGCTTCTTCTCCTTGTGTCCTTTCCTGATTGTTTTGACCTACAGCCTGTAGCCTGTGTTTTCAGATTGGTACAGTTAAAGGAGAGGAAGCTACTTCAGAGTATTGAGACACAGCCACAGTATAATTCCTCCAGCCCTCCAAATCAATACTCTGCGTCTAATGGTCCCCTAGGACCTGCCCGAAGGGTCCTCAGAGAGAAGCATCTAACAGCGTGCCTGACTTATTCTCATCCCCAGAGTACGCTAGTGGTCTGAACGCTAGAGGTTACAACTGCATTTAAGAAAGCAGTCCAAATGAATAAAAAGCAAATGAAGAGTTTTATCCCAAAGCATGATACAGTTGAAGTCGGAAGTTTCCATACACTTAGGTTGGAGTCATGAAAACTTGTTTTTCAACCACTCCACACATTTCTTGTTATAAACTATAGTTTTGGCAAGTCGGTTAGGACATCTACTTTGTGCTTGACACAAGTAATTTTTCCAACAATTGTTTACAGACAGATTATTTAACTTATAATTCACTGTATCACAATTCCAGTGGGTCAGAAGTTAAGTTGACTGTGCCTTTAAACAGCTTGGAAAATTCTAGAAAATTTGGTCATGGGTTTAGCCTGTTAGGGCTAGGGGGCAGTATTTACACGGCCGGATAAAAAACGTACCCGATTTAATCTGGTTATTACTACTGCCCAGAAACTAGAATATGCATATAATTATTGGCTTTGGATAGAAAACACCCTAAAGTTTCTAAAACTGTTTGAATGGTGTCTGTGAGTATAACAGAACTCATATGGCAGGCAAAAACCTGAGAAGATTCCTTACAGGAAGTGGCCTGTCTGACAAGTTCTTGTTCTTCTTGACTCTCTTTATTGAAAACTGAGGATCTTTGCTGTAACGTGACACTTCCTACGGCTCCCATAGGCTCTCAGAACCCGGGAAAAAGCTGAATGATGTAATTCCAGCCCCTGGCTGAAAAACATTAGCGCCTTTGGTAAGTGGTCTATCAGAGGACAATGAGACTGAGGTGCGTGCACGAGGCGACCCCATGTTTTTATTTTCTCTCTCTTTGTACTAAAACAGAGATTCCCGGTCGGAATATTATCGCTTTTTTACGAGAAAAATGGCATAAAAATTGATTTTAAACAGCGGTTGACATGCTTCGAAGTACGGTAATGGAATATTTAGAATTTTTTTGTCACGAAACGCGTCGGGCGCGTCACCCTTCTTTACCCTTTCGGATAGTGTCGTGAACGCATGAACAAAACGCCGCTATTTGGATATAACTATGGATTATTTTGAACCAAACCAACATTTGTTATTGAAGTAGAAGTCCTGGGAGTGCATTCTGACGAAGAACAGCAAAGGTAATAACATTTTTCTTATAGTAAATCTGACTTTGGTGAGGGCTAAACTTGGTGGGTGTCTAAATAGCTAGCCCTGTGATGCCGGGCTATCTACTTAGAATATTGCAAAATGTGCTTTCACCGAAAAGCTATTTTAAAATCGGACATAGCGAGTGCATAGAGGAGTTCTGTATCTATAATTCTTAAAATAATTGTTAAGCTTTTTGTGAACGTTTATCGTGAGTAATTTAGTAAATTCACCGGAAGTTTGCGGGGGGTATGCTAGTTCTGAACGTCACATGCTAATGTAAAAAGCTGGTTTTTGATATAAACATGAACTTGATTGAACAAAACATGCATGTATTGTATAACATAATGTCCTAAGATTGTCATCTGATGAAGATCATCAAAGGTTAGTGCTGCATTTAGCTGTGGTTTGGGTTTATGTGACATTATATGCTAGCTTGAAAAATGGGTGTCTGATTATTTCTGGCTGGGTACTCTGCTGACATAATCTAATGTTTTGCTTTCGTTGTAAAGCCTTTTTGAAATCGGACAGTGGGGTTAGATTAACGAGAGTCTTGTTTTTAAAATGGTGTAAAATAGTCATATGTTTGAGAAATTGAAGTAATAGCATTTCTAAGGTATTTGAATAACGCGCCACGGGATTCCACTGGCTGTTACGTAGGTGGGACGAAATCGTCCCACTGGCCCTTGAGAAGTTAGAGCTTCTGATAGGCTAATTGACATCATTTGAGTAAATTGGAGGTGTATCTGTGGGTGTATTTCAAGGCCTACCTACAAACTCAGTGCCTCTTTGCTTGACATCATGGGAAAATCAAAAGAAATCAGACAATACCTCAAAAATTGTGGACCACGTAGCCATCATACCGCTCAGGAAGGAGACGCGTTCTGTCTCCTAGAGATGAACGTACTTTGGTGCGAAAAGTGCAAATCAATCCCAGAACAACAGCAAAGGACCTTGTGAAGATGCTGGAGGACACAGGTACAAAAGTATCTATAGCCACAGTAAAACGACTCCTATATCGACATAACCTGAAAGGCCGCTCAGCAAGGAAGAAGCCACTGCTCCAAAACCGCCATAAAGAAGCCAGACTATGGTTTGCAACTGCACATGGGATAAAGATCATACTTTTTGGAGAAATGTCCTCTGGTCTGATGAAACAAAAATAGAACTGTATGGCCATAATGACCATCATTATGTTTGGAGAAAAAAATAGGAGGCTTGCAAGCCAAAGAACACTATCACAACCGTAAATTAAGCATAAGGGGTGGCAGCATCATGTTGTGGGGGTGCTTTGCTGCAGGAGGGATTGGTGCACTTCAAAATAGATGGCATCATGAGGGAGGAAAATTATGTGGATATATTGAAGCAACATATCAAGACATCAGTCAGGAACTTAAAGCTTGGTCGCAAATGGGTCTTCCAAATGGACAATGACCCCAAGCATACTTCCAAAGTTGTGGCAAAATGGCTTAAGGACAACAAAGTCAAGGTATTGGAGTGGCCATCACAAAGCCCTGACCTCAATCCCATAGAAAATTTGTGGGCAGAACTGAAAAAGTGTGTGTGAGCAAGGAGGCCTACAAACCTGACTCCGTTACACCAGCGCTGTCAGGAGGAATGGGCCAAAATTCACCCAACTTATTGTGGGAGCTTGTGGGAGGCTACCCAAAACGTTTGACCCAAGTTAAACAATCTAAAGGCAATGCTACCAAATACTAATTGAGTGTATGTAAACTTCTGACCCACTGGGAATGTGATGAAAGAAATAAAAGCTGAAATAAATCATTCTCTCTACTATTATTGTGACATTTCACATTCTTAAAATAAAGTGGTGAGCCTGACTGACCTAAGACAGGGAATTAGTACTAGGATTAAATGTCAGTAATTGTTAAAAACTGAGTTTAAATGTATTTGGCTAAGATGTATGTAAACTTCCGACTTCCACTCTATATCTATTTTCAGAAATGGTGGTAAATTGACATTAATTAAAATATGTGAAAGAGATTATTTTTCCATCATGACATGGTATATTGTATTGCAAGGTGAAAAGACAGACATCATTTTGTTTGAAATATATTGCAAGGTAATTTTATTTTCAAGAAACAAATAATCATGTTTTGTGGCAAAATTCTTATTCTTATTTTTGGAGTGACACAGCCTGATATTTGTTTGCAGTGGGTAGGCTATTAGGTTGTTTCCCTTCACCTAAGTGTCACTGGATCTAGGTTATATCCTTGTCATGAGCTTGTTTAGAAATGTTCCTCTTTGGGCCAACAGGAACAGATACCCCAGGCTCCAATAAACTGTCGAAGCGATCCATAATCAAAAGGACCATGATACACAAGAGCTCAAAGCTAACGTAACGCTAGCTAGCCAATGCGAATAGCTGAGAGTGCCAGCTGTCAATCACCACATCTGACCAGGGGTTAACTTAAAAAAGGATTTGATTAAGTGTATAAAATAGAATATTGCAGTGTCATGTAAAAGTATCATAATGCAGAAAACGCAATAGCCCAACTCTCTAAATACATGGTTCCGGATATTGCACATTTTGGTATGAAACACATTTTAAAGGGGAATGGTTCTAGAACACCAGCTTACTGTAAATCTGCATTTTTATTTTGTTCATATTACAGACAGAAACATTTTGGAATGTTGATTTGTGATGGCCTGTAATGCTTGTTGCTCAAGTTGTTTGCAGGTCATTCTATTTCTCTAATGGTTTTCTAACTCTTTTGAATCAGTTGGGCTATGATCCCTGCCTGTCCGGTGCATCCTGTCACTGTGAAAATGTAAAAATTCATCATCACCATCAGATGTTATCACACCATTGCGCACTCTCTCCTTTCAAACATTACCCAGTCAGTTAAGTAGTACATTCTGCCGTCCCAAATATATAAAGCTTTGATTGAGGTGACCGGCTAAGCTCGCAGCGATGTGACCAATTAAAAATGTAACTCACAACCAAGCCATAGTGTCACAAAATGTGAGTAAATGGTTGCACTGAGACCTGTTGATGCCCACTTATAGGCTGTGTTATTCAGGATCTGATATGGTTATACCACAGTAAATGGAGAAATAGGGATTGGAATCTATTTGGTTTGTTGTTGTATATGTCACAATTTAAATCAACTCAAATTTCTGTCAAAGTCACCAAACTATTTCTATAGGTTATTAGCCTACAGCCTGGTGAAAATTACATTTGTTTTAGCTTACCTTTGACTGAAAGATGTCAGCCAGCTTGTTGGCCCTTTTCTCTCCCCTTGCACCTGGCTAGCAGGGGGGATTTCGGAAAGTTGTGGCTGTTTTTACTTTATGATAACCTGCTTATTGTGGTGACTTTGTCACAGGGAACATATCCGATTCTCCATTAAACAAACATACAAGAAATGTAGGCCTAGTAGCTGAGATTCAGCACTATAGATAGTGCCACGGTTGATCAAATTGTCGCTAATCCGACTAGTCAAGCTGTGCACTCGCTTTTGTTATTGTAACATCATGGAACAATCTTGCAAATGTCTGTTTCCACAAACGCTTTAATCAAAAGTGCATTAAAGTATCTTAGAAATACTATGACATTCAAAAGGAGGCAAATAATTAGTAGGAAAGCCTTTTGTCATTTTGATATTGCCAAATTGAGTATAGATGTAGCATAACGTTAGCTAGCTAGCTAGCTAAGATTCGGTGGGGGCGCACTGGATTTTAGCTAGCTAACGTTAGCATTCCTAGCTATTTTTGACAAAGTTTGCTAACTAATGACAACATTACCATCTGTCTGAAATACATTTGACGTCATGATAATGCTGGCAAAGTTTTCCTACTAGATATTTGACTACTTTAGCAATGTCATCGTATTTCCAGGCACTATAGTGTAATTTAGACTAAATAGTAGTTAGCCACTTTAGGGCACCACTATGGCGGCTTGAGAATGTTCATAACAATGGCATAACGCGACCGAGTGACGGAGGTACAACCTATGAATAGCCTACTGGAGTGGTAGGTTATGGCAATAATAAAAGCGACTATTGTTTAGGCTACTCTGAAGTTTAAAAAGGCTTAGCTATATTCTACAATGGACATCAAGGGTTCAATGCAAATACATCTTGCATTTCATGGTAATTTTGATTAATATTGAGAAGTGAGAGCTTTCACTCCCTTTACTGCAATCTTAACCCTTGTGTTGTCTTAAGGGTCAAAAAATGACTCACCACTATGTTTAACAGCAGAGAAAACCCTTTTAATGATATTTTTTCTACTTGAAATTTGATTACTTTTTGTAGATTGACCCCAACATTAGAAAATGTGAAACAACGCCTTTGTTCATATTTCCAGGAAAGCTGTACATCACCAGGGTACAAAGATTGTCTTAGGGTCATTTTTGACCCGGCAATTATAAAATCATTTACACACACACACACACACACACACACACACACACACACACACACACACACACACACACACACACACACACACACACACACACACACACACACACACACACACACACACACACACACACACACACACACACACACACACACACACACCACACACACACACACACACAAATTGAGATTGTGTTCTACTGATTGAACACAGACAAAACTAAAACTTTATTGTGCATGTGCAGCATCTCCCCCTCCAGGACCCCACACATGACTCAAGTTCACAAACAAAATAAAAACAATTTCAGACAAAATAAACATTTATTGAAATCATTGTTTACTACTGGGGAATGGAGTCAGAGGCTATAAAGGTGCTGCAGATGACAGTCCCCCCAGTTCTCTCTTTGCTGAAGCCAGGAGTTCACGTTTCAGTGCCCAACAGGTCGTAGATCAGATTTTTTCAGATGTCCAGGAGGAACAAGAGACCAATGATTTAGAAGAGGAGGAGATATCTCAAGAAGAAGATGGGGAAGAATACAACCCAGAGCACGATGCATCCTCTTCAGAGGAAGAAGAAATCCCCCAAGCTGAAAGAGAGACATTTTTGTCAAAGATCAGCAAAATAACATGGTCCTTGTCACCATATGACAACCAGGGCAGGATGGCAGCACAAAATGTCATAAGGATGACCCCAGGGCCCACAAGACATGCAGTTGCCCATGCCCAGGACGTCACCTCCACATTCTACATGTTCATCACAGCAGCCATTGAAAAAAATCATCCTGTAGATGACAAATTTGGAGGGTTTCCGTAAATATGGAGACAACTGGAAAAGAATGTATGAGATTGACCTGCGTGCCTACATAGGGCTGCTAATCTTAGAGGGTGTGTTTAGGTCCCAAGGCGAGGCTACATATAGTCTCTGGGATGCAGAGAGTGGAAAGGCGATTTCCTGTGCCACTGAAAGTTTTTCACACTTTCTCAAGAATACCACGGTTTGATAACGGTGAGTCAAGACCTGCAAGATGTGTGAGAGACAAACTGGCGGCCATAAGAGAGGTCTGGGAGAAGTGGGTGGAGCGTCTGCCATACCTCTACAACCCTGGGCCTGAAGAAACAGTGGATGAGCAACTGGTTCCATTCAGAGGTACATTTTTATATCTGTAAATTAACAATTTTCACTGTTAATTTTATTATGTATTGCTGTAATATAATTGATTTATGTGATTGTTTTCTGTGACACTGATACTAATTACTGATAGTAATCTCTTTTGTCAAAAGGTCGCAGTCCTTCCCGGCAGTATATGCAACGCAAGCCAGCAAAGTATGGCGTCAAGATATGGGTGGCCTGTGACGCACAATCCAGCTACGCTTGGAAGATGCAAGTCTACACAGGGAAGCCAACCGGTGGAGGCCCGGAGAAGAACCAGGGGATGCGAGTTGTGCTTGATGTGACAGATGGACTGAGGGGGCACAATGTCACGTGACAATTTCTTCACCTCTAATGAATTCAGCCAGCAGCTCCTGAAGAGGAAGATCACTATGGTTGGAACAGTTAGAAAGAACAAGCCTGAGCTCCTTCCTGCACTCCTCGCGACAAGGGGGAGAGGCCTTCTCAAAGTTTGCCTTCACCACCACTCTAGTTTTTTACCTCCCAAAGAGGAACAAGAATGTGGTCCTCCTGAGCACACTGCACAAAACGGCTGAGATCAGTGATCGTGAGGACAGGAAGCCAGCCATCATCCTGGACTACAACCACAACAAAGGAGGCGTGGACAACCTGGACAAGGTGATTGGAACTTACAGCTGCAGGAAGATGAATGCCCGCTGGCCCCTGGTCAGCTCCATAATATAATTGATGTGTCCTCATACAATTCCTTCGTGATATGAAACAAGATCAACCCTACCTGGATGCCTGATAAGCGGAACAAGAAGAGGGTGTTCCTGGAGCAGCTGGGAAAGGCACTTGTAAACCCCACACATTCAAAGAATGGAGAGCCTCACTCGCACATCAGCCTCTGCAGCGCTTGTGAAAGCTGTTCAGGGAGCTGAATCTTGTCCTGATCCACCTGAGGCTGCAGCTGAGGCAGACAAGAGGAGGAGATGCCAATTCTGCACCCCAAAGAAGGACTGTAAAACAAATACTATGTGCTGCACATGTGAGAAATACATCTGCAAAATACATCTGCATACTGTCCTACATGTGCTAATTAGAGGTGATTGATTTATGTTCTTCACATTTTTGTTTTGCATCTATTTTATTCTTATTTATTGCTGTTGTTTATACACCTTGTGGGTGGGGGCAATGGTTAAAAAATGGGAGAAGACTAGTATTTTGTAGTTGAATTCCTCATTGTACAGTATATAAGAATATATCACTATATTGCCAAAAAAGTTCAAGACTTATTGTTTCCCTTCAATCAAATGCATTCAAAACAACTTTCTGCACATTTCTGCTATACAAGTGCTATCTCTTGCAACAACAACAAAAAAGTCTAAACTTATGCAGTACCTTTAGCAATAATAATAATAAACCTCTACTTTACTAAAGAAAACAATTATGACAGGTGCGTTGTAAAAAAAAAATGAGTGGTGTCCACCGTTTAAATGCAGTCTTTCTGCATTGTGAAGAGGGAAAACCCAGATAATCACAAATTTTGTGATGAATGACAGGTTGTTTCTTCATGAAAAATGGATTTGGGGTTTAAAATTCAATTAAGCTACTTTACTTTAGGGGTTTACTGAAAGCGGGTCATTTTTTTACCCTTAGGACGAGGGGAGTAATACAGAATGTTAAGACAACCCTTAGTGTAGTCTTAGTGTAAACTCAAAGTTCAAAATAATTCTGTCCAGTCAATGATGCTGCAGCTAGTGTTGTTATCATGGCAATTTCAATGGAGGCACCAAATTAGCAACAAAATCATAGCATCCAAAATATAAATGTTCAAAGAGGAAATGTTTGTATGGAAGAAAAAAAATTGATCATATATGTGGGGTTTGTATAGATAGTTTTACTTAAATTAGCTTGTAAAATGCTTCCCTTTAAAGCACCTCGAAAGTAAATGTTTTAAAAGTATGAGAAACATAACTCATACACATACAGAAGTTTACATACACCTTAGTCAAATACATTTAAACAATTCCTGACATTTAATCCTAGTAAAAATTCCCTGTTTTAGGTCAGTTAGGATCACCATTTTATTTTAAGAATATGAAATGTCAGAATAATAATAGAGAATGATTTATTTCAGCTTTTATTTCATCACATTCCCAGTGGGTCTGAAGTTTACATACACTCAATTAGTATTTGGTGGCATTGCCTTTAAATTGTTGAACAAGGGTCAAATGTTTTGAGTAGCCTTCCCACAAGCTTCCCACAATAAGTTGGGTGAATTTTGGCCCATTCCTACTGACAGAGCTGGTGTAACTGAGTCAGGTTTGTAGGCCTCCTTGCTCGTACACGCTTTTTCAGTTCTGCCCACAGATTTTCTATAGGATTGAGGTCAGGGCTTTGTGATGGCCACTCCAATACCTTTACTTTATTGTCCTTAAACCATTTTGCCACAACTTTGGAAGTATGCTTGGGGTCATTGTCCATTTGGAAGACCCATTTGCGACCAAGCTTTAAGTTCCTGACTGATGTCTTGAGATGTTGCTTCAATATATCCACATACTTTTCCTCCCTCATGATGCCATCTATTTTGTGAAGTGCACCATTCCCTTTTGCAGCAAAGCACCCCCACAACATGATGCTGCCACCCCCGTGCTTCATGGTTGGGGTGGTGTTCTTTGGCTTGAAAGCCTCCCTCTTTTTCCTCCAAACATAATGATGGTCTTTATCAGACAAGAGGACATTTCTCCAAAAAGTACGACCTTTGTCCCCATGTGCAGTTGCAAACCGTAGTCTGGCTTTTTTATGGCGGTTTTGGAGCAGTGGCTTCTTCCTTGCTGAGCTGCCTTTCAGGTTATGTCGATATAGGACTCGTTTTACTGTTGATATAGATACCTTTGTACCTGTTTCCTCCAGCATCTCCACAAGGTCCTTTGCTGTTGTTCTGGGATTGATTTGCACTTTTCGCACCAAAGTACGTTCATCTCTAGGAGACAGAACGCGTCTCCTTCCTGAGCGGTATGACGGCTGCATGGTCCCATGATGTTTATACTTGCGTACTATTGTTTGTACAGATGAATGTGGCACCTTCAGGCATTTGGAAATTGCTCCCAAGGATGAACCAGACTTGTGGAGGTCTGCAAAGTTTTTTCTGAGGTCTTGGCTGATTTCTGTTGATTTTCCCATGATGCCAAGCAAAGAGGCACTGAGTTTGAAGGTAGGCCTTGAAATACATCCACAGGTACACCTCAAATGATGTCAATTAGTCTATCAGTAGCTTCTAAAGCCATGACATAATTTTCTGGAATTTCCCAAGCTGTTTAAAGGCACAGTCAAACTTCTAACTCCCTGGAATTGTGATACAGTGAATTATAAGTGAAATAATCTGTCTGTAAACAATTGTTGGAAAAATTACTTTTGTCATACACAAAGTAGATGTCCTAACCGACTTGCTAAAACTATAGTTTGTTAACAAGAAATATGAGTGTTTGAAAAATGAGTTTTAATGACTCCAACCTAAGTGTATGTAAACTTCCAACTTCAACTGTATAAAGGGACCCATGAACATTCATTTCAGATGAAAAAATGCATAAAACATTTTGGAATGAAATATAAGCCATCAAAACGTTATATATTGTTCTTATACACAGCAGCATATACGGTACAGTAATATCTCGATCAAGGGCCGAGTGTCTGCAGGTTTTCACCCCTCCCTTGTACTTGACTGATCAATGCAGGTCATTGATTAGTTAGGAACTCCCCTCACCTGAGTGTCTAGGTCTTAATTGAAAGGAAATAACAAAAAACAGCATACACTCAGCCCTCCATGGAATGAGGTTGACACCCCTGATCTTGATGTTGCTATAAAAACATATGGCAACTGATATTGACTCAGAGGGCAAGTCAGTTTTTGTATTCAGCACAATTGTTTGAGTGGGATAGAATCAAGAACAGATGTGGCATAGTACCAAGTATAATATTATACAGAAAATGAGCAATATGGATTATTATTTAGGGCAAGTGTCAACTGATATATTGGGGTTTAAGAGTTTCAACAGTGAGTGTGAAACACACTCCTTTATTTAGAGGAATGAAAGCCAGATGTGGCACTGTGTCTAGAGTGGATATAAATGGTGACGAGGGAGGCTAAAGACAGTTCACCCCAAATCAAACTCTGTTATGTCAAATGTATTCATACTTCAGAAGCTGAACAAAGACAGTATATTGTGTGGATCCTGCTACAAGCAGTAAGATAAATATATAGGCTGCAATCTCAAATGAAAGGGAAAGATTGTCACTATTTAGATGTATTTAGATCGCTGGTCCAAACAGCCTCTGTTTTGATTGACTCACCTTTTGGCAGATCTCCATGTGCTTCTTGAGGCCCGATACGGTCTTTCTTGTGACAATGGAGCAGGTAGGACACACCACCTCCCCCCGCTCTGAGATGGCATGCTGCCACTGGGCCTCTGCTGGAGTACCAGGAGGATATATCAATAAATCAACCAAACAATGTAACTTTTATTTAACTAAGCAAGTCAGTTAAGAACAAATACTTATTTACAATGACAGCCTACAATTAATCAACCAATCGATCAATACTTTATATTGTGAAAATGTATCACACAAAGTGGTCTCACGTGTGTACCAGGGAATAATTTGGGAGATGGAATTTGTCTTGTCACTAAACATAAATTCACAAGTAGTCCAGAACAGCCATATTAGTACCAGAGGTGAGGGGTGTTAGGTCTCTCCTAGAGGCTGGACCAGGGTGCTTCCTCTGGGGCTCCTCGCTGAACAGACCCCCCTCTAATCTCTTCACACGACCAGCCTTCAACTTCTCCTCTACCTTGTTCATACCTGAAACATACAGAGTGTGTGACTGAGTGTACCAAGGGATGTTGGTGGTACCTTAATTGGGGAGGACGGGCACGTGGTAATGGCTGGAGAAGAATAGGTGGAAAGGTATCAACAACATCAAACGCATGGTTTCCATAGTTTCAATGTTTTTGATGCCATTCCATTTGTTCCGTTCCAGCCATTATTATGAGCCAACCTCTCCTCAGCAGCCTCCAATGGTGTGTACGTGCGCACACGTGTATATATGAGTGCATATGTGCATGGGTCAGGTTCAGTGAAGTGAAAAAGGTAATCAGAACTCATGACATTTACAGTCAGAGTTAAAGTTAAAGAGAACCTGGAACTGGAGAGATTAAGTTATGCTGAGCAGTATGACACCAGGACAATTACAGAGTAATACCCTTTATTTATCAGCTGCATTTCATGGGGGGAAATGAGTGTGGATGTAAAATGATAGAGAGAGGGGGGGAAAGAGAGGGAGAGGATGATGCTGACTAAGAGGAGTACATAAAGAGAAATGCTGATTCCTGAAAAATAAAAATGAACAAAAGAGAGAGTTGTAACGAGAGATGAGGCTGGGATATGAGAAACATATAGAAAGAGATAGTCATGTAATATGCAGTGCTGTGTGAGTCACTGAGCTTAGAGAAAAGTGGTGTTAAGATAGAAAATGTGTCAGAATGAGAGTATGAGACTGACTCACTGAGTCGTGATATGAATACCTTGACAGTTCAAACACATTAACACACACAGAGAGACAGAGAGAAAGACAGAGAGACAGAGAGAGAGAGAGCGAGAGAGGCCACTACCACTAAGACAAACGAAGCGGATGGGGGACTCTCAGATGCATACACTCTTTGAAAAAAAGGGTTCCAAAAGGGTTTTTGACTGTCCCCATAGGATAACCATTTTTGTTTCCGGGTAGAACCCTTTTTGGTTCCAGGTAGAACTATTTTGGGTTCCATGTAGAACCCAATGTGGAAAGAGTTCTACATGGAACCAAAAAGGGTTATACCTGGAACCAAAAAGGGTTCTTCAAAGGGTTCTCCTATGGGGACAGTCAAAGAACCCATTTGCGGTTATCAATCGCACCTCTTTTTCTAAGAGTGTAGTCAATCAAAATGACCCAGTAGTGGTCTGGTGAGTGAGTTCCCCCTAATTTTATTTCAAACATGAGTGAGAGAAGCTGTGAGAAGACATAGGCTGAGGGTCTGTCTACCTTTCAGTCCGAATGTCCCCGAGATAGAGGGTTGCTCTCCAGTGAACTTCTTAGGAGTTTTCTGCTTCCGTCCTGGCTCAAGAGGAGAACAGAGAGCAATACACCGTCAAACACATGGGCCCTCATTTCCACTGGGCTTCTAACTTCACCCTCACAATGAAACAAAAAGTAGAACCCGACCGATATGGGATTTTTGGGTCCGATAGCGATTTTAGGGAGGCTGACGAGTTTTTTTCTAGGCTCATAATATTTTTATTTATATTCAGGTATATATATTTTTTAATTGTGATTTATCAGGGGGTGCTACTCCCGCGGATATGCCGGGCAGTAATGGCATTCTTTTTGTATCAAGGATAAGTGTTCACTTTGGTGCCAGTCCAGTGTTTGCACTTAAGTAGCACAGATTGCTAGCTAACTAGACTAACTACCTTGCTGGCTAGATAGACAGCGCCTAACTACATTGCTGGCTAGATAGAGAGCGCCTAACTACATTGCTGGCTAGCTAGCCAGCTAACGTTAACCTTTTGATGCGTAAGTTCTAAATATTAATAACGGCACTTACAGTGTGAGTTCTTTTTGCACGCGGTACCAAAATTCTATACTGCTGTTCTAGAATTTGATTGTTGCAATTTTACGCTATTCTCTACACCACTCATTGTATCAATACTGCAATGTCTGCTTCGTATAAGGCTTTATAAAACTTTCTTCCTATAGTAGTAGCAGTGAGTATCTATAGTATTATTGATAATTGTAATTATTATCTACTGTTGAAGTTGGAAGTTTACATACACCTTAGCCAAATACATTTAAACTCAGTTCTTCACAATTCCTGACATTTAATCCTAGTACATATACCCTGCCTTAGATCAGCTAAAATCACAATTTTATTTTAAGAATATGAAATGTCAGAATAATAAGAGAGAATGATTTATTTCAGCTTTTATTTCTTTCATCGCATTCCCAGTGGGTCAGAGGTTTACATACACTCAATTAGTATTTGGTAGCATTGCTTTTAAATTGCTTAATTTGGGTCAAACGTTTTGGGTAGCCTTCCACAAGCTTCCCACAATAAGTTGGGTGAATTTTGGCCCATTCCTCCTGACAGAGCTGGTGTAACTGAGTCAGGTTTGTAGGCCTCCTTGCTCGCACACGCTTTTTCAGTTCTGCCTACAAATGTTCTATAGGATTGAGGTCAGGGCTTTGTGATGGCCACTCCAATACCTTGATATTGTTGTCCTTAACCTGTTGGGGATAGGGGGCAGTATTTGCACGGCTGGATAAAAAACGTACCCGATTTAATCTGGTTACTACTCCTGCCCAGTAACTAGAATATGCATATAATTATTGGCTTTGGATAGAAAACACCCTAAAGTTTCTAAAACTGTTTGAATGGTGTCTGTGAGTATAACAGAACTCCTATGGCAGGCCAAAACCTGAGAAGATTTCAAGCAGGAAGTGGCCTGTCTGAGAAGTAGTGTTTCATCTTGGGTCTTTTTATTGAAGACTCAGGATCTGTGCAATAACGTGACACTTCCTACGTCTTCCATAGGGTCTCAGAGCCCGGGAAAACGTTGAACGATATCGAGGCAGGCTCTGGCTGAAACACTTTATCGCTTTTGGCAAGTGGCCACTCAGAGTACTATGGGCTTAGGCGTGTGCCCGCTTCGACCGAATGGTTTCTTTTCCTTTGTCTGTTTATCTAAACGCAGATTCCCGGTCGGAATATTATCGCTTTTTTATGAGAAAAATTGCATAAAAATTGATTTTAAACAGCGGTTGACATGCTTCGAAGTACGGTAATGGAATATTTAGAATTATTTTGTCACGAATTGCGCCATGCTTGTCACCCTTATTTAGCCTTTAGGATAGTGTCTAGAACGCACGAACAAAACGTCGCTGTTTGGATATAACGATGGATTATTTTGGACCAAACCAACATTTGTTATTGAAGTAGAAGTCCTGGGAGTGCATTCTGACGAAGACAACAAAGGTAAGAACATTTTTCTTATAGTAAATCTGACTTTGATGAGTGCTAAACCTGCTGGGTGTCTAAATAGCTATTCTCGACTGAGAATATTGCAAAATGTGCTTTCACCGAAAAGCTATTTTAAAATCGGACATATCGAATGCATAGAGGAGTTCTGTATCTATAATTCTTAAAATAATTGTTATGCTTTTTGTGAACGTTTATCGTGAGTAATTTAGTAAATTCACCGGCAGTGTTCGGTGGGAATGCTAGTCACATGCTAGTCAAATGCTAATGTAAAAAGCTGGTTTTTGATATAAATATGAACTTGATTGAACAAAACATGCATGTATTGTATAACATAATGTCCTAGGGTTGTCATCTGATGAAGATCATCAAAGGTTAGTGCTACATTTAGCTGTGGTTTGGGTTTATGTGACATTATATGCTAGCTTGAAAAATGGGTGTCTGATTATTTCTGGCTGGGTACTCTGCTGACATAATCTAATATTTTGCTTTCGTTGTAAAGCCTTTTTGAAATCGGACAGTGTGGTTAGATTAACGAGAGTCTTATCTTTAAAATGGTGTAAAATGGTCATATTTTTGAAAAATTGAAGTAATAGCATATCTAAGGAATTGAATAACGCGCCACAGGATTCAACTGGCTGTTGAGTAGGTCTAGCCCATAGAGGTTAAGCCATTTTGCCACAACTTTGGAAGTATGCTTGGGGTCATTGTCCATTTGGAAGACCCATTTGCGACCCAAGCTTTAACTTCCTGACTGATGTATTGAGATTTTGCTTCAATATATCCACATAATTTTCCTCCCTCATGATGGCATCTATTTTGTGAAGTGCACCAGTCCCTTCTGCAGCAAAGCACCCCCACAACATGATGCTGCCACCCCCATGCTTCACGGTTGGGATGGTGTTCTTCGGCTTGCAAGCCTCCCCCTTTTTCCTCCAAACATAATGATGGTCATTATGGCCAAACAGTTCTATTTCAGACAAGAGGACATTTCTCCAAAAAGTACGACCTTTGTCCCCATGTGCAGTTGCAAACCGTAGTCTGGCTTTTTTATGACGGTTTTGGAGCAGTGGCTTCTTCCTTGCTGAGAGGCCTTTCAGGTTATGTCGATATAGGACTTGTTTTACCTTGGATATAGATACTTTTGTACCTGTTTCCTCCAGCATCTTCACAAGGTCCTATGCTGTTGTTCTGGGATTGATTTGCACTTTTCGCACCAAAGTACGTTCATCTCTAGGAGACAGAACGCCTTCCTGAGCGGTATGACGGCTGCATGGTCCCATGGTGTTTATACTTGCCTACTATTGTTTGTACAGATGAACGTGGTACCTTCAGGCGTTTGGAAATTGCTCCCAAGGATGAACCAGACTTGTGGAGGTCTACAATTTCTTTCTGAGGTCTTGGCTGATTTCTGTTGATTTTCCCATGATGCCAAGCAGAGGCAATGAGTTTGTAGGTAGGCCTTGAAATACATCCACAGTTACACCTCCAATTGACTCAAATGATGACAAATACTGTCAATCAGTAGCTTCTAAAGCCATGACATAATTTTCTGGAATTTTCCAAGCTGTTTAAAGGCACAGTCAACTTAGTGTATGTAAACTTCTGACCCACTGGAATTGTGATACAGTGAACTATAAGTGAAATAATCTGTCTGTAAACAACTGTTGAAAAATTACTTGTGTCATGCACAAAGTAGATGTCCTAACCGACTTGCCAAAACTATAGTTTGTTATCAAGAAATTTTGGAGTGGTTGAAAAACGAGTTTTAATGACTCCAACCTAAGTGTATGTAAACTTCTGACTTCAACTGTAAATACCACTTGAAGCTTGATGGTGACGTGATCATTTGAATCAGTTGTGTAGTGCTAAGGCAACAGCTGGTGAGGTGTCAGGTTCGCCTCTGTACTTGAAGGGTGATTATTCCAACTCTGTGAAATGCTCCTACCTAAGTGTATGTAAACTTCCAACTTCAACTGTACATCTGGCAATATCTACATTTTCTACCCCTTCATCAGCTCGCACTCTGAAATTAAAGAAAATAGCTTAGTTTTTGTAGATATGAAAACAATAACTGAGATACGACTGTTCAATCTAAAGCAGCAGATGTCATTTTCAGGATACGTCAATACAGCACAGAAAGCTTAACACCAGATTGGTATTGTGGTTGTTGATTAGGTGATGGGAAATATGCAATATGTATACAAAATGATATTACTTACCTTCCTTGAAAATCCTTCTATACCGCCAAAGATGACAATGTTGTATCTTGAAAAAAAGCATTGGAATTAAAAGTGAAATGTTTAACCTATTAACCTGCTTCATTATTAATGTATTACCAGTTGATGAAGTACAACTCCCATTTCATACATCATTGAAAATTTGAATAAGTGAGAAAACTATGACTAAGTAAGAATAAAAAAGTTCAAATAACTTCTTAGATTTGATGGAGACATTATACATCTTAGTACCTTATCGATTTATGATTTGTATCAATGTGGACGAGAGACAGGGGAGCAGGAATAGAGTATTTTTGCCGAGCAATGCAACGAAGCTGGATCATTCTGGCAATGATACCTGCACCATCTACACGCTGCAAAGACTCCCTAACTCTTCGCTACAAAGGCTCCCTAACTCTTCGCTACAAAGGCTCCCTAACGCTTCGCTACAAAGGCTCCCTAACGCTTCGCTACAAAGGCTCCCTAACACTTCGCTACAAAGGCTCCCTAACTTTTCGCTACAAAGAATCCCTAACTTTTCTCTACAAAGACTCCCTAACTCTTCTCCATTGTACACAATGGCCCATTGCTTGGAGACTTCCTTTGACCCTTCTAAAGCCCGCATGGGGCATCCTTGCCTTAATGGCCCTGACTTTCTGGTCTAACGCTTCATCTGACATATCAGAATAGCATTCCCTGACAGGCATATTATGTTCTTTCATCCTTTATTGATTGAAAAAAAAAGTTCATTTCATAACAGTTATTTTTGATTGAAAAGAAAAAAGTTTATTTCATAACAAATATTTTTGTCCTGCCAGCACGCCCTCAAGCGAGCTACTCAGGCGGAGAATGACTCGTTGAAGAGGACGAGGAACGAGATGGGAGTAACAACAATTTGTTGCAAGTTGGGGAGGGGGGCTAATAGCTGAACAATAGACTATTCAACCTTTACTAAAGAATAGCCTAATAGCCGAGCTAGGTGTGAAAAACCACCCCCATATCACAGACCAGATTTACCTTAACGACCAAGGGGGAGTTAGAGCACTGATTATGCTTTTGGGTCCCAATGCACTACTGTCTCTAACTGACAATGAATGGGCAATATAAACCAAATAATAAACTGATAATTGTGCACGACTTCAAATGAAACAAGCAGGGAGCAGGTTTCGAACTCTCAACCTTCTTGCCCGAAGTCCAACGCGCTATCAACTGTGCACCAAAAGCATGGTCAATCCGCAGAATCGATAGAGCGCGGTAGCTTGCTACTCAATGTAATAAAGTAATGACTTTTCAAATAAGTTACCTTACACGTTATGTTGGCTGACAATTTGTTAGCTACGCTGTCCTTACAAACCACATAGCATATCATTACAGCAGTAGGTACCGGTATGTTAGCTATCTACCTAATGTTAGTAGTTATACATCAAACTTGACAGTATATTAACTATAGGCTGTCTAACTACCCAAAGTTTATTGTCTTGGTTATTCCCGTCATTCTTAGCTAAATGGTATAGTCGTTGTGCGTTCTCAATGAACATTTGGGTGCTTTTGTAAATTCGCTCTGGCTATCTACTCCGATTTCAGAGCACTCTAGGCTGAGTGAACCAGAGCGCAGAATAATGAATTTACCAGCACTCAACACCTGTTGAATATGACTGGTGTCATTAAATGTCGGCAAAAACGCGTAATTAAATTGTTTCCAGCAGCACAGTCACCAACGCTCTGGTTAACACGAAAACTGCCTAACCAGCTCTGCTAGGGCGAGTAAAATGGTCAGAGTGGTCTTATTTGTGTCTAGCTTGGGTGCTTGACTGCAGTTGTAAGGCCAGAACGCTCAAATCAACCCTACTCCTCACCCCGGACGTCTAGTGTGCGCTCCGGAGAGCGAAACGGTCTGAATTTAAAAACTGACAACGCTCTGAATTAGGGCTGGGCGGTATAACGTATTTTATGAAATACCGGTATTGATGCAGGGACCGGTTTGGGTTTTTACTTTACCTTCTATACCGGTATTTGAATGTTTGGTTTGTTAAATGTGATTCGCCATACGTAATGTTAATTTTTATAGATTACTTCACTACTTGAGTCATCTCTCTCCGCTCTCTTTCTCTCCGTGCCACTTTCCACACAGACTTAGTCCCGCCCCGTCACTCAAGGAGCGCATTTGATGTTCCTCAACCACAAGACACTTGTGTTCAGTCTGCATGGGCAATGCAGCACATGCAATGTTGATGACCACAATGCTGTTTTCACTTTGCTTCTTAATATAAATACACTAGCATCTATAATGCCATTATTACTTTGTTTCTTACATCAACAAACAGCTAGTTTGTCTTTTCTTAGCAGGTTGCCCTAAATCTTGTGAGACGCTAATTGTTAACTGCTAATGCTAATAGCTAGCTAGCTAATAAATGTACTGAGTAAGAGCAAACGTAGCTGGCTAATACAGCCTGATAATACCAGTGATAGTGTCAGCATGTTGTTTGTGCAGCAGTATATTCTAAATCAAAGAGGAATATGCAAAGCAAGAATATGTTAGCTACATGAAGTAACAGTTAGCTAAGAGAAAACACGCAATGTAGCCAAAGCTTATAGGGTCCCCTAGGAAAAGCTTATCAACACTTTAGTTCCTACCCTGTCACAATAACTTCTCCCTGGCATTTTATTTCGTTGTCATATCAAACACTGTATTCAAAGTTCCCACTATTATATTCTGACTATATAATTAGAATAGTCATTCTATTTCCATGATTCCAACAGTTTTGCTCTAATTCTCAAGTCAAATCGCAATTGCAACATTTGGTTAAAAATAAGTCCTAGATTATTTGCCCATATCATGCAGCCCTACATGGCAGTGTGGAAATTATCTCAATTGAGCAGTGGTGGAAAGCACTTAAGTAGTACCTGAAAGTATTTTTACTTAAGTCGTTTTTTTTGGTACCTGTACTTTACTATTTTTTTTTGACAACTTTTAATTTTACTTTACTACATTCCTAAAGAAAATATTGTACTTTTTACTCCATACATTTTCCCTGACAACTAAAAGTACTTGTTACATTTGAATGCTTAGCAGGACAGGAAAATGGTCAAATTCACACACTTGTCAAGAGAACATCCCTGGTCATCTACTGTCTCTGATATGGAGGACTCACTAAACACAAATGCTTTGTTTGTAAATTATGTCTGAGTGTTGGAGTGTGCCCCTGGCTATCCGTACATAAAAAATAAAAAAAATAAAATGGTGCCATCTGCTTTGCTTAAAATAAGGAATTTGAAATGATTTATACTTAAGTATATTTAAAACCAAATACTTTGACTTTTACTCAAGTAGTATTTTACTGGGTGACTTGCACTTTTACTTGAGTAATTTTCTATTAAAGGTATTTTTACTTTTACTCAAGTATGACAATTGGGTACTTTTTCCACCTCTGCAAATGAGTGCAGGAAATGCAGAAATGATAAAAGTTCTGAAATTTGTTTTGGTTGAATTGAACAGTAGAAAACAATCAGAATGGAGAAAGACTCATTGAAATCACTTAGAATGTATGTGTTGCCACCCTAGGATCACTCACTACTCATAAAGAAAATGTAGAACTTGTATTATTCCAAAACTAAAAATACCGTCAAATACCGACCATTTGTTTTTAAATACCGTGATAAAATATTTTGGCCATATCGCCCAGCCTTACTCTGAATTTATGAGCTCAGGCACTCCAGATTTAATTTAAGAACACACCGAAAGTCGAAAAATATCTAACTAGTAATTTGTTGTGCTAACTAGCTAGCAAGAGGTTGCATAGCAACAGCATTAACTTCTGGTAGAGAAGTAAAGAAGGCAAAGAGCAATTACGTTCAACTGAAAGTTCGGTTTCACTACAATTAGGGTGTGGAAATGTTATGCCCCTTAGACATTAATTTAGAATCCTCCAATCCTTTTATGCTCTAGCCTACTCCAGACCGTCACGTTGTACAGTGCTATATTTTCTATTCCATCCATCCATTCTCGGAATAGATACACCATAATATTAATCACATTAATTAAGCCAAATTTCTTAAAATCAATTCCATATACTATGTAATTACAAAAAAGGTTTTAAATTCTCTGGTAATGCCAATATGGAAGTCTATCAAATGCTTCTCAAATATGCCCTCTGGTGGTCAAACTAGCAATAACTCACATCAACAGAAAAAATGGCTGACAAATAAATAACGTGCCACAGAATGCTGCAGCAGCCCGCAAGGTGTGCAGTAGTATGATGCAACTTTTAAAGGAGGAACCACTGTATGTTCTTACAGATTAGGCTAAAGGTTGTTGGCTAGGGAAAATATGATTTGATTATTTCAATCAAATCATATTTTTCCTAGCCAACAACCATTTGGCCAAATGATAAAACATAATTGCGAGAATGCATTACAAATCAAGTAATAACAAAAGTTGATAACATACTTTTCCTTTTGTTTTATTTCAGAAATGGAGCCCAGGAGTCCATTTCCAGGGGTTCTATTTTTATTCAGCATATAAACTTCTCCTGTGTTTTCCCCCCAATTTACTGATAAATCCCCCATAGTAATATTTCTTCTATCATAACCCTCCACGATACCTTCCCACATTTCCACCCCCCATGCACCTGAAAACCCTACACCCCCACAAACCCCACTAAAATAGTTTCAATCATTTCTGGCAACCCTGTTCACGCTACAGCTAGGCAGTAGGCTTGTATTTGGGCGATGATCTGTGAGGTGATAACACTTTATTTGCTTTGTGATTGGTCAAAAACTGTAAACAACTTGTCAAGTCATGTGCTCCGGATCTTGTATACACTATAACAAGCACATTTGTAATATGCTGAAAAGTGACCAAACAAAGTCGATATTTTCTGGGCAATGTGCGCAGCCATCTTTGACTTTGTTTATTTGCGTCTTATGCCACGTTCAAAACAACTGGGAACTGTGGATGTGTTCCATATGACGCTTGTATGATGAAGTTCATATTTATCTTTTACAATAAACTGTCAAATTGAGGAATAAAGTTTAAGACCTTTATTTTCCATCAGTACAAAGAAATATTTAGACGCATTTGTTGTGTCATACGTTCTGCTGCTACTGTTCCACTGAGATGGTACGCTGCAGGGACCACTCAACAGGGATCACTAATAGGTGATCGTACACGTCAAAGGGTTAACTAAGTGAGAATGTAATGAGAACAGGGCTGCTTGCTTGGTGAAGTGCACTTCGTATTATTTACGCATTCAAATATGCTGTCACTGGCTGTGGCAAGCTACTTGTCCCACCTAACTATCTTAAGATGAATGCACTAACTGTAAGTCACTCAATGACAAAAATGTAAAGTGCCCTCTTCAAGAAACCATTGAAATATTATAAGAATTACAGCAAATGTATTTGTATTTGTTCATTCTATATATATAATATCTGCATTTTATGTGTGGAATAAAGACTGATACAAATATTTCTGTGTAAGGCTAATATTGGCTGATAATATCGGTCGGGCTCTAACAAAAAGATCCTACTCCTCATCATATTTTAATCTTACTGTGCCTTGTCCTCTCAGGGTCTTCGTTGGGGTATGGTGGGGGTAGGCTGCTCCCCTCATCTTCGCTCTCGCTGCCCCCAAGGGTGTTAGGGGAAGTGTCAGATGAGGAGGCCTGCTGCTGAGGGGGCTGGGGGTGTGGGTGCTGTTTCCTCTCTCCCCTCTGGGGGGCACACTCCCCGTTCTGGGAGGGACTAGACACTTCCTGGGTCTTTTTGACTTTAAAGAACACAGGCGACGGTGGAGTGTTCTCCATAGGCCTGGACAGAGAAGACACATTGGTACAATCTAATCAGTATGTAGGTAAGCTGTATGTCTTGCGGTGAAAATCCCTGACCCATGTCACCTTTTCTTGGCAGTCCCCTTCACGGGGGTCTTATGTAGTTTGGGCTCAGCCTTGGTCTCGATGGTCGCCCTCTCGGGGTGGTTCCACAGCTTGTGCTTTTGGAGGCGGACCTTAGTGGCAAACACTGCCTTACAGTCCGGACAGCCATGACTCAACTTTTCTACTAGGGTCACCTGAGAGACATAAAAATAAAGAGGGAGGAGGTAAAATAGAGAAAGGGAAATATATTGATACATCTAAAGTACAAAATCTAATTCAACAGGTGTACACATTGACAATAAATATATAGACACCCTTGACGATAGTGGGGGACAGATGGAAAAGACGGAGGGGGTGAGGAGGCACGATGTGGGGGAGCAGAAAGGGCGAGGAGAGAGATGATGTGGTGTCTTACCCCCTGGCAGCGTTGGTAGTGGTATTTGAGACCGTAGATGCTGGGGAACTCTAACCAGCAGCCTGAACCAGGACACTTTACCCTGGACCTCCTCTTAAACTCCTCCTTCCACTGGACCATCATGTTAGCCTGCAGAAAGGGAGATTGAAAGGCATGTGTATTTCATCTCAAACACGCCTACATAGGAAGTAGGGATTAGAAGGGATAGTAGATACTTACAGGGATACTCCTGAGCTCCTGCACTTCAGCTCTGGGACGCCCCTTCTTCTTCCCCTCCCCTCTTTCACTACAGGGTGTACCTGAGAGAGAGAAAAAAGAGAGGGGTGGGGAGATAGATAACAGGGTTTAGTTGGATAAATATTTACTGTATCATTGGTTCAATTCACAAACCACACAACTCCCTCCTTTCACAGGCATATAACACCCCCCCCCACACACACACAAAAATGTATGTTTTTGTACCAATTACTGTAGAACATAGATGGAAAACACTTGATAGTAGTGATGGGGGGAAATATCTCCCCCCTACAGTACCAGTTACTGTAGAACATAGATGGAAAACACTTGATAGTAGTGATGGGGGGAAATATCTCCCCCCCCCCCCCTACAGTACCAGTTACTGTAGAACATAGATGGAAAACACTTGATAGTAGTGATGGGGGGGGGGGGGGGGGGGATATCTCCCCCCTACAGTACCAGTTACTGTAGAACATAGATGGAAAACACTTGATAGTAGTGATGGGGGGAAATATCTCCCCCCCCCCTACAGTACCAGTTACTGTAGAACATAGATGGAAAACACTTGATAGTAGTGATGGGGGGAAATATCTACCCCCTACAGTACCAGTTACTGTAGAACATAGATGGAAAACACTTGATAGTAGTGATGGGGGGGGGGGGGGGAATCGATCCAGTTGCACTACTGTCACTTAGAAATGTCCTTGTTTAAAATAACATCAAATTGATCAGAAATACAGTGTAGACATTGTTAATGTTGTAAATGACTATTGTAGCTGGAAACGGCTGATTTTTAATGGAATATCTACATAGGAGTACAGAGGCCCATTATCAGCAACCATCACTCCTGTGTTCCAATGGCACGTTGTGTTAGCCTTTTAAAATAATAAACTTGGATTAGCTAATTGATCATTAGAAAACCCTTTTGCAATTATATTAGCATAGCTGACAACTGTTGTGCCAATTAAAGAAGCAATAAAACTGTCCTTCAGACTAGTTGAGTATCTGGAGCATCAGCATTTGTGGGTTCGATTACAGGTTCAAAATGGCCAGAAACAAAGCACTTTCTTCTGAAACTCGTCAGTTCTGAGAAATGAAGGCCATTCCATGCGAGAAAGTGCCAAGAAACTGGAGATCTCGTACCACGCTGTGTACTACTCCCTTCACAGTGTCGTGTCTTTGGGGGTACCATTAAACGGAAGATATGTTTATCAATTAGCTCCCTGTAATTATTATCACGCGATTAAACTGATTAATCGTTTAATTGTAATTAACTAGGAGATCGGGGCACCAAGGAGAATATTCAGATTACAAAGCTATAATTTTCCTAATATAACTTTCCTGTACTATAATATTATATTCTATTACAGTATAGGCCGATTATCTTCTAGTTTCAATGGTGTATTTACCTCTAGTCCAGTCTCATCCCAAACGTCGTAAATTGTTGTATCTGCACGAACCCAGTCTTTACTAAAATCATCCATACATCAATTGTCTTAAAATCATTTATTTACTACACTAAGTAATTAACAGAAAAACATACAAACAGTAATTATCGTCACAAAGGATTGGTATCGGAATGTGCCCTTGTGGGCTAAACAGGCAGGTCGGCCTGTTGAACAATGGATCATAAACGGTCAGGCTCAGAAGTTACACAGAGTTCATTAATATTAACAATTGAAGGCTCACTCATTCGGGAACAATTGAAATCAATATATATTTACGCTCAGTGTGTCGTCGTTCTTTGTTGGAGAGTTCGGTTCTGTTGGGAAGTTTTGTCCGCGTTCTCTCTCTCTCTCTCTGTTAGAATGGATCTTTCAGATCATTAATGTCGTCATCGAATGGTTGTTTCGTTGGTCTTCGCGTTCAATGATATAATTTACTTAGCTGCAGACTAATAATTAATATCAAAGACTTGTTCTTATTCTGTCAGTATCGATAGTCTAAAAGTTAACCACGTGGTATGGTTCACTTTCAGTAGAGGAATTGGAAGGTAAAACCTATTAGCCAACGGAGTGTAGGCCTGGTCTGAGGAAATGTAAATCAGGGGGTGTTTTATAGTGCCCATAGAACAGCTTGTCAAATGACGCCTGGTCCTGTATGGGTCCCTGGGGGCGTGCCTATGAATGAGTTAGATTTGGTTATAGAAATACAATTCTATCACATTACATCAGTACAATAGCATCTCAATGTCTTACAAAAGCTTTATCCTTATTAATACATTCCATACACCCATATGATGCAAGTCTTATGCTGAGTCTATTATATAAACAGTTTTATGGTAATATGGCTATATTGTCTCTTCTGAGTATCACAAAATTGTACCAAGCGGATCAGTTCGTAGCTGGATTCTTCACCAATCTTCCATACCTTCTCCAGAACACAAAATGTCGCTTGGCTCTCCAATTCTATGAGTTGGAAGAATTTCCTTTGTCTCTCTATGGGCCATGTGGCCAGAGACTCTCCTGGAATTTTAGAGTTTTTACGACCCTTTACACACAGGGTCGATTGGGGGGGGGGGGTAGGTTGGGTGGTGGTGCAACAGGGAGGGGGTCAACTGTCCTCCCTGTACCAAAAGAGGCCAACGTCATGACAACAGAACAGGGCAAACTGTCTCCAACTAGAATAAAAAGAGGAGTGGGTGCACAACTGAGTTATTTTAATGGACAAGAAAATGTGCTACTACTAATTTGTTCTCGATCCTCTTTTTAAACAGGGAGCCAATTTGTTTTCAACACTTTTATTTCCCTGAGTGATCAAAACTCGTTTTCTCATGCTCTATCGTTTCTGCAGCAAACATATGGGGAGCAAAATGTTTGGAACATCGAATCGCAATAAAATCACAGAAGCGAATCGCAATACATATAGAAGTGTGAGAATCACAATAATATTGTATTGGCACCTAAGTATCGTGATAATATCATAATCTTGAGGTCCCTGGCCATTCTCAGCCCTACTTGATAGTCTTGGTTACAGAGGCACAGATTAATTTTCACATGCTTGGAAAAGACCTACTTAGCAACAGAGCAATAGTCACAACTCAAAATATAAAAAACGGTGTAGGTGCAGCTATGGCAGCAGGATTAAGACTGTTTAGCTGTGTGAGGGTGTGTGCGTATACATGCGTGTCAGTGTGTGCGTTCATCAGCGTGTGTGTGTGTGTGTGTAAAGGCCATTTGATGAGCCAAATATATCCCCTATATATCACCACAACCTCTGACAAAGCACACAGAGGATTCTCTCTCTCTCTCTCTCTCTCAACATATACCGCTTACACCACTTTCTCATTATCTCTCTTTTCCCGACACTCTCATTCCTTCTCTCTCCCCCTCTTTCTCCTTATCTCTCTTTTCCCACTGCCGATACTCTCATTCCTTCTCTCTCGTCCCCCTCTTTCCCTCTCTGCCTAGGTAAGGAGGGCAGGCAAGTTCATTATGTTTCTCCTTTTCCCCACCACAGTTCCCTCTCTGCTCTATCAGCCCTCCACTACACTCCATTATGTTACACTATGAGGTGAATGGGAAGGGGGAGGATGGGGTCGAAGGGGGAGACCTATACAGTGCACTCTAACAGATACACCACCATTCAGATGGGGAAGAGTGTAGAGGCTGTGAGGAAAGAGACAGAGGGGAGGATGTAGAGGAAAAGGAAGAGAGGATGGAGAATGTCCATCGAACCGTGTCCCAGGCTAGTTCCAGTCTAAAGATCCTGACAATTACACCCAGTCACCTAGGGCTGGGCGATATGGACAAAATATTATAGCACGCTATTTAATGTTTTTGATTAATAAAAGTTCTAAATTTGCTTAATGAGTAGTGTGTGACCATTGGGTGGCAACACATATATTCTAAATGATTTCAATGGGTCTTTCTCCATTTCTCTGTTTTATACTGTTCAACTTCAACCTAAAATAATTTCCTGCATTTCCACCCAATTTCTGCATTTCCTGCACTCATTTGAGATCATTTCCATGATGTGGGCAAAAATACTAGGCCTTATTTTAACCAAATGTTGCAATTGAGATTTAGATCAAAACACTTGGTTGAACTTTTGGAATCATGGAAATATAACGTTTATTATAATTCTATAGTTAGAATATAAATAACAGTGGGCACTTTGAATACAGTGTTGTTTGACATGACAATGAATGAAAATGCCATGGACGAGTTATTGTGATAGGGTAGGAACCAAAGTGATGTTCAGTGTTTCCTAGGGGACCCTATAACCTTTGGCTACATTAAATATTTATTCATATAGCCAACAAATTCAAGCTTCGCCTATTCCTCCTTGATATAGAAGATACTGTTGCACAAACAACATGCTGATTTAGGCCTCTACCAGCACTGGTATCAGGCTGTATTAGCTCGCTACGTTTGCTCTGACTCAGTACTTTTATTAGTTAGTTTTCTAGTCAGCTAACTAGCGATTAGCATTAGTGGCTAACACGATGTAGCTTAACTTGCTAAGAAATTACAAACTAGCAGTTTGCAAATGTAAGAAACACAAATTAATATTGTAATTATTGAACGCTTGTGGATTTATATTAAGATCAAATTGGAAACAACATTGTTGCATGTGCTGCATTGACCATGCAGACTGAACAAAAGTATATCGTGGTCAAGCAACAATAAATGCACTCTTGAGTGACAGGGGGTGGGACTAGGTCTGTGTGGAAAGCGGCGTGGAGAGAGAGACAGGAGAGACTCGAGTAGCGGAGTAAACTATAAAGATGGACGTTACACACGGCGTATCATATTTAACAAACCAAACATTCAAATACCGTTATAGAAGGTAAAGGAAAAACCCAAACCGGTCCGTGCATCACTACCGGTATATTGTAAAATACGGTACACCGCCCAGCCCTACAGTCACCTACCTATTCAACGTCCACTATCTTGACAGTCCTGAATGAAATAAACAGCCCTTGACTGTACTATGGACAGAGAGCATCTAACATCTAGGTCTGGCCCTGTTTCTGTCTGAAAGGATTACACAAGTTTTCATTTTTTATTTCACCTTTATTTAACTAGGCAAGTCAGTTATGAACAAATTATTATTTACAATGGCGGCCTACCAAAAGGCAAAAGGTGATGGGGGCAGGTTTTTAAAAATAGCAACAACATGGCAGCAGCACAAGGTGGTACAAACATTAATATTACACAGACAACAGCACAAAGGGCCACAAGGTAGAGACAACAATACACCACACGAAGCAGCCACAACTGTCAGTAAGAGTGTCCATGATTGAGTCTTTAAATGAAGAGAATGAGATAAAACAGGGTTAGAGGATTTCAGTTTAACTGATTTGACTTCATGTGATTATTATTTATACTGAAACACCATTTAATAGCACACGGATTTTCCTCAGCCCTCAACCACTCTCAGTAAATACCTTATCCCTCATTTACATTTTACATTTTAGTCATTTAGCAGACGCTCTTATCCAGAGCGACTTACAGTAGTGAATGCATACATTTCATACAATTTCATACATTTTTTTTTTTTTTTTTTCTGTGCTGGCCCCCCGTGGGAATCGAACCCACAACCCTGGTGTTGCAAACACCATGCTCTACCAACTGAGCTACAGGGAAGGCTCTACCAACTGAGCTATGAGGGATAAACATGTAATCTTTGATTGGGTACTGATGGTAATGATGCAGAAAAACTGATGATATTCTTTGTGCATAAACATTTCCCCCTTAGCTCTCTCAACTATTGCTGTCTAATACTGTTTGCACACACAGGCACCCATTCACGCACACACACCTCACATAAACAGTGTAAAGGGTGTGTATTAATATTCCTCAGACATATGAAGGACATTGGCCTATTAGTTGTCTCATTTGCAGCAGGAGAGGTGATTCATTCAAACGGTGCAGCTCTTGAGCTGGGAGGAAATTGAGCGTGCATTTTAATTGCTGTCTTGGAAAATAAAGGTCTCAAAAAAAAGTAATAATTAATGAATTTCATTATTGGGTAAGATATGTTCCTGTTGCTATGGGAATAAGACCCACCTCTCTTAGCTACTATTACCATTTCCTGATGAACCCCCCCCCCCCCCACCACCCCCCCCACACACAAGCACAAGAACACATGTAAGAATAAATACAAGGACAGAGCTAAAACACACACACACTGACATACAAACACTCACCATCTTCGTCAAAACACAATGCCTACTTTCTCTTTGAATCTCCCTCGAAAACATGAGACTGGCAAACACACACCAGACACCCACACATACGCAAACACACACCAGACACACACTTGTGCACCCACCACCCTCCCAGCTGTCTAAGGCTGCAGCTGCACATTGTTCAACCTCTCTGGAGAGAAGAGAGGATAGAAGAGAAGTGAGGAGAAAAGGGAAGGGATGAACAGAGAGACGGGAGTGGAGGAGAAAAAAGGAATCAGGCCCCAGGAGTATTGCTGCCTTATGATCTCAATTAACCCGTGTTTCCCTAGTTACGCTGCCTGCTACCACTTTCCCTGAGCACACACACACACACACACACACACACACACACACACACACATCTGTTTGCTTTGACTTGTTACGGTGCAATAAATAATTCAAAACACAGCGACTAGGAAATACACACACACACACACACACACACACAGCTGTTTGCTTTGACTTGTTACGGTGCAATAAATAATTAAAAAACACAGCGACTAGGAACACACACACACACACACACACACACACACACACACACACACACACACACACACCCACACACACACACACACACACACACACACACACACACACACACACCCACACACACACCAACACTCTGCTATAGCAGAAAGCAACCATTTGTTTTCCCTTTAACACATAGGAGCCTTTGTCTGTCTGGACTCAGAAGTTTGTAAACAGACACACAAACAGTTTAGAACAAATGCTCACACCCAACCCCAGCAAATAACATATCTGCAACCAATGCATGTACATACAGTACATTATAATCATATGTGGATCTGCTGCTTCTACAGTACAGTCAGTCATTGTAGCCCATGTGTTTTAGATACATAGTGATGAGGGTGTGTGGAACAGCTGGACCTAACAGTTGTCTTCTCGCTCTCTCTCCAGCTGGACACCAATTCTTCACACTCTCACCCTTTCTTTCTTTCTTTTTATACACTTCCTCTTTCTTTCTCTTCTAGCAATCCTCCTCTCACTAGATATGTTTCCATGAACTTCACCAGTAAATGTTTCTTGTTGTCAACATTTAGAACATTTGCATAGAAAATAGATGCTACAATTTGCCTTGTACGGTGCGTTTCCATTGAACTGTCGTGTTGATAAAAACAGTTGGCCCTAATGACGCCATACCTTAAAACAAGTGGTTGAAGTTTTTCCATTAACCATTCAGGCAAATTGCGCATAAATAAATTGTCGACAGTCCGCATGCCCTCCAAACTATCTGTTTTATGTCTTAGGTAGCCCGTGAAAGCCAGCATGGACAGAATGCAATAAATGACAAATATATGCCATATTCTAATAATTCTCATGTGGACACGTATCGCCACGTTCCGTGCCATGGTGAAACATGCGCTCCTGTAGATCAGAAAAGCCAGGCAAAGCAATTCAGCCATTATTGAAAGTCAGGACAATCTTTGTCCTACAAAGAAACAGGATTTTTATAGTTGAACATTTTTATTTAGCAGTAGGCACGTAGAATGACCTGTGGAATGGACCTTTGTAGTTCTGGGATGATGTGCCCTGTGTACCTTCACAATTATTTGTCAATCATTTATTCTAAAAACACAATTTATCATCATTTGTTGCAATAAAGAAAGCTTGGCAAAATAAAAAAATCCACCCGTCGAATGGATAAAAATGTGATCTTTAGAAAATGTCTCCTATATCTGCCGTTTCCATTACACATGTTGCTAGGATTTTTTTGCGACATCGCTTTTGTCAAATAAACCTGGGTCATGGAAACCTGCCTAGTCTCTTGATCCTCTCTTTCCCCATCTCCTTCCTTTTCCCTCTGAAATATTATAATAATCCTCTGTCTGTCTGTGTGTCTCCCCCCCTCTCCTGTCTCTCGTCTCTCTACTGCTTTCTCACCCCCCCCCCGCCTCCCCCCCCGCTCCCTCTCCTTCTCTCTCCTGTCTCTCATCTCTCCTGTCTCTCTCTATTTTGTCTGTCTGTCTGTCTCTCTCTCCCCTTTTTTCTCTATGACATCTCTGTCGCTCTCTGGCCTGTTTTCAGACTGTAGGAACATTACAGCTGCTCAGACAGTCGCTTCAGTTAGCCCAGAAACATTCATTTTCCCTTTCCCTCTCTGGCTGAGGGCCCTGTTTAGTTCCCCCCCCCCCCCCCCCCCACACACACACACACACACACACACACACACACACACACAAAGTTACTTCTCCATTCGATAGCACAAAGTTCACTACAAAGCATTCTATTTGAGCCAAGAATCCACAAACAGCCAAGCTTAGGAGCTGTTGAAGCAACAAAAAAACACATTGCTCTGAGAGAGATGGAATTCCTAGACCGTTTACCAAGTAGGCCTACTACATTATTAGGATCAAGACTAAAAGGCGTTAACTAGCTGTTGTTCAGGTTCTTATTCATTACATACATACAGTTGAAGTCGGAAGTTTACACACACCTTAGCCAAATACATAAAAATTCAGTTTTTCACAATTCCTGACATTTAATCCTAGTAAAAAGTCCCTGTCTTAGGATCACAACTTTTTTTAAGAAAGTGAAATGTCAGAATAATAGTAATGAGAATGATTTATTTCAGCTTTTATTTTGTTCATCACATTCCCAGTCAGAAGTTGGGTCAGAAGTTTACATACACTCAATTAGTATTTGGAAGCATTGCCTTTAAATTGTTTAACTTGGGTCAAACGTTATGGGTAGCCTTCCACAAGCTTCCCACAATAAGTTGGGTGAATTTTGGCCCATTCCTCCTGACAGAGCTGGTGTAACTAAGTCAGGTTTGTACACCTCCTTGTTCACACATGCTTTTTCAGTTCTGCCCACAAATGTTCTATAAGATTGAGGTCAGGGGTTTGTGATGGCCACTCTAATACCTTGACTTTGCAGCAAAGCACCCCCACAACATGATGCTGCCACCCCCGCGCTCCACGGTTGGGAAGGTGTTCTTCGGCTTGCAAGCATCCCCCATTTTTCCTCCAAACTTAATGATGGTCATTATGGCCAAACAGTTCTATTTTTGTTTCATCAGACAAGAGGACATTTATCCAAAAAGTACAATCTTTGTCCCCATGTGCAGTTGCAAATGGTAGTCTGGCTTTTTTATGGCGGTTTTGGAGCAGTGGCTTCTTCCTTGCTGTGCTGCCTTTCAGGTTATGTAGATATAGGACTCGTTTTACTGTGGATATAGATACTTTGTACCTGTTTCCTCCAGCATCTTCACAAGGTCCTTTGCTGTTGTTCTGGGATTGATTTGCACTTTTCGCACCAACGTAAGTTCCTCTCTAGGAGATAGAAAGTGTCTCCTTCCTGAGCGGTATGATGGCTGCGTGTTCCCATGGTGTATATAGTTGCGTACTACTGTTTGTACAGATGAACGTCGTACCTTCAGGCATTTGGAAATTGCTCCCAAGGATGAACCAGACTTGTGGAGGTCTACAATTTTTTTCTGAGGTCTTGGCTGATTTCTTTTGATTTTCCCAGGATGTCAACCAAAGTGGCACTGAGTTTAAAGGTAGGCCTTGAAATACATCCACAGGTACTCAAATTACTGAAATTATGTCAATTAGCCTATCAGAAGCTTCTAAAACCATGACATATTTTTCAGGAATTTTCCAAGCTGTTTAGAGGCACAGTCAACTTAGTGTATGTGACCTTCTGACCCACTGGAATTGTGATACAGTGAATTATAAGTGAAATAATCTGCCTGTAAACAATTGTTGGAAATATTACTTAGATGTCCTAACCGACTTGCGCAAACTATAGCTTGTTAACAAGACATTTGTGGAGTGGTTGAAAAATTTGGTTTAATTACTCCAACCTAAGTGTGTATGTAAACTTCCGACTTCAACTGAAAGATATTTTTAATACAGTGACTCAAATACAGTGCATTCGGAACGTTTTCAGACCCCTTCCTTTTTTCTACATGACCTTATTCTAAAATCTATTCAATTACTTTTTTCCCCCATCAATCTACACACAATACCCCATAATGACAAAGCGAAAACAGGTTTTTATACATTTTTGCAAATGTATTGAAAATAAAATACTAAAATACCTTATTTACATTAGTATTCAGACCCTTTGCTATGAGACTCGAAATTGAGCTCAGGTGCATCCTGTTTCCATTGATCATCCTTGAGATGTTTCTACAACTTGATTGGAGTCCACCTGCGATAAATTCAATTGATTGGACATGATTTGGAACGGCACACACCTGTCTATATAAGATCCCACAGTTGACAGTGCATGTCAGAGCAAAAACCAAGCCATGAGGTTGAAGGAATTGTCCGTAGAGCTCTGAGACAGGATTGTGTCAAGGCACAGATCTGGGGAAGGGTACCAAAACATTTATGCCATATTGAAGGTCCCCAAGAACACGTTGGCCTCCATCAATCTTAAATGTAAGCAGTTTGGAACCAGAAAGACTCTTCCTAGAGCTGGCCGCACGGCCAAACTGAGCAATCAGGGGAGAAGGGCCTTGGTCAGGGAGGTGACCAAGAACCCGATGGTCAATCTGATAGAGCTCCAGAGTTCCTCTGTGGATATGGGAGAACCTTCCAGAAGGACAACCATCTCTGCAGCACTCCACCAATCAGACCTTTATGGTAGATTTACTGAGGATGGCTTCCATCTGGCCAAAGGCACAGGACAGCTCGCTTTGAGTTTGCCAAAAGGCAAATAAAGGACTCTAGAGACCATGAGAAACAAGATTCTCTGGTCTGATGAAACCAAGATTAAACTCTTTGGCCTGACTGCCAAGCAACACATCTGGAGGAAACCTGGCACCATCCCTACGGTGAAGCATGGTGGTGGTGGCAGCATCATGCTGTGGGGATGTTTTTCAGCGGCAGGGACTGGGAGACTATTCAGGATCAAGGGAAAGATGAACGGAGCAGAGATCCTTGATGAAAACCTGTTTGGCCGAGTATGGTTTCCAATCAGAGGCAGGTGTCTTTCGTTGTCTCTGATTGGAAGCCATACTTAGGCAGCCTGTTTTCCTTTGGGTTTTGTGGGTGGTTGCTTTCTGTTTAGTGTGTGAGTATAGCTGACAGAACTGTTTGGCTGTCATTTGTTTTTCTTTGTGAAGTGCTTTCATTAAAAGTAAAAGATGAGCACTCAACACGCTGCGCCTTGGTCTCTTCAATACGACGCCCGTGACACTTGCCTAGTTAAATAAAGTTTAAATAAAGGTTACATACATAAAACAAAGTATACTTTTATGTGTATCTCACATAATTTAAGTAAAATTGTTCCATGTTTGCGGCCAGGGAGCACGTACCTGGGGGGGTCAATTAAATTGATAAGTCTCTTGAACCCTTCCTTTTCGACTGTGCTAATTTGTTGCATGTCCTTAGCAATGCAATGCATAATAGCATTTGTGATGTCTTTGTCTATTTGATGTTTGCATAACGCATTACGGGGTATTATGTGTAGATTGATGAGGAAAAAACCCCTGATTTAATACATTTTAGAATAAGGCTCACACATCATCCTCCCTCCATTCCCCCATCCCCTCATCTTGCCATCAGCAGGTGTTATGAGAAGACAAAGGGTTGTCATAGAAACTCAGCAACACCAGACAACAATTACATTTCTCCCCAAAACAAACATTACCAATCTATAACTCCTATCGATTGGAGCTTTGTGCTCTCACCAGGAAGAGAGCTGAGAGGAGAAAGGCTTTGGGATAGATGAGGGAGAGTAGAAAGAGAGAAGGAGAGATAATGAGACACAGGGAGAAAGAGAGAGGGAAATATTAAGGGGCAGAAAGAGAGCTGCTCGGTCAGCAGATGGAGTCTGTGTGTGGTGAGCTGGAGATGAGGGTCTACACCGTGGTAGCCTGACAGTCCTGTCACTGTTGAACTGCCACCCCTGCATAACCAGCGTCCCACCACACAGGGGGCACCAGACGGACAGACTGTCTGCTCTGGGGCCTAGAAGTAGGGTGATGTGGCCCCTAGACGCTGATCTAATGACAGTTTTGCTTCCCTGACCTTAATGGTTAAGGTTAGGATTTGGTGAGGGAAAGCTGATCTTAGATCTGTGCCTAAATGCAACTTCTATCCCATAGTCAGGAGACTATTAAAATACTTTCCAAAAAGCAGACTCCCTGCCTTTTGAGGTAATCCTATGATAGCATGTCATCATCTTAATGGCCATACAGCTCTCTAATGGTGCTACCCTTCTCCCTGGTTAACACCATATTCTCATGACTCTGGCATGCAGGCACACACACTAGTCTATTCGAGACAGACACCCTCTCTGACCACATCCTGTCCTGGTAGCTGTGTTTCGGGTATGGCCGAGTGACAACCCAGCCACACCACATTCTCAGTGAGGATGATGAGAGCTCCATGCTGCTTCTGTTACTAAATTAATCACACTTTGTTTTACATTTACAGTGTAAAAACAAGAGGAAAACCACTGGGCCTCTGGGAAAACATAGGAAGTGTATGGAATGTCTCACCCACCCTATACTGCACGTATGACGTTATTTGATGGTTTGTCCTAAACATTTGTTTCCTGTATATAAATGTGACAACACAATCGAAAATGTGTGTCCGGGTAGCCTGTATCCGAACTGTTCTAATTCACTTCACAATATCAGTGAAATGTAACAATTCAGTGTGTATCCAGGCTAGTGCCTGGGGACAATAAGAGTGAATATGGGACCAGAGCAGTTTGTGAACAGCCACTATAGTAGCTACAGCTGAGAGAACATCAATGGAAACACTGTTAGGAGTATAATGAGGTTCAATAAATCCCTTCACCTCCAGACATTTACTTAACGCTTTACCTTCACCTGGAGACAGGTTCAATTGGCTTGGCTACTGTATACAGTAGTGTTCAGTAGTGTTCAAGACATTAATACAGTATTATTTCTACAGTCCTACTGTATGTCCCTTGGTATTCACAGGAAATCTACAGAAACCATGCGGTAACACTTTTTATTTTACCTAAAACCATAACCTGGACGATACTGGGCCAATTGTGCGCCACCCTTTGGGACTCCCAATCACGGCCGGTTGTGATACAGCCTGGAATCAAACCAGGGTCTGTAGTGACACCTCTAGCAATGCCACTCGGGAGCCCACTGGGTACTTTCAAGTCACAATAAGTGACATAGCCAACACAGGACCCAGGCCTGTTGCTGAAAGGCCTATAAAATAACCAATATATAACCACTAGCAGGATGCTAGCAGCAGGCTGCTAACACAGGCCACATACTGGAATAGCATTGTTACTTACTAGTGAACTAGTGAATTAAATTACCCTTTTAACTTTTTCTTTCTGTTTTTACCCTTGGAAGGAATGTACTGTTCTTATCCTATCTGAGAGGTCATACAGTACCTCAAAAGAGTTACGGATATAAGCGCATTTTGCATATTAAAATACTTAAACTGAACCTCACTAGTGTCGCGAGCTTCCACCCCTTCTCCTTCCCATTCTAGCTCTGATTCCCAGTGATGTGGGATTACCAGTTGTGGGACTCTTGTCACAATAATTTGAGCCTGAGGGCTCTATTCTCGGCTAGTGTCAAGCCAGCACTGTTAAAGCCATCGATCTCCAATTTTCTAACCCTAGCGCCAGGATTCGTAATTTACCTGTCTTAAATGCTTGCGCTGAGGTGTCCTTATAAACAGATACTAAAGTGACAATTTCTGTATGTGCAGGAGGGGATATTCAAGACCAACTAGTTGTTTATGGCATGGATTTTGAAAATGGAAGCGCAGCCTATCCAGCTGTGACGCACAGTGTCCATTTGCACATGGAACAAGAGATGTGTTTTAGTGTGCCCGTAAACCTTGTATTTAGAAACAAAAATTCATGTTTTTTCCCCCATTTCGTTTCATTTGATTAAAAACCAAGCATAGCCGCCGCTCCTCACAATGAAGGCATTTCTGGGTGTGGAACAACAAAGGGAATCCCTTTGTTTTTGTTTCACATCCATGGCATTAATAACAATTACATGTTTTATTTATTTTATTTCACCAGGTAGGCAAGTTGAGAACAAGTTCTCATTTACAATTGTGACCTGGCCAAGATAAAGCAAGCAGTTTGACACATACAACAACACAGAGTTACACATGGAGTAAAACAAACATACAGTCAATAATATAGTAGAAAAATAAGTCTATATACAAAGTGAGAAAATGAGGTGAGATAAGGGAGGTAAAGGCAAAAAAGGCCATAGTGGCAAAGTAAATACAATATAGCAAGTAAAACACTGGAATGGTAGATCTGCAGTGGAAGAAAGTGCAAAGTAGAAATAGAAATAATGGGGTGCAAAGGAGCAAAATAAATAAATACAGTAGGGGAAGAGGTAGTTGTTTGGGCTAAATTATAGGTCATTATACATCATTAATAATACTTTTATTTTTCTTAACAATGCTAACTTGCCAGCAGCATACCACCCTGCATCCCACTACTGGCTTGCTGCTGAAGCTAAGCAGGGTTGGTCCTGGTCAGTCCCTGGATGGGAGACCAGATGCTGCTGGAAGTGGTGTTGGAGGGCCAGCACTCTTTCCTCTGGTCAAACATTTTTTTTAAAACATCCCAATGCCCCACGGCAGTGATTGGGGACATTGCCCTGTGTAGGGTGCTGTCTTTCGGATGGGACGTTAAACGGGTGTCCTGACTCTCAGGTCATTAAAGATCCCATGTCACGTATCATAGGGGTGTTAACCCCGGTGTCCTGGTTAAATTCCCAATCTGGACCGCATACCATCATGGTCACCTAATAATCCCCAGTTTACAATTGGCTCATTCACGAGATGAGATGATAGTTTCCGGATTCGACTATATTAATGACCAAAGGCTCGTATTTCTGTGAGTTTATTATTTTATAATTGAGTCTATGATTTGATAGAGCAGTCTGAGTGATGGTAGGCACCTGCAGGCTCGTAAGCATTCATTCAGACAGCACTTTCGTGCGTTTTGCCAGCTGCTCTTTGCTGTGTTTCAAGCTGGGTGGGTATAATTTGTGGAACGTTCCAACAGGAACCTATTCCAAAAACTTCGTAAATAACAAGGTTGCCAAAAAACAACGCATACAAAGTTGTATAGTGGCAGAATAAGATACCAGGTAGTGAGTGGTCCATTTCATTGCGTTTTTCACTCATCACGTTTATTCCGAAAAATGTCTGTCCTCACTCTGGTTGCCTATGGACAAACATTAAGAATAAGCTACGTGGTGAGTTGATGCCTATTCGGCAGCTAGTTAGCTAGGTTTGTATGCGTTGCTACTTTGTATGCATTGTTGGTTGGCAACCTTCTACTTTATGTTTTTTGGAACAGATTCCTGTTGAAACGTTCCACAAATTATACCCACCCCTTCAAGCCTGTCAACTCCCATGTGAAATGGCTAGCTAGTTAGCGGGGTGCGCGCTAATAGCGTTTCAAACGTCACATGCTCTGAGACTTGGAGTAGTTGTCTCCCTTCCTCTACATGGGTAACGCTGCTTCGAGGGTGGCTGTTGTCGATGTGTTCCTGGTTCGAGCCCATGTAGGAGCGAGGAGAGGGACGGAAGCTATACTGTTACACTGGCAATACTAAAGTGCCTATAAGAACATCCAATAGCCAAAGGTATATGAAATACAAATCGTATAGAGAGAAATAGTCCTATAATTCCTATAATAACTACAACCTAAAACTTACCTGGGAATATTGAAGACTCATGTTAAAAGGAACCACCAGCTTTCATATGTTCTCATGTTCTGCGCAAGGAACTTAAACCTTAGCTTTTTTACATGGCACATATTGCACTTTTACTTTCTTCTCCAACACATTGTTTTGCATTATTTAAACCAAATTGAACATGTTTCATTATTTAATTGAGGCTAAATTGATTTTATTGATGTATTATATTAAGTTAAAATAAGTGTTCATTCAGTATTGTTGTAACTGTCATTATTACAAAAAAAAATATATATAATAATAATAATAATAATAAGTAAAAAAAATAAACATAAGAATTGGCCGACTAATCAGTAGCGGCTTTTTTTGGTCCTCCAATAATCGGTATCGGTGTTGAAAAATCATAATCGGTCAACCTCTAGAAATAATAATTGTGTCCTTCAAACTTTGCTTTCATTAAAGAATCCTCCATTTGCAGCAATTACAGCCTTGCAGACCTTTGGCATTCTAGTTGTCAATTTGTTGATGTAATCTGAAGAGATTTCACACCATGATTCCTGAAGCACCTCCCACATGTTGGATTGGCTTGATGGGCACTTCTTACGCACCATATGGTCAAGCTGGTCCCACAACAGCTCAATAGGGTTGAGATCCGGTCACTGTGCTGGCCACTCCATTATAGACAGAATAACAGCTGACTGCTTCTTCCCTAAATAGTTCTTGCATAGTTTGGAGCTGTGCTTTGGGTCATTGTCCTGTTATAGGAGGAAATTGGCTCCAATTAAGAGCCGTCCACAGGGTATGGCATGGCGTTGCAAAATGGAGTGATAGCCTTCCTTCTTCAAGATCCCTTTTACCCTGTACAAATCTCCCACTTTACCACTACCAAAGCACCCTCAGACCATCACATTGCCTTCACCATGCTTGACAGATGGCGTCAAGCACTCCCCCAGCATCTATACATTTGTTCTGCGTCTCACGAATGTTTTTCTTTGTGATCCGAACCCCTCAAACTTAAAATTTGTCTGTCTATAAAACATAACGTTTTTTTCCAATCTGTCCGGTGTCTGTGTTGTTTTCTTTTTATTGGCCAGTCTGAGATATGGCTTTTTCTTTGCAACTCTGCCTAGAAGGCCAGCATTCCGGAGTCGCCCTCTTCACTGTTGACGTTGAGACTGGTGTTTTGTGGGTACTATTTAATGAAGCTGCCAGTTGAGGACTTGTGAGGTGTCTGTTTCTCAAACTAGACACGAATGTACTTGTCCTCTTGCTCAATTGTACACATGGGCCTCCGACTCCTCTTTCTATTCTGGTTAGAGCCAGTTTGCGCTGTTCTGTGAAGGGAGTAGTACGCGGCGTTGTAAGAGATCTTCAGTTTCTTGGCAATTTCTCGCAAGGAATAGCCTTCATTTCTCAGAACAAGAATAGACTGACGAGTTTAAGAAGAAAGTTCTTTGTTTCTGGCCATTTTGAGCCTGTAATCGAACCCACAAATGCTGATGCTCCAGATACTCAACTAGTCTAAAGACGGACAGTTTTATTGCTTCTTTAATCTTAACCTGTTGGGGCTAGGGGGCAGTATTTTCACGGCTGGATAAAAAAACGTACCCGATTTAATCTGGTTACTAATCCTACCCAGTAACTAGAATATGCATATACTTATTATATATGGATAGAAAACACCCTAAAGTTTCTAAAACTGTTTGAATGGTGTCTGAGTATAACAGAACTCATTTGGCAGGCAAAACCCTGAGACAGATTCTGACAGGAAGTGGATACCTGATGTGTTGAATTACCTTTAAGCCTATGCCATTGAAACACACAGGGGCTTATTAATGTTTTGGCACTTCCTATTGCTTCCACTAGATGTCACCAGCCTTTACAAAGTGTTTTGAGTCTTCTACTGTGAGATCTGACCGAACAAGAGCCTTGGAACGGTGATGGCCGATTAGACTCTGGCGCGCGAGGTCATGTTGGGTACCCTCGTTCCAATACGTTTTAAAAGAGAATGCATTCGTCCACCTTGAATATTATTCATGTTCTGGTTAAAAAAGGCACTAATGATTTATGCTATACAACGTTTGACATGTTTGAACGAACGTAAATATATTTTTTCCCCTCGTTCATGACGAGAAGTCCGGCTGGCTTAGATCATGTGCTAACAACACGGAGCTTTTTGGACATAAATGATGAGCTTTTTTGAACAAAACTACATTCGTTATGGACCTGGGATTCCTGGAAGTGACATCTGATGAAGAGAATCAAAGGTAATGGATTATTTACATAGTATTTTCGATTTTAGATCTCTCCAACATGGCCGTTAGTCTGTATCGCAAAGCGTATTTTTCTGGGAGCAGTGCTCAGATTATTGCAAAGTGTGATTTCCCAGTAAGGTTATTTTTAAATCTGGCAAGTCGATTGCGTTCAAGAGATGTAAATCTATAATTCTTTAAATGACAATATAATATTTTACCAATGTTTTCTAATATTAATTATTTAATTTGTTGTGCTGACTTGACTGCCGGTTATTGGAGGGAAACGATTTCCTGAACATCAATGCCATAGTAAAACGCTGTTTTTGGATATAAATATGAACTTGATAGAACTAAAAATGCATGTATTGTCTAACATAATGTCCTAGGAGTGTCATCTGATGGAGATTGTCAAAGGTTAGTGCATCATTTTAGCTGGTTTTATGGTTTTGGTGACGCCTGTCTTTGAATTGACAAAACATTACACAGAGCTATTGTCAATGTACTCTCCTAACATAATCTAACTTTATGCTTTCGCCGTAAAACCTTTTTGAAATCGGACAACGTGGTTAGATTAAGGAGATGTTTATCTTTCAAAGGGTGTAAGATAGTTGTATGTTTGAAAAATTTGAATTTTGACATTTATTTGGTTTCAAATTTGCCGCTCTTGAAATGCACCTGCTGTTGATAGGGTGCACCACGGGTGGCACGCTAGCGTCCCACATAGCCCCAAGAGGTTAACAGTTTTCAGCTGTGCTAACATAATTGCAAAAGGGTTTTCGAATGATCAATTAGCCTTTTATAATGATAAACTTGGATTAGCTAACAGAACGTTCCATTGGAACACAGGAGTGATGGTTGCTGATAATGGGCCTCTGTACACCAATGTAGATATTCCATAAAAAAATCTGCCATTTCCAGCTACAATAGTGATTTACAACATTAACAATGTCTACACTGTATTTCTGACCAATTTTATGTTAATTTAAAAATGGACAAAAAAATGTGCTTTTCTTTCAAAAACAAGGACATTTCTAAGTGACCTCAAACTTTTGAACGGTAGTGTATATCGAAATGTTTCACAGTTTTTTGGTTAGTACATGATTCCATACGAGTTATTTCATAGTCTTGATGTCTTCACAATTATTCTACAATGTACAGTCATGGCCAAAAGTTTTGAGAATGAGACAAATATTAATTTTCACAAAGTCTGCTGCCTCAGTTTGTATGATGGCAATTTGCATATACTCCAGAATGTTATGAAGAGTGATCTGACATACTGCTCAAAAAAATAAGGGGAACACTTAACCTGTTGGGTCTAGGGGGCAGCATTTGCACGTCTGGATAAAAAAAATGTACCCGATTTAATCTGGTTACTAATCCTACCCAGTAACTAGAATATGCATATACTTATTATATATGGATAGAAAACACTCTAAAGTTTCCAAAACTGTTTGAATGGTGTCTGTGAGTATAACAGAACTCATTTGGCAGGCAAAACCCTGAGACATTTTCTGACAGGAAGTGGATACCTGATGTGTTGTATTGAGTTTAAACCTATCCCATTGAAAAACACAGGGGTTTAGGAATATTTTGGCACTTCCTATTGCTTCCACTAGATGTCACCAGCCTTTACAAAGTGTTTTGAGTCTTCTGGAGGGAGATCTGACCGAACAAGAGCCATGGAACGGTGATGTCCCATTAGACACCTGGCGCGCTACTTCATGTTGGGTACCCTCGTTCCAATACGTTATAAAAGGCTATGCATTCGTCCACCTTGAATATTATTCATGTTCTGGTTAAAAAAGGCCCTAATGATTTATGCTATACAACGTTTGACATGTTTGAACGAACGGAAATATATTTTTTCCCCTCGTTCATGACGAGAAGTCCGGCTGGCTTACATCATGTGCTAACGAGACGGAGATTTTTGGACATAAATGATGAGCTTTTTTGAACAAAACTACATTCGTTATGGACCTGTGATACCTGGAAGTGACATCTGATGAAGAGAATCAAAGGTAATGGATTATTTACATAGTATTTTCGATTTTAGATCTCCCCAACATGACGTCTAGTCTGTATCGCAACGCGTATTTTTCTGGGCACAGTGCTCAGATTATTGCAAAGTGTGATTTCCCAGTAAGGTTATTTTTAAATCTGGCAAGTTGATTGCGTTCAAAAGATGTAAATCTATAATTCTTTAAATGACAATATAATATTTTACCAATGTTTTCTAATTTTAATTATTTAATTTGTGACGCTGACTTGACTGCCGGTTATTGGAGGGAAACGATTTCCTCAACATCAATGCCATAGTAAAACGCTGTTTTTGTATATAAATATGAACTTGATAGAACTAAAAATGCATGCATTGTCTAACATAATGTCCTAGGAGTGTCATCTGATGGAGATTGTAAAAGGTTAGTGTATCATTTTAGCTGGTTTTATGGTTTTGGTGACCCTGTCTTTGACTTGACAAAACATTACACACAACTCTTGTAAATGTACTGTCCTAACATACTCTAAATTTATGCTTTCGCCGTAAAACCTTTTTGAAATCGTAAAACGTGGTTAGATTAAGGAGATGTTTATCTTTCAAATGGTGTAAGATAGTTGTATTTTTGAAAAATTTGAATTTTGACATTTATTTGGATTCAAATTTGCCGCTCTTGAAATGCACCTGCTGTTGATGGAGTGCACCACGGGTGGCACGCTAGCGTCCCACCTAGCCCCAAGAGGTTAAACAACACATCCTAGATCTGAATGAAAGAAATAATCTTATTAAATACTTTTATCTTTACATAGTTGAATGTGCTGACAACAAAATCACACAAAAATAATCAATGGAAATCCAATTTATCAACCCATGGAGGTCTGGATTTGGAGTCACACTCAAAATTAAAGTGGAAAACCACACTACAGGCTGATCCAACTTTGATGTAATGTCCTTAAAACAAGTCAAAATGAGGCTCAGTAGTGTGTGTGGCCTCCATGTGCCTGTATGACCTCCCTACAATGCCTGGGCATGCTCCCGATGAGGCATCTCCTCCCAGACCTGGACTAAAGCATCCGCCAACTCCTGGGCAGTCTGTGGTGCAACGTGGCGTTGGTGGATGGAGCGAGACATGATGTCCCAGATGTGCTCAATTGGATTCAGGTCTGGGGAACGGGCGGGCCAGTCCATAGCATCAATGCCTTCCTCTTGCAGGAACTGCTGACACACACCAGCCACATGAGGTCTAGCATTGTCTTGCATTAGGAGGAACCCAGGGCCAACCGCACCAGCATATGGTCTCACAAGGGGTCTGAGGATCTCATCTCGGTACCTAATGGCAGTCAGGCTACCGCTGGCGAGCACATGGAGGGCTGTGCGGCCCACCAAAGAAATGCCACCCCACACCATGACTGACCCACCGCCAAACCGGTCATGCTGGAGGATGTTGCAGGCAGCAGAACGTTCTCCATGGCGTCTCCAGACTCTGTCACGTCTGTCACGTGCTCAGTGTGAACCTGCTTTCATCTGTGAAGAGCACAGGGCGCCAGTGGCGAATTTGCCAATCTTGGTGTTCTCTGGCAAATGCCAAACGTCCTGCACGGTGTTGGGCTGTAAGCACAACCCCACCTGTGGACGTCGGGCCCTCATACCACCCTCATGGAGTCTGTTTCTGACCGTTTGAGCAGACACATGCACATTTGTGGCCTGCTGGAGGTCATTTTGCAGGGCTCTGGCAGTGCTTCTCCTGCTCCTCCATGCACGAAGGCGGAGGTAGCGGTCCTGCTGCTGGGTTGTTGCCCTCCTACGGCCTCCTCCACGTCTCCTGATGTACTGGCCTGTCTCCTGGTAGCGCCTCCATGCTTTGGACACTACGCTGACAGACACAGCAAACCTTCTTGCCACAGCTGGCATTGATGTGCCATCCTGGATGAGCTGCACTACCTGAGCCACTTGTGTGGGTTGTAGACTCCGTCTCATGCTACCACTAGAGTGAAAGCACCGCCAGCATTCAAAAGTGACCAAAACATCAGCCAGGAAGCATAGGAACTGAGAAGTGGTCTGTGGTCCCCACCTGCAGAACCACTCCTTTATTGGGGGTGTCTTGCTAATTGCCTATAATTTCCACCTGTTGTCTATTCCATTTGCACAACAGCATGTGAAATTTATTGTCAATCAGTGTTGCTTCCCAAGTGGACAGTTTGATTTCACAGAAGTGTGATTGACTTGGAGTGACATTGTGTTGTTTAAGTGTTCCCTTTATTTTTTGAGCAGTGTATATTGCAATTAATTGCAAAGTCCCTCTTTGCCATGCAAATGAACTGAATCCCAAAAATACATTTCCACTGCATTTCAGCACTGCCACAAAAGGACCAGCTGATATCATGTCAGTGATTCTCTCGTTAACACAGGTGTGAGTGTTGACGAGGACAAGACTGGAGATCACTCTGTCATGCTGATTGAGTTTGAATAACAGACTGGAAGCTTCAAAAGGAGGGTGGTGCTTGGAATCATTGTTCTTCCTCTGTCAACCGTGGTTACCTGCTAGGAAACACATGCCGTCATCATTGCTTTGCACAAAAAGGGCTTCAAAGGCAAGGATATTGCTGCCAGTAAGATTGTACCTGAAATCAACCATTTATCGGATCATCAAGAACTTCAAGGAGAGCGGTTCAATTGTTCTGAAGAAGGCTTCAGGGCGCCCAAGAAAGTCCAGCAAGCGCCAGGACCATCTCCTAAAGTTGATTCAGCTGCGGGATCGAGGCACCACCAGTACAGAGCTTGCTCAGGAATGGCAGCAGGCAGGTGTGAGTGCATCTGCACACACAGTGAGGCGAAGACTTTTGGAAAATGGCCTGGTGTCAAGAAGGGCAGCAAAGAAGCCACTTCTCTCCAGGAAAAACATCAGGGACAGACTGATATTCTGCAAAAGGTACAGGGATTGGACTGCTGAGGAATGGGGTAAAGTAATTTTCTCGGCAAGCTAACAAGCGGGCCACAAACAGACAAATAGCAGCGCAGTACAACAGTGGTTTGGGGAATGGCATCTTGGGATGCACAACTCGTCAATCCTCGTCACGGATCGGCTATTACAGCAGACGACCAGATTGATTCCTATCAGTTAAAAATAAAAATAAGCAGCTCCAGGGGGCGATCACCAACGCTGGACAATTGATGAGTGGAAAAACAACACCTGGTCTGACGAATCCCAGTTCCTGTTGCCTCATGCTGATGGCAGAGTCAGGATTTGGCATAAGCAGCTTGAGTCCATGGACCCATCCTACCTGTGGTCAACGGTACAGGCTGGTGGCAGTGATGTACTGTTGTCTAATCTGCAGCAACTGCTTGATGCCATCGCGTCAGCAAGGACCAACATCCCTGTGGAACGTTTCCGACTTGTAGAATCCATGCTCCGAATAATTCAGGCTGTTCTGGAGGGGAAGGGGGGTTCGACCCGGTACTAGATGGCTGTACCTAATAAACTGGCCAAGTGTATAGATACATATTTTCAGCTGTAACAAAGATAAATGTCCATTGGGTGGTGTGGGCAGGGTAATTGGGGAGGGGGGAGGTGGGGTAGTGGTAGAATATCCATAGGGGGAGCAGCAAGTGGGGAGGAGTATGAAGTCCGGGGGGTAGGAAGGGGACAGGGGTGCAGGTAGCTGCCTAGTGGCTATTCCGCAGCCTGATGGTCTGGGGGTAGAAACTATTGGCCAGTCTGACCAGTTTTGCCATGATACTCCTATAATATCCGTATCTGAGTGATGGAAGCGGGGAGAACCGGCTGTGGCTCGGGTGGCTGAGGTCCTTGATGATTTTCTTGGCCTTCCTGCAATACCTGGTGTCCTGGAGGGCAGGCAGTGAGCACCCAATGGTGCGTTCGACTGAGCGTACCACCCTCTGCAGAGCCTTGTGGTCAGCGGCGGTGGAGTTGACGTACAAGGCTGTGATGCAGCCTGACCGAATGCTTTCAATAGTGCTCCTGTAGAACACTGTGAGGGCTCTCGGGACAGTCGTGGGTTTAGGAGTTTAGGAGCGGACTGAGGACGCACCCTTGTGGGGCCCCCGTGTTGAGGATCAGGGTGGAGGAGGTACCATTGCCTACCTTCACCACCTGGGGCGGCCTGTCCAGGAAGTTCAGGACCTGGTTGCATAGGGAGTTCATTCCCAGGGTTGTGAGTTTTTTAATGAGCTTAGATGGCACTATGGTATTGAAGGTCAATGAACAGCATCCTCAAATATGCGTTCCTCTTGTCCAGGTGGGTGAGGGCAGTGTGCAGTGCAAAGGCGATTGCGTCATCCGTCAATCTGTTAGTGTGGTAGGCGAATTGGAGAGGGTTGAGTGTGTCGAGGAGGTGGTCTTTGATTAGCCCCTCGAAGCACTTCATGATGTAGGAAGTGAGTGCTATGGGTCGGTGGTCATTCAGTTCAGTAACTTTCCCTTTCTTGGGCACGGGATGAAAGTGGACATCTTGAAGCAGTTTAGCATAACAGCTTGAGCTAGAGATTGAAAATGTCTGAAAACTCAACAGATAGTTGGTCTGCACATGCTCTGAGGGCCGGCAGCCTTGCGAGGGTTAACACGGTTGAATGATTTACATACATCCTTCGTGGTGACCGTAAGCACGTAACCTTGTTGCCCTCAGAGTCTCTCCTAAGCAACTCAGAGTCGTTATGCTCGAAGCGGGAGAAAAAGTTGTTTTGAAGCCCCTGATCGTTAAAAGTCCCTGCCACATATGCCTCGTGTCCGACCCGCTGAATTGCTCGTCCACTTCACCCTTAATTCTTACAATGTGTTGCCATCTTGATTGATCTGTGTACTGTCAGTTGTATTTGTACTGTTTAACGATACAATTGTTCCCAGTCTCCTTGCCATGTTTATAAGCAGCATCTCTCTCCTTCAGTTTCCTGATAAGGCTGCCATCAATCCACGGTTTTTGATTTGTGTAAGTTTTGAAAGACATCATCTATATCACATTTTTTTATGAATCTGGTGACTGAGTCGACATATTCAATGATGTTATGCCATGGAATATATTCCAGTCCATGTGATCAAAACAGTCTTGGAGAATGGATTCTAACTGGTCAAACCAGCGTTGCACAGACGTGACCACCGAAACTTCCCTCGAGTCTTTGTAGGCGGGGAGGAGCAAAAAGGAGTTGTGGTCAGATTTGGCAAAAGGAGGACGGGAAAGGGCCTTAACCCCTTCTCAAAAAGGTGTATAGCAGTGGTCAAGAATTTCGGAGTTAGACAGTCAATGTGTTGATAATAGGTGTTGATAATAGTTGGGGAGTACGGACCTCAAATTACTTTTCTTAATGTCCCCCCGTGACAATGAACGCTGCCTCCAAGTCTGCGGTCTCCAGTTCGTTCACGGCCCAAAGAAGATCTTTGAGAGCATTTTTGGGTCAGCCTGGGGCGGGTTGTGCATAGCCATGGCGATAATCCCTGAGAACTCTCTCGGAAAGTTAAAAGGGCGACATTTGATGACCAATTATTCCAAGTTGGGAGCGCAGAAGCTCGCAAGTTCCTATACGTTTCCCCCATCGCACCACTTGTTATTGGTAATAAAGCAACTGTATACCCTACTGGTTGTATATAATCTGTTTGGATGTCTGAGGAAAGGCAATTATCAGAAAACCAGAGTATGTAGCAGAATCTGATGTCCTTCTAGAAGGAGATCCTCGCTTTGAGTTTGTCAAGTTTATTCACGAGTGATTCAACATTGTCGACTAGTATGCTCGGTAATGGAGGACCGGTCGCCCGACGTCTCAATCTCACTAAGACCACTCCACATCTGCCTCTCCTTCGGCATCTTCATTTCCTTCTCTCCGTTAGGACTCCCAAGGCCATCGGGTGCCTCAACAAAGAGGCTGGACCATTGTTTCGCCATCTCTGGGAATTCGGGAATGTTGGATGGACGGTGAGTGCTCAGTGATTCATATTCCAATAGTTCTACCAGATGTATGAAGTTATGCAAGAAACTAACTGAGTAAGAAAATTTGAGAAAAACACTAGAAAAAAATACTAGGAAAAGTAGAAACCTGTAGGAGCTCAAGGCAAGGCTACCATGTTCCTGGCCAAGCCCTCATTACACCTACAACTTGTTTACTCATCAAAACCCAGCCTTTTTGAGCCACCACCAGCTTTTGTGCTCATAAAAAAACAGCTGTGAAAATAGCTCAAATATTTCTGACCCACCCCTGGAACTATAGCGCTAGCGCCAGCGCTTAGATTCACCAATGCATTAGGCTTGTTAAAATAGAGCCCTGTGTGATTTATATGCAGATGTTTAATGAGAAATAAAGACAGGAACGTATAAACCATGGCACGCTGAGTACTGGGAACACTCCGGGTCTCCATCAGTCAACTGGTGTGTCAGTTACCATTCGTCCAGCCAAAGGAAGTTAACATTAACTAACCAGTCACGGGAGAGTTAGAGAAACAGAACAGTGCATAACACATAACAACGGGTCAGGACCATGTGACCTGACCAGGACAAAATCTGAGAACTAGTTATACACTACAACAAGGGCCCAGGGTTATATTCCTGGTCAAACTCTGGGAACTAGTTATAAACTACAACAAGGGCCCAGGGTTATATTCCTGGTCAAACTCTGGGAACTAGTTATAAACTGCAACAAGGGCCCAGGGTTATATTCCTGGTCAAACTCTGGGAACTAGTTATACACTACAACAAGGGCCCAGGGTTATATTCCTGGACATGGACATGAGAAACTCATGAGTCCTGACCCTGCACATAGCCACAAGAATAACCTGCTCTTATAAGCTCTCTTATGCACTCTCCACTGTTTTAACTTCCATTCATTGTTATGTTTTATGTTGTGTTGTGTGTAACTATATGTATGCTGCTCTCTTGGCCAGGGCTCATTTGAAAAAGAGATGTACATTTCAATGTGACTTCTCTGGTTAAATAAAGGATAAAAACAATTTAAAAAATGAAGCAAATCCACTCTGGGTGACTCAGTAATGCAACTAAGCAAGTTAAGCAACATATAAACTCAGCAAAAAAAGAAACGTCCTCTCACTGTCAACTGCATTTATTTTCAGGAAACTTAACATGTGTAAATATTTGTATGAACATAAGATTTAACAACTGAGACATGAACTGAACAAGTTCCACAGACATCTGACTAACAGACATGGAATAATGTGTGCCTGAACAAAGGGGGGGTCAAAATCAAAAGTAACAGTCAGTATCTGGTGTGGCCACCAGCTGCATTAAGTACTGCAGTGCATCTCCTCCTCATGGACTGCACCAGATTAGCCAGTTCTTGCTGTGAGATGTTAACACACTCTTCCACCAAGGCACCTGCAAGTTCCCGGTCATTTCTGAGGGGAATGGCCCTAGCCCTCACCCTCTGATCCAACAGGTCCCAGACGAGATCCGGGCTCTTCGCTGGCCATGGCAGAACACTGACATTCCTGTCTTGGAGGAAATCAAGCACAGAACGAGCAGTATGGCTGATGGCATTGTCATGCTGAATGGTCATGTCAGAATGAGCCTGCAGGAAGGGTTCACATGAGGGAGGAGGATGTCTTCCCTGTAATGCACAGCATTGAGATTTCCTGCAATGACAACAAGCTCAGTCCGATGATGCTGTGACACACCGCCCCAGACCATGACGGACCCTTCACCTCCAAATCGATCCCGCTCCAGAGTACAGGCCACGGTGTAATGCTCATTCCTTCGACGATAAACACGAATCCGACCATCACCCCTGGTGAGACAAAACCGCGACTCGTCAGTGAAGAGCACTTTTTGCCAGTCCTGTCTGGTCCAGCGACGGTGGGTTTGTGCCCATAGGCGACATTGTTGCCGGTGATGTCTGGTGAGGACCTGCCTTACAACAGGCCTACAAGCCCTCAGTCCAGCCTCTCTCAGCCTATTGCGGACAGTTTGAGCACTGATGGAGGGATTGTGCGTTCCTTGTGTAACTCGTGCAGTTGTTGTTGTCATCCTGTATGTGTCCCGCAGGTGTGATGTTCGGATGTACCGATCCTGTGCAGGTGTTGTTACACGTGGTCTGCCACTGCGAGGACGATCAGCTGTCCGTCCTGTCTCCCTGTAGCGCTGTCTTAGGCGTCTCACAGTACGGACATTGCAATTTATTGCCCTGGCCACATCTGCAGTCCGCCTAAGGCACGTTCACGCAGATGAGCAGGGACCCTGGGCATCTTTCTTTTGGTGTTTTTCAGAGTCAGTAGAAAGGCCTCTTTAGTGTCCTAAGTTTTCATAACTGTGAGCTTAATTGCCTACCGTCTGTAAGCTGTTGGTGTCTTAACGACCGTTCCACAGGTGCATGTTCATTAATTGTTTATGGTTCATTGAACAAGCATGGAAAACAGTGTTTAAACCCTTCACAACGAAGATCTGTGAAGTTATTTGGATTTTTACGAATTATCTTTGAAAGACAGGGTCCTGAAAAAGGTACATTTCTTTTTTTGCTGAGTTGATCATAACCATTTGTATTCACTGCTTATTTTAGTATACATTATATTTCCAGGGAGGGGGGGCAAGGACAAACAGCCTCATTCTCATGACACACGCCATAATTACCAAACACACACGTAGCGTTGGGCAGTATGCAAATTCTGTACCATACCATGGAATACGTATAACCCAATGTGCACACAAGGGGCGCACAAAACAATCTTGATCCAGGAGAGGATTGAATGTCTCTGTTGTAACCCAGAAGCTTGATCTTGACATCTAGACAGTTAGCTAGCAAGTTAGCAAACCAAATGCATAGCGGGAGCCCTGAGCTGATATCATTTATTTGACACATTTTAGATTTCTTCTAGTTATAATTAACTTATAGTTAAAAGAATGGCCCCCTCGGTATACGGTATATCGCCCAAGCCGAAAAAAACACGCAACACGAACGCACACACACACTCCCCTCTAAATGCCTTGCATATGATCAAGAAAATTCATCTAATTACTACCCAAGACCATACACTACATTTTTGTCATGCTTTCCATTTTTTTAGTAATGCTTTGGCTGAAGTTAACACACACACATTTGCACGTATACATAGGGAAACAATTTTTCCCTTTTCTTTCTTCAATTGTAAAATCTGTCCTGCAAAATTAGACCTCTCACTATGGCAAACAGCAGTCAGACATAATGAGGAGCATGCTCACACACACAGACACCACAACGGGTAAAACATCCACAGTAAGCTGAATATTATTAACACAGAAACATGTAGGAGGCTAAACCTGGTGGACTCTCATTGGTCTGGCCTGAGACACTGTGTTGTAGCAACCAAACAACTGGTTCATATTAGAGAAGGCCTGGTTTTCCAAGTATGTCTTATTGTATAAGCAGTCATCAAGATCTTTTGATTTATTAGATTGGAATTTGATTCCACAGTCTACTCCATCCAGACTTGCTCACTATCCAAACGGCTTGAATTTTTACTGAAGTCAATTATTGCTAGCTATGACAGTTTGTTGGTATGTTTGGATAGGTTACTGACTGATAGAATATCCACATAGGACCCACCTGAAGCTTAAGAGGGTGTGAACGATGCTGAATGGGTTTAGACAAAGAAGGGCTCTCCAGTAGTAGTACCAAAATATTTAAAGGCCATTTTCTCAAATGTGAGTTTACAAGTTTATCAACTTTCAAAGCAAAATTACTTTCCCTGTAGTGTATGATATACGATTTTGTAGATCAGCGTCTCTACTTTTATCCAATGTAAAAAACACAATTTCAAATTTTGCTACATAATACCGATTTGAGCCGGTTGGTCACATATTATTCCCATCACTCTCTATTGGTCTCTGCCTACTCACAGAAATCCTCTCAGGATCCCTCACCCTGTACCCATCTTCCTCTACCACTCTTCACTACTTCAGCATACAACCCTTCTATACTACTCTGACCTGGCAACCTCAACCTGCCTTTCTCTCACCAGACATCTCCGATCTCCAGCCACATGGGTAACCCCACATCTAACACACACAACTTTCTCCACGGATACTACATATTTCTTTAACAAGATGCCCTCCGGCACACATCTAAGAATCTTCCTCCTACACACTCCTGCAACATGACCATAAGCTTGGCACCTAAAACACAGTAGTATTTTCAGAACAAAATCTCTCATGGGATAACTGACACATCCTAACTTGACCTTGTCGGGCAAAGACTCTGCATCAAAACTCAACAAGACAGACAATGTCTTCTCCGTTTCACCACGCTCTCCACTGGGTCTGCATCGCACCAAACGGCGGGCTGCACTGACACCAGGAATCTTACATTTCCGCTGATCCTCCACACCAACTCAAAAGTTCCCAATCTCTTCTCCACCAAACCTGACACCACATTTGGATCAGCCAGAATACAAGGATCCATTCTCTCCACAAATCTCACTCCCACTGGACCAGAATCATCCTTGTCATCACCAGGACAGGGCTGGTGCTCACCGCAGGTACTTCATCCTCACGTTCTATTTTTTCTGTAGCCCTTCCAAAAGTTCTGTGAGATCATCCATTCTCTCCACAAATCTCACTCCCACTGGACCAGAATCATCCTTGTCATCACCAGGACAGGGCTGGTGCTCACCGCAGGTACTTCCTCCTCACGTTCTATTTCTTTCTGTAGCCCTTCCAAAAGTTCTGTGAGATCATCCATTCCATATTCACAAAAAACATGTTCTACTTTTCTCCTTTTTTTTTCTTGTGCACCTTCTTATCCTTCATCAGATGTTCCAGAAGGCTTGTTGCCTCTCCCACTCTATATTTACTCATAATATGTTCCACTTTCCTCCTTTTTTTCCTGTTAACTCAGCCCTTTTTACCGCCCAACTCAACCCTATCAATGAACGCCCTTCTCCTTTCCAACTGCTCTCATGAGAGCTGTGCTGAAACAAAGCCCATAGACAGTGACTGTGCATGGTTGTGATCAGAGGTCACCTACTGTGTTTGTTGTTCTCAGGGGCTGTGGTCCTGGCAGTCTCCTGGGGGTGGGCCTGCTTTGGAGGACGACCCTTTGACAGCTTCGCCAGCCGGGGGATACTGGGGGTCTCCATGCTTGGGGACAAGAGAGGGAGATTAATATATAGGTACAGTTATGTTTCAGTCAGACACATACATGGTCGTCTGCAGTTGACTAGTTGTACACACTAATCTGTAATCACAGTGTCATAACTATGATATGAAGTTTCAGGAACTTTGGTAGTCTAACTTACAAACGGGTCAATATTAAATACACACTAAATGTAACAAACATTTAATCAACATAAATTATTTTCCTTGCTAAAAGTATTTTTCTGCAATTCTCTCTCAACATCCAGAAAAATGACTTTTCCAGCCCTGGAAATGGTATTTAAGCTATCCAGATGGAGGCAAAGCCATCATCCTAAGGTAAAATGAGAGCATGACCTTCCATGTTTCATTTAAAAATCAATACTTTCAGATACATATGAACTGAACTCCATGGTAAGCCACTTAGAGGGGAGTGGAGTACAGTAGTACAGAGCCAATGTACCATCATGGAGAGAAAGAGAGAGAGAGAGAGAGAGAGAGAGAGAGAGAGAGAGATGGAGAGAGAGAGAGAGAGAGAGAGATGGAGAGAGAGAGAGAGAGAGAGAGAGAGAGAGAGAGAGAGAGAGAGAGAAAGAACTAGCAGTAATAGACACATTTTGATTTCTAAGCACTTTACAATAATAAGTTAGCATTGTGTTGAAGAGAAGTCCAAGCATGGACTGAAATCAAGAATTGCATCGATATATTAGGCTGGAATACCTCATTCCACTATCTATAGCTTCTTAATGCATTTTTTTATTCTATTTAGAGAGCATTAAGTTTAGTGGGCTGGAGTGTAGCCTTCATGCCTGGTCCATGTAATCAGATGAATCAAGTACAGGCTTAACCAAATGAACCACAAAGACAGAATGCAATATGGCATTTTATTAAATAGTTTGGGGAATGGCCTGGTCTCTGAGGGAAGATCTTCAGTATATCATGTTGATTCTGGCCATCATCACCCCAAAGCACACTGGTTAACAGATGATGAAATATTGCTGACCAGTGGAGGATCATCCTACTATTTATTTTACCTGGTAAGTTGACTGAGAGAACACATTCTCATTTACAGCAATGACCTGGGGAATAGATACAGGGGGGATGAATGAGCCAATTGTAAACTGGGAATGATTAGGTGGCCATGATGGTATGCGGGCCAGATTGGGAATTTAGCCAGGACACCGGGGTTAACACCCCTAGTCTTACAATAAGTGCCATGGGATCTTCAGTGACCACAGAGTCAGGACACCCATTTAACATCCATCCGAAAGACTGCACCCTACACAGGGCAATGTCTCCCAATCACTGCCCTGGGGCATTGGGGTATTTTTTTATACCAGAGGAAAGAGTGCCTCCTACTGACTCTCCAACACCATCTGGTCTCCCATCCAGGGACTGACCAAGACCAACCCTGCTTAGCTTCAGAAGCAAGCCAGCAGTGGGATGCAGGGTGGTATATTGCTGGCAATAAAGTGAATTGACTAAGTGAATTTCATACCAATTAAAATAGTGAAACATTGAAAAAGTTACCCTTAGAAAAAACTATATTAAATATATTCACGCCACCAAGTAACTGATTAAAACACACAGTTTTGCAAAGGTCTACAGTAGCCTCAACAGCACCCTGTAGGGTAGCACCATGGTGTAGCCAGAGGACAGCTAGCTTCTGTCCTTCTCTGGGTACATTGACTTCAATACAAAACCTAGGAGGCTCATGGTTCTCAACCCCTTCCATATACTCACACAGTAATTATAACGACTTCCTGAGGATGTCCTCCAACCTATCAGAGCTCTTGCAGTATGAGGTGACATGTTGTCCATCCAATCAAAGGATCAAAGAAATAAATATATTACTAAAAGCATAAGCTACAGCTAGCTAGCACTGCAGTGCATCAAGTATGGTGAGTAGTTGACTCAAAGAGAGAAAGACACTAGTTGAACAGTTTTGAAGGAGAAGCAGCAGAGAGATGGAGCGCTAGCTATATTTCATTGTATTCTTGTAATTATTGTTTTAAACATTCAATTACTTAGCTAATGCAGCTAATTTAGCCAACTCAACAACCTGATTTAAACAGAGATGAATGCTATTTACGTTAGCTAGCTGGCTAAGGCTATCCAACACTAACTCTTCCAAGTCAAGGTAAGCTCCTGTTTTATTCATTGAAAACCACGGGGCCCACCGGTGTAACTGCTAAACTGCTTGCTGTACACTGTATTGTGTGATTGTACACATTAATTGGATTGTGGGTTTACTCACGCATTAGTTCTAGTTTGTTGACTATAACCTTAATATGGTGACAACAATGTAGGCTGTGTAGCGTTTAGCGGCTATGGTATTGAAGGTTTGGCCTGGTCACTGTAAATGCGAGAAGGAATTATATAATGAGTAGAGTGATGATGCTGTAGGAGGCTGCTAAGAAAGTGAACTGTGTGTGTGGGTAAACAGAGGTCAAATCAAATTGTTTTTGTCACATGCTTCGTAAATGAAAATGAAATACAGAAGAATTCACACCCCTTTGCTATGACAATCCAAATTGAGCTCAATTTCCTTTGATAGTCCTTGAGATGTCACTACAACTTGATTGGAGTCCACATCTAACTTAACAGCTTGAGAAAAGCTGCAAGGAAAAATGGGATGTGCAAAGCTGATACCCAAGACGACTCAAAGCTGTAATTGCCTCCAAATGTGCTTCGACAAAGAATTGACTCAGGGGTGTGAATACTTACGTTACGTAAGATAGATATTTCTGTAAAATTTCTATAAACATGTTTTCATTTTGTCATTATGGGGTATTGTGTGTAGATGGGTGAGATACGAAAACTGTGTAATCCACTTTGAAATCAGGCTTTAACACTACAAAATGTGGAATAAGTCAAGGCAATGCGTGTACATTATCAGTCAAAAATTCAGACACCTACTCATTCCAAGGTTTTTCTTTATTTTTACTATTTTATACATTATAGAATAATAGTGAAGATATCAAGACTACAAAATAACACATATGGAAACATGTACTAACCAAAAAAGTGTTAAACAATATTTTATATTTGAGATTCTTCAAAGTAGCCACCCTTTGCCTAGATGACAGCTTTGCATACTCTAGACATTCTCTCAACCAGCTTCATGAGGAATGCTTTCCAACAGTCTTGAAGGAGTTCCCACATATGCTGAGCACTTGTTGGCTGCTTTTCCTTCACTCTGCAGTCCAACTCATCCCAAACCCCTCAGCTCCCAGCTGTGCCCTGGACACCATATGTGAATTGATTGCCCCCCCATCTATCTTCAGAGTTCATTCTGTTAGGTGACCTAAACTGGGATATGCTTAACATCCCGGCAGTCCTACAATCTAAGCTAGATGCCCTCAATCTCACATAAATGATCAACAAACCCACCAGGTACAACCCTAAATCCGTAAACACGGGCACCCTCATAGATATTATCCTAACTAACTCACCCTCCAAATACACTTCTGCTGCTTTCAATCAGGATCTCAGCGATCACTGCCTCATTGCCTGCATCCGCTATGGGTCCGTGGTCAAACGACCATCCCTCATCATTGTCAAATGCTCCCTAAAACACTTCTGCGAGCAGGCCTTTATAATCGACCTGGCCCGGGTATCCTGGAAGGATTTTGACCTCATCCCGTCAGTCGAGGATGCCTGGTCGTTCTTTAAAAGTACTTTCCTCACCATATTAAATAAGCATGCCCCTTTCAAAAATTTCAGAACTAAGAACAGATATAGCCCTTGGTTCACTCCAGACCTGACTGACCTCGACCAGCACAAAAACATCCCATGGCGGACTGCACTAGCATCGAATAGTCCCCGCGATATGCAACTTTTCAGGGAAGTCAGGAACCAATACACGCAGTCAGTCAGGGAAGCAAAGGCTAGCTTTTTCAAACAGAAATTTGCATCCTGTAGCTCTAACTCCAAAACGTTTTTCTCTATGGCTCGCCATGCTTTCCTCCTGACTACCCCAACCCTGGCCAACAGCTCCGCACCCCCCGCAGATACTTGCCCAAGCCTCCCCAGCTTCTCCTTCACCCAAATCCAGATAGCAAATGTTCTGAAAGAGCTGCAAAACCTAGACCCGTACAAATCAGCTGGGCTAGACAACCTGGACCCTCTCTTTCTAAAATGATCCGCCGCCATTGTTGCAACCCCTTTTACCAGTCTGTTCAACCTTTCATTCGTATCGTCCGAGATCCCCAAAGATTGGAAAGCTTCCGCGGTCATCCCCCTCTTCAAAGGGGGTGACACTCTAGACCCAAACTGTTAAACCTCTATCCATCCTGCCCTGCCTTTCTAAAGTCTTCGAAAGCTAAGTTAATAAACCTTATCACTGACCATTTCGAATCCCCCCGTACCTTCTCCGCTGTGCAATCCGGTTTCCGAGCTGGTCATGGGTGCACCTCAGCCACGCCCAAGGTACTAAACGATATCATAACCGCCATCAATAAAAGACAGTACTGTGCAGCCGTCTTCATCGACCTGGCCAAGGTTTTCGATTCTGTCAATCACCGCATTCTTATCGGCAGACTCAACAGCCTTGGTTTCTCAAATGACTGCCTCGCCTGTTGTCCGGACCTCTGGCAGTCTCTATGGGGGTACCACAGGGTTCAATTCTTGGGCCAACTCTTTTCTCTGTATATATCAACAATGTCGCTCTTGCTCCGGGTGCTCCGACACCATTCTGTATACATCTGGCCCTTCTTTGGACACTGTGTTAACAAACCTCCAAACAAGCTTCAATGCCATACAACACTCCTTCCATGGTCTCCAACTGCTCTTAAAACGCTAGTAAAACTAAATGCATTATTTTCAACCGTTCGCTGCCCGCACCCGCCCGCCCAACTAGCATCACTACTCTGGACGGTTCTGACAACTACAAATACCTAGGTGTCTGGCTAGACTGTAAACTCTCCTTCCAGACTCATATTAAACATCTCCAATCCAAAATTAAATGTAGAATCGGCTTCCTATTTCGCAACAAAGCCTCCTTCACTCATGCCGCCAAACACACACTCGTAAAACTGACTATCCTACCGATCCTCGACTTCGGCGATGTCATTTACAAAATAGCCTTCAACACTCTACTCAGCAAACTGGATGCAGTCTATCACAGTGCCATCCGTTTTATCACCAAAGCCCCATATACCACCCACCACTGCGACCTGTATGCTCTACAGTAGTCGGCTTGCCCTCGCTACCTATTCGTCGCCAAACCCACTGGCTCCAGGTCATCTATCAGACTTATTTCCCTCACTAACTTTAAACATCAGCTATCTGAGCAGCTAACCAATCGATGCAGCTGTCCATAGTCCATCTGTAAATAGCCCACCCAATCTACCTACCTCATCCCCATATTGTTTTTCTTTACTTTTCTGCTCCTTTACACACCAGTATTTCTACTTGCACATTATCATCTGCACATCTATCACTCCAGTGTTAATTTGCTAAATTGTAATTACTTTCCTACTATGGCCTATTTATTGCCTTACCTCCTCACGCCATTTGCACACACTGTATGTAGACTTTCTCTTTTCTATTGTGTTATTGCCTGTACGCATGTTTATTCCATGTGTAACTCTGTGTTGTTGTTTGTGTCGCACTACTTTGCTTTCTTGGCCAGGTCGTAGTTGTAAATGAGAACTTGATCTCAACTAGCCTACCTGGTTAAAAATGTGAAATAAAAATCTCTACCTACATGTACATATTACCTCAATTACCTTGACTCTGTACCGATACACCCTGTATATAGCCTCCACATTGACTCTGTACCGATACCCCACCTGTATATAGCCTCCACATTGACTCTGTACCGTATCGCCCTGTATATATCCTCCACATTGACTCTGTACCGTAACGCCCTGTATATAGCCTCCACATTGACTCTGTACCGTAACACCCTGTATGTAGCCTCGCTCCTGTTATTTTACTGCTGCTCTTTAATTATTTGTTATTTTTTAACTTCTCTATTCTTTACTTAACATTTATTTTTCTTAAAACTGCATTGGTGGTTAAGGGCTTGTAAGTAAGCATTTCACTGTAAGGTCTACACCTGTTGTATTTGGCGCATGTGACATAAAATTCGATTTGATTAGTAGGCGTGGACAATGATAGATCCTTAGTGATGTGGACACTGAGAAACTTGAAGCTCTCAGCCTGCTCCACTACAGCCCCGTATGTGTGAATGGGGGTGTGCTCGGTCCTCCGTTTCCTGTAGTCCACGATCAGCTCCTTTGTCTTGCTGATGTTGAGGGAGAGGTTGTTGTCCTGGCACCACACTGCCAGGTCTCTGACCTCCTCCCTATAGGCTGTCTAATCGTCGTCGATCAGCCCTACCACCATCCTGTTGTCAGCAAACTTAATGATGGTCCTATTGTGTATTCATTCCGCCAATTCGATTGCAAAATGTTTCTTAAAATGGAACGAAAGGTGGAGGGACCTACCTTAATTTGTCAAATAGAAACTCTTGTTTTAATAGAATGTTTTGCAACTGTTTGGACTAATGATTACACCCCAGATTCTACGCTTAGCAGGGAGAAGGTTTTCATGATATGCACAGCAAATAATAGCAATTTATATTTTCAAGAGTATGTGAGTCTAGAGTTCATATTTCATAACCTCCTAATTTCCTATGCGTGAGTCAATAGCAAAATAATACACCTGATTTATGCTACATAGCATGCTAAATGTGTCTGATCAGATATTAGCAAACTAATAGATGAGCTGATGGAGATTCAGTGAAACAAAATCACATTTATTGATTATCAGACAAGTCAATGGCTTTTAGTCGGGATATATCCTAGGCTACTATACGAGTGAAGAGATAAATAATTCACCTGTTATACTACAGTAGGCTAGTGTAGGCTAAATAGTTAGCTAACCTGCTAGCAAAAATTCTGTTAAAGACCAACATCATGAACACTCACCTCAATTTGGCTAACATTTTAACAAATAACTAAAATATCAAAACGTTGTTTTCATGAAAAATCTATGAATGTCAGATCTTAGTTATCATGATGAGTCCCCATGATTGTCTCAAAGCAGTGTGAAAATGCTGTCCCAATCATGAAATGATGGTTGACCACACATGGCTAAAGTATAAAGCTTAAAGTATTTAAAACGGTTGGATGAGGAGTTTCAGTAAGCAACAATATGATAAATGCCTTCAATGGCATTATCCTACTTTATTCCAATATTTTTGTAATTCAGTGATATTCATTCCCACAGTAATTATTGATCAATCCATCTAGTTGTGGTTAAGAAAACGTGAATACATCGTGGTAGGCTTTGCTAAGTGATGGGAGAATCGACATGCCTTGCAATGTGTTAGCACTGCCACGAGGATGTTAACAGCCTAGTAATGGCCACTGCCTAGAAACCATCATTATGAAGCATCAAATCACATGAACGTGCATTGCCTATGCCAGACTTAGCTAGGACTAGTCTTATTTTTGGTTGGTGCAACAGGTGTAAATTCTGATCCCAAAGTCAGACGTAGCTATGCCCGGCATTTAAGACCAACTTCTGTACGCCCAACTGTTGTAACCGGCTTAAGATCAGCTAGATGCAGGCAAGTGTGTGCAAGGCAGTATTGAATGTCAGTTTGTCACTTCAGTTTGTCACCTACTCCAATTTGTCTCTTGACCTGTGCACCTACGTTATAAACTTTCATTCATAGACTAGGTTGTAGCAACCTCATGATGGGTACAGGGGACATTTGAGTATCAAGTAGTAGCCTATGCCTATCAATGTAACATTGAGCTGGGTGAATGGAATATGAACTAAAATCATTCAATATGCTGTAATCGAAATAAGCACCGACTGCCACTGTTTCTGACAGTGACTAATTATGCTTAGTAAAATTGATTAGAGTTAGGCCTACCATCATGCTTTCTCAGCGTAGTACGCATATATTTATGTCCTTCCCCTAATGAATTACTACAGTACACAAAGGGTCATTCATGTGGTGGCTCAGGTAACAATCTTTTAATTTAACCTTGTATGGTGGTACCGGAGCGCCAAGTCTAGGACCAAAAGGCTACATAACAGCTTCTACCCCCAAGCCATAAGACTGCAGGGCTGAGATTTTGATAGGAGTTTCATACACTAGGCCAGACAGACAGACAGACATTATGCACCTTCATAGTCCTAAGATATCTGCAACACTTTCTATTGTGTCTTGACTGACTGTCCCGTCAATAACATTGTTGGCACTAAAACAAATTCATTTTTGTTGATTCGTTTATTGATGTACCATGGTTGATTTTTGATTTGCAATACAGTTTTCAATTCAACCAAACTAAAAATATATATTTTATATTCCATATTCAAAGTACAGCTGGGCGATATGGCAAATAAATATGCACGATATATATATATATTTCATTAGATAACGATAATTATTACGATATTAATCAAATAATGTTTTTAAAAAGTTCATATCTTATTCAGACTCAAGAATGCCTAAAAAAACCAAAGGCATTTATTTAGAAGATTCCACTCTGTCAATATAGTGGACAGTGAGGCTAATATGAGTTTCTGACGTGCGACCAGACCACAGATCGGTAGTAGTAGCAAAATAGGTCAAATCTGTCTTGAGCTGTTCCTCAACTTTTTCCCTACACTTGGAATAGAGTTTAGGCAGTGCGGTGTGAGAGAAATGTTTGCGGCCAGGGAGCACGTACCTGGGATCAATTAAATTGATAAGCCTCTTGAACCCTTCCTTTTCGACTGTGCGAATTGGTAGCATGTCCTTAGCAATGCAATGCATAATAACATTTGTGATGTCTTTGTCTATTCGATGTTTGCATAAACGCTATCAGTGTTGACTGCTTCGGGCGAACATCCCTAGATTGGCTGGTGCTTGAGGGGCGTTTATCAATACCGTGGCACAAACTCAAACTTTCTGCATGTTCCAAAGTGATTTTTCTTCAGATGTTGAAAAAGGTTTGTTGTATTACCAGACTTGGTAGCCACCCGTCTACGGCACAACTTGCACCGAACATTCCTCTGCTCTTTGTCGGACTTCAAAAATCCAAACCACTTCCAAATTACTGAAACTGTTTAACCCTTTTTATCAATAATTTCTTAATTGTAAGCTGCTCCTTCTCCATGGCTATCACTGCACTGTTTTCGCCTACATCGCTCATTTTTCGTGATTAATAATGGCTACTCCATCACTCGAGGTGATAAGTGGTGTTTAGTGGGCATATACCACGCCACGTGCATATTGTCACTTCTCTGCACGTTCCTGCTGCGTCACAGAGGTGAAATGGACTGCTGTACCTAATTATTCTATATCGACATTATCAAAAATGTATTTAAATGTTTTTATATCATTATTGACGGAAGTAATTACCTCGATAATTATTGATATTGATTTATCGCCCAGCCCTAATTCACAGTATAGAATATTCTGTATTCACATTTACTTTACACCCAATTGAAGTGAACACACAACTGCTACACAGTCAAGGCACTGTTATGACTACCAGGCATACTTGTGGTGCACCTTGAACACACACTTTTGAGGTGAACACACCTGATCAAAGAGGAGAAGCCACACACACACACACACACAGTTTGAGTTCTGTATTACTGTTATACAACACTGTTACTGCTACATTGCAACTATTATACTGCTACTTTTGTAGTATTGCCTACATTTGTAAGCCTACTTTCCAATTCATGACAGTTAGAAACCAGGACATCATACAGCTGGCTGCAACCAAAACAGAAACCCAGAAGCCTGCAATGGAATAAAATTAAAGCCTACTAGGGAATTAACAAAAATAACAGCAGCAAAGTGAAAGGTTGGAGCTATTTGGGGAATTTAACACGTACATGTTTGAAGGCTGCACAGGCACACAGTCAATCAAAAATCTAACACAACCTGCCATATTCACCTCTTGGTCGCGTAGGATACATGTGGCATATCTGGGTGAAAACGGCAGGTTGAGTTGCGTCTGTTTTACTCTAGATGGTTACATTGTAGCAACATTGTTTGCGTATGATAATGTTCTACATTGGTGCATTTGAACGCTGCTGGCAACAATGTTTACAGTGTTGTTGATGAATATCATCGGGACGTTGGCTTCCAGAAGACCACACCTACCTGGAATGTCGGAGTCACCCAGCACAAGCGGCTGGGTGGCCCGGGTCACCCACGTAAGGGTCAGGCGGTAGGGCTACACTTCGCGCGGTATATGCGCCTTTCCCGGTGTTACATGGCAATCACACCTGCCGTCTTGAGCGTTGGTACAGGCGGACTGACAGTCGTCACGGTCGGTCCTTAGCCCCCTCTGTGAATCCGAGGAAAGAGGAGGAGGGGGCGATGAAGAAGAGGGAGCGGGAGGAGGAAAAGGGAAATTCCAATTTAAATCCTAGAGACTTTCACAATTTTTCCAGCCATCACTTGCCCCCTCTCATGCATTAATATGTCAACCACGAGGCACGTATTCAACCTCAATCGTCTCGTTGGAAAACTCAACAAATATGAAATCAGCAGGCAGGAAAGATAGAGCCGTCTCCGTCTCCTTGAAGATAATATTTTAAATACAAGGTTTTATATAGGCAGTGAAGCAAAATGGCGACTTTAATACGAAGGAGGAGTAGAACAAATCATTGCGCTGGCCGGAGCAAAGGGAGGCACAAAAATATGTTTAGTGCGGTCATTTTCGATAGCTGCAAGAGAGTTAGTTAGAGTAAAAGAAAACGAACCTGAAGGAAAAGATTCGACCTCGGTCGCATTCGTTGCCGTCTGCGGTTCCTTACCTCGGGGCTATTTTTTTACACGGATATTATCTTCGCGGCCGTGTACAGTAATATAGTAAGTAGTGTGTTGGGTTATGCGCGTACCCACTCTACCTTTGACAGTTGTAACTACAGTCTTCAGGCAACTTACAAACTCTCGCGTTATTATGAATGTTATCGAGCATGTAATTTCGGGCTTTCTGCCTAATAAACCCGGTATAAAACTGACGGTATGATACAGCTCATCCGACGTAACGCCGTTCGGTCATGACGAAAAGGGGTTAGGCTACATTCTTAAAACCAGGCTTGATTAAGCGTTTTAATAAGGTACGCCTAATATTACTAAACATTCGGCTTTTATCGTTAAGCGTAGTTTCAGGTAGCCAACTGAACGCTCGGCAAAAATAGCCCCTAGATTGTAATGTGTTTTTGTGCTGTTTCGTGGGTATCATGCCAGTCAATCCAAAAAATAAACCACTGGTAGCGTAGCAATCAAAACTTGCATAGTGATACTGGGACAGAATTGAATAGGCTTTTCAGCTCTGAAGCGGATCAATCAATTTGATAGAGAATGTGAAATAAATTACGAGACGATAAGAAGACTATTATGGTTGAGCATTGCTGAGGTGTCATTTTATTCCAACAAACCAAATCAATTTCGAAAAACAAGGTCACTTGAAAGTTTCGCTTATTTTCCCCGCTAATAAACGATTACTTATGATGATGATTATTATTGTCACCATCGTCATTATTATTATATTTCTGTTAAAGTCAGCAAGTTTCTGTATGAGTGGCTAAATGTTCTCCATGTTACTCAGTTAATTTTGATTTATTTATTTTACCGTTATTTTACCAGGTAAGTTGACTGAGAACACATTGTCATTTACAGCAACGACCTGGGGAATAGTTTCAGGGGAGAGGAGGGGGATGAATGAGCCAATTGTAATATAATGATATGTAGGTCTAATGTATGTGGCCTGTAGGCCTACTTCTGTATCCACTCTGAATCATGGCCACTTACAGTGAATGTGGTATCATAGCCATGTACAGTGGGCTCACACAACCAGAGGAGACTTCAGCTCTCTCAGGGTGTGATTGGTGTCAGGCAGCATTACCTAATATTTCCTATAAATGGAAACATCAGAAACAATGATGTAATCTGTGCACACTGGCTGTTCCCCTAAACCCCCAGAAGAGGGCAGGGTATACTTGTTTTAGGGCTGGGCAATATCAGAGCCCAAGCAGGGTCATGGATGTAAAATGTATGCTACTTTCCACCACATTTTGAAGTAGTTACTGACAGTGTTGGAAAAAGTACCCAATTGTTATACTTGAGTAAAAGTATAGATACCTTAATAGAAGGTGTGATATCCCTCCTAAATAGCTCGGGCTAATGTTCCTATCGACTCAGTAAGGTCAGCAGGTTAGTCTTTTTTTAAGATTTTTTTTTATTGGTATGTAATTGTTATGAAAGTTGTATTGTCAATTTTGTTTTATATTTAAACGCCACTTTAAATGTGTACTTGACACCACAACAACATTTCCCCATGGGGACAATAAAGTAAGTAAGAAAGTAAGTAGAAAGTTACTCAAGTAAAAGTGAAAGTCAGCCAGTAAAATACTACTTGAGTAAAATTCTAAAAGTATTTGGTTTTAAATATACTTAAGTATCAAAAGTGAAAGTATAAATCACTTAAAATTCCTTATATTAAGCAAAGCAGACAGCACCATTTTCTTGTTTTTAAAATGTACAGATAGCCAGGTTCACACTCCAACACTCTGAGATTGTTGTGTTCTCCACATGTTATCTTGATAAGTGTGTGAATTTGACTATTTTCCTGTCCTGCTAAGCATTCAAAATGTGGCGCGTACTTTTGGTTGTCAGGGAAAATATATGGAGTAAAAAGTACAATATTGTCTTTAGGAATGTAGTGAGGTAAAAATAAAAGTTGTCAAAAATATAAATAGTAAAGTAAAGTACAGATACCCCAAAAACGACTTAAGTAGTACTTTAAAGTATTTTTACTTAAGTACTTTACACCACTGCTTACTGATGAGACATGACTTGACAGTGAAAGCTATGTGGCGGAGCCCTTGCTTTCACCTGTCAATTTATGTTAAATCAGTTAGGCCTGCCTCTAGGAAGGAATTATTAAGCATGCTGTTTTAATGTATTCCATCACCTTTCCTTCTCTGCTTCTCTTCTTCTGGACTGATTTGAAATAGTTTGTAAAGTGAAAGTAACATGACCAAAAACCTGCCTCCTTTCATCTGTCATAGCCTCAGAGCTTTAGAGTGTGTAGCTACATTTAATTATTGCCAGCTTTCTTAATTTGCTCTACGATTGTTGTCTACCCTACATGTCTATGAAATATCCAGTATTGAGAAGTGTTGCCTCAATACTGGGTTGTGACACTTGTGAGACTAAAATATAGACAGGCCAGAATGTCATACCACTAGAGAAGCGACAGACAATTCAAATCTAGAATTGATTATTGGTTGGTATCTTTCAATCTTATAAATCTTGTCAGTGAGTGTACTATTTCCTCAGCTCCTCTGACAGATCATTGTTCCATTATTCTTTCGGTCACGACTTCCGCCCGAAGTCGGCTCCTCTCCTTGTTCGGGCGGCGTTCAGCGATTGACGTCACCGGCTTTCTAGCCATCGCCGCTCCATTTTTCATATATCCATTTGTCTTGTCTTGTTTCCATACACACCTGGTTTTCATTTCCCCAGTTAAGCTACTTGTATTTAACCCTCTGTTTACCATCATGTTTTGTGTGTAATTGTTTCATGTTATGTGGTGTTAATTTACACGCTTTACTTTTATGTTCCGTTTTTTGAGCGCGTTTGATTTATGTAGTGCTCCCGTTTTGGAACTATAATAAAAGTGCGCCTGTTCATTATACCCTGCTCTCCTGCACCTGACTTCACCTCCTATACACCTTGTGACAGAATTACACACCTTCAATGGAGTCAGCAGGAGCAGGTACCCCGGTTAGAGGAGTCGAGGAGCGCGTCCAGGAACATTCGGCCATGCTACAACATCTTGGTGCCATGATGGATCGCGTTGTCCAGACCATGGACCGCTGGGAGAGACAGGATGTCTCGACCAGCACAACCGGGGTTGTCTCCATCCGTTCCATCCGGAGAGAGTTCCAGTGGGATGCGTCTCTCCCTTCCCAGGGAGTATGATGGAACGGCAGCACAGTGCCAGGGATTCCTGTTACAACTGGACCTCTACCTGGCCACTGTGCACCCAGCTCCCTCAGGAGGGGAGAGAGTGGCCGCCCTCATCTCCTGCCACACAGGAGGAGTGCTGGAGTGGGCAAACGCCGTGTGGAGAGAAGGAGACCACTTCGAGGATTTCACCCGTCGCTTCATCTTCGACCATCCACCTGAGGGCAGAGCGGCGGGGGAGAGGCTCTTCCATTTGAGACAGGGGACGAGGAGCGCCCAGGAATTCGCCCTGGAATTCCAGACTTTGGCCGTCAGAGCGGGCTGGAACGACAGGGCCCTCATCGACCACTATCGATGCAGCTTACGAGAGGACGTCCGACGTGAGCTGGCCTGCAGGGATGCCACCATTTCCTTCGACCAACTGGTGGATTTGTCCATCCGGTTGGATAACCTGCTGGTCACTCGCGGACGTCCAGAGGGGGCTCTGTCGGTTCCATCATCCAGCAACCCCGCTCCGGTGCCCATGGAGTTAGTAGGGGCTGCTCATAGGGAGACTGGAGGAGGAGCCATCACATGCGCCACCTGTGGCCGCAGAGGACACACTGCCGGTCGGTGCCGTGTTGGTTCCTCTGGGAGTCGAGGCAACAGGCAGGGCACTCTGGCGTCACCCCAGGTGAGTTTGCACCACACTCATCCAGAGTCCTCTGTTGATCAACTGTTTGTGCCTGTTTGTTTCCCTGAGTTTTCCCCACATTCCCAGCATAAGGAGCTCGTCGATTCAGGCGCAGCTGGGAATTTTATCAACAGAGCATTAGCCATTAGGTTACGGATCCCTATTTTTTCCTATAGTTAGACCCTTCCCGGTACACGCTCTAGATAGTCGACCATTAGGGTCCGGGCTAATCAAGGAGGCCACCATCTCCTTGGCCATGGTTGAGCAGGGGAATCATGAGGAGAGAATCAGTCTCTTTCTCATTGACTCTCCTGTGGTACTAGGCCTTCCTTGGTTGGATCTGCATAACTCCACTATTTCCTGGCAACAGAGGGCTCTCACGGGGTGGGCGCGAGAGTGCTCAGGGAGGTGTATAGGGGTTTCCGTTGGTGCTACCATGGTGGAAAGTCCCGACCAGGTCTCCACCGTGCACATCCCCCAGAATATGCCGATTTGGCTCTGGCCTTCTGTAAAAAGAGGGCGACTAAATTACCACCTCATCGACGGGGGGATTGTGCGATAAATCTCCTGGCAGACGCTGCGCTTCCCAGGAGTCACGTGTATCCCCTGTCACAAGTAGAGGCGGTGGCTATGGATACATGTGTCTCTAAATCCCTGCGTCAGGGGTACATTCGGCCCTCAACTCCACCTGCCTCCTTGAGTTTATTTTTTTGTGAAGAAGAAGGATGGAGGTTTACGCCCGTGCATTGACTATAGAGGTCTCAATCAAATCTCGGTGAAGTACATTTACCCGCTACCTCTTATCGCCACGGCGATTGAGTCAATGCATGGGGCGTGCTTCTTCATGAAGAAACTGGATCTCAGGAGTGCGTATAACCTGGTGTGTATCCAGGAGGGAGACGAGTGGAAGACAGCGTTCAGTACCCCCACAGGGCATTATGAGTACCTCGTCATGCCGTACGGGTTGATGAATGCTCCATCAGTTTTCCAATCCTTTGTAGACGAGATTTTCAGGGACCTGCATGGGCAGGGTGTAGTGGTGTATATCGATGACATTCTGATTTACTCCGCTACACGCACCGAGCATGTGTCCATGGTGCGCAAGGTACTTGGACAACTGTTGGAGCATGACCTGTACGTCAAGCATGAGAAATGCCTGTTCTTTCAGCAGGCCGTCTCATTCCTAGGGTATCACATTTCCACATCAGGGGTGGAGATGGAGAGTGACCGCATTGCAGCCGTGCATAATTGGCCGACTCCCACCACGGTAAAGGAGGTGCAGCGATTTTTAGGGTTTGCCAATTACTACCGGAGATTTATCCGGGGTTTTGGCCAAGTGGCTGCGCCCATTACCTCGCTGCTGAAGGGGGGGTCCTGTAAGGTTGTGGTGGTCGGCTGAGGCGGACAGGGCTTTTGGGCAACTAAGAGCTCTGTTTACCTCGGCTCCTGTGCTGGCCCATCCGGATCCCTCTTTGGCATTCATAGTGGAGGTGGATGCGTCCGAGGCTGGGACAGGAGCCGTGCTTTCTCAGCGCTCGGGTACGCCACCGAAGCTCCGCCCCTGTGCTTTCTTCTCGAAGAAGCTCAGCCTAGCGGAGCGTAACTATGATGTGGGGGACCGGGAGTTGTTGGCTGTGGTTAAAGTGCTGAAAGTGTGGAGACATTGGTTTGAGGGGGCTAAACACACGTTTCTCATCTGGACTGACCACCACAACCTGGAGTACATCCGGGAAGCGAGGAGACTGAATCCTCGTCAGGCAAGATGGGCCATGTTCTTTACCAGTTGTGTGTTTACCTTATCCTACAGACCAGGTTCCCAGAATAAGAAGGCAGACACACTGTCCCGGCTGTATGACACAGAGGAGCGGCCCATGGATCAGACTCCCATACTCCCGGCCTCCTGCCTGGTAGCGCCGGTCGTGTGGGATCTGGATGCGAACATTGAGCAGGCGTTGCGTACAGAGTCCACTCCCCTCCAGTGTCCTGTTGGGCGTATGTACGTTCCGTCTGCTGTCCGTGACCAGTTGTTCTTTTGGGCCCCTACGTCTCCCTCTCGTCATCCAGGGATCGGTCGGACAGTGCGCCGTCTGACTGGGAAGTACTGGTGGCCGACTTTGGCTAAGGACGTGAGGGTTTATGTCTCCTCCTGCTCGGTGTGTGCCCAGTGTAAGGCTCAGAGACACCTGCCCAGAGGTAAGTTACATCCCTTACCCGTTCCACAACGACCTTGGTCACATCTGTCAGTGGATTTTCTAACCTCACAGGGAAATACTACGATCCTGGTCGTTGTGGATCGTTTTTCTAAGTCCTGTCGTCTCCTCCCTCTGCCTGGTCTCCCTACGGCCCTACAGACTGCGGAGGCCCTGTTCACACGTCTTCCGGCACTACGGGGTGCCTGAGGATATAGTGTCGGATCGGGGTCCCAGTTCACGTCGAGTGTTTGGAAGGCGTTCATGGAACGTCTGGGGGTCTTGATTAGCCTTACCTCAGGTTTTCACCCCGAGAGTAATGGGCAGGTAGAGAGAGTCAACCAGGATGTGGGCAGGTTTCTGCGGTCCTATTGCCAGGACCGGCCCGGGGAAGTGGGCAGCGTTTGTGCCCTGGGCCGAGATGGCACAGAACTCGCTTCGCCACTCCTCCACTAACCTCTCCCCCTTTCAGTGCGTATTGGGGTACCAGCCGGTTCTGGTACCGTGGCATCAGGGTCAGACCGAGACTCCTGCGGTGGACGATTGGTTTAGAGGAGACATGGGAGGCCGCCCGTGTCCAGCAAGCAGCGCGTCGCCATAAAGCTAGCGCGGACCGTCACCGCAGTGAGACCCCGGTGTTCGCACCGGGGGACCGGGTCTGGCTCTCGACCCGTAACCTGCCCCTCCGCCTGCCCTGCCGGAAGCTTGGTCCGCAGTTTGTGGGGCCATTTAAAGTCCTGAGGAGGGTGAACGAGATATGTTATAGATTACAGCGTCCCTCTGATTATCGTATTAACCCCTCATTCTATGTGTCTCTCCTCAGGCCGTTGGTGGCTGGTCCGCTCCAGGAATCTGAGGTGCGGGAGGTCCGCCCCCGTTGGACATCGAGGGGGCCCCGGCGTAAATCGTTCGTTCCATCGTGGATTCGAGGCATCGGGTGGGGGGCCTTCAGTACCTCTTGGAGTGGGAGGGGTACGGGCCGGAGGAGAGGTGCTGGGTTCCGGTTGCAGATGTTCTGGATCCTGAACTGCTGCGGGAGTTTCACCGTCGGCGGCCGGATCGCCCTGCACCTGGTCCTCCGAGTCGTCCTCGAGGCCGGTGTCGGGACGCCGCTGGAGCCGCGAGTCAGGTACCCCCCCCGGGTACTGTCACGACTTCCGCCGAAGTCGGCTCCTCTCCTTGTTCGTTCGGCGATCGACGTCACCGGCTTTCTAGCCATCGCCTCTCCATTTTTCATATATCCATTTGTCTTGTCTTGTTTCCATACACACCTGGTTTTCATTTCCCCCGATTAAGCTACTTGTATTTAACCCTCTGTTTCCCATCATGTTTTGTGTGTAATTGTTTCATGTTATGTGGTGTTAATTTACACACTTTACTTTTATGTTCCGTTTTTTTGAGCGCATTTGATTTATGTAGTGCTTTTGTTTTGTAACTATAATAAAAGTGTGCCTGTTCATTATACCATGCTCTCCTGCACCTGACTTCACCTCCTATACACCTTGTGACACTTTCCTTTTGTTTTGATAATGACAAGAGATTTCCTAAAGCATACTGGAAATGTAACTATTTTCTTTTAAAGAATGAGTCATTTTGTTTACAGTCTAAAGATCTTATCAGAGAAGCCTGTCTCGTTTCTGCTCTTTCTTATAGTAACAAATGGTAAATGATTAAATTCTGACTTCGATGTCTTGACATCATTACTGGTAAAATGCTAGTTCAGAAAAGATTCTCCAAGCAGATGGATATTATTGTTGATATTAACAGCCTGAGCAATAAACTTGATTTAAATGAAGATGAAAAAGCCAAGCTTGCTAAATGCCAATGTGGCTTGCACGACATATACAACAATAAGACAAAGGGTGCCTTCATCTGTTCAAAGGCCAAATGGATTGACGCATTTTATTTATTTCATTTGGAGAAGTGTAGGCAGACTATAAATAGGATTAAATGACACTATCATGGTTCTTATACCCAAACCAAAGAAGGACTCTCTTTACCTGGACAATTGGAGACCAATCACGTTGTTGGCAACTGACTATAAGGTACTAGCCCATGTCTATGCCAATAGGCTGAAACAAGGCCTTGATGATATAATCAGTGAAAGTCAATCAGCCTTCCTTAAAGGAAGGAGTATTCATAACCGTATACGATTGGTTTTAGATTACAGTGAGTTAATGGGCGATCGTGGCTTTATGTTGTTTTTTAAAGGATTTTGATACTGTAGAGCACAACTTTTTATTTAGAACTCTACTTTTAGGTTTGGGGAGAATTTCTGTAAAGTGATAAGCATGATGTATAATGATATTAAAGTTTGGTGGCTATGAGTAATGGAACATCCCTTAGTTTCTCTTGCTTGAAGAATTAGACAGTGTTGTCCAATCTCCCCTCTATTTATTTTAGCCACAGATTTACTAGCAAATCTGAGCAAATCTGAGAATTTAAAAGGGATCCGTATTTTTGGTAAAGATATAAATATCACTCAATTTGCAGATGAACTGCCCTTTTCCTAAAGGATAGGGTGGCTATTCCTTTGGCTGTTGACAGAATCAAGACATTTTCTATGGCCTCTGGGTTGACTCTCAACCTTAAGAAATGTGATCTCATGCCAATTCATTGCTGTGACTGTCAACATTGCCTCCATACCAGTTAAAAAGGAAGTTAAATATTTAGGAATTGTTTTCACTAAAAACGTTTCAGATAGAGAATCTTTAAACATCGATAATAGGATTAATTCCATGAGAGTTTCAGTAAGTCAGTGGCTGCAACGTGATATCTCAATTTTGGGTCGTATTATTTTTTTCAAGACTGATGGTTTATCTAGAATAATTTACCCAAGTCAGTCCCTTTTTCTTTCTTCTAATAAGATAAAACAATATAAATCTGTTATATTTAGATTTATTTGGAGGAATAAAACACATTATATTGGGACATTTCTGTAACGGTTGTCCAAAGGAGTAGACCAAGGTGCAGCGTGGTGAGTGTTCATCTTATTATTTATTATAAATCAGAACACTTAAACAAAAATCATAAACAAACGTCCGTCACGTCTTGCAGGCTAATAACAAGCAGTACAAAAATAAGATCCCACAACTACAGGTGGGGAAAGTCTGCCTAAGTATGGTTCCTAATCAGAGACAACGTTAGACAGCTGCCTCTGATTAGGAACCATACTCGGCTCAACACAAAGAAATAGACACCATAGAATGCCCACCCCACACCCTGACCTAACCCCATAGAGAAACAAACCGTCTCTCTCAGTTCAGGGCGTGACAGTACCCCCCCCCCCCCCCCCCCCAAAGGTGCGGACTCCCGGCCGCAAACCTGAACCTATAGTGGAGGGTGGGCATCTAATACTTGGCGGCGGCTCTGGTTCGGGGCGTAGCCCCCACACCGCCCACTGATCCCCCCGCTTCTGTGTCGCTGGAGGAACCAGACCGTGGATCATCGCCGGAGGCTTAGGACCGCCAACTGCCGCTGAGGACTCTGGGCTGCAGGCCGCCGTTAAAGACTCTGGGCTGCAGGCCGCCGTTGAAGACTCTGGGCTGCAGACCGCCGTTGAAGACTCCGGACTGAGAAGCGTCGCCGGATGCTCCAGAATGAGAAGCGTCGCCGGAGGCTCCGGACTGGAAAGCGTCGCCGGAGGCTCCGGACTGAGGAGCGTCGCCGGTGGCTCCGGACTGAGGAGCGTCACTGGAGGCTCCGGACTGGAGAGCGTCGTTGTAGGTTCCAGCCTAGGGACCGTTGTTGCAGGCCCCATGCCTTGGATCATCAATACAGGTTCCGTGCCATGGATCATCACTGGAGACTTCGTGCCATGGATCATCTCTACGGGTGCCGGGCCATGGATTATCCCTACAGGCTTCGTGCCATGGATTATCCCTACAGGCTCCGGGCCATGGATCATCCCTACAGTCTCCGGGCCATGGATCATCACTAGAGGCTTCGTGCCATGGATCATCTCTACAGGCTTCGGACCACTGATTATCACTGGAGGCTTTATTCGTGGAGCTGGAACAGCTCTCACTGGACTGGGGAGACGCACTGAGGTCGCTCCTACCAGGTGGCGTGGCGAGAATCTGTCTCCGCACCATGTGCTCTCACCACTGGTGTCCCCCAGGGCTCTGTTCTAGGCCCTCTCCTATTCTCGCTATACACCAAGTCACTTGGCTCTGTCATATCCTCACATGGTCTCTCCTATCATTGCTATGCAGATGATACACAATTCATCTTCTCCTTTCCCCCTTCTGATAACCAGGTGGCGAATTGCATCTCTGCATGTCTGGCAGACATATCAGTGTGGATGACGGATCACCACCTCAAGCTGAACCTCGGCAAGACGGAGCTGCTCTTCCTCCCGGGGAAGGACTGCCCGTTCCATGATCTCGCCATCACGGTTGACAACTCCATTGTGTCCTCCTCCCAGAGTGCTAAGAACCTTGGCATGACCCTGGACAACACCTTGTCGTTCTCCACTAACATCAAGGCGGTGACCCGATCCTGTAGGTTCATGCTCTACAACATTCGCAGAGTACGACCCTGCCTCACACAGGAAGCGGCGCAGGTCCTAATCCAGGCACTTGTCATCTCCCGTCTGGATTACTGCAACTCGCTGTTGGCTGGGCTCCCTGCCTGTGCCTTTAAACCCCTACAACTCATCCAGAACGCCGCAGCCTGTCTGGTGTTCAACCTTCCCAAGTTCTCTCACGTCACCCCGCTCCTCCGCTCTCTCCACTGGCTTCCAGTTGAAGCTCGCATCCGCTACAAGACCATGGTGCTTGCCTACGGAGCTGTGAGGGGAACGGCATCTCCGTACCTTCAGGCTCTGATCAGGCCCTACACCCAAACAAGGGCACTGCGTTCATCCACCTCTGGCCTGCTCGCCTCCCTACCTCTGAGGAAGCACAGTTCCCGCTCAGCCCAGTCAAAACTGTTCGCTGCTCTGGCACCCCAATGGTTGAACAAGCTCCCTCACGACGCCAGGACAGCGGAGTCAATCACCACCTTCCGGAGACACCTGAAACCCCACCTCTTTAAGGAATACCTAGGATAGGATAAAGTAATCCTTCTAACCCCCCCCCCCCCCTAAAATATTTAGATGCACTATTGTAAAGTGGTTGTTCCACTGGATATCATAAGGTGAATGCACCAATTTGTAAGTCGCTCTGGATAAGAGCGTCTGCTAAATGACTTAAATATAATATATAATATAGGACCGTGTGTTCAAAGCAGGCACCGGCCGAACTGGGCTATGGAGGCGTACTGGAGGAAGAGTGCGAGAAGCAGGCACAGGACGCACTGGGCTATGGTGGCGCACTGGAGGGAGAGTGCGCGGATCAGGCACAGGACATACTGGGCTCTGGAGGCACACTGGAGGTCTGGAGCTTAGGGCTGGCACACCCCGTCCTGGCTGGATGGTTATTTTCGCCTAGCAAGGGCGGAGCGCTGGTACAGGACGAACTGTGCTGCGCTGGTGAACGGGGGGTACCGTGCGTAGAGCAGGCGCAGGATAACCTGGGCCGAAGAGACGCACTGGAGACCAGATGCGCTGAGCCGGCGCACTTCTTCCTGGCTGACGGCCAACTCTAGCATGGCAACGGTGAGGAGCTTGTACCGAGCGCACCGGGCTGTGAGTGCGCATGGGCGACACAGTGCACATCACCGCATACCAAGGTGCTTGTTCAGTCACTCGCTCCCCACGGTAAGCACGGGGAGTTGGCTCAGGTCTTAAAACTGCCTTAACCAATCTACCTGTGTGCTGCCTCTCGGGCCTCCGTTGTTGCCTTGCCTGTCGATCTCGTCACTGTACCTCCCTCGCTGCTTCCACCTGTTCCCATGGGAGGCGATCCCTTCCGGCCTGGATTTCCTCCCACGTCCAGGATCCTTTGCCATCCAGGATGTTCTCCCATGTCCAGTCATCCTGCCCACACTGCTTGGTCCTTTGGTGGTGGGATCTTCTGTAACATTTGTCCAAAGGAGTAAACCAAGGTGCAGCGTGTTGAGTGTTCATCTTATTGTTTATTATAAATCAGAACACTTAACCACATAGAGAAACAAACCGTTCTCTCAGGTCAGGGTGTGACAATTTCAATTAGTGAAAGACTATGATCGTGGAGGTTTACAGGCTATTTATTTTTAGTCGTTAGTGGGTGCTTTCAGAATTAAATGGTTGAAATAATGTCTGTCTAGTCCTATCTCTATGTGGTATCATATCCCTAACAGTCTGTTTAATAAACTTGGTGGACTTGAACATTCCTAATGAAATGGGATTTTGACCCTCCAAGTTTCACCAGCTAATTTAATTTTTCTGGAAAATAATATTCTAGCACAATTTTCCCCTCATAAAACATTGATTTGGAATAATAGAGTTAATGAAATTAATAGGAAATCCATTTTCAAAGACCTTTGGTTTAACAAGGGTATTCATTGTGTATGTGATTTGTTAGACAACAGTTTCTGCCGTTTGATGAGTTCATTGGTAAATTTCAGGTTAATATTACTCAGAGAGAATATATTAAGTTTTACAAAGCAATTCCACTTCCTTTACTTGGATTTATTAAGAACACTTTGTTATATTATGAGGTTGTTCCCACTTTTCCAAGTTTACAAATTAATGACTTGAACCTTTTGGACAATAAGTGGATACGATTGGCAGTTAAAGAAGACATTTTTGGTGGTTATAATTCAATATATTGCTATGGAAGTGACCAACCCATGCTATGGTCAAAAGTGACTATCTTTTACCTTAATTGTCCAGTTATCCCAAAAGTTAAAGAAACTCATTTTAAAATATTTTCTTCCATCTACCCTGTTAATGAATTGTTGCACAAAAGGTTACATTTTGACAAAACGCCTTGTGTTTTTTGTTCCTCTAATTCAGAATCTATAGAGCATTTATTTTTTTCATGCCGCCATTCTAATAAACTATGGATTGAAATTCATGAATGGTTGTGTATAAACTCTCTAGAATTACCTATGTTTACCTTTGATGATGTTAAATGGCATTATCCTTATCCTTGTAATTCTAATCATAACTATTTTATTAACATTGTTATTCTCTTGGCCAAATATTATATTCACATTCATGTAAATGGGGTGGAAAAATTCCCAATTTTTTTTTTCATTATTCTGTTACAATTTTATAAATCCCTCAAACTTGTGAAACTTAAAAAGTTGTAAAAAAGTAATGTCTCTGAATGTCTGTTATTGTCTCATTGCCTTCTCACATATAAATGATGTCCTGAATTATAGCTTTTTTTGGGGGGGGGGGGGGGTTGCCTGGTGTTTTATTACTATTTTCATTGTATTCACAGGAATGTCCCTGTATTGATGTTTAATATTGTTATGATTGTTGCAATAAATGTGGCTATGTTGACAGCTGTCCATTGACGAGATGCCAGTCGCTTAAGTAGCCTGCAACAAAGTTTCAAAAGACAACTTCCTAAAGTGGCAGGTTGGGATCTCTTGGGTTGCCGGTTGTTCCATTAGAATATGGCAGAGAAGAATACAATTTTTTTTTAATTATTTTTATTTCACCTTTATTTAACCAGGTAGGCCAGTTGAGAACAAGTTCTCATTTACAACTGCGACCTGGCCAAGATAAAGCAAAGCAGTGCGACAAAAGCAACAATACAGAGTTACACGTAAACAAAGGTACAGTCAATAACACAATAGAAAAATCTATGTACAGTGTGTGCAAATATAGTAAGATTAGGGAGGTAAGGCAATATATAGGCCATAGAGGCGAAATAATTACAATTTAGCATTAACACCCCGGAGTGATAGATGTGTAGATGATGATGTGCAAATAGAGATATTGGGGTGCAAAAGAGCAACAACAAAGGTACAGTCAATAACACAATAGAAAAATCTATGTACAGTGTGTGCAAATATAGTAAGATTAGGGAGGTAAGGCAATATATAGGCCATAGAGGCGAAATAATTACAATTTAGCATTAACACCGGAGTGATAGATGTGTAGATGATGATGTGCAAATAGAGATACTGGGGTGCAAAAGAGCAACAACAACAAAAAACTATATGGGGAGGAGGTAGTTGGGTGTGCTACTTACAGATTGGCTGTGTACAGGTACAGTGACCTGTAAGCTGCTCAAACAGCTGATGCTTAACATTAGAGAGGGAGATATAAGACTCCAGCTTCAGAGATTTTTGCAATTCGTTCCAGTCATTGGCAGCAGAGAACTGTAAGGAAAGGTGGCCAAAGCAGGTGTTGGCTTTGGGGATGACCAGTGCAATATACCTGCTGGATCGCGTTGTACGGGTGGGTGTTGCTATGGTGACCAGTGATCTGAGATAAGGATGGGCTTTACCTAGCAAAGACTTATAGATGACCTGGAGCCAGGGGGTTTGGCGACGAATATGTAGCGAGGGCCAGTCAACGAGAGCATACAGGTCTCAGTGGTGGGTAATATATGGGGCTTTGGTGACAAAACGGATGGCACTGTGATAGATGACATCCACTTTACTGAGTAGAGTGTTAGAGGCTATTTTGTAAATGACATCGCCGAAGTCAAAGATTGGTAGGATGGTCAGTTTTACGAGGGTATGTTTGGCGGCATGAGTGAAGGAGTCTTTGTTGCAAAATAGGAAGCCAATTCTAGATTTAATTTTGGATTGGAGATGCTTAATGTGAGTCTGGAAGGAGAGTTTACAGTCTAACCAGACACCTAGGTATTTGTAGTTGTCCACATATTCTAAGTCAGAACCGTCCAGAGTAGTGATGCTAGTCGGGTGGGTGGGTGCGGGCAGCAATCGGTTGAAGAGCATGCATTTAGTTTTACTAGCATTTAAAAGCAGTTGGAGGCCACGGAAGGAGTGTTGTATGGCATTGAAGCTCGTTTGGAGGTTTGTTAACACAGTGTCCAAAGAAGGGCCAGATGTATACAGAATGGTGTCGTCTGCGTAGAGGTGGATCAGGGAATCACCAGCAGCAAGAGCGACATCATTGATATTTCCAGAGTAAAGAGTCGGCCCGAGAATTGAACCCTGTGGCACCCCCATAGAGACTTCCAGAGTTCCGGACAACAGGCCCTCCGATTTGACACAATGAACTCTATCTGAGAAGTAGTTGGTGAACCAGACGAGACAGTCATTTGAGAAACCAAGGCTGTTGAGTCTGCCGATAAGAATGCGATGATTGACAGAGTCAAAAACCTTGGCCAGGTCGATGAAGACGGCTGCACAGTACTGTCTTTTATCGATGGCGGTTATGATATCGTTTAGGATCTTGGGCATGGCTGAGGTGCACCCATGACGAGCTCGGAAACCAGATTGCATAGTGGAGAAGGTATGGTATGGTCCAGATTGTCTAGCCCGGATATTTTGTAGGGATCCAGATTTTGCAGCTCTTTCAGAACATCAGCTGTCTGGATTTGGTTGAAGGAGAAGTGCAGAGCTGTTGGCCGAGGGATATAGGGATGGATATATATATATATATATATATATATATATATATATATATATATATATATATATATATATATATATATATATATAGGGATATCCAGGTGGAAAGCATGGCCAGCAGTTGAAAAATGCTTATAGAAATGATCAATTATCGTAGATTTATCGGTGGTGACAGTGTTTCCTAGCCTCAGTGCAGTGGGCAGTTATATTTTTTTATTTTTCCTTTATTTAACTAGGCAAGTCAGTTAAAAACAAATTATTATTTTCAATGACGGCTTAGGAACAGTGGGTTAACTGCCTTGTTCAGGGGTAGAATGACAGATTTTTACCTTGTCATCTCGGGGATTCGATCTTGCAACCTTCCGGTTACTAGTCCAACTGTCTAAACACTAGGCTACCTGCCGCCCCTGCGTCCCACTGCTGGCTTGCTTCTGAAGCTAAGCAGGGTTGGTCCTGGTCTGTCCCTTGATGGGAGACCAGATGCGGCTGGAAGGTGTGCTGGGGGGGCAGTAGGAGGCACCCTTTCCTCTGGTCTAAAAAAATATCCTAATGCCCCAGGGCAGTGATTGGGGACACTTTTTTGACCAGAGAAAAGGGTGCTTCCTACTGGCCCCCCAACACACCTTCCAGCAACATCTGGTCTCCCATCCAGGAACTGACCAGGACCAAACACCTCTGCTGTCTTCAACCAGGATCTCAGCGATCACTGCCTCATTGCCTGCGTCCGTCATGGGTCTGCGGTCAAATGACCACCCCTCATCACTGTCAAACGCTCCCTAAAACACTTCAGCAAGTAGGCCTCTCTAATCGACCTGGCCCGGTTATCCTGGAAGGATTTTGACCTCATCATGTCAGTAGAGGATGCCTGGTTGTTCTTTAAAAGTGCTTTCCTCACCATCTTAAATAAGCATGCCCCTTTCAAAAAATGTAGAACTAAGAACAGATATAACCCTTGGTTCACCCCAGACTTGACTGCCCTCGACCAGCACAAAAACATCCTTTCGCGTACTGCATTATCATCGAACAGCCCCCACAATGTGCACATTTTCAGGGAAGTCAGGAATCAATATACACAGTCAGTTAGGAAAGCAAAGGCTAGCTTTTTCAAATCCGAAAGCCATCCGCACCAATGTGCTGGATGAAACACTGTCCAGCTGGCAACCGAGGTCAGCTTGCAGGCACCCTATGCAGTGCCTTAGACCGCTGCGCCACTCGGGAGCCCCATATCTCCGTCTATTTTAATACTTTTTTAGATATCTTACTTATTCTATCCATTCACTCTACCACTCTCCATCTCTCTCTTCCTCTTCTCTGTGTACATATCTCTCCCTTCCTCTTTTTCTGTCCCTCTCTGCTCTAGACACAGCACTGCTAACCATTGTGCATCCCTCATTCTTGTGGAGGGATGAAAGCAGAGAGAAAGGGACAAGGAAGAGGGCAGGGGGTCTTGTCAAAGAAACATGGCCATATCCAAAGAACACCAGATAACGGGACAAACATAACACTTCTTTGTTGGCTACATTGTTTGATATCATTTAAGACTCTAGACTTCAGGAAATGGCAGTTACAGTTTTCAAAAATGCTAAATGCTCCAACTTCCTGAGGGGGAATTTGACTGGACCTCCGGACCTCCCCCCCTACATCAGCATCACCTTATCAGAAAATCCTAGGGAGAGCCCTGATTGTTAATACATTTAAACGTACAGTGAGCTCCAAAAGTATTAGGATAGTGACACATCTTTAGTTGTTTTGGCTCTGTACCCCGGCACCTTGGATTTGAAATGCATCCATACATCTTTAGTTGTTTTGGCTCTGTACCCCGGCACCTTGGATTTGAAATGCATCCATACATCTTTAGTTGTTTTGGCTCTGTACCCCGGCACCTTGGATTTGAAATGCATCCATACATCTTTAGTTGTTTTGGCTCTGTACCCCAGCACCTTGGATTTGAAATGCATCCATACATCTTTAGTTGTTTTGGCTCTGTACCCCGGCACCTTGGATTTGAAATTATACAATGACTACATCATTTTATTCACGATCATTATTCACGATTCATTCAGGATTATCCGTAATCATGGTAGCATCCACATTCATGTAGAAGTGTTTGGAAACATATTCTATTCTTATTTAAATTAAAGTGTCTCCAAAATGACACAATACATTATTTACCATTAATTTCTATTGGGCACAATATAATCTGAAACATAACCAAAAAAACAGCAAATGCATCCAACAAATTTGTAGAGTCACATGCTCAATGTAGTCATTGTGTGCTATGAATATAGGACCAAATACCTAACTCTTTACTACTTTAATACACATATACAGTAAGTGAATTTGTGCCAATACTTTTGGTCTCCTAAATGGGGGGACTATGTACAAAAAAAGTGCTGTAATTTCTAAACAGAATTTCTGAATGAAAGCTGACAGTCTGCACTTTAACCTCATTGTATCATTTCAAATCCAGGTGCTGAGGTACAGAGCCAAAACAACATAAAAATGTGTCACTGTCCCAATACCTTTGTAGTTCACTGTATTTCTAGTTAGCTAAGAGGAGCCAATTACCAGGTACCCATTCCTACTGAGGCAGTCTTCATTTGCCTATGATTTTAACAATGTGGGAGAAGGTCAGGTAGTTATGTGGACAGTGTTTCTTCAGCCACTTGCAGACGTCCTGTTGGGTCCACAGCACCGCTGGATGCGAGATGGTGTGTATTCACTATGTCTCATACAGATAAAGTGAAGGTATGTATAACTGCAATTGTGTGACACTTAGATTATGATAAGCAATGGATATTCTAGTATTATGCATTACTTTATCTAAAAACTAGATTCTTCATATTCCATATCTCTTCTTAATATTTGTACAGCAAGTAAATACATCATATCTTTAAAACCCTTGTCCATAACATATCGAAAACAAACAACATATCCATGATATGACAAAGTAAACAAACAAAGAATGCAAGTGTCTGTACACATCTACCGTATGCATTTCCAAAATCAAAAACAAAAGTATTAGTGTATTTTCCATTTAACAGTCAAGTTGTTTCATCATTCAGACAGTCAAAGTCAACTGAAGGGAGGGATAGAGGGAGGAATGGAGCAAAGGAGGGGAGGAGGTATGGAGAGAGTAGCCTCACCGAGTTTATAAACCCAAAGGCACAACGTCGCAAGACTTCTGGGGAATGCTTGCAAAGCAGACCAGGCCAGGGTTTGGGGTTAGAGAGCAGCTAAATGAGATGAAATAGATAAGAAAAATTATTTCTTAGTTGTTGTTCATTTAAAGGCACAACCTAGATTCGAGCCAATGTTGAACATGTTACTACACTAACTGTTAGACCCAATGACATGTTTCTGCGCATGAGCTTAGTTAGCCAACTTTGCCATGACATCGCCTGTGTGATCGGGGATTTCTATTTGAGAAGCAGTTTCTGCTGCCTTTCTTCATAATGTACTGACTTTGGCAGCCTGTTCCTCAGGACAGTTCATTGCACAACCATAGAAGACCTACTCCCCTTTACCATCATTTCTGAAACGGGAAACTCAGTTTTCTGAGTGAAACAGAATCACATATATCGGCAATGCTTCTTTCTTCAAAGGATCCTAATTCACAGTCATGCTGGGTATCTGATTACTAGTTAGTTTATGAAGCACCGTAACAGTAGGCTGCTTGGATGTCTGCACTCACAGTGTGACAGTAACAGTTCCAGCTCTACAGTATATACCCTGTTGCCTTTCAAATTGATTACTTGGGCTACCAGGTGTGTGGAACATATCTTATTCATCAGTTACAATATCTGATCAATGAGACAGAGACAGATAGAGAGAGAGACAGAGAGAGACAGAGACAGACAGAGACAGAGAGAGACAGACGAGAGAGAGAGAGAGAGAGAGACAGAGACAGAGAGAGAGAGCAAGGGTAAAACCAGCAGGATAGGAGCCCTCAAGGACTAATGTTTTGCACTCCTGATATTAAGGGGAAATACACAAAATAGATGTAGGATAAATATTATTTTTACACAATAGAGTTATAACTACAGTATACTATTACTGCATCATTGGAGATGTATGCATTTGACCCATACTGCTAGAAAATAACCAGTCCTTCTGGCCAGCTACATCCTGTTCCGATTATTGCTTTATCAAATACAGCTATGGCAAAAACATTTACACCAAATCATAGCATGTTCTCTCAATTCCCTCTGTTTATAAAAAGCTAAATGTATAGATAGATCTACATTATATTCAGCTCTACAGCCTATATTACAATAGAACGTTCACATATATATATATCTTTGTCATTGACATGGTTCATTGACAGTACAAAGAGATGATCTGGGAGGTGACATTCTGTACATCGTCATGACTTTATAAAAGAAAGGAAGAGAATATATTTTAGGGAGAGGGTGCTCATGTAGGCAATGATGTACTTGATACTGTATGAATTAGATCTATCAAAACTATATAGATATTCCAAAATGAAAATCCTGAGGGGAAAAGATACATTGTGAACAGGGTTGTGACATGAGTATCATACAGAGACATTGACATTCAATAGTCCCATTTTCTCTCCACCCACCTTGGAATAAGCCACCCACTGTAACGTACTACATTGATTGATGAGTAATAATTCTCCTTCCTGCACCCACAATGAAAGAAGAAACCCAGAAAGGGGGAATCTCATGTAGTTATAATAATATAACTTGCAAATTGATTTGTCTACAATGTCAACGTCAGTTCATACATCTTTTCTCTATGTCACAGTCTGTGCTCTTTTATTCAGCAGTTCATTGTCTCTCTCTCCAGTTCTCTCTCTCACTCTGTCGCTCCTCGTTTAAACCAGTTTGGCCTTGTTGAATGGGAATCCTCCTTCAGTCTGTTTGTCATGTAGAAAATAGACTCTTCTCTCCCCTCTTCAGTTCTCTCCTTTTACAGCCCAGTTCTGCTGTCACATATCTGGAGCGAGCAGGTCCTCCCATAGCTACTGGTGACGTATTGTTTCAGTGAAGGAAAAAGGGATCCAGAAAGGGATGAGCTAAGAAAGGTTTCCAAAGGAGGCTGCCAGGAGGGAGAGAGATCGAGAGGCAAATTCATTATTTAGATATGGATAGAAGGAACAGTGGGGTTTGGGGTTAGATGGGCATCACTGGGTGTCTTTCACACCCTGATACCCAATTCCAACACACACACACACACACACACACACACACACACACACACACACACACACACACACACACACACACACACACACACACACACACACACACACACACACACCACACACACACACACACACACACACACACACACACATCCAGAACCCCTGCCTCCGTATGACCTCTCTTCAAACTCTGTCAACAACCTGGTTGCATTTAGAATTCTTTCTGAAACAGGAGTCTGTAGAGTGTAACCTCAGGTTCAGAGAAACAGGAGTCTGTAGAGTGTAACCTCAGGTTCACAGAAACAGGAGTCCGTAGAGTGGAACCTCAGGTTCACAGAAACAGGAGTCCGTAGAGTGTAACCTCAGGTTCACAGAAGCAGGAGTCTGTAGAGTGTAACCTCAGGTTCACAGTCTCTCTGTGCCTAAAACCATTCTCATATCAAACTCATTGACCTCTATGAACGGTTGATTTCTGTGACAGCTACACTTTTGCCTCTGCCTCAACTGACAACAAATGACGCTCGGAAGACTATATTTTCTATCGGAGGAATAAAAAACAAAAAAGGAGACATTTGACATTTGAGTTATCTCTCCCCTGATATGGAGAGAATAACACCCACCTGTCTCTAAGACATGGCCAAATCTAACATGGCATTGGAATGAAACACACCCTGAGACAGAGACACAGGGAGAGACTGGGTTAGCAGGTAGAGACAGAAAGGCAGACGGGATTGAGGGGGTGGCCTGAGATTGTTCAGGTAAAGAGGTGCTTTCTCTCAGATATAAACACATCAGAGACTAGGGAGAAGAGAGAAAGCGGAGAGGCGAACGAAGGGGTTCCGGAGAAAATGTGTGTTTGAGGAAAAATGTCATGTTCTTTTTTTTTTTTTCTGAGCCTCCCACAGAAAGATTACTCTGCTGCTGCTGTAAGAGTCCAGAGGCTGGAGCAGGAAGCAGGGAGGGATGCAGGCCTGAGGATGAACATTGAATCAAACACACAATGTTTACTCAGTGCTTTTGTTAACAAACTCCTACCCATGCACACTTGGTGGTAATGGTCTGGAGAGAAAAATAAGTTAAAAGAATAGAGAATAAGAAGAAAGACAGAAAAGGTGAGAGAAGCAGAACTGAGAGTATGGCATACATTTAAAAAACACTAGAGGTCAAATCTAAAAACAAGAAAGAAGTTGAGAGAAAGAGCCATGTCTCAGTAGTGTAAACAAACCCCAAGCTAGATCCATTCAGTCAAGTCATTGTACCTTAAAAACAACCTCTCTTTAAGTAACAGAGCATTCAATGTTAAATATCATGTTAATTTCTGTCAGATGAATCTGAAATTACAGTGTATGATACGAGTCGCCAGGCTGAAATCCTCTGTTAAACCTCCTACACTCAACTTTCCTCCCTCCACTTTATCCTGTCCTCATCCCAACACTCACTATCACCCCTCCCTCACCTACTTCCCCTTAACCCCGTTTTCACCTCCATCCCTAATCCTCTTTTCGTCCCATCTCTACATCCTTCCACCACCTCTCTCCCTCACCTCTCCTCCTAACCACCCTCTTGGTTATCAGGTGTTTTATGAGGCCACTCAATTAGCTATCTGATAGGACAGAGTCAATGCCTGATAGGACAGAGTCAATGCCTGTTGAACTCTTTCCCTGTATCTCTACCCCTGTATATCTCTCTCTCTGTCTCTCTCTCTCTTTCTCTGTCTTGCTCCTTCTCTCCCCCTGTCTTTCCCGTATCTCTTCCCCTGTATATCTCTCTCTCTGTCTCCCTCTCTCTTTCTGTCTTGCTCCTTCTCTCCCCCTGTATCTCTTCCCCTGTATGTCTCTCTCTCTGTCTCCCTCTCTTGCGCCTTCTCTCCCCTTCTTTTTCTCTCATTAATTAAGAGTCTATTGACACACCTGTGAGTCAATCTAAGTAACATAATAAAAAAATCCCCATCAAAATTTGTCAGTTTAAGATAGATATATCTGTTTTGCATGGGCTGCGTCTCAATCCACCACATCAGCCTATGTGGGCCTTCCACATCTGCAGTGAAAGGTGGCCGAGCTACAGCGGTGTTTCTAAGACCATAAGACGTCCTCAAAATCGGTCTTCTCATGAAAACATCTGTAGCATCCGAACGGTTACACTCTAAGGAAAGATGAGATTCTCACGAACACGAAGATATTCTCTGTTTTGCTCCACAAGTGTCAGGGACTCGTCTGAAGGTAACCTGGTACCGGTTAAAAAAAAATGAATGTATGTATTAAGGTAGCTTTGTGCCAACAAAAAAGGGGGTTAAATGTGTCCAAAAAACGAAAATATTTCCTGATCTTTCTTATATCTCCTAGATATAGGACAGACACTTTTTACTGTCTATTTTGCCATTTATGAATGTGTAATTCAATGCATGTCTATGGGCTATAGCAGTAAGTGTTTTTATACCTACAGGGGTCCTAAAATTCAAAATCAAATAGCTAAATGATCCATGACCTTCTTAAAACATTTCCATATGATAGCTCAGTAGAACCTCCCTCTGTGTAGAATATCTGGCATTGGACAGATCTGGCACGGACATTCACTATGTACACTGAGTGTAGAAAAAACATTAAGCACACCTTTCCATGACATAGACTGACCAGGTGAATCCAGGTGAAAACTAGGTTCCCTTATTGATGTCACTTGTTAAAACCACTTCAATCAGTGTAGATGAAGGGGAGGAGACAGGTTAAAGAAGGATTTTTAATGAGTGTGTATGTGTGCCATTCAGAGGGTGAATTTGCAAGACAAAAGATTGAAGTGCCTTTGAACAGGGTATGGTAGTAGGTGCCAGGCGCATCGGTTTGTGTCAAGAACTGCAACTCTGCTGGGTTTTTCATTCTCAACAGTTTCCCGTGTGTATCAAGAATGGTCCACCACCTAAAGGACACCCAGCCAACTTGACACAAATGTGGGAAGACATGGGCCAGCATCCCTGTGGGACACTTTTGACACCTTGTAGAGTCCATGCCCCGACTAATTGAGGCTGTTCTGAGGGCAAGATTGGGATGCAACTCAATATTAGGAAGGTGTTCCTAATGCTTGGTATACTCAGTGTACTGTCTAATGATGAGAGGTTTTAACATTGTCAGTGTTCTATAGCTCCAGCAGACTGTCATTAGCAGCTGAATTCAGGTTAGCACATAGTGACTGTATCTGACTATTGATGTCTGGATAAGTGTGTTTATGGAACACATTACACACACACACACGTGCACAGACGCATGCTCACACACACGCACACACAGACACACACACTCTCCTCACCTCTGCTGAGCAGTTGCAGGTTGCGGACCTCTTCTCTGACTTGTAGCTGAAGGACCTGCTGTAGAACCTCCTGTCTCAGTGTCTCCTGGACAATGCCCATCCTCTCCAACTTCTCCCCGTTCAACCTCAGCAATGCACGACCTGGAGGGAGAGAGGGAAGGAAAGAAAGAAAGAAAGAAAGAAAGAAAGAAAGAAAGAAAGAAAGAAGAAGAAAGAAAGAAAGAAACTATGTTAGAACAACCTCAGCAATGCACGACCTGGAGAGAGAGAGGGGAGGGAAGAAAGAGAGATAGTCTCTCTCTATGTTAGAACAGGTGTAGCACATGGGGATCATTGATTCCACTCTCTCTTATCTCTTAATTAAGACATGGTTTTAGGAAGGTAGTGATCATTTTTCATGCAGTACGGAAATGTGTAGGTGGCTCAACTTACCCTGTCCCGCGGCTCAAGCTACAGTACTCCTGGTTGTGCCAAGAGACCACTTTCTTTGGACAAGCTATGTTTTCAAAACTGTCATGTTTACATGAATTCTGATTATTTCCAGGGATACACAACATCCTGAAATATATGTATGTATCTTTGTTAGAAAGAATACTATATTTCCCTTGATGGAGTGGTGCTGAATGTAAAAAATGTCTCAACCTACCCCACTCTCCCCTACTGCTTGACTACAGGTAACTGCCAAAATAAAGGCGCAAATAAGGGATACAAAGTATATTGAAAGCAGGTGCTTCCACACAGGTGTAGCTTCTCAGTTAATTAAGAAATGATCATCCCATAAGGCCGAGCACCCCATTGGATACCATAGCTAGAACAAGGGATCTCATTGCCTTTGAAAGAGGGGTCCCAAAGGAGCATAAGGGGTTTAAAGAGTGTGCAGCCAGCTCACCCGTAATACAAGTTAGTGTTTGACGTCCATCCATGTCTGAGGACGTTGTGAGACGACGTGGACACTGGCCACTAGGGGCAACAGTGAGCGCTGTTACCTTTATGTAGGTTTCGGGTTTTGCTAAGGCATGGTAGATGGACATAAGCATCTGCCTCTGATTCCAAAGGTTTCATGTTTGAATTCAGCAATAGAAAGTTGTTTTTGACATTTTTAGTTTTAACGTCTATGGGCTAGGTGGGCTTGCGTCCCACCTACTCAACAGCCAGTGTAATCCCGTGGCGCGTTATTCAAATACCTTAGAAATGCAAAAACCTTAAATTTTTCAAAAATATGACTATTTTACACCATTTTAAAGATAAGACTCTCATTAATCTAACCACACTGTCCGATTTCAAAAAGGCTTTACAACGAAAACAAAACATTAGATTATGTCAGCAGAGTACCCAGCCAGAAATAATCAGACACCCATTTTTCAAGCTAGCATATAATGTCACATAAACCCAAACCACAGCTAAATGTACAACCCTAGGACATTATGTTATACAATACATGCATGTTTTGTTCAATCAAGTTCATATTTATATCAAAAACCAGCTTTTTACATTAGCATGTGACTAGCATGTGACTAGCATTCCCACCGAACACTGCTGGTGAATTTATTAATTACTCACAAACGTTCACAAAAAGCATAACAATTATTTTAAGAATTATAGATACAGAACTCCTCTATGCACTCGATATGTCCGATTTTAAAATAGCTTTTCGGTGAAAGCACATTTTGCAATATTCTCAGTAGATAGCCCGGCATCACAGGGCTAGCTATTTAGACACCCAGCAAGTTTAGCACTCATCAAAGTCAGATTTACTATAAGAAAAATTGTATTACCTTTGCTGTCTTCGTCAGAATGCACTCCCAGGACTTCTACTTCAATAACAAATGTTGGTTTGGTCCAAAATAATCCATCGTTATATCCAAACAGGGGCGTTTTGTTCGTGCGTTCAAGACACTATCCGAAAGGGTAAATAAGGGTGGCGAGCATGGCGCAATTCGTGACAAAAAAATTCTAAATATTCCATTACCGTACTTCGAAGCATGTCAACCGCTGTTTAAAATCCATTTTTATGCCATTTTTCTCATAAAAAAGCGATAATATTCCGACCGGGAATCTGCCTTTAGGTAAACAGACAAAAGAAAAGAAAGCATTCGGTTGACTCGGGCACGCGCCTAAGCCCATAGTACTCTGAGCGGCCACTTGCCAAAAGCAATAAAGTGTTTCAGCCAGAGCCTGCCTCGATATCGTTCAGCTTTTTCCCGGGCTCTGAGAGCCTATGGGAGCCGTAGGAAGTGTCACGTTATTGCAAAGATCCTCAGTCTTCAATAAAAAGAGCCAAGATGAAACACTACTTCTCAGACAGGCCACTTCCTGCATGAAATCTTCTCAGGTTTTGGCCTGCCATATGAGTTCTGTTATACTCACAGACACCATTCAAACAGTTTTAGAAACTTTAGGGTGTTTTCTATCCAAAGCCAATAATTATATGCATATTCTAGTTACTGGGCAGGAGTAGTAACCAGATTAAATCGGGTACGTTTTTTATCCGGCTGTGTCAATACTGCCCCCTAGCCCTAACAGGTTAAGCCTATCCATAACCTTAATCCCTTACCTTAACCATTCGGAGGTAATGCCTAAACATAACATCAAACACTTAGAAACTTGACATTTGGAACAACTTTATTTGACATTTTAGAAACATGATGAACGTTTAATTCTGAGGTGAGAGCTGGCAGGTGTGTCTGTGTCAGTCACCAGATCTCAACCCCCATCAACAAAGCTCCAAATAATGGGATTTCTCTCGGGAGAATGGTGTCGCCTCCTTCCAATAGATTTCCAGACACTTGTAGATTCTTTGCCACGGTTCATTGAAGCTGTTCTGGCCTGTGGTGGCCCAATGCCTTAATAAGACACTTTATGTTGGGGTTTCCTTTATTTTGGCAGTTACCTGTTGTTGGGCCCAAGCTTGCTGTACAATATTGAAACCGATTCAGTCTTTCTACAAACATGCTCTCAAGGTGCTTGATTAAAAAGTCCAATAGCCAACACTCAGAAAGCATGAGCTGGCCTTCCGAGTTGCGCAGTTGTCTAAGCCACTGCATCACTAGAGATTCTGGGTTAAGTGGGCATTGTGTCAAGTAGCAGTGCGGCTTGGTTGGGTTGTGTTTCGGAAGACGCACGGCTCCCGACATTTGCCTCTCCCGAGTCCGTACGGGAGTTGCAGCGATGAGACAAGACTGTAACTACCAATTGGATACCTACGAAATTGGGGAGAAAAAGGGGTCCAAAATAAATAAATAAAAAATAATAAAAAGAAAGCATTAGCTACTGATCTGGGAAAGTCTTGTGAAATACACAGACTCATGTCTTGTTTTCAAGATCCTATATGGCCTGGCTCCCCCTCCACTTAGTGCCTTCATCAAGCAGAACATTCATTGCAGCAGATCCACAAGGTCTGCCATGAGAGGTGATGGATACTGTAGTTCCCAATAAGGAAAAGCATCTTCAGTCAGACAGTTTTCTCTTCGAGAGCTTCCCATGTCTCTTACACACTGCCTTCAGACACAGGTAACTGCGCTACCTTCCGCGTTTTCACAAAGAACCCAAAGACATGGCTAAAGGACAATCAGGTGTGTGAACACAATCTATAGCTGTTTATAGCTGCTTTCCACGTTGTTTGTTGTCTGTAGCTTGTGAGGTGTGTAGATGTTGTCTTTTTGTTTGATTGCTTTTTATGTTATTGCTGTTGCATGCTACTGTACGTATTGGATCGTTAAAAGACACATCTCAAAAAATATAAATGAGCTTACCACAATCTATTTCAATAGAAAGTTTGAAAAAATAGATACGATTCTGCAACTACGAAGGGGTAAATGCTTGTCTACTTTGGTCCTATCACAGTTTACTTACTAATGGCGCTGCCTACTCCAGAGGACTCGTTTTTTTAAATCATAGGAGCCCAAAATATTTCATTTTATTTGGAATGCTAAGCCAGACATATGAGTTTGGGGTCTAAAATGATGAAATATTAAAGCTTTAAACCTCTCACTATAAGCTTCACTCATACATAATTTATACTTAAACCCAAAATGGTTATCCAGTACATAATTAAGAAAGGCTCATCCTTTGTTAAAAAAAATCCTTTTTGCCAATTAACAGATTAAACATTCTCATTTATGTCTAATTCAAAATTAAATGTTGTTAAAAGTATCCCTCTTTCTTAAACAAGTCATGCAGAGTTTGTTACAATTCAGTTTCATCCTCCAGAAAAGATAGACAGATTTTACAACAAATGTTCTGTTTAAACTCAAATATACTGATTAATTAAAAAAAACATTCTTTATGTATTTTTTTATTTTTATTGTATTATATTTACTAATGATATTACAAATATAAATGATGTAGTTTTGTCACATACGCAGCTATCGAAAATAGATGTGAATGTCTGCTCAATCCAAACTTACAACCAACTGATTGCAGCTTTACTACAAACATGGAGGAGGCAGGTGGAAAAGGGAGAAGGTAGGGAACTTGTTTGCCTGCCATATATTAAAGATGCAAATTGGCTGAAAGGAACTGGCATAAATAGAAAAATATACCCATTTCATTTCAGGACAAAACATTTTTGACAGCTGCACCATACAGGTTACAAAATACATGGGAAGAGATTTTCGATGTACCAATTCCATGGCACATGGTTTATGAACTGGTAAAAAACAACACTTAGTTTTTCTATTTAAATTATTATACAAAATTCTTGCCACCAACAGATTGCTATATATATGTGGCATACAACCATCTCAGCTCTGTAGATTTTGCTGCGAAGAGACAGAATCACTGGATCATTTGATCTGGTATTGCCCCTATGTAGCTTGTTTCTGGTCACAGGTTCAGGAATGGTTAAAAAAATCACAACATGCACTTAAAATGAACCTAACAAATAGTAGTGATGGGCGATTTGGAAAGCCATAGTCAGTCCATAACTAATATAATAATACTGGTAGGAAAGGTTCTAATCTTTAGCTCACATCTGGGGATCTGTGGATACTAAACGATTATAAATTATAAAAACACAATTGAAAAATATATGGCACATGGAAGTCAAATGAGGTCTATGGTGATAGGTGGGATGGGCTGAGAGTGGCTGAGGGTTGATATTAAATAACTTATGTTTGGTAATGTATTATTGTTATTTGATTGCTGTATATAAAAGTACCATGTATGTCAAATGTATATGTAAAATGTATGTATATGTAGCAGAAAAGCTGTAAAAAAAACAAACAAGATGTGTCCTCTGAAGAGGGGGTTAATAAAATCCCAAATAAAAAGTGTTGCTTGTCATTAGTTGCTCTATATGTGCTCATTGTCTGTCTGTATTGACATTTTCATTATTTTTAATAACCTGCCAAGGGACTGCAGTCGAAAATGAGCTGTCTGGATGTGTGAAACTCACTCCTCAGCCTGAATTGTCCCCACTTGCACTGCCAAATAGCTAGCTTTCAGTGGTGCTGACTGGCAAGACGCTTTGGGAGGGCAGTCTTGTGTGCTAGCATGGCAGAGGTCCTGGGTTTGAGCCTCAGTACCAGAATCAGGAGGAAGTGGTACTTGCTAAGCACACTGCGTGACATTTGTTATGTAGGAAGTGCTTTTACTTTGTGTGTGTAATGGAGTGCAGATGCATGTTCTGTCTCTCTGTATGTGTGTGTGTGTGTGTGTGTGTGTGTGTGTGTGTGTGTGTGTGTGTGTGTGTGTGTTTGTGTTTGTGTGTGTGTGTGTGTGTGTGTGTGTGTGTGTGTGTGTGTGTGTGTGTGTGTGTGTGTGTGTGTGTGTGTGTGTGTGTGTGTTTGTGTGTGTATGCTGTTATTCCTGCTGATGTATAGCTAAGCGTTAACTGCGTTTTCTCTGCTTTACCCACGAGTCGTTGAATTAATGACAGCGACCAGGAAAGCTCAATGAGGTTTTTTCAGCCAGATGATTTACTGAGGATGTCTCAACTAGAGCACCAAGGTGCTGGACTCCCAGGGCCACACACATTTAACATACCATTAACCACAGTAAGCATCCCGCTTTACGCAGGGAGAGAGAGGGGATGACAAACACATACACAGAAACACAGAGACCAGAGATGACACATGCGTTATACACACGCGTGGGCACGCTCTTCGGAACGGTAGGGGATTGTCCTTCAATCATTCAGAGAGTGCGGGAATCCATCATAGCTGTAGCAGCCCAGGGTGAGGTCTACATGATAATTAGACACATTACTCATACTGTTAGCTCTCCTAATCAATCGATCCATTTTCGTTTACCGCTGGACATTGACACAGGGCAAAAACCCAGCATAGACACACACACAGTCATCCACACAACCACACACAGTCATCCACACAACCACACACAGTCATCCACACAATCACACACAGTCATCCACACAACCACACAAAGTCATCCACACAACCACACACAAAGACATCCACACAACCACACACAGTCATACACACAACCACACACAGTCATCCACACAACCGCACACACAGTCATCCACACAACCGCCACACAGTCATCCACACAACCACACACAGTCATCCACACAAGCACACACAGTCATCCACACAACCACACACACACTCATCCACACAACAACAAATACAGTCACAGTCACACAACCGCACACAGTCATCCACACAACCACACACAGTCATCCACACAACCGCACACACAGTCATCCACACAACCGCACACACAGTCATCCACACAACCACCCACAGTCATCCACACAACCGCTCAGACAGTCATCCACACAACCACCCACAGACATCCACACAACCACACACACAGTCATCCACACAACAACACACATAGTCACAGTCACACAACCGCACACAGTCATCCACACAACCACACACACAGTCATCCACACACCCGCACACACAGTCATCCACACAACCGCACACACAGTCATCCACACAACCGCACACACAGTCATCCACACAACCACACACAGTCAATCCACACAACCACACACAGTCATCCACACAACCACACACAGTCATCCACACAACCACACACACAGTCATCCACACAACCACACACACAGTCATCCACACAACCACACACACAGTCATCCACACAACCACACACACAGTCATCCACACAACCACACACACAGTCATCCACACAACCACACACATTCATCCACACAACCACACACACAGTCATCCACAGAACCACACACACAGTCATCCACACAACCACACACAGTCATCCACACAACCACACACAGTCATCCACACAACGCACACAGTCATCCACACAACCACACACAGTCATCCACACAACCACACACAGTCATCCACACAACCGCACAGTCATCCACACAACCACACAGTCATCCACACAACCACACACAGTCATCCACACAACCGCATACAGTCAACCACACAACCGCACACACAGTCATCCACACAACCGCACACACAGTCATCCACACAACCGTACACAGTCATCCACACAACCACACACACAGTCATCCACACAACCGCACACAGTCATCCACACAACCGCACACACAGTCATCCACACAACCACACACAGTCATCCACACAACCACACACAGTCATCCACAAAACCGCACACAGTCATCCACACAACCGCACACAGTCATCCACACAACCGCACAGTCATACACACAACCACACACAGTCATCCACACAACCACACACAGTCATCCACACAACCACACACAGTCATCCACACAACCAAACACACAGTCATTCCCAAAACCGCACACAGTCATCCACACAACCACATACAGTCATCCACACAACCTCACACAGTCATCCACACAACCGCACACAGTCATCCACACAACAGCACACACAGTCATCCACACAACCACACACACAGTCATCCACACAACCACACACACAGTCATCCACACAACCACACACAGTCATCTACACAACCACACACAGTCACAGTCACACAACCACACACAGTCATCCACAAAACAACACACACAGTCATCCACACAACCACACACAGTCATACACACAACCGCACACAGTCATCCACACAACCGCACACAGTCATCCACACACCCACACACACAGTCTTCCACACAACCACACACTCTCATCCACACAACCACACACACAGTCACAGTCACACAACCGTACACACAGTCATACACACAACCGCACACAGTCATCCACACAACCACACAAAGTAATCCACACAACCACACACAGTCATCCACACAACCACACACAGTCACAGTCACACAACCACACACAGTCACAGTCACACAACCGCACACACAGTCACAGTCACACAACCGCACACACAGTCATCCACACAACCGCACACACAGTCATCCACACAACCGCACACACAGTCATCCACACAACCACACACATAGTCATCCACACAACCACACACATAGTCATCCACACAACCACACACACAGTCATCCGCACAACCGCACACACAGTCATCCACACAACCGCACACACAGTCACAGTCACACAACAACACACAGTCATCCACACAACCACACACAGTCATACACACAACCACACACAGTCATCCACACAACCACACACAGTCATCCACACAACCACACACACAGTCATCCACACAACCGCACAAAGTCATCCACACAACCACACACAGTCATCCACAGACCCACACACAGTCATCCACAGAACCACACACACAGTCATCCACACAACCACACACACAGTCATCCACACAACCACACACACAGTCACAGTCACACAACCGCACACACATTCATCCACACAACCACACACAGTCATCCACACAACCACACACAGTCATCCACACAACCACACACAGTCAACCACACAACCGCACACACAGTCATCCACACAACCACACACAGTCATCCTCACAACCACACACAGTCATCCACACAACCACACACATTCATCCACACAACCACATACAGTCATCCACACAACCACAAACAGTCATCCACACAACCACACACATAGTCATCCACACAACCACACACATAGTGATCCACACAACCACACACAGTCATCCACACAACCGCACACACAGTCATCCACACAACTGTACACACAGTCATCCACACAACCGCACAAACAGTCATCCACACAACCACACAGTCATCCACACAACCACACAGTCATCCACACAACCGCACACAGTCATCCACACAACCACACACAGTCATCCAAACAACCACACACAGTCATCCAAACAACCACACACAGTCATCCACACAACGACACACAGTCATCCACACAACCGCACACAGTCATCCACACAACCGCACACACAGTCATCCACACAACCACACACACAGTCATCCACACAACCACACACACAGTCACAGTCACACAACCACACACAGTCATCCACACAACCGCACACACAGTCATCCACACAACCACGCACAGTCATACACACAACCGCACACAGTCATCCACACAACCGCACACAGTCATCCACACACCCACACACACAGTCTTCCACACAACCACACACTCTCATCCACACAACCACACACAGTCATCCACACAACCGCATACAGTCAACCACACAACCGCACACACAGTCATCCACACAACCGCACACACAGTCATCCACACAACCGTACACAGTCATCCACACAACCACACACACAGTCATCCACACAACCGCACACAGTCATCCACACAACCGCACACACAGTCATCCACACAACCACACACAGTCATCCACACAACCACACACAGTCATCCACAAAACCGCACACAGTCATCCACACAACCGCACACAGTCATCCACACAACCGCACAGTCATCCACACAACCACACACAGTCATCCACACAACCACACACAGTCATCCACACAACCACACACAGTCATCCACACAACCGCACACAGTCATCCACACAACCGCACACACAGTCATCCACACAACCACACACAGTCATCCACACAACCACACACAGTCATCCACAAAACCGCACACAGTCATCCACACAACCGCACACAGTCATCCACACAACCGCACAGTCATCCACACAACCACACACAGTCATCCACACAACCACACACAGTCATCCAAACAACCACACACAGTCATCCACACAACCAAACACACAGTCATTCCCAAAACCGCACACAGTCATCCACACAACCACATACAGTCATCCACACAACCTCACACAGTCATCCACACAACCGCACACAATCATCCACACAACAGCACACACAGTCATCCACACAACCACACACACAGTCATCCACACAACCACACACACAGTCATCCACACAACCACACACAGTCATCTACACAACCACACACAGTCACAGTCACACAACCACACACAGTCATCCACAAAACAACACACACAGTCATCCACACAACCACACACAGTCATACACACAACCGCACACAGTCATCCACACAACCGCACACAGTCATCCACACACCCACACACACAGTCTTCCAAACAACCACACACTCTCATCCACACAACCACACACACAGTCACAGTCACACAACCGTACACACAGTCATACACACAACCGCACACAGTCATCCACACAACCACACAAAGTAATCCACACAACCACACACAGTCATCCACACAACCACACACAGTCACAGTCACACAACCACACACAGTCACAGTCACACAACCGCACACACAGTCACAGTCACACAACCGCACACACAGTCATCCACACAACCGCACACACAGTCATCCACACAACCGCACACACAGTCATCCACACAACCACACACATAGTCATCCACACAACCACACACATAGTCATCCACACAACCACACACACAGTCATCCGCACAACCGCACACACAGTCATCCACACAACCGCACACACAGTCACAGTCACACAACAACACACAGTCATCCACACAACCACACACAGTCATACACACAACCACACATTGTCATCCACACAACCACACACAGTCATCCACACAACCACACACACAGTCATCCACACAACCGCACAAAGTCATCCACACAACCACACACAGTCATCCACAGACCCACACACAGTCATCCACAGAACCACACACACAGTCATCCACACAACCACACACACAGTCATCCACACAACCACACACACAGTCACAGTCACACAACCGCACACACATTCATCCACACAACCACACACAGTCATCCACACAACCACACACAGTCATCCACACAACCACACACAGTCAACCACACAACCGCACACACAGTCATCCACACAACCACACACAGTCATCCTCACAACCACACACAGTCATCCACACAACCACACACATTCATCCACACAACCACATACAGTCATCCACACAACCACAAACAGTCATCCACACAACCACAAACATAGTCATCCACACAACCACACACATAGTGATCCACACAACCACACACACAGTCATCCACACAACCGCACACACAGTCATCCACACAACTGTACACACAGTCATCCACACAACCGCACAAACAGTCATCCACACAACCACACAGTCATCCACACAACCACACAGTCATCCACACAACCGCACACAGTCATCCACACAACCACACACAGTCATCCAAACAACCACACACAGTCATCCAAACAACCACACACAGTCATCCACACAACCACACACAGTCATCCACACAACCGCACACAGTCATCCACACAACCGCACACACTTTCATCCACACAACCACACACACAGTCATCCACACAACCACACACACAGTCACAGTCACACAACCGCACACAGTCATCCACACAACCACACAAAGTAATCCACACAACCACACACAGTCATCCACACAACCACACACAGTCACAGTCACACAACCACACACAGTCACAGTCACACAACCGCACACACAGTCACAGTCACACAACCGCACACACAGTCATCCACACAACCGCACACACAGTCATCCACACAACCGCACACACAGTCATCCACACAACCACACACATAGTCATCCACACAACCACACACATAGTCATCCACACAACCACACACACAGTCATCCGCACAACCGCACACACAGTCATCCACACAACCGCACACACAGTCACAGTCACACAACCACACACAGTCATCCACACAACCACACACAGTCATACACACAACCACACACAGTCATCCACACAACCACACACAGTCATCCACACAACCACACACACAGTCATCCACACAACCGCACAAAGTCATCCACACAACCACACACAGTCATCCACAGAACCACACACAGTCATCAACAGAACCACACACACAGTCATCCACACAACCACACACACAGTCATCCACACAACCACACACACAGTCACAGTCACACAACCGCACACACATTCATCCACACAACCACACACAGTCATCCACACAACCACACACAGTCATCCACACAACCACACACAGTCAACCACACAACCGCACACACAGTCATCCACACAACCACACACAGTCATCCTCACAACCACACACAGTCATCCACACAACCACACACATTCATCCACACAACCACATACAGTCATCCACACAACCACACACAGTCAACCACATAACCACAAATAGTCACAGTTACACAACCACACACACAGTCATCCACACATCCACACACAGTCATCCACACAACCACAAACAGTCATCCACACAACCACACACATGGTCATCCACACAACCACACACATAGTGATCCACAAAACCACACACACAGTCATCCACACAACCGCACACACAGTCATCCACACAACTGTACACACAGTCATCCACACAACCGCACAAACAGTCATCCACACAACCACACAGTCATCCACACAACCACACAGTCATCCACACAACCGCACACAGTCATCCACACAACCACACACAGTCATCCAAATAACCACACACAGTCATCCAAACAACCACACACAGTCATCCACACAACCACACACAGTCATCCACACAACCGCACACAGTCATCCACACAACCGCACACACAGTCATCCACACAACCACACACACAGTCATCCACACAACCACACACACAGTCATCCACACAACCACACACAGTCACAGTCACACAACCACACACAGTCATCCACACAACCGCACACACAGTCATCCACACAACCACACACGGTCATACACACAACAGCACACAGTCATCCACACAACCACACACAGTCATCCACACAACCACACACATTCATCCACACAACCACACACAGTCATCCACAAAACCATATACACAGTCATCCACACAACCACACACACAGTCATCCACACAACCGCTCAGACAGTCATCCATACAACCACACACAGTCATCCACACAACCACACACACAGTCATCCACACAACAACACACACAGTCAAAGTCAAACAACCGCACACAGTCATCCACACAACCACACACACAGTCATCCACACACCCGCACACACAGTCATCCACACAACTGCACACACAGTCATCCACACAACCGCACAAACAGTCATCCACACAGCCACACACAGTCATCCACACAACTACACACAGTCATGCACACAACCACACACACAGTCACAGTCACACAACCGCAAACACAGTCATCCACACAACCGCACACAGTCATCCACACAACCACACACAGTCATCCACACAACCACACACAGTCATCCACACAACCACACACAGTCACAGTCACACAACCGCACACACAGTCATCCACACAACCACACACAGTCATCCACACAACCACAAACAGTCATCCACACAACCGCACACAGTCATCCACACAACCACACACACAGTCTTCCACACAACTACACACAGTCATGCACACAACCACACACACAGTCACAGTCACACAACCGCAAACACAGTCATCCACACAACCGCACACAGTCATCCACACAACCACACACAGTCATCCACACAACCACACACAGTCATCCACACAACCACACACAGTCACAGTCACACAACCGCACACACAGTCATCCACACAACCACACACAGTCATCCACACAACCACAAACAGTCATCCACACAACCACACACAGTCATCCACACAACCACACACAGTCATCCACACAACCACACACAGTCAACCACACAACCACAAACAGTCACAGTTACACAACCACACACACAGTCATCCACACATCCACACACAGTCATCCACACAACCACAAACAGTCATCCACACAACCACACACATAGTCATCCACACAACCACACACATAGTGATCCACACAACCACACACACAGTCATCCACACAACCGCACACACAGTCATCCACACAACTGTACACACAGTCATCCACACAACCGCACAAACAGTCATCCACACAACCACACAGTCATCCACACAACCACACAGTCATCCACACAACCGCACACAGTCATCCACACAACCACACACAGTCATCCAAACAACCACACACAGTCATCCAAACAACCACACACAGTCATCCACACAACCACACACAGTCATCCACACAACCGCACACAGTCATCCACACAACCGCACACACAGTCATCCACACAACCACACACACAGTCATCCACACAACCACACACACAGTCACAGTCACACAACCACACACAGTCATCCACACAACCGCACACACAGTCATCCACACAACCACACACAGTCATCCACACAACCACACACGGTCATACACAAAACAGCACACAGTCATCCACACAACCGCACACAGTCATCCACACAACCACACACACAGTCTTCCACACAACTACACACAGTCATGCACACAACCACACACACAGTCACAGTCACACAACCGCAAACACAGTCATCCACACAACCGCACACAGTCATCCACACAACCACACACAATCATCCACACAACCGCACACAGTAATCCACACAACTTCACAGTTATCCACACAACCACACACAGTCATCCACACAACCACACACAGTCATCCACACAACCACACACATTCATCCACACAACCACACACAGTCATCCACAAAACCATATACACAGTCATCCACACAACCACACACACAGTCATCCACACAACCGCTCAGACAGTCATCCATACAACCACACACAGTCATCCACACAACCACACACACAGTCATCCACACAACAACACACACAGTCACAGTCAAACAACCGCACACAGTCATCCACACAACCACACACACAGTCATCCACACACCCGCACACACAGTCATCCACACAACTGCACACACAGTCATCCACACAACCGCACAAACAGTCATCCACACAGCCACACACAGTCATCCACACAACCACACACAGTCATCCACTCAACCACACACAGTCAACCACACAACCACATACAGTCAACCACACAACCACACACACGGTCATCCACACAACCACAAACAGTCATCCACACAACCACACAAAGTCATCCACACAACCACACACAGTCATCCACACAACCACACACATTCATCCACACAACCACACACAGTCATCCACAAAACCATATACACAGTCATCCACACAACCACACACACAGTCATCCACACAACCGCTCAGACAGTCATCCACACAACCACACACATTCATCCACACAACCACACACAGTCATCCACAAAACCATATACACAGTCATCCACACACCCACACACACAGTCTTCCACACAACCACACACTCTCATCCACACAACCACACACACAGTCACAGTCACACAACCGCACACAGTCATACACACAACCGCACACAGTCATCCACACAACCACACACAGTCATCCACACAACCACACACAGTCATCCACACAACCACACACAGTCACAGTCACACAACCACACACAGTCAGTCACACAACCGCACACACAGTCACAGTCACACAACCGCACACACAGTCATCCACACAACCGCACACACAGTCATCCACACAACCACACACATAGTCATCCACACAACCACACACATAGTCATCCACACAACCACACACACAGTCATCCGCACAACCGCACACACAGTCATCCACACAACCGCACACACAGTCACAGTCACACAACCACACACAGTCATCCACACAACCACACACAGTCATACACACAACCACACACAGTCATCCACACAACCACACACATTCATCCACACAACCACACACACAGTCATCCACACAACCGCACACAGTCATCCACACAACCACACAAAGTCATCCACACAACCACACACAGTCATCCACAGAACCACACACAGTCATCCACACAACCACACACACAGTCATCCACACAACCACACACACAGTCATCCACACAACCACACACACAGTCACAGTCACACAACCGCACACACATTCATCCACACAACCACACACAGTCATCCACACAACCACACACAGTCATCCACACAACCGCACACAGTCAACCACACAACCGCACACACAGTCATCCACACAACCACACACAGTCATCCTCACAACCACACACAGTCATCCACACAACCACACACATTCATCCACACAACCACACACAGTCATCCACACAACCACACACAGTCAACCACACAACCACAAACAGTCACAGTTACACAACCACACACACAGTCATCCACACATCCACACACAGTCATCCACAGAACCACAAACAGTCATCCACACAACCACACACATAGTCATCCACACAACCACACACATAGTGATCCACACAACCACACACACAGTCATCCACACAACCGCACACACAGTCATCCACACAACCGTACACACAGTCATCCACACAACCGCACAAACAGTCATCCACACAACCACACAGTCATCCACACAACCACACAGTCATCCACACAACTGCACACAGTCATCCACACAACCACACACAGTCATCCAAACAACCACACACAGTCATCCAAACAACCACACACAGTCATCCACACAACCACACACAGTCATCCACACAACCGCACACAGTCATCCACACAACCGCACACACAGTCATCCACACAACCACACACACAGTCATCCACACAACCACACACACAGTCACAGTCACACAACCACACACAGTCATCCACACAACCGCACACACAGTCATCCACACAACCACACACAGTCATCCACACAACCACACACAGTTATACACACAACAGCACACAGTCATCCACACAACCGCACACAGTCATCCACACAACCACACACACAGTCTTCCACACAACTACACACAGTCATGCACACAACCACACACACAGTCACAGTCACACAACCGCAAACACAGTCATCCACACAACCGCACACAGTCATCCACACAACCACACACAGTCATCCACACAACCACACACAGTCATCCACACAACCACACACAGTCACAGTCACACAACCACACACACAGTCATCCACACAACCACACACAGTCATCCACACAACCACAAACAGTCATCCACACAACCACACACAGTCATCCACACAACCGCACACAGTCATCCACACACCCACACACACAGTCTTCCACACAACCACACACTCTCATCCACACAACCACACACACAGTCACAGTCACACAACCGCACACAGTCATACACACAACCGCACACAGTCATCCACACAACCACACACAGTCATCCACACAACCACACACAGTCATCCACACAACCACACACAGTCACAGTCACACAACCTCACACAGTCAGTCACACAACCGCACACACAGTCACAGTCACACAACCGCACACACAGTCATCCACACAACCGCACACACAGTCATCCACACAACCGCACACACAGTCATCCACACAACCACACACATAGTCATCCACACAACCACACACACAGTCATCCGCACAACCGCACACACAGTCACAGTCACACAACCACACACAGTCATACACACAACCACACACAGTCATCCACACAACCACACACAGTCATCCCCACCACCACACGTCATCCACACAACCGCACACAGTCATCCACACAACCACACAAAGTCATCCACACAACCACACACAGTCATCCACAGAACCACACACAGTCATCCACACAACCACACACACAGTCATCCACACAACCACACACACAGTCATCCACACAACCACACACACAGTCACAGTCACACAACCGCACACACATTCATCCACACAACCACACACAGTCATCCACACAACCACACACAGTCATCCACACAACCGCACACAGTCAACCACACAACCGCACACACAGTCATCCACACAACCACACACAGTCATCCTCACAACCACACACAGTCATCCACACAACCACACACATTCATCCACACAACCACACACAGTCATCCACACAACCACACACAGTCAACCACACAACCACAAACAGTCACAGTTACACAACCACACACACAGTCATCCACACATCCACACACAGTCATCCACACAACCACAAACAGTCATCCACACAACCACACACATAGTCATCCACACAACCACACACATAGTGATCCACACAACCACACACACAGTCATCCACACAACCGCACACACAGTCATCCACACCACCGTACACACAGTCATCCACACAACCGCACAAACAGTCATCCACACAACCACACAGTCATCCACACAACCACACAGTCATCCACACAACCGCACACAGTCATCCACACAACCGCACACAGTCATCCAAACAACCACACACAGTCATCCAAACAACCACACACAGTCATCCACACAACCACACACAGTCATCCACACAACCGCACACAGTCATCCACACAACCGCACACACAGTCATCCACACAACCACACACACAGTCATCCACACAACCACACGCACAGTCACAGTCACACAACCACACACAGTCATCCACACAACCGCACACACAGTCATCCACACAACCACACACAGTCATCCACACAACCACACACGGTCATACACACAACAGCACACAGTCATCCACACAACCGCACACAGTCATCCACACAACCACACACACAGTCTTCCACACAACTACACACAGTCATGCACACAACCACACACACAGTCACAGTCATACAACCGCAAACACAGTCATCCACACAACCACACACAGTCATCCACACAACCACACACAGTCATCCACACAACCACACACAGTCACAGTCACACAACCACACACACAGTCATCCACACAACCACACACAGTCATCCACACAACCACAAACAGTCATCCACACAACCACACACAGTCATCCACACAACCGCACACAGTCATCCACACACCCACACACACAGTCTTCCACACAACCACACACTCTCATCCACACAACCACACACACAGTCACAGTCATACAACCGCACACAGTCATACACACAACCGCACACAGTCATCCACACAACCACACACAGTCATCCACACAACCACACACAGTCATCCACAGAACCACACACAGTCACAGTCACACAACCACACACAGTCAGTCACACAACCGCACACACAGTCACAGTCACAAAACCGCACACACAGTCATCCACACAACCGCACACACAGTCATCCACACAACCGCACACACAGTCATCCACACAACCACACATAGTCATCCACACAACCACACACATAGTCATCCAAACAACCACACACACAGTCATCTGCACAACCGCACACACAGTCACAGTCACACAACCACACACAGTCATACACACAACCACACACAGTCATCCACACAACCACACACAGTCATCCACACAACCACACACACAGTCATCCACACAACCGCACACAGTCATCCACACAACCCCACAAAGTCATCCACACAACCACACACAGTCATCCACAGAACCACACACAGTCATCCACACAACCACACACACAGTCATCCACACAACCACACACACAGTCATCCACACAACCACACACACAGTCACAGTCACACAACCGCACACACATTCATCCACACAACCACACACAGTCATCCACACAACCACACACAGTCATCCACACAACCGCACACAGTCAACCACACAACCGCACACACAGTCATCCACACAACCACACACAGTCATCCTCACAACCATACACAGTCATCCACACAACCACACACATTCATCCACACAACCACACACAGTCATCCACACAACCAGACACAGTCAACCACACAACCACAAACAGTCACAGTTACACAACCACACACACAGTCATCCACACATCCACACACAGTCATCCACACAACCACAAACAATCATCCACACAACCACACACATAGTCATCCACACAACCACACACATAGTGATCCACACAACCACACACACAGTCATCCACACAACCACACAGTCATCCACACAACCACACAGTCATCCACACAACCGCACACAGTCATCCACACAACCACACACAGTCATCCAAACAACCACACACAGTCATCCAAACAACCACACACAGTCATCCACACAACCGCACACAGTCATCCACACAACCGCACACAGTCATCCACACAACCGCAAACACAGTCATCCACACAACCACACACACAGTCATCCACACAACCACACACACAGTCACAGTCACACAACCACACACAGTCATCCACACAACCGCACACACAGTCATCCACACAACCACACACAGTCATCCACACAACCACACACGGTCATACACACAACAGCACACAGTCATCCACACAACCGCACACAGTCATCCACACAACCACACACACAGTCTTCCAACAACTACACACAGTCATGCACACAACCACACACACAGTCACAGTCACACAACCGCAAACACAGTCATCCACACAACCGCACACAGTCATCCACACAACCACACACAGTCATCCACACAACCACAAACAGTCATCCACACAACCACACACAGTCATCCACACAACCGCACACAGTCATCCACACACCCACACACACAGTCTTCCACACAACCACACACTCTCATCCACACAACCACACACACAGTCACAGTCACACAACCGCACACAGTCATACACACAACCGCACACAGTCATCCACACAACCACACACAGTCATCCACACAACCACACACAGTCATCCACACAACCACACACAGTCACAGTCACACAACCTCACACAGTCAGTCACACAACCGCACACACAGTCACAGTCACACAACCGCACACACAGTCATCCACACAACCGCACACACAGTCATCCACACAACCGCACACACAGTCATCCACACAACCACACACATAGTCATCCACACAACCACACACACAGTCATCCGCACAACCGCACACACAGTCACAGTCACACAACCACACACAGTCATACACACAACCACACACAGTCATCCACACAACCACACACAGTCATCCACACAACCACACACACAGTCATCCACACAACCGCACACAGTCATCCACACAACCACACAAAGTCATCCACACAACCACACACAGTCATCCACAGAACCACACACAGTCATCCACACAACCACACACACAGTCATCCACACAACCACACACACAGTCATCCACACAACCACACACACAGTCACAGTCACACAACCGCACACACATTCATCCACACAACCACACACAGTCATCCACACAACCATACACAGTCATCCACACAACCGCACACAGTCAACCACACAACCGCACACACAGTCATCCACACAACCACACACAGTCATCCTCACAACCACACACAGTCATCCACACAACCACACACATTCATCCACACAACCACACACAGTCATCCACACAACCACACACAGTCAACCACACAACCACAAACAGTCACAGTTACACAACCACACACACAGTCATCCACACATCCACACACAGTCATCCACACAACCACAAACAGTCATCCACACAACCACACACATAGTCATCCACACAACCACACACATAGTGATCCACACAACCACACACACAGTCATCCACACAACCGCACACACAGCACACACAGTCATCCACACAACCACACACAGTTATACACACAACAGCACACAGTCATCCACACAACCGCACACAGTCATCCACACAACCACACACACAGTCTTCCACACAACTACACACAGTCATGCACACAACCACACACACAGTCACAGTCACACAACCGCAAACACAGTCATCCACACAACCGCCAACAGCACACAGTCATCCACACAACCGCACACAGTCATCCACACAACCACACACACAGTCTTCCACACAACTACACACAGTCATGCACACAACCACACACACAGTCACAGTCATACAACCGCAAACACAGTCATCCACACAACCACACACAGTCATCCACACAACCACACACAGTCATCCACACAACCACACACAGTCACAGTCACACAACCACACACACAGTCATCCACACAACCACACACAGTCATCCACACAACCACAAACAGTCATCCACACAACCACACACAGTCATCCACACAACCGCACACAGTCATCCACACACCCACACACACAGTCTTCCACACAACCACACACTCTCATCCACACAACCACACACACAGTCACAGTCATACAACCGCACACAGTCATACACACAACCGCACACAGTCATCCACACAACCACACACAGTCATCCACACAACCACACACAGTCATCCACAGAACCACACACAGTCACAGTCACACAACCACACACAGTCAGTCACACAACCGCACACACAGTCACAGTCACACAACCGCACACACAGTCATCCACACAACCGCACACACAGTCATCCACACAACCGCACACACAGTCATCCACACAACCACACATAGTCATCCACACAACCACACACATAGTCATCCACACAACCACACACACAGTCATCCGCACAACCGCACACACAGTCACAGTCACACAACCACACACAGTCATACACACAACCACACACAGTCATCCACACAACCACACACAGTCATCCACACAACCACACACACAGTCATCCACACAACCGCACACAGTCATCCACACAACCACACAAAGTCATCCACACAACCACACACAGTCATCCACAGAACCACACACAGTCATCCACACAACCACACACACAGTCATCCACACAACCACACACACAGTCATCCACACAACCACACACACAGTCACAGTCACACAACCGCACACACATTCATCCACACAACCACACACAGTCATCCACACAACCACACACAGTCATCCACACAACCGCACACAGTCAACCACACAACCGCACACACAGTCATCCACACAACCACACACAGTCATCCTCACAACCATACACAGTCATCCACACAACCACACACATTCATCCACACAACCACACACAGTCATCCACACAACCACACACAGTCAACCACACAACCACAAACAGTCACAGTTACACAACCACACACACAGTCATCCACACATCCACACACAGTCATCCACACAACCACAAACAATCATCCACACAACCACACACATAGTCATCCACACAACCACACACATAGTGATCCACACAACCACACACACAGTCATCCACACAACCACACAGTCATCCACACAACCACACAGTCATCCACACAACCGCACACAGTCATCCACACAACCACACACAGTCATCCAAACAACCACACACAGTCATCCAAACAACCACACACAGTCATCCACACAACCGCACACAGTCATCCACACAACCGCACACAGTCATCCACACAACCGCAAACACAGTCATCCACACAACCACACACACAGTCATCCACACAACCACACACACAGTCACAGTCACACAACCACACACAGTCATCCACACAACCGCACACACAGTCATCCACACAACCACACACAGTCATCCACACAACCACACACGGTCATACACACAACAGCACACAGTCATCCACACAACCGCACACAGTCATCCACACAACCACACACACAGTCTTCCACACAACTACACACAGTCATGCACACAACCACACACACAGTCACAGTCACACAACCGCAAACACAGTCATCCACACAACCGCACACAGTCATCCACACAACCACACACAGTCATCCACACAACCACAAACAGTCATCCACACAACCACACACAGTCATCCACACAACCGCACACAGTCATCCACACACCCACACACACAGTCTTCCACACAACCACACACTCTCATCCACACAACCACACACACAGTCACAGTCACACAACCGCACACAGTCATACACACAACCGCACACAGTCATCCACACAACCACACACAGTCATCCACACAACCACACACAGTCATCCACACAACCACACACAGTCACAGTCACACAACCTCACACAGTCAGTCACACAACCGCACACACAGTCACAGTCACACAACCGCACACACAGTCATCCACACAACCGCACACACAGTCATCCACACAACCGCACACACAGTCATCCACACAACCACACACATAGTCATCCACACAACCACACACACAGTCATCCGCACAACCGCACACACAGTCACAGTCACACAACCACACACAGTCATACACACAACCACACACAGTCATCCACACAACCACACACAGTCATCCACACAACCACACACACAGTCATCCACACAACCGCACACAGTCATCCACACAACCACACAAAGTCATCCACACAACCACACACAGTCATCCACAGAACCACACACAGTCATCCACACAACCACACACACAGTCATCCACACAACCACACACACAGTCATCCACACAACCACACACACAGTCACAGTCACACAACCGCACACACATTCATCCACACAACCACACACAGTCATCCACACAACCACACACAGTCATCCACACAACCGCACACAGTCAACCACACAACCGCACACACAGTCATCCACACAACCACACACAGTCATCCTCACAACCACACACAGTCATCCACACAACCACACACATTCATCCACACAACCACACACAGTCATCCACACAACCACACACAGTCAACCACACAACCACAAACAGTCACAGTTACACAACCACACACACAGTCATCCACACATCCACACACAGTCATCCACACAACCACAAACAGTCATCCACACAACCACACACATAGTCATCCACACAACCACACACATAGTGATCCACACAACCACACACACAGTCATCCACACAACCGCACACACAGTCATCCACACCACCGTACACACAGTCATCCACACAACCGCACAAACAGTCATCCACACAACCACACAGTCATCCACACAACCACACAGTCATCCACACAACCGCACACAGTCATCCACACAACCGCACACAGTCATCCAAACAACCACACACAGTCATCCAAACAACCACACACAGTCATCCACACAACCACACACAGTCATCCACACAACCGCACACAGTCATCCACACAACCGCACACACAGTCATCCACACAACCACACACACAGTCATCCACACAACCACACGCACAGTCACAGTCACACAACCACACACAGTCATCCACACAACCGCACACACAGTCATCCACACAACCACACACAGTCATCCACACAACCACACACGGTCATACACACAACAGCACACAGTCATCCACACAACCGCACACAGTCATCCACACAACCACACACACAGTCTTCCACACAACTACACACAGTCATGCACACAACCACACACACAGTCACAGTCATACAACCGCAAACACAGTCATCCACACAACCACACACAGTCATCCACACAACCACACACAGTCATCCACACAACCACACACAGTCACAGTCACACAACCACACACACAGTCATCCACACAACCACACACAGTCATCCACACAACCACAAACAGTCATCCACACAACCACACACAGTCATCCACACAACCGCACACAGTCATCCACACACCCACACACACAGTCTTCCACACAACCACACACTCTCATCCACACAACCACACACACAGTCACAGTCATACAACCGCACACAGTCATACACACAACCGCACACAGTCATCCACACAACCACACACAGTCATCCACACAACCACACACAGTCATCCACAGAACCACACACAGTCACAGTCACACAACCACACACAGTCAGTCACACAACCGCACACACAGTCACAGTCACACAACCGCACACACAGTCATCCACACAACCGCACACACAGTCATCCACACAACCGCACACACAGTCATCCACACAACCACACATAGTCATCCACACAACCACACACATAGTCATCCACACAACCACACACACAGTCATCCGCACAACCGCACACACAGTCACAGTCACACAACCACACACAGTCATACACACAACCACACACAGTCATCCACACAACCACACACAGTCATCCACACAACCACACACACAGTCATCCACACAACCGCACACAGTCATCCACACAACCCCACAAAGTCATCCACACAACCACACACAGTCATCCACAGAACCACACACAGTCATCCACACAACCACACACACAGTCATCCACACAACCACACACACAGTCATCCACACAACCACACACACAGTCACAGTCACACAACCGCACACACATTCATCCACACAACCACACACAGTCATCCACACAACCACACACAGTCATCCACACAACCGCACACAGTCAACCACACAACCGCACACACAGTCATCCACACAACCACACACAGTCATCCTCACAACCATACACAGTCATCCACACAACCACACACATTCATCCACACAACCACACACAGTCATCCACACAACCAGACACAGTCAACCACACAACCACAAACAGTCACAGTTACACAACCACACACACAGTCATCCACACATCCACACACAGTCATCCACACAACCACAAACAATCATCCACACAACCACACACATAGTCATCCACACAACCACACACATAGTGATCCACACAACCACACACACAGTCATCCACACAACCACACAGTCATCCACACAACCACACAGTCATCCACACAACCGCACACAGTCATCCACACAACCACACACAGTCATCCAAACAACCACACACAGTCATCCAAACAACCACACACAGTCATCCACACAACCGCACACAGTCATCCACACAACCGCACACAGTCATCCACACAACCGCAAACACAGTCATCCACACAACCACACACACAGTCATCCACACAACCACACACACAGTCACAGTCACACAACCACACACAGTCATCCACACAACCGCACACACAGTCATCCACACAACCACACACAGTCATCCACACAACCACACACGGTCATACACACAACAGCACACAGTCATCCACACAACCGCACACAGTCATCCACACAACCACACACACAGTCTTCCAACAACTACACACAGTCATGCACACAACCACACACACAGTCATAGTCACACAACCGCAAACACAGTCATCCACACAACCGCACACAGTCATCCACACAACCACACACAGTCATCCACACAACCACAAACAGTCATCCACACAACCACACACAGTCATCCACACAACCGCACACAGTCATCCACACACCCACACACACAGTCTTCCACACAACCACACACTCTCATCCACACAACCACACACACAGTCACAGTCACACAACCGCACACAGTCATACACACAACCGCACACAGTCATCCACACAACCACACACAGTCATCCACACAACCACACACAGTCATCCACACAACCACACACAGTCACAGTCACACAACCTCACACAGTCAGTCACACAACCGCACACACAGTCACAGTCACACAACCGCACACACAGTCATCCACACAACCACACACACAGTCATCCACACAACCGCACACACAGTCATCCACACAACCACACACATAGTCATCCACACAACCACACACACAGTCATCCGCACAACCGCACACACAGTCACAGTCACACAACCACACACAGTCATACACACAACCACACACAGTCATCCACACAACCACACACAGTCATCCACACAACCACACACACAGTCATCCACACAACCGCACACAGTCATCCACACAACCACACAAAGTCATCCACACAACCACACACAGTCATCCACAGAACCACACACAGTCATCCACACAACCACACACACAGTCATCCACACAACCACACACACAGTCATCCACACAACCACACACACAGTCACAGTCACACAACCGCACACACATTCATCCACACAACCACACACAGTCATCCACACAACCACACACAGTCATCCACACAACCGCACACAGTCAACCACACAACCGCACACACAGTCATCCACACAACCACACACAGTCATCCTCACAACCACACACAGTCATCCACACAACCACACACATTCATCCACACAACCACACACAGTCATCCACACAACCACACACAGTCAACCACACAACCACAAACAGTCACAGTTACACAACCACACACACAGTCATCCACACATCCACACACAGTCATCCACACAACCACAAACAGTCATCCACACAACCACACACATAGTCATCCACACAACCACACACATAGTGATCCACACAACCACACACACAGTCATCCACACAACCGCACACACAGTCATCCATCATCCAAACAACCACACACAGTCATCCACACAACCACACACAGTCATCCACACAACCGCACACAGTCATCCACACAACCGCACACACAGTCATCCACACAACCACACACACTCTCATCCACACAACCACACACACAGTCACAGTCACACAACCGCACACAGTCATACACACAACCGCACACAGTCATCCACACAACCACACACAGTCATCCACACAACCACACACAGTCATCCACACAACCACACACAGTCACAGTCACACAACCTCACACAGTCAGTCACACAACCGCACACACAGTCACAGTCACACAACCGCACACACAGTCATCCACACAACCACACACACAGTCATCCACACAACCGCACACACAGTCATCCACACAACCACACACATAGTCATCCACACAACCACACACACAGTCATCCGCACAACCGCACAAACAGTCACAGTCACACAACCACACACAGTCATACACACAACCACACACAGTCATCCACACAACCACACACAGTCATCCACACAACCACACACACAGTCATCCACACAACCGCACACAGTCATCCACACAACCACACAAAGTCATCCACACAACCACACACAGTCATCCACAGAACCACACACAGTCATCCACACAACCACACACACAGTCATCCACACAACCACACACACAGTCATCCACACAACCACACACACAGTCACAGTCACACAACCGCACACACATTCATCCACACAACCACACACAGTCATCCACACAACCACACACAGTCATCCACACAACCGCACACAGTCAACCACACAACCGCACACACAGTCATCCACACAACCACACACAGTCATCCTCACAACCACACACAGTCATCCACACAACCACACACATTCATCCACACAACCACACACAGTCATCCACACAACCACACACAGTCAACCACACAACCACAAACAGTCACAGTTACACAACCACACACACAGTCATCCACACATCCACACACAGTCATCCACACAACCACAAACAGTCATCCACACAACCACACACATAGTCATCCACACAACCACACACATAGTGATCCACACAACCACACACACAGTCATCCACACAACCGCACACACAGTCATCCACACCACCGTACACACAGTCATCCACACAACCGCACAAACAGTCATCCACACAACCACACAGTCATCCACACAACCACACAGTCATCCACACAACCGCACACAGTCATCCACACAACCCACACAGTCATCCAAACAACCACACACAGTCATCCAAACAACCACACACAGTCATCCACACAACCACACACAGTCATCCACACAACCGCACACAGTCATCCACACAACCGCACACACAGTCATCCACACAACCACACACACAGTCATCCACACAACCACACGCACAGTCACAGTCACACAACCACACACAGTCATCCACACAACCGCACACACAGTCATCCACACAACCACACACAGTCATCCACACAACCACACACGGTCATACACACAACAGCACACAGTCATCCACACAACCGCACACAGTCATCCACACAACCACACACACAGTCTTCCACACAACTACACACAGTCATGCACACAACCACACACACAGTCACAGTCATACAACCGCAAACACAGTCATCCACACAACCACACACAGTCATCCACACAACCACACACAGTCATCCACACAACCACACACAGTCACAGTAACACAACCACACACACAGTCATCCACACAACCACACACAGTCATCCACACAACCACAAACAGTCATCCACACAACCACACACAGTCATCCACACAACCGCACACAGTCATCCACACACCCACACACACAGTCTTCCACACAACCACACACTCTCATCCACACAACCACACACACAGTCACAGTCATACAACCGCACACAGTCATACACACAACCGCACACAGTCATCCACACAACCACACACAGTCATCCACACAACCACACACAGTCATCCACAGAACCACACACAGTCACAGTCACACAACCACACACAGTCAGTCACACAACCGCACACACAGTCACAGTCACACAACCGCACACACAGTCATCCACACAACCGCACACACAGTCATCCACACAACCGCACACACAGTCATCCACACAACCACACACATAGTCATCCACACAACCACACACATAGTCATCCACACAACCACACACACAGTCATCCGCACAACCGCACACACAGTCACAGTCACACAACCACACACAGTCATCCACACAACCACACACAGTCATCCACACAACCACACACACAGTCATCCACACAACCGCACACAGTCATCCACACAACCACACAAAGTCATCCACACAACCACACACAGTCATCCACAGAACCACACACAGTCATCCACACAACCACACACACAGTCATCCACACAACCACACACACAGTCATCCACACAACCACACACACAGTCACAGTCACACAACCGCACACACATTCATCCACACAACCACACACAGTCATCCACACAACCACACACAGTCATCCACACAACCGCACACAGTCAACCACACAACCGCACACACAGTCATCCACACAACCACACACAGTCATCCTCACAACCATACACAGTCATCCACACAACCACACACATTCATCCACACAACCACACACAGTCATCCACACAACCACACACAGTCAACCACACAACCACAAACAGTCACAGTTACACAACCACACACACAGTCATCCACACATCCACACACAGTCATCCACACAACCACAAACAATCATCCACACAACCACACACATAGTCATCCACACAACCACACACATAGTGATCCACACAACCACACACACAGTCATCCACACAACCACACAGTCATCCACACAACCACACAGTCATCCACACAACCGCACACAGTCATCCACACAACCACACACAGTCATCCAAACAACCACACACAGTCATCCAAACAACCACACACAGTCATCCACACAACCGCACACAGTCATCCACACAACCGCACACAGTCATCCACACAACCGCAAACACAGTCATCCACACACCCACACACACAGTCTTCCACACAACCACACACACAGTCACAGTCACACAACCGCACACAGTCATACACACAACCGCACACAGTCATCCACACAACCACACACAGTCATCCACACAACCACACACAGTCATCCACACAACCACACACAGTCACAGTCACACAACTACACACAGTCAGTCACACAACAGCACACACAGTCACAGTCACACAACCGCACACACAGTCATCCACACAACCACACACACAGTCATCCACACAACCACACACAGTCATCCACACAACCACACACGGTCATACACACAACAGCACACAGTCATCCACACAACCGCACACAGTCATCCACACAACCACACACACAGTCTTCCACACAACTACACACAGTCATGCACACAACCACACACACAGTCACAGTCACACAACCGCAAACACAGTCATCCACACAACCGCACACAGTCATCCACACAACCACACACAGTCATCCACACAACCACAAACAGTCATCCACACAACCACACACAGTCATCCACACAACCGCACACAGTCATCCACACACCCACACACACAGTCTTCCACACAACCACACACACAGTCACAGTCACACAACCGCACACAGTCATACACACAACCGCACACAGTCATCCACACAACCACACACAGTCATCCACACAACCACACACAGTCATCCACACAACCACACACAGTCACAGTCACACAACTACACACAGTCAGTCACACAACAGCACACACAGTCACAGTCACACAACCGCACACACAGTCATCCACACAACCACACACACAGTCATCCACACAACCGCACACACAGTCATCCACACAACCACACACATAGTCATCCACACAACCACACACATAGTCATCCACACAACCACACACACAGTCATCCGCACAACCGCACACACAGTCACAGTCACACAACCACACACAGTCATACACACAACCACACACAGTCATCCACACAACCACACACAGTCATCCACACAACCACACACAGTCATCCACACAACCGCACACAGTCATCCACACAACCACACAAAGTCATCCACACAACCACACACACAGTCATCCACACAACCACACACAGTCATCCACACAACCACACACGGTCATACACACAACAGCACACAGTCATCCACACAACCGCACACAGTCATCCACACAACCACACACACAGTCTTCCACACAACCACACACAGTCATGCACACAACCACACACACAGTCACAGTCACACAACCGCAAACACAGTCATCCACACAACCGCACACAGTCATCCACACAACCACACACAGTCATCCACACAACCACAAACAGTCATCCACACAACCACACACAGTCATCCACACAACCGCACACAGTCATCCACACACAAACACACACACAGTCTTCCACACATTCACACACACAGTCACAGTCACACAACCGCACACAGTCATACACACAACCGCACACAGTCATCCACACAACCACACACAGTCATCCACACAACCACACACACAGTCATCCGCACAACCGCACAAACAGTCACAGTCACACAACCACACACAGTCATACACACAACCACACACAGTCATCCACACAACCACACACAGTCATCCACACAACCACACACACAGTCATCCACACAACCGCACACAGTCATCCACACAACCACACAAAGTCATCCACACAACCACACACAGTCATCCACAGAACCACACACAGTCATCCACACAACCACACACACAGTCATCCACACAACCACACACACAGTCATCCACACAACCACACACACAGTCACAGTCACACAACCGCACACACATTCATCCACACAACCACACACAGTCATCCACACAACCACACACAGTCATCCACACAACCGCACACAGTCAACCACACAACCGCACACACAGTCATCCACACAACCACACACAGTCATCCTCACAACCACACACAGTCATCCACACAACCACACACATTCATCCACACAACCACACACAGTCATCCACACAACCACACACAGTCAACCACACAACCACAAACAGTCACAGTTACACAACCACACACACAGTCATCCACACATCCACACACAGTCATCCACACAACCACAAACAGTCATCCACACAACCACACACATAGTCATCCACACAACCACACACATAGTGATCCACACAACCACACACACAGTCATCCACACAACCGCACACACAGTCATCCAACCACCGTACACACAGTCATCCACACAACCGCACAAACAGTCATCCACACAACCACACAGTCATCCACACAACCACACAGTCATCCACACAACCGCACACAGTCATCCACACAACCACACAGTCATCCAAACAACCACACACAGTCATCCAAACAACCACACACAGTCATCCACACAACCACACACAGTCATCCACACAACCGCACACAGTCATCCACACAACCGCACACACAGTCATCCACACAACCACACACACAGTCATCCACACAACCACACGCACAGTCACAGTCACACAACCACACACAGTCATCCACACAACCGCACACACAGTCATCCACACAACCACACACAGTCATCCACACAACCACACACGGTCATACACACAACAGCACACAGTCATCCACACAACCGCACACAGTCATCCACACAACCACACACACAGTCTTCCACACAACTACACACAGTCATGCACACAACCACACACACAGTCACAGTCATACAACCGCAAACACAGTCATCCACACAACCACACACAGTCATCCACACAACCACACACAGTCATCCACACAACCACACACAGTCACAGTAACACAACCACACACACAGTCATCCACACAACCACACACAGTCATCCACACAACCACAAACAGTCATCCACACAACCACACACAGTCATCCACACAACCGCACACAGTCATCCACACACCCACACACACAGTCTTCCACACAACCACACACTCTCATCCACACAACCACACACACAGTCACAGTCATACAACCGCACACAGTCATACACACAACCGCACACAGTCATCCACACAACCACACACAGTCATCCACACAACCACACACAGTCATCCACAGAACCACACACAGTCACAGTCACACAACCACACACAGTCAGTCACACAACCGCACACACAGTCACAGTCACACAACCGCACACACAGTCATCCACACAACCGCACACACAGTCATCCACACAACCGCACACACAGTCATCCACACAACCACACACATAGTCATCCACACAACCACACACATAGTCATCCACACAACCACACACACAGTCATCCGCACAACCGCACACACAGTCACAGTCACACAACCACACACAGTCATCCACACAACCACACACAGTCATCCACACAACCACACACACAGTCATCCACACAACCGCACACAGTCATCCACACAACCACACAAAGTCATCCACACAACCACACACAGTCATCCACAGAACCACACACAGTCATCCACACAACCACACACACAGTCATCCACACAACCACACACACAGTCATCCACACAACCACACACACAGTCACAGTCACACAACCGCACACACATTCATCCACACAACCACACACAGTCATCCACACAACCACACACAGTCATCCACACAACCGCACACAGTCAACCACACAACCGCACACACAGTCATCCACACAACCACACACAGTCATCCTCACAACCATACACAGTCATCCACACAACCACACACATTCATCCACACAACCACACACAGTCATCCACACAACCACACACAGTCAACCACACAACCACAAACAGTCACAGTTACACAACCACACACACAGTCATCCACACATCCACACACAGTCATCCACACAACCACAAACAATCATCCACACAACCACACACATAGTCATCCACACAACCACACACATAGTGATCCACACAACCACACACACAGTCATCCACACAACCACACAGTCATCCACACAACCACACAGTCATCCACACAACCGCACACAGTCATCCACACAACCACACACAGTCATCCAAACAACCACACACAGTCATCCAAACAACCACACACAGTCATCCACACAACCGCACACAGTCATCCACACAACCGCACACAGTCATCCACACAACCGCAAACACAGTCATCCACACAACCACACACACAGTCATCCACACAACCACACACACAGTCACAGTCACACAACCACACACAGTCATCCACACAACCGCACACACAGTCATCCACACAACCACACACAGTCATCCACACAACCACACACGGTCATACACACAACAGCACACAGTCATCCACACAACCGCACACAGTCATCCACACAACCACACACACAGTCTTCCACACAATTACACACAGTCATGCACACAACCACACACACAGTCACAGTCACACAACCGCAAACACAGTCATCCACACAACCGCACACAGTCATCCACACAACCACACACAGTCATCCACACAACCACAAACAGTCATCCACACAACCACACACGGTCATACACACAACCACACACAGTCATCCACACAACCACACACAGTCATCCACACAACCACACACAGTCACAGTCACACAACTACACACAGTCAGTCACACAACAGCACACACAGTCACAGTCACACAACCGCACACACAGTCATCCACACAACCACACACACAGTCATCCACACAACCGCACACACAGTCATCCACACAACCACACACATAGTCATCCACACAACCACACACATAGTCATCCACACAACCACACACACAGTCATCCGCACAACCGCACACACAGTCACAGTCACACAACCACACACAGTCATACACACAACCACACACAGTCATCCACACAACCACACACAGTCATCCACACAACCACACACACAGTCATCCACACAACCGCACACAGTCATCCACACAACCACACAAAGTCATCCACACAACCACACACACAGTCATCCACACAACCACACACAGTCATCCACACAACCACACACGGTCATACACACAACAGCACACAGTCATCCACACAACCGCACACAGTCATCCACACAACCACACACACAGTCTTCCACACAACCACACACAGTCATGCACACAACCACACACACAGTCACAGTCACACAACCGCAAACACAGTCATCCACACAACCGCACACAGTCATCCACACAACCACACACAGTCATCCACACAACCACAAACAGTCATCCACACAACCACACACAGTCATCCACACAACCGCACACAGTCATCCACACACAAACACACACACAGTCTTCCACACATTCACACACACAGTCACAGTCACACAACCGCACACAGTCATACACACAACCGCACACAGTCATCCACACAACCACACACAGTCATCCACACAACCACACACAGTCATCCACACAACCACACACAGTCACAGTCACACAACTACAGACAGTCAGTCACACAACAGCACACACAGTCACAGTCACACAACCGCACACACAGTCATCCACACAACCACACACACAGTCATCCACACAACCGCACACACAGTCATCCACACAACCACACACATAGTCATCCACACAACCACACACATAGTCATCCACACAACCACACACACAGTCATCCGCACAACCGCACACACAGTCACAGTCACACAACCACACACAGTCATACACACAACCACACACAGTCATCCACACAACCACACACAGTCATCCACACAACCACACACACAGTCATCCGCACAACAGCACACAGTCATCCACACAACCACACAAAGTCATCCACACAACCACACACAGTCATCCACAGAACCACACACAGTCATCCACACAACCACACACACAGTCATCCACACAACCACACACACAGTCATCCACACAACCACACACACAGTCACAGTCACACAACCGCACACACATTCATCCACACAACCACACACAGTCACAGTCACACAACCGCACACACATTCATCCACACAACCACACACAGTCATCCACACAACCACACACAGTCATCCACACAACCACACACAGTCAACCACACAACCGCACACACAGTCATCCACACAACCACACACAGTCATCCACACAACCGCACACACAGTCATCCACACAACCACACACAGTCATCCACACAACCACACACGGTCATACACACAACAGCACACAGTCATCCACACAACCGCACACAGTCATCCACACAACCACACACACAGTCTTCCACACAACTACACACAGTCATGCACACAACCACACACACAGTCACAGTCATACAACCGCAAACACAGTCATCCACACAACCACACACAGTCATCCACACAACCACACACAGTCATCCACACAACCACACACAGTCACAGTCACACAACCACACACACAGTCATCCACACACCCACACACACAGTCTTCCACACAACCACACACTCTCATCCACACAACCACACACACAGTCACAGTCATACAACCGCACACAGTCATACACACAACCGCACACAGTCATCCACACAACCACACACAGTCATCCACACAACCACACACAGTCATCCACAGAACCACACACAGTCACAGTCACACAACCACACACAGTCAGTCACACAACCGCACACACAGTCACAGTCACACAACCGCACACACAGTCATCCACACAACCGCACACACAGTCATCCACACAACCGCACACACAGTCATCCACACAACCACACACATAGTCATCCACACAACCACACACATAGTCATCCACACAACCACACACACAGTCATCCGCACAACCGCACACACAGTCACAGTCACACAACCACACACAGTCATACACACAACCACACACAGTCATCCACACAACCACACACAGTCATCCACACAACCACACACACAGTCATCCACACAACCGCACACAGTCATCCACACAACCACACAAAGTCATCCACACAACCACACACAGTCATCCACAGAACCACACACAGTCATCCACACAACCACACACACAGTCATCCACACAACCACACACACAGTCATCCACACAACCACACACACAGTCACAGTCACACAACCGCACACACATTCATCCACACAACCACACACAGTCATCCACACAACCACACACAGTCATCCACACAACCGCACACAGTCAACCACACAACCGCACACACAGTCATCCACACAACCACACACAGTCATCCTCACAACCATACACAGTCATCCACACAACCACACACATTCATCCACACAACCACACACAGTCATCCACACAACCACACACAGTCAACCACACAACCACAAACAGTCACAGTTACACAACCACACACACAGTCATCCACACATCCACACACAGTCATCCACACAACCACAAACAATCATCCACACAACCACACACATAGTCATCCACACAACCACACACATAGTGATCCACACAACCACACACACAGTCATCCACACAACCACACAGTCATCCACACAACCACACAGTCATCCACACAACCGCACACAGTCATCCACACAACCACACACAGTCATCCAAACAACCACACACAGTCATCCAAACAACCACACACAGTCATCCACACAACCGACACACAGGTCATCCACACAACCGCAACACAGTCATCCACACAACCGCACACACAGTCATCCACACAACCACACACACAGTCATCCACACAACCACACACAGTCATGCACACAACCACACACACAGTCACAGTCACACAACCGCAAACACAGTCATCCACACAACCGCACACAGTCATCCACACAACCACACACAGTCATCCACACAACCACAAACAGTCATCCACACAACCACACACAGTCATCCACACAACCGCACACAGTCATCCACACACAAACACACACACAGTCTTCCACACATCCACACACACAGTCACAGTCACACAACCGCACACAGTCATACACACAACCGCACACAGTCATCCACACAACCACACACAGTCATCCACACAACCACACACAGTCATCCACACAACCACACACAGTCACAGTCACACAACTACACACAGTCAGTCACACAACAGCACACACAGTCACAGTCACACAACCGCACACACAGTCATCCACACAACCACACACACAGTCATCCACACAACCGCACACACAGTCATCCACACAACCACACACATAGTCATCCACACAACCACACACATAGTCATCCACACAACCACACACACAGTCATCCGCACAACCGCACACACAGTCACAGTCACACAACCACACACAGTCATACACACAACCACACACAGTCATCCACACAACCACACACAGTCATCCACACAACCACACACACAGTCATCCACACAACCGCACACAGTCATCCACACAACCACACAAAGTCATCCACACAACCACACACAGTCATCCACAGAACCACACACAGTCATCCACACAACCACACACACAGTCATCCACACAACCACACACACAGTCATCCACACAACCACACACACAGTCACAGTCACACAACCGCACACACATTCATCCACACAACCACACACAGTCACAGTCACACAACCGCACACACATTCATCCACACAACCACACACAGTCATCCACACAACCACACACAGTCATCCACACAACCACACACAGTCAACCACACAACCGCACACACAGTCATCCACACAACCACACACAGTCATCCACACAACCGCACACACAGTCATCCACACAACCACACACAGTCATCCACACAACCACACACGGTCATACACACAACAGCACACAGTCATCCACACAACCGCACACAGTCATCCACACAACCACACACACAGTCTTCCACACAACTACACACAGTCATGCACACAACCACACACACAGTCACAGTCATACAACCGCAAACACAGTCATCCACACAACCACACACAGTCATCCACACAACCACACACAGTCATCCACACAACCACACACAGTCACAGTCACACAACCACACACACAGTCATCCACACACCCACACACACAGTCTTCCACACAACCACACACTCTCATCCACACAACCACACACACAGTCACAGTCATACAACCGCACACAGTCATACACACAACCGCACACAGTCATCCACACAACCACACACAGTCATCCACACAACCACACACAGTCATCCACAGAACCACACACAGTCACAGTCACACAACCACACACAGTCAGTCACACAACCGCACACACAGTCACAGTCACACAACCGCACACACAGTCATCCACACAACCGCACACACAGTCATCCACACAACCGCACACACAGTCATCCACACAACCACACACATAGTCATCCACACAACCACACACATAGTCATCCACACAACCACACACACAGTCATCCGCACAACCGCACACACAGTCACAGTCACACAACCACACACAGTCATACACACAACCACACACAGTCATCCACACAACCACACACAGTCATCCACACAACCACACACACAGTCATCCACACAACCGCACACAGTCATCCACACAACCACACAAAGTCATCCACACAACCACACACAGTCATCCACAGAACCACACACAGTCATCCACACAACCACACACACAGTCATCCACACAACCACACACACAGTCATCCACACAACCACACACACAGTCACAGTCACACAACCGCACACACATTCATCCACACAACCACACACAGTCATCCACACAACCACACACAGTCATCCACACAACCGCACACAGTCAACCACACAACCGCACACACAGTCATCCACACAACCACACACAGTCATCCTCACAACCATACACAGTCATCCACACAACCACACACATTCATCCACACAACCACACACAGTCATCCACACAACCACACACAGTCAACCACACAACCACAAACAGTCACAGTTACACAACCACACACACAGTCATCCACACATCCACACACAGTCATCCACACAACCACAAACAATCATCCACACAACCACACACATAGTCATCCACACAACCACACACATAGTGATCCACACAACCACACACACAGTCATCCACACAACCACACAGTCATCCACACAACCACACAGTCATCCACACAACCGCACACAGTCATCCACACAACCACACACAGTCATCCAAACAACCACACACAGTCATCCAAACAACCACACACAGTCATCCACACAACCGCACACAGTCATCCACACAACCGCACACAGTCATCCACACAACCGCAAACACAGTCATCCACACAACCACACACACAGTCATCCACACAACCACACACACAGTCACAGTCACACAACCACACACAGTCATCCACACAACCGCACACACAGTCATCCACACAACCACACACAGTCATCCACACAACCACACACGGTCATACACACAACAGCACACAGTCATCCACACAACCGCACACAGTCATCCACACAACCACACACACAGTCTTCCACACAACTACACACAGTCATGCACACAACCACACACACAGTCACAGTCACACAACCGCAAACACAGTCATCCACACAACCGCACACAGTCATCCACACAACCACACACAGTCATCCACACAACCACAAACAGTCATCCACACAACCACACACAGTCATCCACACAACCGCACACAGTCATCCACACACCCACACACACAGTCTTCCACACAACCACACACACAGTCACAGTCACACAACTGCACACAGTCATACACACAACCGCACACAGTCATCCACACAACCACACACAGTCATCCACACAACCACACACAGTCATCCACACAACCACACACAGTCACAGTCACACAACTACACACAGTCAGTCACACAACAGCACACACAGTCACAGTCACACAACCGCACACACAGTCATCCACACAACCACACACACAGTCATCCACACAACCGCACACACAGTCATCCACACAACCACACACATAGTCATCCACACAACCACACACATAGTCATCCACACAACCACACACACAGTCATCCGCACAACCGCACACACAGTCACAGTCACACAACCACACACAGTCATACACACAACCACACACAGTCATCCACACAACCACACACAGTCATCCACACAACCACACACACAGTCATCCACACAACCGCACACAGTCATCCACACAACCACACAAAGTCATCCACACAACCACACACAGTCATCCACAGAACCACACACAGTCATCCACACAACCACACACACAGTCATCCACACAACCACACACACAGTCATCCACACAACCACACACAGTCATCCACACAACCGCACACACAGTCATCCACACAACCACACACAGTCATCCACACAACCGACACACAGTCATCCACACAACCACACACAGTCATCCACACAACCACACACAGTCATCCACACAACCACACACAGTCAACCACACAACCGCACACACAGTCATCCACACAACCACACACAGTCATCCACACAACCACACACACAGTCACAGTCACACAACCGCACACACATTCATCCACACAACCACACACAGTCATCCACACAACCACACACAGTCATCCACACAACCGCACACAGTCATCCACACAACCGCACACACAGTCATCCACACAACCGTACACACAGTCATCCACACAACCGCACAAACAGTCATCCACACAACCACACAGTCATCCACACAACCACACAGTCATCCACACAACCGCACACAGTCATCCACACAACCACACACAGTCATCCAAACAACCAGACACAGTCATCCAAACAACCACACACAGTCATCCACACAACCACACACAGTCATCCACACAACCGCACACAGTCATCCACACAACCGCACACACAGTCATCCACACAACCACACACACAGTCATCCACACAACCACACACACAGTCACAGTCACACAAACACACACAGTCATCCACACAACCGCACACACAGTCATCCACACAACCACACACAGTCATCCACACAACCACACACGGTCATACACACAACAGCACACAGTCATCCACACAACCGCACACAGTCATCCACACAACCACACACACAGTCTTCCACACAACTACACACAGTCATGCACACAACCACACACACAGTCACAGTCACACAACCGCAAACACAGTCATCCATAAAACCGCACACAGTCATCCACACAACCACAAACAGTCATCCACACAACCACACACAGTCATCCACACAACCACACACAGTCACAGTCACACAACCGCACACACAGTCATCCACACAACCACACACAGTCATCCACACAACCACAAACAGTCATCCACACAACCACACACAGTCATCCACACAACCGCACACAGTAATCCACACAACCACACAGTCATCCACACAACCACACACACAGTCACAGTCACACAACCGCACACACAGTCATCCACACAACCACACACAGTCATCCACACAACCGCACACACATTCATCCACACAACCACACACAGTCATCCACACAACCACACACAGTCATCCACACAACCACACACAGTCAACCACACAACCGCACACACAGTCATCCACACAACCACACACAGTCATCCACACAACCACACACACAGTCACAGTCACACAACCGCACACACATTCATCCACACAACCACACACAGTCATCCACACAACCACACACAGTCATCCACACAACCGCACACAGTCATCCACACAACCGCACACACAGTCATCCACACAACCGTACACACAGTCATCCACACAACCGCACAAACAGTCATCCACACAACCACACAGTCATCCACACAACCACACAGTCATCCACACAACCGCACACAGTCATCCACACAACCACACACAGTCATCCAAACAACCAGACACAGTCATCCAAACAACCACACACAGTCATCCACACAACCACACACAGTCATCCACACAACCGCACACAGTCATCCACACAACCGCACACACAGTCATCCACACAACCACACACACAGTCATCCACACAACCACACACACAGTCACAGTCACACAAACACACACAGTCATCCACACAACCGCACACACAGTCATCCACACAACCACACACAGTCATCCACACAACCACACACGGTCATACACACAACAGCACACAGTCATCCACACAACCGCACACAGTCATCCACACAACCACACACACAGTCTTCCACACAACTACACACAGTCATGCACACAACCACACACACAGTCACAGTCACACAACCGCAAACACAGTCATCCATAAAACCGCACACAGTCATCCACACAACCACAAACAGTCATCCACACAACCACACACAGTCATCCACACAACCACACACAGTCACAGTCACACAACCGCACACACAGTCATCCACACAACCACACACAGTCATCCACACAACCACAAACAGTCATCCACACAACCACACACAGTCATCCACACAACCGCACACAGTAATCCACACAACCACACAGTCATCCACACAACCACACACAGTCATCCACACAACCACACACAGTCATCCACACAACCACACACAGTCATCCACACAACCACACACATTCATCCACACAACCACACACAGTCATCCACAAAACCATATACACAGTCATCCACACAACCACACACACAGTCATCCACACAACCGCTCAGACAGTCATCCATACAACCACACACAGTCATCCACACAACCACACACACAGTCATCCACACACCCGCACACACAGTCATCCACACAACTGCACACACAGTCATCCACACAACCGCACAAACAGTCATCCACACAGCCACACACAGTCAACCACACAACCACACACAGTCAACCACACAACCACACACACGGTCATCCACACAACCACAAACAGTCATCCACACAACCACACAAAGTCATCCACACAACCCCACACAGTCATCCACAGAACCACACACAATCATCCACACAACCACACACACAGTCATCCACACAACCACACACACAGTCATCCACACAACCACACACACAGTCATCCACACAACCGCACACAGTCATCCACACAACCACACACACAGTCACAGTCACACAACCGCACACACAGTCATCCACACAACCGCACACAGTCATCCACAAAACCGCACACACAGTCATCCACACAACCACACACAGTCATCCACACAACCGCACACAGTCATCCACACAACGGCACACAGTCATCCACACAACCACAAACAGTCATCCACACAACCACACACATAGTCATCCACACAACCACACACATAGTGATCCACACAACCACACACACAGTCATCCACACAACCGCACACACAGTCATCCACACAACCGTACACACAGTCATCCACACAACCGCACAAACAGTCATCCACACAACCACACAGTCATCCACACAACCACACAGTCATCCACACAACCGCACACAGTCATCCACACAACCACACACAGTCATCCAAACAACCAGACACAGTCATCCAAACAACCACACACAGTCATCCACACAACCACACACAGTCATCCACACAACCGCACACAGTCATCCACACAACCGCACACACAGTCATCCACACAACCGCACACAATCATCCACACAACCACACACACAGTCATCCACACAACCACACACACAGTCATCCACACAACCACACACAGTCATGCACACAACCGCACACACAGTCACAGTCATACAACCGCAAACACAGTCATCCACACAACCACACACAGTCATCCACACAACCACACACAGTCATCCACACAACCACACACAGTCACAGTCACACAACCACACACACAGTCATCCACACAACCACACACAGTCATCCACACAACCACAAACAGTCATCCACACAACCACACACAGTCATCCACACAACCGCACACAGTCATCCACACACCCACACACACAGTCTTCCACACAACCACACACTCTCATCCACACAACCACACACACAGTCACAGTCATACAACCGCACACAGTCATACACACAACCGCACACAGTCATCCACACAACCACACACAGTCATCCACACAACCACACACAGTCATCCACAGAACCACACACAGTCACAGTCACACAACCACACACAGTCAGTCACACAACCGCACACACAGTCACAGTCACACAACCGCACACACAGTCATCCACACAACCGCACACACAGTCATCCACACAACCGCACACACAGTCATCCACACAACCACACACATAGTCATCCACACAACCACACACATAGTCATCCACACAACCACACACACAGTCATCCGCACAACCGCACACACAGTCACAGTCACACAACCACACACAGTCATACACACAACCACACACAGTCATCCACACAACCACACACAGTCATCCACACAACCACACACACAGTCATCCACACAACCGCACACAGTCATCCACACAACCACACAAAGTCATCCACACAACCACACACAGTCATCCACAGAACCACACACAGTCATCCACACAACCACACACACAGTCATCCACACAACCACACACACAGTCATCCACACAACCACACACACAGTCACAGTCACACAACCGCACACACATTCATCCACACAACCACACACAGTCATCCACACAACCACACACAGTCATCCACACAACCGCACACAGTCAACCACACAACCGCACACACAGTCATCCACACAACCACACACAGTCATCCTCACAACCATACACAGTCATCCACACAACCACACACATTCATCCACACAACCACACACAGTCATCCACACAACCACACACAGTCAACCACACAACCACAAACAGTCACAGTTACACAACCACACACACAGTCATCCACACATCCACACACAGTCATCCACACAACCACAAACAATCATCCACACAACCACACACATAGTCATCCACACAACCACACACATAGTGATCCACACAACCACACACACAGTCATCCACACAACCACACAGTCATCCACACAACCACACAGTCATCCACACAACCGCACACAGTCATCCACACAACCACACACAGTCATCCAAACAACCACACACAGTCATCCAAACAACCACACACAGTCATCCACACAACCGCACACAGTCATCCACACAACCGCACACAGTCATCCACACAACCGCAAACACAGTCATCCACACAACCACACACACAGTCATCCACACAACCACACACACAGTCACAGTCACACAACCACACACAGTCATCCACACAACCGCACACACAGTCATCCACACAACCACACACAGTCATCCACACAACCACACACGGTCATACACACAACAGCACACAGTCATCCACACAACCGCACACAGTCATCCACACAACCACACACACAGTCTTCCACACAACTACACACAGTCATGCACACAACCACACACACAGTCACAGTCACACAACCGCAAACACAGTCATCCACACAACCGCACACAGTCATCCACACAACCACACACAGTCATCCACACAACCACAAACAGTCATCCACACAACCACACACAGTCATCCACACAACCGCACACAGTCATCCACACACCCACACACACAGTCTTCCACACAACCACACACACAGTCACAGTCACACAACCGCACACAGTCATACACACAACCGCACACAGTCATCCACACAACCACACACAGTCATCCACACAACCACACACAGTCATCCACACAACCACACACAGTCACAGTCACACAACTACACACAGTCAGTCCACACAACAGCACACACAGTCACAGTCACACAACCGCACACACAGTCATCCACACAACCACACACACAGTCATCCACACAACCGCACACACAGTCATCCACACAACCACACACATAGTCATCCACACAACCACACACATAGTCATCCACACAACCACACACACAGTCATCCGCACAACCGCACACACAGTCACAGTCACACAACCACACACAGTCATACACACAACCACACACAGTCATCCACACAACCACACACAGTCATCCACACAACCACACACACAGTCATCCACACAACCGCACACAGTCATCCACACAACCACACAAAGTCATCCACACAACCACACACAGTCATCCACAGAACCACACACAGTCATCCACACAACCACACACACAGTCATCCACACAACCACACACACAGTCATCCACACAACCACACACACAGTCACAGTCACACAACCGCACACACATTCATCCACACAACCACACACAGTCATCCACACAACCACACACAGTCATCCACACAACCGCACACAGTCATCCACACAACCGCACACACAGTCATCCACACAACCGTACACACAGTCATCCACACAACCGCACACACAGTCATCCACACAACCACACACAGTCATCCACACAACCGCACACAGTCATCCACACAACCAGCACACAGTCATCCAAACAACCAGACACAGTCATCCAAACAACCACACACAGTCATCCACACAACCACACGCAGTCATCCACACAACCGCACACAGTCATCCACACAACCGCACACACAGTCATCCACACAACCACACACACAGTCATCCACACAACCACACACACAGTCACAGTCACACAAACACACACAGTCATCCACACAACCGCACACACAGTCATCCACACAACCACACACAGTCATCCACACAACCACACACGGTCATACACACAACAGCACACAGTCATCCACACAACCGCACACAGTCATCCACACAACCACACACACAGTCTTCCACACAACTACACACAGTCATGCACACAACCACACACACAGTCACAGTCACACAACCGCAAACACAGTCATCCATAAAACCGCACACAGTCATCCACACAACCACACACAGTCATCCACACAACCACACACAGTCATCCACACAACCACACACAGTCACAGTCACACAACCGCACACACAGTCATCCACACAACCACACACAGTCATCCACACAACCACAAACAGTCATCCACACAACCACACACAGTCATCCACACAACCGCACACAGTAATCCACACAACCACACAGTCATCCACACAACCACACACAGTCATCCACACAACCACACACAGTCATCCACACAACCACACACAGTCATCCACACAACCACACACATTCATCCACACAACCACACACAGTCATCCACAAAACCATATACACAGTCATCCACACAACCACACACACAGTCATCCACACAACCGCTCAGACAGTCATCCATACAACCACACACAGTCATCCACACAACCACACACACAGTCATCCACACACCCGCACACACAGTCATCCACACAACTGCACACACAGTCATCCACACAACCGCACAAACAGTCATCCACACAGCCACACACAGTCAACCACACAACCACACACAGTCAACCACACAACCACACACACGGTCATCCACACAACCACAAACAGTCATCCACACAACCACACAAAGTCATCCGCACAACCCCACACAGTCATCCACAGAACCACACACAATCATCCACACAACCACACACACAGTCATCCACACAACCACACACACAGTCATCCACACAACCACACACACAGTCATCCACACAACCGCACACAGTCATCCACACAACCACACACACAGTCACAGTCACACAACCGCACACACAGTCATCCACACAACCGCACACAGTCATCCACAAAACCGCACACACAGTCATCCACACAACCACACACAGTCATCCACACAACCGCACACAGTCATCCACACAACGGCACACAGTCATCCACACAACCACAAACAGTCATCCACACAACCACACACATAGTCATCCACACAACCACACACATAGTGATCCACACAACCACACACACAGTCATCCACACAACCGCACACACAGTCATCCACACAACCGTACACACAGTCATCCACACAACCGCACAAACAGTCATCCACACAACCACACAGTCATCCACACAACCACACAGTCATCCACACAACCGCACACAGTCATCCACACAACCACACACAGTCATCCAAACAACCAGACACAGTCATCCAAACAACCACACACAGTCATCCACACAACCACACACAGTCATCCACACAACCGCACACAGTCATCCACACAACCGCACACACAGTCATCCACACAACCACACACACAGTCATCCACACAACCACACACACAGTCACAGTCACACAACCACACACAGTCATCCACACAACCGCACACACAGTCATCCACACAACCACACACAGTCATCCACACAACCACACACGGTCATACACACAACAGCACACAGTCATCCACACAACCGCACACAGTCATCCACACAACCACACACACAGTCTTCCACACAACTACACACAGTCATGCACACAACCACACACACAGTCACAGTCACACAACCGCAAACACAGTCATCCACACAACCGCACACAGTCATCCACACAACCACACACAGTCATCCACACAACCACACACAGTCATCCACACAACCACACACAGTCACAGTCACACAACCGCACACACAGTCATCCACACAACCACACACAGTCATCCACACAACCACAAACAGTCATCCACACAACCACACACAGTCATCCACACAACCGCACACAGTAATCCACACAACCAAACAGTCATCCACACAACCACACACAGTCATCCACACAACCACACACAGTCATCCACACAACCACACACAGTCATCCACACAACCACACACATTCATCCACACAACCACACACAGTCATCCACAAAACCATATACACAGTCATCCACACAACCACACACACAGTCATCCACACAACCGCTCAGAAAGTCATCCATACAACCACACACAGTCATCCACACAACCACACACACAGTCATCCACACAACAACACACACAGTCACAGTCACACAACCGCACACAATCATCCACACAACCACACACACATTCATCCACACACCCGCACACACAGTCATCCACACAGCCACACACAGTCAAACCACACAACCACACACAGTCAACCACACAACCACACACACGGTCATCCACACAACCACACACAGTCATCCACACAACCACACAAAGTCATCCACACAACCCCACACAGTCATCCACAGAACCACACACAATCATCCACACAACCACACACACAGTCATCCACACAACCACACACACAGTCATCCACACAACCACACACACAGTCATCCACACAACCGCAAACAGTCATCCACACAACCACACACACAGTCACAGTCACACAACCGCACACACAGTCATCCACACAACCGCACACAGTCATCCACAAAACCGCACACACAGTCATCCACACAACCACACACAGTCATCCACACAACCGCACACAGTCATCCACACAACCGCACACAGTCATCCACACAACCACACGCACAGTCATTCACACAGTCATCCACACAACCACACACAGTCATCCACACAACCACACACACAGTCATCCACACAACCATACAAACAGTCATCCACACAACCGCACACAGTCATTCACACAACCACACACAGTCATCCACACAACCGCACACAGTCATCCACACAACCGCACACAGTCAGCCACACAACCGCACACAGTCATCCACACAACCGCACACAGTCATCCACACAACCACACACAGTCATCCACACAACCACACACAGTCATCTAAACAACCACACACAATCATCCACACAACCACACACACAGTCATCCACACACCCGCACACACAGTCATCCACACAACTGCACACACAGTCATCCACACAACCGCACAAACAGTCATCCACACAGCCACACACAGTCAACCACACAACCACACACAGTCAACCACACAACCACACACACGGTCATCCACACAACCACACACAGTCATCCACACAACCACACAAAGTCATCCACACAACCCCACACAGTCATCCACAGAACCACACACAATCATCCACACAACCACACACACAGTCATCCACACAACCACACACACAGTCATCCACACAACCACACACACAGTCATCCACACAACCGCACACAGTCATCCACACAACCACACACACAGTCACAGTCACACAACCGCACACACAGTCATCCACACAACCGCACACAGTCATCCACAAAACCGCACACACAGTCATCCACACAACCACACACAGTCATCCACACAACCGCACACAGTCATCCACACAACCGCACACAGTCATCCACACAACCACACACACAGTCATCCACACAACCACACACACAGTCATCCACACAACCACACACAGTCATCCACACAACCACACACACAGTCATCCACACAACCACACACACAGTCATCCACACAACCGCACACAGTCATTCACACAACCACACACAGTCATCCACACAACCGCACACAGTCATCCACACAACCGCACACAGTCAGCCACACAACCGCACACAGTCATCCACACAACCGCACACACAGTCATCCACACAACCGCACACACAGTCATCCACACAACCACACACACAGTCATCCAACCACACACACAGTCATCCACAAAACCGCACACACAGTCATCCACACAACCACACACAGTCATCCACACAACCACACACAGTCATACACACAACCGCACACAGTCATCCACACAACCGCACACAGCCATCCACACACCCACACACACAGTCTTCCACACAACCACACACTGTCATCCACACAACCACACACAGTCATCCACACAACCACACACAGTCATCCACACAACCACACACAGTCATCCACACAACCACACACAGTAATCCACACAACCACACACATTCACAGTCACACAAACGCACACACAGTCACAGTCACACAACCGCACACACAGTCATCCACACAACCGCACACACAGTCATCCACACAACCACACACACAGTCATCCACACAACCACACACATAGTCATCCACACAACCACACACATAGTCATCCACACAACCGCACACACAGTCATCCACACAACCGCACAAACTGTCATCCACAAAACCACACAGTCATCCACACAACCACACAAAGTCATCCACACAACCCCACACAGTCATCCACAGAACCACACACAATCATCCACACAACCACACACACAGTCATCCACACAACCAATCCACACAACCGCACACAGTCATCCACACAACCACACACACAGTCATCCACACAACCGCACACAGTCATCCAAACAACCAGACACAGTCATCCAAACAACCACACACAGTCATCCACACAACCACACACAGTCACATTCACACAACCGCACACACAGTCATCCACATAACCGCACATAGTCATCCACACAACCACACACAGTCATCCACACAACCACACACAGTCATCCACACAACCGCACACACAGTCATCCACACAACCGCACACAGTCATCCACACAACCGCACACAGTCATCCACACAACCACAAACAGTCATCCACACAACCACACACACAGTCATCCACACATCGACACACATATTCATCCACACTTCCACACACATAGTCATCCACACAACCACACACACAGTCATCCACACACACAGTCATCCACACAACCGCACACACAGTCATCCACACAACCACACTGTCATCCAAACAACCGCACACAGTCATCCACACAACCGCACACACAGTCATCCACACAACCACACACACAGTCATCCACACAACCACACACAGTCATCCACACAACCACACACACACTCATCCACACATCCTCACACACAGTCATCCACACAACCGCACACAGTCATCCACACAACCGCACACAGTCATCCACACAACCACACACACACTCATTCACACAACCACATAAACAGTCATCCACACAACCAAACACATAGTCATCCACACAACCACACTCACAGTCATGCACACAACCACACACACAGTCATCCACACAACCGCACACACAGTCATCCACACAACCACACAGTCATCCACACAACCACACAGTCATCCACACAACCGCAGACACAGTCACAGTCACACAACCGCACACACAGTCATCCACACAACCGCACACAGTCATCCACACAACCTCACACACAGTCATCCACACAACCACACACAGTCATCCACACAACCACACACAGTCATCAACACAACCACACACAGTCATCCACACAACCACACACAGTCATCCACACAACCACACACAGTCATCCACACAACCAGTCATCCACACAACCGCACACACAGTCACAGTCACACAACCACACACAGTCATCCACAAAACCGCACACACAGTTATCCAAACAAACCACACACAGTCATACACACAACCGCACACAGTCATCCACACAACCGCACACAGTCATCCACACAACCACACACACAGTCTTCCACACAACCACACACAGTCATCCACACAACCACACACACAGTCTTCCACACAACCACACACAGTCATCCTCACAACCACACACACAGTCACAGTCACACAACCGCACACAGTCATCCACACAACCGCACACAGTCATCCACACATCAACACACAGTCATCCACACAACCACACACAGAAATCCACACAACCACACACAGTCATCCACACAACCACACATAGTCATCCACACAACCACACACACAGTCATCCACACAACCACACACAGTCATCCACACAACCACACACAGTCATCCACACAACCACACACAGTCATCCACACAACCACACACAGTCATCCACACAACCACACACAGTCACAATCACACAACCACACACACAGTCATCCACACAACCACACACATAGTCATCCACACAACCACACACACAGTCATCCACACAACCGCACACACAGTCATCCACACAACCGCACACACAGTCACAGTCACACAACCACACACAGTCATCCACACAACCACACACAGTCATCCACACAACCACACACACAGTCATCCACACAACCGCACACAGTCATCCACACAACCACACACAGTCATCCACATTAACCACACACATTCATCAACACAACCACACACACAGTCATCCACACAACCACACACAGTCATCCACACACCCACACTTACAGTCATCCACACAACCACACAAACAGTCATCCACACAGTCATCCACACAACCACACACAGTCATCAACACAACCACACACAGTCATCCACACAACCACACACAGTCATCCACACACCACCCGCCCACACACCAGTCATCCACACAACCGCACACACAGTCATCCACACACACCGCACCACACAGCTCCACAGTCCACACAACCACACACAGTCATCCACAACAACCGCACCCACACACCGTCATCCACACAACCACACACACGTCATCCACACAACCACACACAGTCATCCACACAACCGCACACAGTCATCCACACAACCACACACACAGTCATCCACACAACCACACACAGTCATCCACACAACCACACACACAGTCATCCACACAACCACACACAGTCATCCACACAACCACACACACAGTCACAGTCACACAACCGCACACACAGTCATCCACACAACCGCACACAGTCATCCACAAAACCGCACACACAGTCATCCACACAACCACACACAGTCATCCACACAACCGCACACAGTCATCCACACAACCGCACACAGTCATCCACACAACCACACACACAGTCATCCACACAACCACACACACAGTCATCCACACAACCACACACAGTCATCCACACAACCACACACACAGTCATCCACACAACCACACACACAGTCATCCACACAACCGCACACAGTCATTCACACAACCACACACAGTCATCCACACAACCGCACACAGTCATCCACACAACCGCACACAGTCAGCCACACAACCGCACACAGTCATCCACACAACCGCACACACAGTCATCCACACAACCGCACACACAGTCATCCACACAACCACACACACAGTCATCCAACCACCACACACAGTCATCCACAAAACCGCACACACAGTCATCCACACAACCACACACAGTCATCCACACAACCACACACAGTCATACACACAACCGCACACAGTCATCCACACAACCGCACACAGCCATCCACACACCCACACACACAGTCTTCCACACAACCACACACTGTCATCCACACAACCACACACAGTCATCCACACAACCACACACAGTCATCCACACAACCACACACAGTCATCCACACAACCACACACAGTAATCCACACAACCACACACATTCACAGTCACACAAACGCACACACAGTCACAGTCACACAACCGCACACACAGTCATCCACACAACCGCACACACAGTCATCCACACAACCACACACACAGTCATCCACACAACCACACACATAGTCATCCACACAACCACACACATAGTCATCCACACAACCGCACACACAGTCATCCACACAACCGCACAAACTGTCATCCACAAAACCACACAGTCATCCACACAACCACACATTCATCCACACAACCGCACACAGTCATCCACACAACCACACACACAGTCATCCACACAACCGCACACAGTCATCCAAACAACCAGACACAGTCATCCAAACAACCACACACAGTCATCCACACAACCACACACAGTCACATTCACACAACCGCACACACAGTCATCCACATAACCGCACATAGTCATCCACACAACCACACACAGTCATCCACACAACCACACACAGTCATCCACACAACCGCACACACAGTCATCCACACAACCGCACACAGTCATCCACACAACCGCACACAGTCATCCACACAACCACAAACAGTCATCCACACAACCACACACACAGTCATCCACACATCGACACACATATTCATCCACACTTCCACACACATAGTCATCCACACAACCACACACACAGTCATCCACACACACAGTCATCCACACAACTGCACACACAGTCATCCACACAACCACACTGTCATCCAAACAACCGCACACAGTCATCCACACAACCGCACACACAGTCATCCACACAACCACACACACAGTCATCCACACAACCACACACAGTCATCCACACAACCACACACACACTCATCCACACATCCTCACACACAGTCATCCACACAACCGCACACAGTCATCCACACAACCGCACACAGTCATCCACACAACCACACACACACTCATTCACACAACCACATAAACAGTCATCCACACAACCAAACACATAGTCATCCACACAACCACACTCACAGTCATGCACACAACCACACACACAGTCATCCACACAACCGCACACACAGTCATCCACACAACCACACAGTCATCCACACAACCGCACAGTCATCCACACAACCGCAGACACAGTCACAGTCACACAACCGCACACACAGTCATCCACACAACCGCACACAGTCATCCACACAACCTCACACACAGTCATCCACACAACCACACACAGTCATCCACACAACCACACACAGTCATCAACACAACCACACACAGTCATCCACACAACCACACACAGTCATCCACACAACCACACACAGTCATCCACACAACCAGTCATCCACACAACCGCACACACAGTCACAGTCACACAACCACACACAGTCATCCACAAAACCGCACACACAGTTATCCAAACAAACCACACACAGTCATACACACAACCGCACACAGTCATCCACACAACCGCACACAGTCATCCACACAACCACACACACAGTCTTCCACACAACCACACACAGTCATCCACACAACCACACACACAGTCTTCCACACAACCACACACAGTCATCCTCACAACCACACACACAGTCACAGTCACACAACCGCACACAGTCATCCACACAACCGCACACAGTCATCCACACATCAACACACAGTCATCCACACAACCACACACAGAAATCCACACAACCACACACAGTCATCCACACAACCACACATAGTCATCCACACAACCACACACACAGTCATCCACACAACCACACACAGTCATCCACACAACCACACACAGTCATCCACACAACCACACACAGTCATCCACACAACCACACACAGTCATCCACACAACCACACACAGTCACAATCACACAACCACACACACAGTCATCCACACAACCACACACATAGTCATCCACACAACCACACACACAGTCATCCACACAACCGCACACACAGTCATCCACACAACCGCACACACAGTCACAGTCACACAACCACACACAGTCATCCACACAACCACACACAGTCATCCACACAACCACACACACAGTCATCCACACAACCGCACACAGTCATCCACACAACCACACACAGTCATCCACATGAACCACACACATTCATCAACACAACCACACACACAGTCATCCACACAACCACACACAGTCATCCACACACCCACACTTACAGTCATCCACACAACCACACAAACAGTCATCCACACAGTCATCCACACAACCACACACAGTCATCCACACAACCACACACACAGTCACAGTCACACAACCGCACACACATTCATCCACACAACCACACAGTCATCCACACAACCACACACAGTCATCCACACAACCGCACACAGTCATCCACACAACCGCACACACAGTCATCCACACAACCACACACAGTCATCCACACAACCACACACAGTCACAGTCACACAACCGCACACACAGTCATCCACACAACCGCACACAGTCATCCACACAACCACACACAGTCATCCACATAACCGCACACAGTCATCCACACAACCACACACACAGTCATCCACACAACCGCACACAGTCATCCACACAACCTCACACACAGTCATCCACACAACCACACACAGTCATCCACACAACCGCACACAGTCATCCACACAACCACACACAGTCATCCACACAACGACACACACAGTCATCCACACAACCACACACATGTCATCCACACAACCACACAGTCATCCACACAACCGCACACACAGTCATCCACACAACCACACACAGTCATCCACACAACCGCACACACAGTCATCCACACAACCACACACAGTCATCCACACAACCGCACACAGTCATCCACACAACCGCACACACAGTCATCCACACAACCACACACAGTCATCCACACAACCGCACACAGTCATCCACACAACCGCACACACAGTCATCCACACAACCACACACACGTCATCCACACAACCGCACACACAGTCACAGTCACACAACCGCACACACAGTCATCCACACAACCGACACACAGTCATCCACACAACCACACACAGTCATCCACACAACCACACACAGTCATCCACACAACCACGCACACAGTCATCCACACAACCACACACAGTCATCCACACAACCACACACACAGTCATCCACACAACCACACACAGTCATCCACACAACCACACACAGTCATCCACACAACCACACACAGTCATCCACACAACCACACACAGTCATCCACACAACCACACACAGTCATCCACACAACCACACACACAGTCATCCACACAACCGCACACACAGTCATCCACACAACCACACACAGTCATCCACACAACCACACACACAGTCATCCACACAACCGCACACACAGTCATCCACACAACTGCACACACAGTCATCCACACAACTGCACAAACAGTCATCCACACAGCCACACACAGTCAACCACACAACCACACACAGTCAACCACACAACCACACACACGGTCATCCACACAACCACACACAGTCATCCACACAACCACACAAAGTCATCCGCACAACCCCACACAGTCATCCACAGAACCACACACAAGTCATCCACACAACCACACACACAGTCATCCACACAACCACACACACAGTCATCCACACAACCACACACACAGTCATCCACACAACCGCACACAGTCATCCACACAACCACACACACAGTCACGGTCACACAACCGCACACACAGTCATCCACACAACCGCACACAGTCATCCACAAAACCGCACACACAGTCATCCACACAACCACACACAGTCATCCACACAACCGCACACAGTCATCCACACAATGGCACACAGTCATCCACACAACCACAAACAGTCATCCACACAACCACACACATAGTCATCCACACAACCACACACATAGTGATCCACACAACCACACACACAGTCATCCACACAACCGCACACACAGTCATCCACACAACCGTACACACAGTCATCCACACAACCGCACACACAGTCATCCACACAACCACACAGTCATCCACACAACCCACACAGTCATCCACACAACCGCACACAGTCATCCACACAACCACACACAGTCATCCAAACAACCAGACACAGTCATCCAAACAACCACACACAGTCATCCACACAACCACACACAGTCATCCACACAACCGCACACAGTCATCCACACAACCGCACACACAGTCATCCACACAACCACACACACAGTCATCCACACAACCACACACACAGTCACAGTCACACAACCACACACAGTCATCCACACAACCGCACACACAGTCATCCACACAACCACACACAGTCATCCACACAACCACACACGGTCATACACACAACAGCACACAGTCATCCACACAACCGCACACAGTCATCCACACAACCACACACACAGTCTTCCACACAACTACACACAGTCATGCACACAACCACACACACAGTCACAGTCACACAACCGCAAACACAGTCATCCACACAACCGCACACAGTCATCCACACAACCGACACACAGTCATCCACACAACCACACACAGTCATCCACACAACCACACACAGTCACAGTCACACAACCGCACACACAGTCATCCACACAACCACACACAGTCATCCACACAACCACAAACAGTCATCCACACAACCACACACAGTCATCCACACAACCGCACACAGTAATCCACACAACCAAACAGTCATCCACACAACCACACACAGTCATCCACACAACCACACACAGTCATCCACACAACCACACACAGTCATCCACACAACCACACACATTCATCCACACAACCACACACAGTCATCCACACAACCACACACAGTCATCCACACAACCAGTCATCCACACAACCGCACACACAGTCACAGTCACACAACCACACACAGTCATCCACAAAACCGCACACACAGTCATCCACACAACCACACACAGTCATCCACACAACCGCACACAGTCATCCACACAACCGCACACAGTCATCCACACAACCACACGCACAGCTCCCAGTCATCCACACAACCACACACAGTCATCCACACAACCACACACACAGTCATCCACACAACCATACACACAGTCATCCACACAACCGACACAGTCATTCACACAACCACACACAGTCATCCACACAACCGCACACAGTCATCCACACAACCGCACACAGTCATCCACACAACCGCACACAGTCATCCACACAACCGCACACAGTCATCCACACAACCACACACAGTCATCCACACAACCACACACAGTCATCTAAACAACCACACACAATCATCCACACAACCACACACACAGTCATCCACACAACCGCACACACAGTCATCCACACAACCGCACACACAGTCATCCACACAACCGCACAAACAGTCATCCACACAGCCACACACAGTCAACCACACAACCACACACAGTCATCCACACAACCACACACACGGTCATCCACACAACCACACACAGTCATCCACACAACCACACAAGTCATCAACCACACACAGTCATACACACAACCGCACACAGTCATCCACACAACCACACACACAGTCATCCACACAACCGCACACAGTCATCCACACAACCACACACAGTCATCCACAGAACCACACACATTCATCAACACAACCACACACACAGTCATCCACACAACCACACACAGTCATCCACACACCCACACTTACAGTCATCCACACAACCACACAAACAGTCATCCACACAGTCATCCACACAACCACACACAGTCATCCACACAACCACACACACAGTCACAGTCACACAACCGCACACACATTCATCCACACAACCACACAGTCATCCACACAACCACACACAGTCATCCACACAACCACACACAGTCATCCACACAACCACACACAGTCATCCACACAACCACACACAGTAATCCACACAACCACACACATTCACAGTCACACAAACGCACACACAGTCACAGTCACACAACCGCATACACAGTCATCCACACAACCGCACACACAGTCATCCACACAACCACACACACAGTCATCCACACAACCACACACATAGTCATCCACACAACCACACACATAGTCATCCACACAACCGCACACACAGTCATCCACACAACCGCACAAACTGTCATCCACACAACCACACAGTCATCCACACAACCACACATTCATCCACACAACCGCACACAGTCATCCACACAACCACACACACAGTCATCCACACAACCGCACACAGTCATCCAAACAACCAGACACAGTCATCCAAACAACCACACACAGTCATCCACACAACCACACACAGTCACATTCACACAACCGCACACACAGTCATCCACATAACCGCACATAGTCATCCACACAACCACACACAGTCATCCACACAACCACACACAGTCATCCACACAACCGCACACACAGTCATCCACACAACCGCACACAGTCATCCACACAACCGCACACAGTCATCCACACAACCACAAACAGTCATCCACACAACCACACACACAGTCATCCACACATCGACACACATATTCATCCACACTTCCACACACATAGTCATCCACACAACCACACACACAGTCATCCACACACACAGTCATCCACACAACCGCACACACAGTCATCCACACAACCACACTGTCATCCAAACAACCGCACACAGTCATCCACACAACCGCACACACAGTCATCCACACAACCACACACACAGTCATCCACACAACCACACACAGTCATCCACACAACCACACACACACTCATCCACACATCCTCACACACAGTCATCCACACAACCGCACACAGTCATCCACACAACCGCACACAGTCATCCACACAACCACACACACACTCATTCACACAACCACATAAACAGTCATCCACACAACCAAACACATAGTCATCCACACAACCACACTCACAGTCATGCACACAACCACACACACAGTCATCCACACAACCGCACACACAGTCATCCACACAACCACACAGTCATCCACACAACCACACAGTCATCCACACAACCGCAGACACAGTCACAGTCACACAACCGCACACACAGTCATCCACACAACCGCACACAGTCATCCACACAACCTCACACACAGTCATCCACACAACCACACACAGTCATCCACACAACCACACACAGTCATCAACACAACCACACACAGTCATCCACACAACCACACACAGTCATCCACACAACCACACACAGTCATCCACACAACCAGTCATCCACACAACCGCACACACAGTCACAGTCACACAACCACACACAGTCATCCACAAAACCGCACACACAGTTATCCAAACAAACCACACACAGTCATACACACAACCGCACACAGTCATCCACACAACCGCACACAGTCATCCACACAACCACACACACAGTCTTCCACACAACCACACACAGTCATCCACACAACCACACACACAGTCTTCCACACAACCACACACAGTCATCCTCACAACCACACACAGTCACAGTCACACAACCGCACACAGTCATCCACACAACCGCACACAGTCATCCACACATCAACACACAGTCATCCACACAACCACACACAGAAATCCACACAACCACACACAGTCATCCACACAACCACACATAGTCATCCACACAACCACACACACAGTCATCCACACAACCACACACAGTCATCCACACAACCACACACAGTCATCCACACAACCACACACAGTCATCCACACAACCACACACAGTCATCCACACAACCACACACAGTCATCCACACAACCACACACACAGTCATCCACACAACCACACACATAGTCATCCACACAACCACACACACAGTCATCCACACAACCGACACACAGTCATCCACACAACCACACACACAGTCACAGTCACACAACCGCACACACAGTCATCCACACAACCGCACACAGTCATCCACACAACCGCACACACAGTCATCCACACAACCACACACAGTCATCCACACAACCGCACACAGTCATCCACACAACCACACACAGTCATCCACACAACCACACACACAGTCATCCACACAACCACACACACAGTCATCCACACAACCACACACAGTCATCCACACAACCACACACACAGTCATCCACACAACCACACACACAGTCATCCACACAACCGCACACAGTCATTCACACAACCACACACAGTCATCCACACAACCGCACACAGTCATCCACACAACCGCACACAGTCAGCCACACAACCGCACACAGTCATCCACACAACCGCACACACAGTCATCCACACAACCGCACACACAGTCATCCACACAACCACACACACAGTCATCCAACCACACACACAGTCATCCACAAAACCGCACACACAGTCATCCACACAACCACACACAGTCATCCACACAACCACACACAGTCATACACACAACCGCACACAGTCATCCACACAACCGCACACAGCCATCCACACACCCACACACACAGTCTTCCACACAACCACACACTGTCATCCACACAACCACACACAGTCATCCACACAACCACACACAGTCATCCACACAACCACACACAGTCATCCACACAACCACACACAGTAATCCACACAACCACACACATTCACAGTCACACAAACGCACACACAGTCACAGTCACACAACCGCACACACAGTCATCCACACAACCGCACACACAGTCATCCACACAACCACACACACAGTCATCCACACAACCACACACATAGTCATCCACACAACCACACACATAGTCATCCACACAACCGCACACACAGTCATCCACACAACCGCACAAACTGTCATCCACAAAACCACACAGTCATCCACACAACCACACATTCATCCACACAACCGCACACAGTCATCCACACAACCACACACACAGTCATCCACACAACCGCACACAGTCATCCAAACAACCAGACACAGTCATCCAAACAACCACACACAGTCATCCACACAACCACACACAGTCACATTCACACAACCGCACACACAGTCATCCACATAACCGCACATAGTCATCCACACAACCACACACAGTCATCCACACAACCACACACAGTCATCCACACAACCGCACACACAGTCATCCACACAACCGCACACAGTCATCCACACAACCGCACACAGTCATCCACACAACCACAAACAGTCATCCACACAACCACACACACAGTCATCCACACATCGACACACATATTCATCCACACTTCCACACACATAGTCATCCACACAACCACACACACAGTCATCCACACACACAGTCATCCACACAACCGCACACACAGTCATCCACACAACCACACTGTCATCCAAACAACCGCACACAGTCATCCACACAACCGCACACACAGTCATCCACACAACCACACACACAGTCATCCACACAACCACACACAGTCATCCACACAACCACACACACACTCATCCACACATCCTCACACACAGTCATCCACACAACCGCACACAGTCATCCACACAACCGCACACAGTCATCCACACAACCACACACACACTCATTCACACAACCACATAAACAGTCATCCACACAACCAAACACATAGTCATCCACACAACCACACTCACAGTCATGCACACAACCACACACACAGTCATCCACACAACCGCACACACAGTCATCCACACAACCACACAGTCATCCACACAACCACACAGTCATCCACACAACCGCAGACACAGTCACAGTCACACAACCGCACACACAGTCATCCACACAACCGCACACAGTCATCCACACAACCTCACACACAGTCATCCACACAACCACACACAGTCATCCAACACAACCACACACAGTCATCCACACAACCACACACAGTCATCCACACAACCACACACAGTCATCCACACAACCAGTCATCCACACAACCGCACACACAGTCACAGTCACACAACCACACACAGTCATCCACAAAACCGCACACACAGTTATCCAAACAAACCACACACAGTCATACACACAACCGCACACAGTCATCCACACAACCGCACACAGTCATCCACACAACCACACACACAGTCTTCCACACAACCACACACAGTCATCCACACAACCACACACACAGTCTTCCACACAACCACACACAGTCATCCTCACAACCACACACACAGTCACAGTCACACAACCGCACACAGTCATCCACACAACCGCACACAGTCATCCACACATCAACACACAGTCATCCACACAACCACACACAGAAATCCACACAACCACACACAGTCATCCACACAACCACACATAGTCATCCACACAACCACACACACAGTCATCCACACAACCACACACAGTCATCCACACAACCACACACAGTCATCCACACAACCACACACAGTCATCCACACAACCACACACAGTCATCCACACAACCACACACAGTCACAATCACACAACCACACACACAGTCATCCACACAACCACACACATAGTCATCCACACAACCACACACACAGTCATCCACACAACCGCACACACAGTCATCCACACAACCGCACACACAGTCACAGTCACACAACCACACACAGTCATCCACACAACCACACACAGTCATCCACACAACCACACACACAGTCATCCACACAACCGCACACAGTCATCCACACAACCACACACAGTCATCCACAGAACCACACACATTCATCAACACAACCACACACACAGTCATCCACACAACCACACACAGTCATCCACACACCCACACTTACAGTCATCCACACAACCACACAAACAGTCATCCACACAGTCATCCACACAACCACACACAGTCATCCACACAACCACACACACAGTCACAGTCACACAACCGCACACACATTCATCCACACAACCACACAGTCATCCACACAACCACACACAGTCATCCACACAACCGCACACAGTCATCCACACAACCGCACACACAGTCATCCACACAACCACACACAGTCATCCACACAACCACACACAGTCACAGTCACACAACCGCACACACAGTCATCCACACAACCGCACACAGTCATCCACACAACCACACACAGTCATCCACATAACCGCACACAGTCATCCACACAACCACACACACAGTCTTCCACACAACCGCACACAGTCATCCACACAACCTCACACACAGTCATCCACACAACCACACACAGTCATCCACACAACCACACACAGTCATCAACACAACCACACACAGTCATCCACACAACCACACACAGTCATCCACACAACCACACACAGTCATCCACACAACCAGTCATCCACACAACCGCACACACAGTCACAGTCACACAACCACACACAGTCATCCACACAACCACACACAGTCATCCACACAACCCACACACAGTCACAGTCACACAACCGCACACACAGTCATCCACACAACCACACACATAGTCATCCACACAACCACACACACAGTCATCCACACAACCGCACACACAGTCATCCACACAACCGCACACACAGTCACAGTCACACAACCACACACAGTCATCCACACAACCACACACAGTCATCCACACAACCACACACACAGTCATCCACACAACCGCACACAGTCATCCACACAACCACACACAGTCATCCACAGAACCACACACATTCATCAACACAACCACACACACAGTCATCCACACAACCACACACAGTCATCCACACACCCACACTTACAGTCATCCACACAACCACACAAACAGTCATCCACACAGTCATCCACACAACCACACACAGTCATCCACACAACCACACACACAGTCACAGTCACACAACCGCACACACATTCATCCACACAACCACACAGTCATCCACACAACCACACACAGTCATCCACACAACCGCACACAGTCATCCACACAACCGCACACACAGTCATCCACACAACCACACACAGTCATCCACACAACCACACACAGTCACAGTCACACAACCGCACACACAGTCATCCACACAACCGCACACAGTCATCCACACAACCACACACAGTCATCCACATAACCACACACAGTCATCCACATAACCACACACAGTCATCCACACAACCACACACAGTCATCCACACAACCGCACACACAGTCATCCACACAACCGCACACAGTCATCCACACAACCGCACACAGTCATCCACACAACCACACACACAGTCATCCACACAACGACACACATAGTCATCCACACATCCACACACATAGTCATCCACACAACCACACACACAGTCATCCACACACAGTCATCCACACAGCCATCCACACAACCACACAGTCATCCACACAACCGCACACAGTCATCCACACAACCGCACACAGTCATCCACACAACCGCACACAGTCATCCACACAATCGCACACACAGTCATCCACACAACCACACACAGTCATCCACACAACCACACACAGTCATCCACACAACCGCAAACAGTCATCCATACAACCGCAAACAGTCATCCACACAAACGCAAACAGTCATCCACACAACCACACGCAGTCATCCACACAACCACACACAGTCATCCACACAACCGCACACAGTCATCTACACAACCGCACACACAGTCATCCACACAACCACACACACGGTCATCCACACAACAGCACACACAGTCACAGTCACACAACCGCACACACAGTCATCCACACACCCGTACACACAGTCATCCACACAACCACACACAGTCATCCACACAACCACACAGTCATACACAACCACGCACACAGTCATCCACACAACCACACACAGTCATCCACAGAACCACACACACAGTCATCCACACAACCGCACACAGTCATCCACACAACCACACAAAGTCATACACACAACCACACACAGTCATCCACAGAACCACACACATTCATCAACACAACCACACACACAGTCATCCACACAACCACACACAGTCATCCACACACCCACACTTACAGTCATCCACACAACCACACAAACAGTCATCCACACAGTCATCCACACAACCACACACAGTCATCCACACAACCACACACACAGTCACAGTCACACAACCGCACACACATTCATCCACACAACCACACACACAGTCATCCACACAACCACACACAGTCATCCACACAACCGCACACAGTCATCCACACAACCGCACACACAGTCATCCACACAACCACACACAGTCATCCACACAACCACACACAGTCACAGTCACACAACCGCACACACAGTCATCCACACAACCGCACACAGTCATCCACACAACCACACACAGTCATCCACATAACCACACACAGTCATCCACATAACCACACACAGTCATCCACACAACCACACACAGTCATCCACACAACCGCACACACAGTCATCCACACAACCGCATACAGTCATCCACACAACCGCACACAGTCATCCACACAACCACAAACAGTCATCCACACAACCACACACACAGTCATCCACACAACGACACACATAGTCATCCACACATCCACACACATAGTCATCCACACAACCACACACACAGTCATCCGCACACAGTCATCCACACAACCGCACACACAGTCATCCACACAACCGCACACACAGTCATCCACACAACCACACAGTCATCCACACAACCGCACACAGTCATCCACACAACCGCACACAGTCATCCACACAACCGCACACAGTCATCCACACAATCGCACACACAGTCATCCACACAACCACACAGTCATCCACACAACCACACACAGTCATCCACACAACCACACACAGTCATCCACACAACCGCAAACAGTCATCCATACAACCGCAAACAGTCATCCACACAACCGCAAACAGTCATCCACACAACCACACGCAGTCATCCACACAACCACACACAGTCATCCACACAACCGCACACAGTCATCTACACAACCGCACACACAGTCATCCACACAACCACACACACGGTCATCCACACAACCGCACACACAGTCACAGTCACACAACCGCACACACAGTCATCCACACACCCGTACACACAGTCATCCACACAACCACACACAGTCATCCACACAACCACACAGTCATACACAACCACGCACACAGTCATCCACACAACCACACACAGTCACAGTCACACAACCGCAAACACAGTCATCCACACAACCGCACACAGTCATCCACACAACCACACACAGTCATCCACACAACCACACACAGTCATCCACACAACCACACACAGTCACACTCACAGTCACAAAACCGCACACACAGTCATCCACACAACCACACACAGTCATCCACACAACAAAAAACAGTCATCCACACAACCAATCACAGTCATGCACACAACCACACACACAGTCGTCCACACAACCACACACACAGTCATCCACACAACCGCACACACAGTCATCCACACAACCACACACACAGTCCTACCACACAACCGCACACACAGTCATCCACAAAACCACACAGTCATCCACACAACCGCACAGTCATCCACACAACCGCACACACAGTCATCCACACAACCGTACACAGTCATCCACACAACCGCACACACAGTCACAGTCACACAACCACACACACAGTGATCCACACAACCGCACCCAGTCATCCACACAACCACACACAGTCATCCACACAACCAGTCATCCAAACAACCGCACACACAGTCACAGTCACACAACCAGTCATCCACACAACCGCACACACAGTCACAGTCACACAACCACACACAGTCATCCACAAAACCGCACACACAGTTATCCAAACAAACGACACACAGTCATCCACACAACCGCACACAGTCATACACACAACCGCACACACAGTCTTGCACACAACCACACACAGTCATCCACACAACCACACACACAGTCACAGTCACACAACCGCACACACAGTCATCCACACAACCGCATAGAGTCATCCACACAACCACACACACAGTCATCCAAACAACCACACACAGTCATCCACACAACCACACACACAGTCACAGTCACACAACCGCACACACATTCATCAACACAACCAAACAGTCATCCACACAACCACACACAGTCATCCACACAACCGCACACAGTCATCCACACAACCACACACAGTCATCCACACAACCACACACAGTCACATTCACACAACCGCACACACAGTCATCCACACAACCGCACACAGTCATCCACACAACCACACACAGTCATCCACACAACCACACACAGTCATCCACACAACCACACACAGTCATCCACACAACCACACACAGTCACATCCACACAACCGCACACAGTCATCCACACAACCACACACAGTCATCCACACAACCACACATAGTCATCCACACAACCACACAAAGTCATCCACACAACCACACACAGTCATCCACACAACCGCACACAGTCATCCACACAACCACACACAGTCATCCACACAACCACACACAGTCACAATCACACAACCACACACACAGTCATCCACACAACCACACACATAGTCATCCACACAACCACACACACAGTCATCCACACAACCGCACACACAGTCATCCACACAACCGCACACACAGTCACAGTCACACAACCACACACAGTCATCCACACAACCACACACAGTCATCCACACAACCACACACACAGTCATCCACACAACCGCACACAGTCATCCACAAAACCACACACAGTCATCCACAGAACCACACACACAGTCATCCACACAACCGCACACAGTCATCCACACAACCACACAAAGTCATCCACACAACCACACACAGTCATCCACAGAACCACACACATTCATCAACACAACCACACACACAGTCATCCACATAACCACACACAGTCATCCACACACCAGCACTTACAGTCATCCACACAACCAGTCATCCAAACAACCGCACACACAGTCACAGTCACACAACCAGTCATCCACACAAACGCACACACAGTCACAGTCACACAACCACACACAGTCATCCACAAAACCGCACACACAGTTATCCAAACAAACCACACACAGTCATCCACACAACCGCACACAGTCATACACACAACCGCACACAGTCATCCAAACAACCGCACACAGTCATCCACACAACCACACACACAGTCACAGTCACACAACCACACACAGTCATCCACACAACCACACACAGTCATCCACACAACCACACACACAGTCATCCACACAACCGCACACAGTCATCCACAAAACCACACACAGTCATCCACAGAACCACACACACAGTCATCCACACAACCGCACACAGTCATCCACACAACCACACAAAGTCATCCACACAACCACACACAGTCATCCACAGAACCACACACATTCATCAACACAACCACACACACAGTCATCCACACACCCACACTTACAGTCATCCACACAACCACACAAACAGTCAACCACACAGTCATCCACACAACCACACACAGTCATCCACACAACCACACACAGTCACAGTCACACAACCGCACACACAGTCATCCACACAACCGCACACAGTCATCCACACAACCACACACAGTCATCCACATAACCACACACAGTCATCCACATAACCACACACAGTCATCCACACAACCGCACACACAGGCATCCACACAACCGCACACAGTCATCCACACAACCGCACACAGTCATCCACACAACCACAAACAGTCATCCACACAACCACACACACAGTCATCCACACAACGACACACATAGTCATCCACACATCCACACACATAGTCATCCACACAACCACACACACAGTCATCCACACACAGTCATCCACACAACCGCACACACAGTCATCCACACAACCGCACACACAGTCATCCACACAACCACACAGTCATCCACACAACCGCACACAGTCATCCACACAACTGCACACAGTCATCCACACAACCGCACACAGTCATCCACACAATCGCACACACAGTCATCCACACAACCACACAGTCATCCACACAACCACACACAGTCATCCACACAACCACACACAGTCATCCACACAACCGCAAACAGTCATCCATACAACCGCAAACAGTCATCCACACAACCGCAAACAGTCATCCACACAACCACACGCAGTCATCCACACAACCACACACAGTCATCCACACAACCGCACACAGTCATCCACACAACCACACACAGTCATCCACACAACCACACACAGTCACATTCACACAACCGCACACACAGTCATCCACACAACCGCACACAGTCATCCACACAACCACACACAGTCATCCACACAACCACACACAGTCATCCACACAACCACACACAGTCACATTCACACAACCGCACACAGTCATCCACACAACCACACACAGTCATCCACACAACCACACACAGTCATCCACACAACCACACATAGTCATCCACACAACCACACACACAGTCATCCACACAACCGCACACAGTCATCCACACAACCACACAAAGTCATCCACACAACCACACACAGTCATCCACACAACCACACCCATAGTCATCCACACAACCACACACACAGTCATCCACACAACCGCACACACAGTCATCCACACAACCGCACACACAGTCACAGTCACACAACCACACACAGTCATCCACACAACCACACACAGTCATCCACACAACCACACACACAGTCATCCACACAACCGCACACAGTCATCCACACAACCGCACACAGTCATCCACACAACCGCACACAGTCATCCACACAACCACACACACAGTCATCCACACAACGACACACATAGTCATCCACACATCCACACACATAGTCATCCACACAACCACACACACAGTCATCCACACACAGTCATCCACACAACCGCACACACAGTCATCCACACAACCGCACACACAGTCATCCACACAACCACACAGTCATCCACACAACCGCACACAGTCATCCACACAACTGCACACAGTCATCCACACAACCGCACACAGTCATCCACACAATCGCACACACAGTCATCCACACAACCACACAGTCATCCACACAACCACACACAGTCATCCACACAACCACACACAGTCATCCACACAACCGCAAACAGTCATCCACACAACCGCAAACAGTCATCCACACAACCGCAAACAGTCATCCACACAACCACACGCAGTCATCCACACAACCACACACAGTCATCCACACACCCGCACACAGTCATCCACACAACCACACACAGTCATCCACACAACCACACACAGTCACATTCACACAACCGCACACACAGTCATCCACACAACCGCACACAGTCATCCACACAACCACACACAGTCATCCACACAACCACACACAGTCATCCACACAACCACACACAGTCACAATCACACAACCACACACACAGTCATCCACACAACCACACACATAGTCATCCACACAACCACACACACAGTCATCCACACAACCGCACACAGTCATCCACAAAACCACACACAGTCATCCACAGAACCACACACACAGTCATCCACACAACCGCACACAGTCATCCACACAACCACACAAAGTCATCCACACAACCACACACAGTCATCCACAGAACCACACACATTCATCAACACAACCACACACACAGTCATCCACACAACCACACACAGTCATCCACACACCCACACTTACAGTCATCCACACAACCACACAAACAGTCAACCACACAGTCATCCACACAACCACACACAGTCATCCACACAACCGCACACACAGTCACAGTCACACAACCGCACACACATTCATCCACACAACCACACAGTCATCCACACAACCACACACAGTCATCCACACACCCGCACACAGTCATCCACACAACCGCACACACAGTCATCCACACAACCACACACAGTCATCCACACAACCACACACAGTCACAGTCACACAACCGCACACACAGTCATCCACACAACCGCACACAGTCATCCACACAACCACACACAGTCATCCACATAACCACACACAGTCATCCACACAACCACACACAGTCATCCACACAACCACACACACGTCATCCACACAACCGCACACACAGTCATCCACACAACCGCACACAGTCATCCACACAACCGCACACAGTCATCCACACAACCACAAACAGTCATCCACACAACCACACACACAGTCATCCACACAACGACACACATAGTCATCCACACATCCACACACATAGTCATCCACACAACCACACACACAGTCATCCACACACAGTCATCCACACAACCGCACACACAGTCATCCACACAACCACACAGTCATCCACACAACCGCACACAGTCATCCACACAACTGCACACAGTCATCCACACAACCGCACACAGTCATCCACACAATCGCACACACAGTCATCCACACAACCACACAGTCATCCACACAACCACACACAGTCATCCACACAACCACACACAGTCATCCACACAACCGCAAACAGTCATCCATACAACCGCAAACAGTCATCCACACAACCGCAAACAGTCATCCACACAACCACACGCAGTCATCCACACAACCACACACAGTCATCCACACAACCGCACACAGTCATCTACACAACCGCATACACAGTCATCCACACAACCACACACACGGTCATCCACACAACCGCACACACAGTCACAGTCACACAACCGCACACACAGTCATCCACACACCCGTACACACAGTCATCCACACAACCACACACAGTCATCCACACAACCACACAGTCATACACAACCACGCACACAGTCATCCACACAACCACACACAGTCATCCACAGAACCACACACACAGTCATCCACACAACCGCACACAGTCATCCACACAACCACACAAAGTCATCCACACAACCACACACAGTCATCCACAGAACCACACACATTCATCAACACAACCACACACACAGTCATCCACACAACCACACACAGTCATCCACAAACCCACACTTACAGTCATCCACACAACCACACAAACAGTCATCCACACAGTCATCCACACAACCACACACAGTCATCCACACAACCACACACACAGTCACAGTCACACAACCGCACACACATTCATCCACACACCACACAGTCATCCACACAACCAAACACAGTCATCCACACAACCGCACACAGTCATCCACACAACCGCACACACAGTCATCCACACAACCACACACAGTCATCCACACAACCACACACAGTCACAGTCACACAACCGCACACACAGTCATCCACACAACCACACACAGTCATCCACACAACCACACACAGTCATCCACATAACCACACACAGTCATCCACATAACCACACAGAGTCATCCACACAACCACACACAGTCATCCACACAACCCCACACACAGTCATCCACACAACCGCACACAGTCATCCACACAACGACACACATAGTCATCCACACATCCACACACATAGTCATCCACACAACCACACACACAGTCATCCACACACAGTCATCCACACAACTGCACACACAGTCATCCACACAACCGCACACACAGTCATCCACACAACCACACAGTCATCCACACAACCGCACACAGTCATCCACACAACCGCACACAGTCATCCACACAATCGCACACACAGTCATCCACACAACCACACAGTCATCCACACAACCACACACAGTCATCCACACAACCACACACAGTCATCCACACAACCGCAAACAGTCATCCATACAACCGCAAACAGTCATCCACACAACCGCAAACAGTCATCCACACAACCACACGCAGTCATCCACACAACCACACACAGTCATCCACACAACCGCACACAGTCATCTACACAACCGCACACACAGTCATCCACACAACCACACACACGGTCATCCACACAACCGCACACACAGTCAAAGTCACACAACCGCACACACAGTCATCCACACACCCGTACACACAGTCATCCACACAAACACACACAGTCATCCACACAAACACACAGTCATACACAACCACGCACACAGTCATCCACACAACCACACACAGTCACAGTCACACAACCGCAAACACAGTCATCCACACAACTTCACACAGTCATCCACACAACCACACACAGTCATCCACACAACCACACACAGTCATCCACACAACCACAGACAGTCACAGTCACAGTCACAAAACCGCACACACAGTCATCCACACAACCACACACAGTCATCCACACAACAACAAACAGTCATCCACACACCCACTCACAGTCATGCACACAACCACACACACAGTCGTCCACACAACCACACACACAGTCATCCACACAACCGCACACACAGTCATCCACACAACCACACACAGTCATCCACACAACCGCAAACAGTCATCCATACAACCGCAAACAGTCATCCACACAACCGCAAACAGTCATCCACACAACCACACGCAGTCATCCACACAACCACACACAGTCATCCACACAACCGCACACAGTCATCCACACAATCGCACACACAGTCATCCACACAACCACACAGTCATCCACACAACCACACACAGTCATCCACACAACCACACACAGTCATCCACACACCCGCAAACAGTCATCCATACAACCGCAAACAGTCATCCACACAACCGCAAACAGTCATCCACACAACCACACGCAGTCATCCACACAACCACACACAGTCATCCACACAACCGCACACAGTCATCATCACAACCGCACACACAGTCATCCACACAACCACACACACGGTCATCCACACAACCGCACACACAGTCACAGTCACACAACCATCCACACACCCGTACACACAGTCATCCACACAACCACACACAGTCATCCACACAACCACACAGTCATACACAACCACGCACACAGTCATCCACACAACCACACACAGTCACAGTCACACAACCGCAAACACAGTCATCCACACAACCGCACACAGTCATCCACACAACCACACACAGTCATCCACACAACCACACACAGTCATCCACACAACCACACACAGTCACAGTCACAGTCACAAAACCGCACACACAGTCATCCACACAACCACACACAGTCATCCACACAACAACAAACAGTCATCCACACAACCACTCACAGTCATGCACACAACCACACACACAGTCGTCCACACAACCACACACACAGTCATCCACACAACCGCACACACAGTCATCCACACAACCACACACACAGTCCTACCACACAACCGCACACACAGTCATCCACAAAACCACACAGTCATCCACACAACCGCACAGTCATCCACACAACCGCACACACAGTCATCCACACAACCGTACACAGTCATCCACACAACCGCACACACAGTCACAGTCACACAACCACACACACAGTCATCCACACAACCGCACCCAGTCATCCACACAACCACACACAGTCATCCACACAACCAGTCATCCACACAACCGCACACACAGTCACAGTCACACAACCAGTCATCCACACAACCGCACACACAGTCACAGTCACACAACCACACACAGTCATCCACAAAACCGCACACACAGTTATCCAAACAAACCACACACAGTCATCCACACAACCGCACACAGTCATACACACAACCGCACACAGTCATCCAAACAACCGCACACAGTCATCCACACAACCACACACACAGTCTCGCACACAACCACACACAGTCATCCACACAACCACACACACAGTCACAGTCACACAACCGCACACACAGTCATCCACACAACCGCATACAGTCATCCACACAACCACACACACAGTCATCCAAACAACCACACACAGTCATCCACACAACCACACACAGTCACCACACAACCACACAGTCACATTCACACAACCGCACACACAGTCATCCACACAACCGCACACAGTCATCCACACAACCACACACAGTCATCCACACAACCACACACAGTCATCCACACAACCACACACAGTCACATTCACACAACCGCACACACAGTCATCCACACAACCGCACACAGTCATCCACACAACCACACACAGTCATCCACACAACCACACACAGTCATCCACACAACCACACACAGTCATCCACACAACCACACACAGTCATCCACACAACCGCTCAGACAGTCATCCACACAACCACACACAGTCATCCACAAAACCACACACACAGTCACAGTCACACAACCGCACACAGTCATCCATACAACCACACACACAGTCATCCACACACCCGCACACACAGTCATCCACACAACCGCACACACATTCATCCACACAACCGCACACACAGTCATCCACACAACCACACACAGTCATCCACACAACCACACACAGTCATCCACACAACAAAACACAGTCATCCACACAACCACACACACAGTCATCCACACAAACATACACACAGTCATCCACACAACGCACACAGTCATCCACACAACCACACACAGTCATCCACACAACCACACTGTCATCCAAACAACCGCACACAGTCATCCACACAACCGCACACACTGTCATCCACACAACCACACACACTCATCCACACATCCGCACACACAGTCATCCACACAACCGCACACAGTCATCCACACAACCGCACACAGTCATCCACACAACCACACACACACTCATTCACACAACCACACACACAGTCATCCACACAACCACACACATAGTCATCCACACAACCACACTCACAGTCATGCACACAACCACACACACAGTCGTCCACACAACCACACACACAGTCATCCACACAACCGCACACACAGTCATCCACACAACCACACACACAGTCATCCACACAACCGCACACACAGTCATCCACAAAACCACACAGTCATCCACACAACCGCACAGTCATCCACACAACCGCACACACAGTCAGTCCACACAACCGCACACACAGCATACACATCCACACAACCACACACACAGTCATCCACACAACCGCACACAGTCATCCACACAACCACACACAGTCATCCACACAACCACACACACAGTCACAGTCACACAACCGCACACACATTTATCCACACAACAACACAGTCATCCACACAACCGCACACAGTCATCCACACAACAGCACACACAGTCATCCACACAACCACACACAGTCATCCACACAACCACACACAGTCACATTCACACAACCGCACACACAGTCATCCACAAAACCGCACACAGTCATCCACACAACCACACACAGTCATCCACACAACCACACACAGTCATCCACACAACCGCACACACAGTCATCCACACAACCACACACACAGTCATCCACACATCGACACACATAGTCATCCACACTTCCACACACATAGTCATCCACACAACCACACACACAGTCATCCACACACACAGTCATCCACACAACCGCACACACAGTCATCCACACAACCACACTGTCATCCAAACAACTGCACACAGTCATCCACACAACCACACACACACTCATCCGCACATCCTCACACACAGTCATCCACACAACCACACAGTCATCCACACAACCGCACACAGTCATCCACACAACCACACATACACTCATTCACACAACCACACAAACAGTCATCCACACAACCACAAACAGAGTCACAGTCACAGAACCGAACACACAGTCATCCACACAACAGCACACAGTCATCCACACAACCGCACACACAGTCATCCACACAACCACACACAGTCATCCACACAACCACACACAGTCATCCACACAACCACACACAGTCATCAACACAACCACACACAATCATCCACACAACCACACACAGTCATCCACACAACCACACACAGTCATCCACACAACCAGTCATCCACACAACCGCACACACAGTCACAGTCACACAACCACACACAGTCATCCACAAAACCGCACACACAGTTATCCAAACAAACCTCACACAGTCATCCACACAACCGCACACAGTCATACACACAACCGCACACAGTCATCCACACAACCGCACACAGTCATCCACACAACCACACACACAGTCTTCCACACAACCACACACAGTCATCCACACAACCACACACACAGTCAGTCACACAAACGCACACAGTCATCCACACAACCGCACACAGTCATCCACACAACAACACACAGTCATCCACACAACCGCACACAGTCATCCACACAACCACACACAGTAATCCACACAACCACACATAGTCATCCACACAACCACACACACAGTCATCCACACAACCGCACACAGTCATCCACACAACCACACAAAGTCATCCACACAACCACACACAGTCATCCACACAACCGCACACAGTCATCCACACAACCACACACAGTCATCCACACAACCACACACAGTCACAATCACACAACCACACACACAGTCATCCACACAACCACACACATAGTCATCCACACAACCACACACACAGTCATCCACACAACCGCACACACAGTCATCCACAAAACCGCACACACAGTCACAGTCACACAACCACACACAGTCATCCACACAACCACACACAGTCATCCACACAACCACACACACAGTCATCCACACAACCGCACACAGTCATCCACAAAACCACACACAGTCATCCACAGAACCACACACACAGTCATCCACACAACCGCACACAGTCATCCACACAACCACACAAAGTCATCCACACAACCACACACAGTCATCCACAGAACCACACAAAGTCATCCACACAACCACACACAGTCATCCACACAACCACACACAGTCATCCACACAACCACACACAGTCATCCACACAACCACAGACAGTCACAATCACACAACCACACACACAGTCATCCACACAACCACACACATAGTCATCCACACAACCACACACACAGTCATCCACACAACCGCACACACAGTCATCCACAAAACCGCACACACAGTCACAGTCACACAACCACACACAGTCATCCACACAACCACACACAGTCATCCACACAACCACACACACAGTCATCCACACAACCGCACACAGTCATCCACAAAACCACACACAGTCATCCACAGAACCACACACACAGTCATCCACACAACCGCACACAGTCATCCACACAACCACACAAAGTCATCCACACAACCACACACAGTCATCCACAGAACCACACACATTCATCAACACAACCACACACACAGTCATCCACACAACCACACACAGTCATCCACACACCCACACTTACAGTCATCCACACAACCACACAAACAGTCATCCACACAGTCATCCACACAACCACACACAGTCATCCACACAACCACACACACAGTCACCGTCACACAACCGCACACACATTCATCCACACAACCACACAGTCATCCACACAACCACACACAGTCATCCACACAACCGCACACAGTCATCCACACAACCGCACACACAGTCATCCACACAACCACACACAGTCATCCACACAACCACACACAGTCACAGTCACACAACCGCACACACAGTCATCCACACAACCGCACACAGTCATCCACACAACCACACACAGTCATCCACATAACCACACACAGTCATCCACATAACCACACACAGTCATCCACACAACCACACACAGTCATCCACACAACCGCACACACAGTCATCCACACAACCGCACACAGTCATCCACACAACCGCACACAGTCATCCACACAACCACAAACAGTCATCCACACAACCACACACAGTCATCCACACAACGACACACATAGTCATCCACACATCCACACACATAGTCATCCACACAACCACACACACAGTCATCCACACAACCGCACACACAGTCATCCACACAACCGCACACACAGTCATCCACACAACCACACAGTCATCCACACAACCGCACACAGTCATCCACACAACCGCACACAGTCATCCACACAACCGCACACAGTCATCCACACAATCGCACACACAGTCATCCACACAACCACACAGTCATCCACACAACCACACACAGTCATCCACACAACCACACACAGTCATCCACACAACCGCAAACAGTCATCCATACAACCGCAAACAGTCATCCACACAACCACACAGTCATCCACACAACCACACACAGTCATCCACACAACCACACACAGTCATCCACACAACCACACACACGGTCATCCACACAACCGCACACACAGTCACAAGCACACAACCGCAAACACAGTCATCCACACACCCGTACACACAGTCATCCACACAACCACACACAGTCATCCACACAACCACACAGTCATACACAAAACCGCACACAGTCATCCACACAACCACACACAGTCACAGTCACACAACCGCAAACACAGTCATCCAAACAACCACACACAGTCATCTACACAACCACACACACAGTCATCCACACAACCGCACACAGTCATCCACAAAACCACACACAGTCATCCACAGAACCACACACACAGTCATCCACACAACCGCACACAGTCATCCACACAACCACACACAGTCACAGTCACACAACCGCACACACATTCATCCACACAACCGCACACAGTCATCCACACAACCACACACAGTCATCCACATAACCACACACAGTCATCCACATAACCACACACAGTCATCCACACAACCACACACAGTCATCCACACAACCGCACACACAGTCATCCACACAACCGCACACAGTCATCCACACAACCGCACACAGTCATCCACACAACCACAAACAGTCATCCACACAACCACACACAGTCATCCACACAACGACACACATAGTCATCCACACATCCACACACATAGTCATCCACACAACCACACACACAGTCATCCACACACACAGTCATCCACACAACCGCACACACAGTCATCCACACAACCGCACACACAGTCATCCACACAACCACACAGTCATCCACACAACCGCACACAGTCATCCACACAACCGCACACAGTCATCCACACAACCGCACACAGTCATCCACACAATCGCACACACAGTCATCCACACAACCACACAGTCATCCACACAACCACACACAGTCATCCACACAACCACACACAGTCATCCACACAACCGCAAACAGTCATCCATACAACCGCAAACAGTCATCCACACAACCACACAGTCATCCACACAACCACACACAGTCATCCACACAACCACACACACGGTCATCCACACAACCGCACACACAGTCACAAGCACACAACCGCAAACACAGTCATCCACACACCCGTACACACAGTCATCCACACAACCACACACAGTCATCCACACAACCACACAGTCATACACAAAACCGCACACAGTCATCCACACAACCACACACAGTCACAGTCACACAACCGCAAACACAGTCATCCACACAACCACACACAGTCATCCACACAACCACACACACAGTCATCCACACAACCGCACACAGTCATCCACAAAACCACACACAGTCATCCACAGAACCACACACACAGTCATCCACACAACCGCACACAGTCATCCACACAACCACACAAAGTCATCCACACAACCACACACAGTCATCCACAGAACCACACACATTCATCAACACAACCACACACACAGTCATCCACACAACCACACACAGTCATCCACACACCCACACTTACAGTCATCCACACAACCACTCAAACAGTCATCTACACAGTCATCCACACAACCACACACAGTCATCCACACAACCACACACACAGTCACAGTCACACAACCGCACACACATTCATCCACACAACCACACAGTCATCCACACAACCACACACAGTCATCCACACAACCGCACACAGTCATCCACACAACCGCACACACAGTCATCCACACAACCACACACAGTCATCCACACAACGACACACATAGTCATCCACACATCCACACACATAGTCATCCACACAACCACACACACAGTCATCCACACACACAGTCATCCACACAACCGCACACACAGTCATCCACACAACCGCACACACAGTCATCCACACAACCACACAGTCATCCACACAACCGCACACAGTCATCCACACAACCGCACACAGTCATCCACACAACCGCACACAGTCATCCACACAATCGCACACACAGTCATCCACACAACCACACAGTCATCCACACAACATCACAGTCATCCACACAACCACAAACAGTCATCCACACAACCGCAAACAGTCATCCATACAACCGCAAACAGTCATCCACACAACCACACAGTCATCCACACAACCACACACAGTCATCCACACAACCACACACACGGTCATCCACACAACCGCACACACAGTCACAAGCACACAACCGCACACACAGTCCTCCACACAACCACACAGTCATCCACACATCCGCACACAGTCATCCACACAACCGCACACAGTCAGCCACACAACCGCACACAGTCATCCACACAACCGCACACAGTCATCCACACAATCGCACACACAGTCATCCACACAACCACACAGTCATCCACACAACCACACACAGTCATCCACACAACCACAAACAGTCATCCACACAACCGCAAACAGTCATCCATACAACCGCAAACAGTCATCCACACAACCACACAGTCATCCACACAACCACACACAGTCATCCACACAACCACACACACGGACATCCACACAACCGCACACACAGTCACAAGCACACAACCGCAAACACAGTCATCCACACACCCGTACACACAGTCATCCACACAACCACACACAGTCATCCACACAACCACACAGTCATACACAAAACTGCACACATTCATCCACACAACCACACACAGTCACAGTCACACAACCGCAAACACAGTCATCCACACAACCGCACACAGTCATCCACACAACCACACAAAGTCATCCACACAACCACACACAGTCATCCACAGAACCACACACATTCATCCACACAACCACACACAGTCATCCACACACCCACACTTACAGTCATCCACACAACCACTCAAACAGTCATCTACACAGTCATCCACACAACCACACACAGTCATCCACACAACCACACACACAGTCACAGTCACACAACCGCACACACATTCATCCACACAACCACACAGTCATCCACACAACCACACACAGTCATCCACACAACCGCACACAGTCATCCACACAACCGCACACACAGTCATCCACACAACCACACACAGTCATCCACACAACGACACACATAGTCATCCACACATCCACACACATAGTCATCCACACAACCACACACACAGTCATCCACACACACAGTCATCCACACAACCGCACACACAGTCATCCACACAACCGCACACACAGTCATCCACACAACCACACAGTCATCCACACAACCGCACACAGTCATCCACACAACCGCACACAGTCATCCACACAACCGCACACAGTCATCCACACAATCGCACACACAGTCATCCACACAACCACACAGTCATCCACACAACATCACAGTCATCCACACAACCACAAACAGTCATCCACACAACCGCAAACAGTCATCCATACAACCGCAAACAGTCATCCACACAACCACACAGTCATCCACACAACCACACACAGTCATCCACACAACCACACACACGGTCATCCACACAACCGCACACACAGTCACAAGCACACAACCGCACACACAGTCCTCCACACAACCACACAGTCATCCACACATCCGCACACAGTCATCCACACAACCGCACACAGTCAGCCACACAACCGCACACAGTCATCCACACAACCGCACACAGTCATCCACACAATCGCACACACAGTCATCCACACAACCACACAGTCATCCACACAACCACACACAGTCATCCACACAACCACAAACAGTCATCCACACAACCGCAAACAGTCATCCATACAACCGCAAACAGTCATCCACACAACCACACAGTCATCCACACAACCACACACAGTCATCCACACAACCACACACACGGACATCCACACAACCGCACACACAGTCACAAGCACACAACCGCAAACACAGTCATCCACACACCCGTACACACAGTCATCCACACAACCACACACAGTCATCCACACAACCACACAGTCATACACAAAACTGCACACAGTCATCCACACAACCACACACAGTCACAGTCACACAACCGCAAACACAGTCATCCACACAACCGCACACAGTCATCCACACAACCACACACAGTCATCCACACAACCACACACAGTCACAGTCACAGTCACAAAACCGCACACACAGTCATCCACACAACAACAAACAGTCATCCACACAACCACACACAGTCATCCACACAACCGCACACAGTCATCCACACAACCACACACAGTCATCCACACAACCACAGTCATGCACACAACCACACACACAGTTGTCCACACAACCACACACACAGTCATCCACACAACCGCACACACAGTCATCCACACAACCACACACACAGTCATCCACACAACCGCACACACAGTCATCCACAAAACCACACAGTCATCCACACAACCGCACAGTCATCCACACAACCGCACACACAGTCATCCACACAACCGTACACAGTCATCCACACAACCACACACACAGTCACAGTCACACAACCACACACACAGTCATCCACACAACCGCACCCAGTCATCCACACAACCACACTGTCATCCAAACAACCGCATACAGTCATCCACACAACCGCACACACAGTCATCCACACAACCACACACAGTCATCCACACAACAACACACACACTCATCCGCACATCCTCACACACAGTCATCCACACAACCACACACAGTCATCCACACAACCGCACACAGTCATCCACACAACCACACACACAGTCATCCACACAACCACACACACAGTCATCCACACAACCACACACAGTCATCCACACAACAACACACACACTCATCCGCACATCCTCACACACAGTCATCCACACAACCACACAGAGTCATCCACACAACCGCACACAGTCATCCACACAACCACACACACACTCATTCACACAACCACACAAATAGTCATCCACACAACCACAAACAGAGTCACAGTCACACAAACGCACACACAGTCATCCACACAACCGCACACAGTCATCCACACAACCGCACACAGTCATCCACACAACCGCACACACAGTCATCCACACAACCACACAGTCATCCACACAACCACACACAGTCATCCACACAACCACAAACAGTCATCCACACAACCGCAAACAGTCATCCATACAACCGCAAACAGTCATCCACACAACCACACAGTCATCCACACAACCACACACAGTCATCCACACAACCACACACACGGACATCCACACAACCGCACACACAGTCACAGCACACAACCGCACACACAGTCATCCACACACCCGTACACACAGTCATCCACACAACCACACACAGTCATCCACACAACCACACAGTCATACACAAAACTGCACACAGTCATCCACACAACCACACACAGTCACAGTCACACAACCGCAAACACAGTCATCCACACAACCGCACACAGTCATCCACACAACCACACACAGTCATCCACACAACCACACACAGTCACAGTCACAGTCACAAAACCGCACACACAGTCATCCACACAACCACACACAGTCATCCACACAACCACACACAGTCATCCACACAACCGCACACAGTCATCCACACAACCACACACAGTCATCCACACAACCACAGTCATGCACACAACCACACACACAGTTGTCCACACAACCACACACACAGTCATCCACACAACCGCACACACAGTCATCCACACAACCACACACACAGTCATCCACACAACCGCACACACAGTCATCCACAAAACCACACAGTCATCCACACAACCGCACAGTCATCCACACAACCGCACACACAGTCATCCACACAACCGTACACAGTCATCCACACAACCACACACACAGTCACAGTCACACAACCACACACACAGTCATCCACACAACCGCACCCAGTCATCCACACAACCACACTGTCATCCAAACAACCGCATACAGTCATCCACACAACCGCACACACAGTCATCCACACAACCACACACAGTCATCCACACAACAACACACACACTCATCCGCACATCCTCACACACAGTCATCCACACAACCACACACAGTCATCCACACAACCGCACACAGTCATCCACACAACCACACACACACTCATTCACACAACCACACACACAGTCATCCACACAACCACACACAGTCATCCACACAACAACACACACACTCATCCGCACATCCTCACACACAGTCATCCACACAACCACACACAGTCATCCACACAACCGCACACAGTCATCCACACAACCACACACACACTCATTCACACAACCACACAAACAGTCATCCACACAACCACAAACAGAGTCACAGTCACACAAACGCACACACAGTCATCCACACAACCGTACACAGTCATCCAAACAACCACACACAGAGTCACAGTCACACAACCGCACACACAGTCATCCACACAACCGCACACACAGTCATCCACACAACCACAGACAGTCATCCACACAACCACACACAGTCATCCACACAACCACACACAGTCATCAACACAACCACACACAGTCATCCACACAACCACACACAGTCATCCACACAACCACACACAGTCATCCACACAACCAGTCATCCACACAACCGCACACAGTCACAGTCACACAACCACACACAGTCATCCTCAAAACCGCACACACAGTTATCCAAACAAACCACACACAGTCATCCACACAACCGCACACAGTCATACACACAACCGCACACAGTCATCCACACAACCGCACACAGTCATCCACACAACCACACACACAGTCTTCCACACAACCACACACAGTCATCCACACAACCACACACACAGTCACAGTCACACAACCGCACACAGTCATCCACACAACCGCACACAGTCATCCACACAACAACACACAGTCATCCACACAACCGCACACAGTCATCCACACAACCACACACAGTCATCCACACAACCACACATAGTCATCCACACAACAACACACACAGTCATCCACACATCCGCACACAGTCATCCACACAACCACACAAAGTCATCCACACAACCACACACAATCATCCACACAACCACACACAGTCATCCACACAACCACACACAGTCATCCACACAACCACACACAGTCACAATCACACAACCACACACACATTCATCCACACAACCACACACATAGTCATCCACACAACCACACACACAGTCATCCACACAACCGCACACACAGTCATCCACACAACCGCACACACAGTCAAAGTCACACAACCACACACAGTCATCCACACAACCACACACAGTCATCCACACAACCACACACACAGTCATCCACACAACCGCACACAGTCATCCACAAAACCACACACAGTCATCCACAGAACCACACACACAGTCATCCACACAACCGCACACAGTCATCCACACAACCACACAAAGTCATCCACACAACCACACACAGTCATCCACAGAACCACACACATTCATCAACACAACCACACACACAGTCATCCACACAACCACACACAGTCATCCACACACCCACACTTACAGTCATCCACACAACCACACAAACAGTCATCCACACAGTCATCCACACAACCACACACAGTCATCCACACAACCACACACACAGTCACAGTCACACAACCGCACACACATTCATCCACACTTCCACACAGTCATCCACACAACCACACACAGTCATCCACAAAACCGCACACAGTCATCCACACAACCGCACACACAGTCATCCACACAACCACACACAGTCACAGTCACACAACCGCACACAGTCATCCACACAACCACAAACAGTCATCCACACAACCACACACAGTCATCCACACAACGACACACATAGTCATCCACACATCCACACACATAGTCATCCACACAACCACACACACAGTCATCCACACACACAGTCATCCACACAACCGCACACACAGTCATCCACACAACCGCACACACAGTCATCCACACAACCACACAGTCATCCACACAACCGCACACAGTCATCCACACAACCGCACACAGTCATCCACACAACCGCACACAGTCATCCACACAATCGCACACACAGTCATCCACACAACCACACAGTCATCCACACAACCACACACAGTCATCCACACAACCACACACAGTCATCCACACAACCGCAAACAGTCATCCATACAACCGCAAACAGTCATCCACACAACCACACAGTCATCCACACAACCACACACAGTCATCCACACAACCACACACACGGTCATCCACACAACCGCACACACAGTCACAAGCACACAACCGCAAACACAGTCATCCACACACCCGTACACACAGTCATCCACACAACCACACACAGTCATCCACACAACCACACAGTCATACACAAAACCGCACACAGTCATCCACACAACCACACACAGTCACAGTCACACAACCGCAAACACAGTCATCCACACAACCACACACAGTCATCCACACAACCACACACACAGTCATCCACACAACCGCACACAGTCATCCACAAAACCACACACAGTCATCCACAGAACCACACACACAGTCATCCACACAACCGCACACAGTCATCCACACAACCACACAAAGTCATCCACACAACCACACACAGTCATCCACAGAACCACACACATTCATCAACACAACCACACACACAGTCATCCACACAACCACACACAGTCATCCACACACCCACACTTACAGTCATCCACACAACCACTCAAACAGTCATCTACACAGTCATCCACACAACCACACACAGTCATCCACACAACCACACACACAGTCACAGTCACACAACCGCACACACATTCATCCACACAACCACACAGTCATCCACACAACCACACACAGTCATCCACACAACCGCACACAGTCATCCACACAACCGCACACACAGTCATCCACACAACCACACACAGTCATCCACACAACGACACACATAGTCATCCACACATCCACACACATAGTCATCCACACAACCACACACACAGTCATCCACACACACAGTCATCCACACAACCGCACACACAGTCATCCACACAACCGCACACACAGTCATCCACACAACCACACAGTCATCCACACAACCGCACACAGTCATCCACACAACCGCACACAGTCATCCACACAACCGCACACAGTCATCCACACAATCGCACACACAGTCATCCACACAACCACACAGTCATCCACACAACATCACAGTCATCCACACAACCACAAACAGTCATCCACACAACCGCAAACAGTCATCCATACAACCGCAAACAGTCATCCACACAACCACACAGTCATCCACACAACCACACACAGTCATCCACACAACCACACACACGGTCATCCACACAACCGCACACACAGTCACAAGCACACAACCGCACACACAGTCCTCCACACAACCACACAGTCATCCACACATCCGCACACAGTCATCCACACAACCGCACACAGTCAGCCACACAACCGCACACAGTCATCCACACAACCGCACACAGTCATCCACACAATCGCACACACAGTCATCCACACAACCACACAGTCATCCACACAACCACACACAGTCATCCACACAACCACAAACAGTCATCCACACAACCGCAAACAGTCATCCATACAACCGCAAACAGTCATCCACACAACCACACAGTCATCCACACAACCACACACAGTCATCCACACAACCACACACACGGTCATCCACACAACCGCACACACAGTCACAAGCACACAACCGCAAACACAGTCATCCACACACCCGTACACACAGTCATCCACACAACCACACACAGTCATCCACACAACCACACAGTCATACACAAAACCGCACACAGTCATCCACACAACCACACACAGTCACAGTCACACAACCGCAAACACAGTCATCCACACAACCGCACACAGTCATCCACACAACCACACAAAGTCATCCACACAACCACACACAGTCATCCACAGAACCACACACATTCATCCACACAACCACACACAGTCATCCACACACCCACACTTACAGTCATCCACACAACCACTCAAACAGTCATCTACACAGTCATCCACACAACCACACACAGTCATCCACACAACCACACACACAGTCACAGTCACACAACCGCACACACAGTCATCCACACAACCCACACAGTCATCCACACAACCACACACAGTCATCCACACAACCGCACACAGTCATCCACACAACCGCACACACAGTCATCCACACAACCACACACAGTCATCCACACAACGACACACACAGTCATCCACACAACCACACACATAGTCATCCACACAACCACACACACAGTCATCCACACACACAGTCATCCACACAACCGCACACACAGTCATCCACACAACCGCACACACAGTCATCCACACAACCACACAGTCATCCACACAACCGCACACAGTCATCCACACAACCGCACACAGTCATCCACACAACCGCACACAGTCATCCACACAACCGCACACACAGTCATCCACACAACCACACAGTCATCCACACAACATCACAGTCATCCACACAACCACAAACAGTCATCCACACAACCGCAAACAGTCATCCATACAACCGCAAACAGTCATCCACACAACCACACAGTCATCCACACAACCACACACAGTCATCCACACAACCACACACACGGTCATCCACACAACCGCACACACAGTCACAAGCACACAACCGCACACACAGTCATCCACACAACCACACAGTCATCCACACATCCGCACACAGTCATCCACACAACCGCACACAGTCATCCACACAACCGCACACAGTCATCCACACAACCGCACACAGTCATCCACACAACGCACACACAGTCATCCACACAACCACACAGTCATCCACACAACCACACACAGTCATCCACACAACCACACACAGTCATCCACACAACCGCAAACAGTCATCCATACAACCGCAAACAGTCATCCACACAACCACACAGTCATCCACACAACCACACACAGTCATCCACACAACCACACACACGGACATCCACACAACCGCACACACAGTCACAAGCACACAACCGCAAACACAGTCATCCACACACCCGTACACACAGTCATCCACACAACCACACACAGTCATCCACACAACCACACAGTCATACACAAAACCGCACACAGTCATCCACACAACCACACACAGTCACAGTCACACAACCGCAAACACAGTCATCCACACAACCGCACACAGTCATCCACACAACCACACACAGTCATCCACACAACCACACACAGTCACAGTCACAGTCACAAAACCGCACACACAGTCATCCACACAACCGCACACAGTCATCCACACAACCACACACAGTCATCCACACAACCACACACAGTCATCCACACAACCACACACAGTCATCCACACAACCACAGTCATGCACACAACCACACACACAGTTGTCCACACAACCACACACACAGTCATCCACACAACCGCACACACAGTCATCCACACAACCACACACACAGTCATCCACACAACCGCACACACAGTCATCCACAAAACCACACAGTCATCCACACAACCGCACAGTCATCCACACAACCGCACACACAGTCATCCACACAACCGTACACAGTCATCCACACAACCACACACACAGTCACAGTCACACAACCACACACACAGTCATCCACACAACCGCACCCAGTCATCCACACAACCACACTGTCATCCAAACAACCGCATACAGTCATCCACACAACCGCACACACAGTCATCCACACAACCACACACAGTCATCCACACAACCACACACACACTCATCCGCACATCCTCACACACAGTCATCCACACAACCACACACAGTCATCCACACAACCGCACACAGTCATCCACACAACCGCACACACAGTCATCCACACAACCACACACACAGTCATCCACACAACCACACACAGTCATCCACACAACAACACACACACTCATCCGCACATCCTCACACACAGTCATCCACACAACCACACACAGTCATCCACACAACCGCACACAGTCATCCACACAACCACACACACACTCATTCACACAACCACACAAACAGTCATCCACACAACCACAAACAGAGTCACAGTCACACAAACGCACACACAGTCATCCACACAACCGTACACAGTCATCCACACAACCACACACAGTCATCCACACAACCACACACAGTCATCCACACAACCACACACAGTCATCAACACAACCACACACAGTCATCCACACAACCACACACAGTCATCCACACAACCACACACAGTCATCCACACAACCAGTCATCCACACAACCGCACACAGTCACAGTCACACAACCACACACAGTCATCCTCAAAACCGCACACACAGTTATCCAAACAAACCACACACAGTCATCCACACAACCGCACACAGTCATACACACAACCGCACACAGTCATCCACACAACCGCACACAGTCATCCACACAACCACACACACAGTCTTCCACACAACCACACACAGTCATCCACACAACCACACACACAGTCACAGTCACACAACCGCACACAGTCATCCACACAACCGCACACAGTCATCCACACAACAACACACAGTCATCCACACAACCGCACACAGTCATCCACACAACCACACACAGTCATCCACACAACCACACATAGTCATCCACACAACAACACACACAGTCATCCACACATCCGCACACAGTCATCCACACAACCACACAAAGTCATCCACACAACCACACACAATCATCCACACAACCACACACAGTCATCCACACAACCACACACAGTCATCCACACAACCACACACAGTCACAATCACACAACCACACACACATTCATCCACACAACCACACACATAGTCATCCACACAACCACACACACAGTCATCCACACAACCGCACACACAGTCATCCACACAACCGCACACACAGTCAAAGTCACACAACCACACACAGTCATCCACACAACCACACACAGTCATCCACACAACCACACACACAGTCATCCACACAACCGCACACAGTCATCCACAAAACCACACACAGTCATCCACAGAACCACACACACAGTCATCCACACAACCGCACACAGTCATCCACACAACCACACAAAGTCATCCACACAACCACACACAGTCATCCACAGAACCACACACATTCATCAACACAACCACACACACAGTCATCCACACAACCACACACAGTCATCCACACACCCACACTTACAGTCATCCACACAACCACACAAACAGTCATCCACACAGTCATCCACACAACCACACACAGTCATCCACACAACCACACACACAGTCACAGTCACACAACCGCACACACATTCATCCACACTTCCACACAGCTCACACAGTCATCCACACAACCGACACACAGTCATCCACACAACCGCACACAAGTCATCCACACAACCGCACACAGTCATCCACACAACCACACACAGTCATCCACACAACCGCACACACAGTCATCCACACAACCGCACACAGTCATCCACACAACCACACACAGTCATCCACATAACCACACACAGTCATCCACACAACCACACACAGTCATCCACACAACCACACACAGTCACAGTCATACGACCACAAACACAGTCATCCACACAACCGCACACAGTCATCCACACAACCACACACAGTCATCCACACAACCACACACAGTCATCCACACAACCACACACAGTCACAGTCACAGTCACAAAACCGCACACACAGTCATCCACACAACCACACACAGTCATCCACACAACAACAAACAGTCATCCACACAACCACACACAGTCATCCACACAACCACACACAGTCATCCACACAACCGCACACAGTCATCCACACAACCGCACACAGTCATCCACACAACCGCACACAGTCATCCACACAACCACAAACAGTCATCCACACAACCACACACAGTCATCCACACAACGACACACATAGTCATCCACACATCCACACACATAGTCATCCACACAACCACACACACAGTCATCCACACACACAGTCATCCACACAACCGCACACACAGTCATCCACACAACTGCACACACAGTCATCCACACAACCACACAGTCATCCACACAACCGCACACAGTCATCCACACAACCGCACACAGTCATCCACACAACCGCACACAGTCATCCACACAATCGCACACACAGTCATCCACACAATCGCACACACAGTCATCCACACAATCACACAGTCATCCACACAACCACACACAGTCATCCACACAACCACACACAGTCATCCACACAACCGCAAACAGTCATCCATACAACCGCAAACAGTCACCCACACAACCACACAGTCATCCACACAACCACACAGAGTCATCCACACAACCACACACACGGTCATCCACACAACCGCACACACAGTCACAAGCACACAACCGCAAACACAGTCATCCACACACCCGTACACACAGTCATCCACACAACCACACACAGTAATCCACACAACCACACAGTCATACACAAAACTGCACACAGTCATCCACACAACCACACACAGTCACAGTCACACGACCACAAACACAGTCATCCACACAACCGCACACAGTCATCCACACAACCACACACAGTCATCCACACAACCACACACAGTCATCCACACAACCACAAACAGTCACAGTCACAGTCACAAAACCGCACACACAGTCATCCACACAACCACACACAGTCATCCACACAACAACAAACAGTCATCCACACAACCACACACAGTCATCCACACAACCGCACACAGTCATCCACACAACCACACACAGTCATCCACACAACCGCACACAGTCATCCACATAACCACACACAGTCATCCACAGAACCACACACAGTCATCCACACAACCACACACAGTCATCCACACAACCACACACAGTCTTCCACACCACCACACACAGTCATCCACACACCGCACCGCCCACCCCCACACCAGCTCCCCCCCACAGTCCAGCACACAACCGCACACACAGTCATCCACACAACCGCACACACAGTCATCCACACAACCGCACACACATTCATCCACACAACCACACACAGTCATCCACACAACCACACACAGTCATCCACACAACCGCACACAGTCATGCACACAACCGCACACAGTCATCCACGCAACCGCACACAGTCATCTACACAACCGCACACAGTCATCCACACAACCGCAAACAGTCATCCACACAACCACACACATAGTCATCCACACAACCACACACAGTCATCCACACAACCACACACAGTCATCCACACAATCGCACACAGTCATCCACACAATCGCACACACAGTCATCCACACAACCGCACAGTCATCCACACAACCACACACAGTCATCCACACAACCACACACAGTCATCCACACAACCGCAAACAGTCATCCATACAACCGAAAACAGTCATCCACACAACCACACAGTCATCCACACAACCACACACAGTCATCCACACAACCACACACACGGTCATCCACACAACCGCACACACAGTCACAAGCACACAACCGCAAACACAGTCATCCACACACCCATACACACAGTCATCCACACAACCACACACAGTCATCCACACAACCACACAGTCATACACAAAACCGCACACAGTCATCCACACAACCACACACAGTCACAGTCATACGACCACAAACACAGTCATCCACACAACCGCACACAGTCATCCACACAACCACACACAGTCATCCACACAACCACACACAGTCATCCACACAACCACACACAGTCACAGTCACAGTCACAAAACCGCACACACAGTCATCCACACAACCACACACAGTCATCCACACAACAACAAACAGTCATCCACACAACCACACACAGTCATCCACACAACCACACACAGTCATCCACACAACCGCACACAGTCATCCACACAACCGCACACAGTCATCCACACAACCGCACACAGTCATCCACACAACCACAAACAGTCATCCACACAACCACACACAGTCATCCACACAACGACACACATAGTCATCCACACATCCACACACATAGTCATCCACACAACCACACACACAGTCATCCACACACACAGTCATCCACACAACCGCACACACAGTCATCCACACAACTGCACACACAGTCATCCACACAACCACACAGTCATCCACACAACCGCACACAGTCATCCACACAACCGCACACAGTCATCCACACAACCGCACACAGTCATCCACACAATCGCACACACAGTCATCCACACAATCACACAGTCATCCACACAACCACACACAGTCATCCACACAACCACACACAGTCATCCACACAACCGCAAACAGTCATCCATACAACTGCAAACAGTCATCCACACAACCACACAGTCATCCACACAACCACACAGAGTCATCCACACAACCACACACACGGTCATCCACACAACCGCACACACAGTCACAAGCACACAACCGCAAACACAGTCATCCACACACCCGTACACACAGTCATCCACACAACCACACACAGTCATCCACACAACCACACAGTCATACACAAAACCGCACACAGTCATCCACACAACCACACACAGTCACAGTCACACGACCACAAACACAGTCATCCACACAACCGCACACAGTCATCCACACAACCACACACAGTCATCCACACAACCACACACAGTCATCCACACAACCACAAACAGTCACAGTCACAGTCACAAAACCGCACACACAGTCATCCACACAACCACACACAGTCATCCACACAACAACAAACAGTCATCCACACAACCACACACAGTCATCCACACAACCGCACACAGTCATCCACACAACCACACACAGTCATCCACACAACCGCACACAGTCATCCACATAACCACACACAGTCATCCACAGAACCACACACAGTCATCCACACAACCACACACAGTCATCCACACAACCACACACAGTCTTCCACACCACCACACACAGTCATCCACACAACCGCACACAGTCTTCCACACCACCACACACACAGTCATCCACACAACCACACACAGTCACAGTCACACAACCGCACACACAGTCATCCACACAACCGCACACACAGTCATCCACACAACCGCACACACATTCATCCACACAACCACACACAGTCATCCACACAACCACACACAGTCATCCACACAACCGCACACAGTCATGCACACAACCGCACACAGTCATCCACGCAACCGCACACAGTCATCTACACAACCGCACACAGTCATCCACACAACCGCACACAGTCATCCACACAACCACACAGTCATCCACACAACCACACACAGTCATCCACACAACCACACACACAGTCATTCACACAACCGCACACACAGTCATCCACACAACCACACACAGTCATCCACACAACCACACACAGTCATCCACACAACCGCACACAGTCATCCACACAACCGCACACACAGTCATCCTCACACAGTCATCCACACAACCGCACACACAGTCACAGTCCAACACAACCGCACACACAGTCATCCACACAACCGCACACACAGTCAACTACACAACCACACACAGTCATCCACACAACCACACACAGTCATCCACACAACCACACTGTCATCCAAACAACCACACACAGTCATCCACACAACCACACACACTCATCCACACATCCGCACACACAGTCATCCACACAACCGCACACAGTCATCCACACAACCGCACACAGTCATCCACACAACCAGCACACACAGTCATCCACACAACCACACTCACAGTCATGCACACAACCACACACACAGTTGTCCACACAACCACACACACAGTCATCCACACAACCGCACACACAGTCATCCACACAACCACACACACAGTCATCCACACAACCGCACACACAGTCATCCACACAACCACACACACAGTCACAGTCACACAACCACACACACAGTCATCCACACAACCGCACCCAGTCATCCACACAACCACACTGTCATCCAAACAACCGCATACAGTCATCCACACAACCGCACACACAGTCATCCACACAACCACACACACAGTCATCCACACAACCACACACAGTCATCCACACAACAACACACACACTCATCCGCACATCCTCACACACAGTCATCCACACAACCACACACAGTCATCCACACAACCGCACACAGTCATCCACACAACCACACACACACTCATTCACACAACCACACAAACAGTCATCCACACAACCACAAACAGAGTCACAGTCACACAAACGCACACACAGTCATCCACACAACCGTACACAGTCATCCAAACAACCACACACAGAGTCACAGTCCACACAACTGCACACACAGTCATCCACACAACCGCACACACAGTCATCCACACAACCCACACACAGTCATCCACACAACCACACACAGTCATCCACACAACCACACACAGTCATCCACACAACCAGTCATCCACACAACCGCACACAGTCACAGTCACACAACCACACACAGTCATCCTCAAAACCGCACACACAGTTATCCAAACAAACCACACACAGTCATCCACACAACCGCACACAGTCATCCACACAACCGCACACAGTCATCCACACAACCGCACACAGTCATCCACACAACCACACACACAGTCACAGATCCACACAACCACACACACAGTCATCCACACAACCACAGCACACAGTCATCCACACAACACACACACAGTCATCCACACAACCGCACACAGTCATCCAAACAACCACACACAGTCATCCACACAACCACACATAGTCATCCACACAACAACACACACAGTCATCCACACAACCGCACACAGTCATCCACACAACCACACAAAGTCATCCACACAACCACACACAATCATCCACACAACCACACACAGTCATCCACACAACCACACACAGTCATCCACACAACCACACACAGTCACAATCACACAACCACACACACATTCATCCACACAACCACACACATAGTCATCCACACAACCACACACACAGTCATCCACACAACCGCACACACAGTCATCCACACAACCGCACACACAGTCAAAGTCACACAACCACACACAGTCATCCACACAACCACACACAGTCATCCACACAACCACACACACAGTCATCCACACAACCGCACACAGTCATCCACAAAACCACACACAGTCATCCACAGAACCACACACACAGTCATCCACACAACCGCACACAGTCATCCACACAACCACACAAAGTCATCCACACAACCACACACAGTCATCCACAGAACCACACACATTCATCAACACAACCACACACACAGTCATCCACACAACCACACACAGTCATCCACACACCCACACTTACAGTCATCCACACAACCACACAAACAGTCATCCACACAGTCATCCACACAACCACACACAGTCATCCACACAACCACACACACAGTCACAGTCACACAACCGCACACACATTCATCCACACTTCCACACAGTCATCCACACAACCACACACAGTCATCCACACAACCGCACACAGTCATCCACACAACCGCACACAGTCATCCACACAACCACACACAGTCATCCACACAACCACACACAGTCACAGTCACACAACCGCACACACAGTCATCCACACAACCGCACACAGTCATCCACACAACCACACACAGTCATCCACATAACCACACACAGTCATCCACACAACCGCACACACAGTCATCCACACAACCGCACACAGTCATCCACACAACCGCACACAGTCATCCACACAACCACACACACAGTCATCCACACAACCACACTCACAGTCATGCACACAACCACACACACAGTTGTCCACACAACCACACACACAGTCATCCACACAACCGCACACACAGTCATCCACACAACCACACACACAGTCATCCACACAACCGCACACACAGTCATCCACACAACCACACACACAGTCACAGTCACACAACCACACACACAGTCATCCACACAACCGCACCCAGTCATCCACACAACCACACTGTCATCCAAACAACCGCATACAGTCATCCACACAACCGCACACACAGTCATCCACACAACCACACACACAGTCATCCACACAACCACACACAGTCATCCACACAACAACACACACACTCATCCGCACATCCTCACACACAGTCATCCACACAACCACACACAGTCATCCACACAACCGCACACAGTCATCCACACAACCACACACACACTCATTCACACAACCACACAAACAGTCATCCACACAACCACAAACAGAGTCACAGTCACACAAACGCACACACAGTCATCCACACAACCGTACACAGTCATCCAAACAACCACACACAGAGTCACAGTCCACACAACCGCACACACAGTCATCCACACAACCGCACACACAGTCATCCACACAACCACACACAGTCATCCACACAACCACACACAGTCATCCACACAACCACACACAGTCATCCACACAACCAGTCATCCACACAACCGCACACAGTCACAGTCACACAACCACACACAGTCATCCTCAAAACCGCACACACAGTTATCCAAACAAACCACACACAGTCATCCACACAACCGCACACAGTCATACACACAACCGCACACAGTCATCCACACAACCGCACACAGTCATCCACACAACCACACACACAGTCACAATCCACACAACCACACACACAGTCATCCACACAACCACCAGCACACAGTCATCCACACAACACACACACAGTCATCCACACAACCGCACACAGTCATCCAAACAACCACACACAGTCATCCACACAACCACACATAGTCATCCACACAACAACACACACAGTCATCCACACAACCGCACACAGTCATCCACACAACCACACAAAGTCATCCACACAACCACACACAATCATCCACACAACCACACACAGTCATCCACACAACCACACACAGTCATCCACACAACCACACACAGTCACAATCACACAACCACACACACATTCATCCACACAACCACACACATAGTCATCCACACAACCACACACACAGTCATCCACACAACCGCACACACAGTCATCCACACAACCGCACACACAGTCAAAGTCACACAACCACACACAGTCATCCACACAACCACACACAGTCATCCACACAACCACACACACAGTCATCCACACAACCGCACACAGTCATCCACAAAACCACACACAGTCATCCACAGAACCACACACACAGTCATCCACACAACCGCACACAGTCATCCACACAACCACACAAAGTCATCCACACAACCACACACAGTCATCCACAGAACCACACACATTCATCAACACAACCACACACACAGTCATCCACACAACCACACACAGTCATCCACACACCCACACTTACAGTCATCCACACAACCACACAAACAGTCATCCACACAGTCATCCACACAACCACACACAGTCATCCACACAACCACACACACAGTCACAGTCACACAACCGCACACACATTCATCCACACTTCCACACAGTCATCCACACAACCACACACAGTCATCCACACAACCGCACACAGTCATCCACACAACCGCACACAGTCATCCACACAACCACACACAGTCATCCACACAACCACACACAGTCACAGTCACACAACCGCACACACAGTCATCCACACAACCGCACACAGTCATCCACACAACCACACACAGTCATCCACATAACCACACACAGTCATCCACATAACCACACACAGTCATCCACACAACCACACACAGTCATCCACACAACCGCACACAGTCATCCACACAACCGCACACAGTCATCCACACAACCGCACACAGTCATCCACACAACCACAAACAGTCATCCACACAACCACACACAGTCATCCACACAACGACACACATAGTCATCCAGACATCCACACACATAGTCATCCACACAACCACACACACAGTCATCCACACACACAGTCATCCACACAACCGCACACACAGTCATCCACACAACTGCACACACAGTCATCCACACAACCACACAGTCATCCACACAACCGCACACAGTCATCCACACAACCGCACACAGTCATCCACACAACCGCACACAGTCATCCACACAATCGCACACACAGTCATCCACACAACCGCACAGTCATCCACACAACCACACACAGTCATCCACACAACCACACACAGTCATCCACACAACCGCAAACAGTCATCCATACAACCGAAAACAGTCATCCACACAACCACACAGTCATCCACACAACCACACACAGTCATCCACACAACCACACACACGGTCATCCACACAACCGCACACACAGTCACAAGCACACAACCGCAAACACAGTCATCCACACACCCATACACACAGTCATCCACACAACCACACACAGTCATCCACACAACCACACAGTCATACACAAAACCGCACACAGTCATCCACACAACCACACACAGTCACAGTCATACGACCACAAACACAGTCATCCACACAACCGCACACAGTCATCCACACAACCACACACAGTCATCCACACAACCACACACAGTCATCCACACAACCACACACAGTCACAGTCACAGTCACAAAACCGCACACACAGTCATCCACACAACCACACACAGTCATCCACACAACAACAAACAGTCATCCACACAACCACACACAGTCATCCACACAACCACACACAGTCATCCACACAACCGCACACAGTCATCCACACAACCGCACACAGTCATCCACACAACCGCACACAGTCATCCACACAACCACAAACAGTCATCCACACAACCACACACAGTCATCCACACAACGACACACATAGTCATCCACACATCCACACACATAGTCATCCACACAACCACACACACAGTCATCCACACACACAGTCATCCACACAACCGCACACACAGTCATCCACACAACTGCACACACAGTCATCCACACAACCACACAGTCATCCACACAACCGCACACAGTCATCCACACAACCGCACACAGTCATCCACACAACCGCACACAGTCATCCACACAATCACACAGTCATCCACACAACCACACACAGTCATCCACACAACCACACACAGTCATCCACACAACCGCAAACAGTCATCCATACAACCGCAAACAGTCATCCACACAACCACACAGTCATCCACACAACCACACAGAGTCATCCACACAACCACACACACGGTCATCCACACAACCGCACACACAGTCACAAGCACACAACCGCAAACACAGTCATCCACACACCCGTACACACAGTCATCCACACAACCACACACAGTCATCCACACAACCACACAGTCATACACAAAACCGCACACAGTCATCCACACAACCACACACAGTCACAGTCACACGACCACAAACACAGTCATCCACACAACCGCACACAGTCATCCACACAACCACACACAGTCATCCACACAACCACACACAGTCATCCAAACAACCACAAACAGTCACAGTCACAGTCACAAAACCGCACACACAGTCATCCACACAACCACACACAGTCATCCACACAACAACAAACAGTCATCCACACAACCACACACAGTCATCCACACAACCGCACACAGTCATCCACACAACCACACACAGTCATCCACACAACCGCACACAGTCATCCACATAACCACACACAGTCATCCACAGAACCACACACAGTCATCCACACAACCACACACAGTCATCCACACAACCACACACAGTCACAGTCACAGTCACAAAACCGCACACACAGTCATCCACACAACCACACACAGTCATCCACACAACCACACACAGTCATCCACACAACCACACACAGTCACAGTCACAGTCACAAAACCGCACACACAGTCATCCACACAACCGCACACAGTCATCCACATAACCACACACAGTCATCCACACAACCACACACACATTCATCCACACAACCGCACACACAGTCACAGTCATTCAACCACACACAGTCACAGTCACACAACCACACACAGTCATCCACACAACCACACACAGTCATCCACACAACCACACACAGTCATCCACACAACCACACACAGTCATCCACACAACCACACACAGTCATCCACACAATCACACAGTCATCCACACAACCACACACAGTCATCCACACAACCACACACAGTCATCCACACAACCGCAAACAGTCATCCATACAACCGCAAACAGTCATCCACACAACCACACAGTCATCCACACAACCACACAGAGTCATCCACACAACCACACACACGGTCATCCACACAACCGCACACACAGTCACAAGCACACAACCGCAAACACAGTCATCCACACACCCGTACACACAGTCATCCACACAACCACACACAGTCATCCACACAACCACACAGTCATACACAAAACCGCACACAGTCATCCACACAACCACACACAGTCACAGTCACACGACCACAAACACAGTCATCCACACAACCGCACACAGTCATCCACACAACCACACACAGTCATCCACACAACCACACACAGTCATCCACACAACCACAAACAGTCACAGTCACAGTCACAAAACCGCACACACAGTCATCCACACAACCACACACAGTCATCCACACAACAACAAACAGTCATCCACACAACCACACACAGTCATCCACACAACCGCACACAGTCATCCACACAACCACACACAGTCATCCACACAACCGCACACAGTCATCCACATAACCACACACAGTCATCCACAGAACCACACACAGTCATCCACACAACCACACACAGTCATCCACACAACCACACACAGTCTTCCACACCACCACACACAGTCATCCACACAACCGCACACAGTCTTCCACACCACCACACACACAGTCATCCACACAACCACACACAGTCACAGTCACACAACCGCACACACAGTCATCCACACAACCGCACACACAGTCATCCACACAACCGCACACACATTCATCCACACAACCACACACAGTCATCCACACAACCACACACAGTCATCCACACAACCGCACACAGTCATGCACACAACCGCACACAGTCATCCACGCAACCGCACACAGTCATCTACACAACCGACACACAGTCATCCACACAACCGCACACAGTCATCCACACAACCACACAGTCATCCACACAACCGCACACAGTCATCCACACAACCACACAAAGTCATCCACACAACCACACACAGTCATCCACAGAACCACACACATTCATCAACACAACCACACACACAGTCATCCACACAACCACACACAGTCATCCACACACCCACACTTACAGTCATCCACACAACCACACAAACAGTCATCCACACAGTCATCCACACAACCACACACAGTCATCCACACAACCACACACACAGTCACAGTCACACAACCGCACACACATTCATCCACACTTCCACACAGTCATCCACACAACCACACACAGTCATCCACACAACCGCACACAGTCATCCACACAACCGCACACAGTCATCCACACAACCACACACAGTCATCCACACAACCACACACAGTCACAGTCACACAACCGCACACACAGTCATCCACACAACCGCACACAGTCATCCACACAACCACACACAGTCATCCACACAACCACACACAGTCATCCACACAACCACACACAGTCATCCACACAACCACACACAGTCATCCACACAACCGCACACAGTCATCCACACAACCGCACACAGTCATCCACACAACCGCACACAGTCATCCACACAACCACAAACAGTCATCCACACAACCACACACAGTCATCCACACAACGACACACATAGTCATCCAGACATCCACACACATAGTCATCCACACAACCACACACACAGTCATCCACACACACAGTCATCCACACAACCGCACACACAGTCATCCACACAACTGCACACACAGTCATCCACACAACCACACAGTCATCCACACAACCGCACACAGTCATCCACACAACCGCACACAGTCATCCACACAACCGCACACAGTCATCCACACAATCGCACACACAGTCATCCACACAACCGCACAGTCATCCACACAACCACACACAGTCATCCACACAACCACACACAGTCATCCACACAACCGCAAACAGTCATCCATACAACCGAAAACAGTCATCCACACAACCACACAGTCATCCACACAACCACACACAGTCATCCACACAACCACACACACGGTCATCCACACAACCGCACACACAGTCACAAGCACACAACCGCAAACACAGTCATCCACACACCCATACACACAGTCATCCACACAACCACACACAGTCATCCACACAACCACACAGTCATACACAAAACCGCACACAGTCATCCACACAACCACACACAGTCACAGTCATACGACCACAAACACAGTCATCCACACAACCGCACACAGTCATCCACACAACCACACACAGTCATCCACACAACCACACACAGTCATCCACACAACCACACACAGTCACAGTCACAGTCACAAAACCGCACACACAGTCATCCACACAACCACACACAGTCATCCACACAACAACAAACAGTCATCCACACAACCACACACAGTCATCCACACAACCACACACAGTCATCCACACAACCGCACACAGTCATCCACACAACCGCACACAGTCATCCACACAACCGCACACAGTCATCCACACAACCACAAACAGTCATCCACACAACCACACACAGTCATCCACACAACGACACACATAGTCATCCACACATCCACACACATAGTCATCCACACAACCACACACACAGTCATCCACACACACAGTCATCCACACAACCGCACACACAGTCATCCACACAACCGCACACACAGTCATCCACACAACCACACACAGTCATCCACACAACCGCACACAGTCATCCACACAACCGCACACAGTCATCCACACAACCGCACACAGTCATCCACACAACCCACACAGTCATCCACACAACCACACACAGTCATCCACACAACCACACACAGTCATCCACACAACCGCAAACAGTCATCCACACAACCGCAAACAGTCATCCACACAACCACACAGTCATCCACACAACCACACACAGTCATCCACACAACCACACACACGTCATCCACACAACCGCACACACAGTCATCCACACAACCGCACACACAGTCATCCACACACCCACACACAGTCATCCACACAACCACACACAGTCATCCACACAACCACACACAGTCATCCACACAACCACACACAGTCATCCACACAACCACACACAGTCATCCACACAACCACACACAGTCATCCACACAACCACACACAGTCACAGTCCACACAACCACACACAGTCATCCACACAACCACACACAGTCATCCACACAACCACACACAGTCATCCACACAACCACACACAGTCATCCACACAACCGCACACAGTCATCCACACAACCACACACAGTCATCCACACAACCGCACACAGTCATCCACACAACCACACACAGTCATCCACACAACCACACACAGTCACAGTCCACACAACCACACACAGTCATCCACACAACCGCACACACAGTCATCCACACAACCACACACAGTCATCCACACAACCACACACAGTCATCCACACAACCACACACAGTCATCCACACAACCACACACAGTCATCCACACAACCACACACACAGTCATCCACACAACCACACACAGTCATCCACACAACCACACACACAGTCATCCACACAACCGCACACACAGTCATCCACACAACCGCACACACAGTCATCCACACAACCACACACAGTCATCCACACAACCACACACAGTCATCCACACAACCACACACAGTCATCCACACAACCACACACAGTCATCCACACAACCACACACAGTCATCCACACAACCACACACAGTCATCCACACAACCACACACAGTCATCCACACAACCGCACACAGTCATCCACACAACCACACACAGTCATCCACACAACCACACACAGTCATCCACACAACCACACACAGTCATCCACACAACCACACACACAGTCATCCACACAACCACACACACAGTCATCCACACAACCGCACACACAGTCATCCACACAACCGCACACACAGTCATCCACACAACCACACACAGTCATCCACACAACCACACACAGTCATCACACACAACCACACACACAGTCATCCACACAACCGCACACAGTCATCCACACAACCCACACACAGTCATCCACACAACCACACACAGTCATCCACACAACCACACACACAGTCACAGTCACACAACCGCACACACAGTCATCCACACAACCACACACAGTCATCCACACAACCACACACAGTCATCCACACAACCACACACAGTCATCCACACAACCGCACACAGTCATCCACACAACCACACACAGTCATCCACACAACCGCACACAGTCATCCACACAACCACACACAGTCATCCACACAACCACACACAGTCATCCACACAACCACACACAGTCATCCACACAACCACACACAGTCATCCACACAACCACACACAGTCATCCACACAACCGCACACAGTCATCACACACAACCGCACACACAGTCATCCACACAACCGCACACACAGTCATCCACACAACCGCACACACAGTCATCCACACAACCGCACACACAGTCATCCACACAACCACACACAGTCATCCACACAACCACACACAGTCATCCACACAACCGCACACACAGTCATCCACACAACCGCACACAGTCATCCACACAACCACACACAGTCATCCACACAACCGCACACAGTCATCCACACAACCGACACACAGTCATCCACACAACACACACAGTCATCCACACAACCACACACAGTCATCCACACAACCACACACACAGTCATCCACACAACCGCACACACAGTCATCCACACAACCGCACACACAGTCATCCACACAACCACACACAGTCATCCACACAACCGCACACAGTCATCCACACAACCACACACAGTCATCCACACAACCGCACACACAGTCATCCACACAACCGCACACACAGTCATCCACACAACCACACACACAGTCAACTACACAACCACACACAGTCATCCACACAACCACACACAGTCATCCACACAACCACACTGTCATCCAAACAACCACACACAGTCATCCACACAACCACACACACTCATCCACACATCCGCACACACAGTCATCCACACAACCGCACACAGTCATCCACACAACCGCACACAGTCATCCACACAACCACCTACACAGTCATCCACACAACCACACACACAGTCATCCACACAACCACACTCACAGTCATGCACACAACCACACACACAGTTGTCCACACAACCACACACACAGTCATCCACACAACCGCACACACAGTCATCCACACAACCACACACACAGTCATCCACACAACCGCACACACAGTCATCCACAAAACCACACAGTCATCCACACAACCGCACAGTCATCCACACAACCGCACACACAGTCATCCACACAACCGTACACAGTCATCCACACAACCACACACACAGTCACAGTCACACAACCACACACACAGTCATCCACACAACCGCACCCAGTCATCCACACAACCACACTGTCATCCAAACAACCGCATACAGTCATCCACACAACCGCACACACAGTCATCCACACAACCACACACACAGTCATCCACACAACCACACACAGTCATCCACACAACAACACACACACTCATCCGCACATCCTCACACACAGTCATCCACACAACCACACACAGTCATCCACACAACCGCACACAGTCATCCACACAACCACACACACACTCATTCACACAACCACACAAACAGTCATCCACACAACCACAAACAGAGTCACAGTCACACAAACGCACACACAGTCATCCACACAACCGTACACAGTCATCCAAACAACCACACACAGAGTCACAGTCACACAACCGCACACACAGTCATCCACACAACCGCACACACAGTCATCCACACAACCACACACAGTCATCCACACAACCACACACAGTCATCCACACAACCACACACAGTCATCCACACAACCAGTCATCCACACAACCGCACACAGTCACAGTCACACAACCACACACAGTCATCCTCAAAACCGCACACACAGTTATCCAAACAAACCACACACAGTCATCCACACAACCGCACACAGTCATACACACAACCGCACACAGTCATCCACACAACCGCACACAGTCATCCACACAACCACACACACAGTCTTCCACACAACCACACACAGTCATCCACACAACCACACACACAGTCACAGTCACACAACCGCACACAGTCATCCACACAACCGCACACAGTCATCCACACAACAACACACAGTCATCCACACAACCGCACACAGTCATCCAAACAACCACACACAGTCATCCACACAACCACACATAGTCATCCACACAACAACACACACAGTCATCCACACAACCGCACACAGTCATCCACACAACCACACAAAGTCATCCACACAACCACACACAATCATCCACACAACCACACACAGTCATCCACACAACCACACACAGTCATCCACACAACCACACACAGTCACAATCACACAACCACACACACATTCATCCACACAACCACACACATAGTCATCCACACAACCACACACACAGTCATCCACACAACCGCACACACAGTCATCCACACAACCGCACACACAGTCAAAGTCACACAACCACACACAGTCATCCACACAACCACACACAGTCATCCACACAACCACACACACAGTCATCCACACAACCGCACACAGTCATCCACAAAACCACACACAGTCATCCACAGAACCACACACACAGTCATCCACACAACCGCACACAGTCATCCACACAACCACACAAAGTCATCCACACAACCACACACAGTCATCCACAGAACCACACACATTCATCAACACAACCACACACACAGTCATCCACACAACCACACACAGTCATCCACACACCCACACTTACAGTCATCCACACAACCACACAAACAGTCATCCACACAGTCATCCACACAACCACACACAGTCATCCACACAACCACACACACAGTCACAGTCACACAACCGCACACACATTCATCCACACTTCCACACAGTCATCCACACAACCACACACAGTCATCCACACAACCGCACACAGTCATCCACACAACCGCACACACAGTCATCCACACAACCACACACAGTCATCCACACAACCACACACAGTCACAGTCACACAACCGCACACACAGTCATCCACACAACCGCACACAGTCATCCACACAACCACACACAGTCATCCACATAACCACACACAGTCATCCACATAACCACACACAGTCATCCACACAACCACACACAGTCATCCACACAACCGCACACAGTCATCCACACAACCGCACACAGTCATCCACACAACCGCACACAGTCATCCACACAACCACAAACAGTCATCCACACAACCACACACAGTCATCCACACAACGACACACATAGTCATCCAGACATCCACACACATAGTCATCCACACAACCACACACACAGTCATCCACACACACAGTCATCCACACAACCGCACACACAGTCATCCACACAACTGCACACACAGTCATCCACACAACCCACACAGTCATCCACACAACCGCACACAGTCATCCACACAACCGCACACAGTCATCCACACAACCGCACACACAGTCATCCACACAACCGCACACAGTCATCCACACAACCACACACAGTCATCCACACAACCACACACAGTCATCCACACAACCGCACACACAGTCATCCACACAACCACACAGTCATCCACACAACCACACACAGTCATCCACACAACCACACACACGGTCATCCACACAACCGCACACACAGTCACAGCACACAACCGCAAACACAGTCATCCACACACCCATACACACAGTCATCCACACAACCACACACAGTCATCCACACAACCACACAGTCATACACAAAACCGCACACAGTCATCCACACAACCACACACAGTCACAGTCATACGACCACAAACACAGTCATCCACACAACCGCACACAGTCATCCACACAACCACACACAGTCATCCACACAACCACACACAGTCATCCACACAACCACACACAGTCACAGTCACAGTCACAAAACCGCACACACAGTCATCCACACAACCACACACAGTCATCCACACAACAACAAACAGTCATCCACACAACCACACACAGTCATCCACACAACCACACACAGTCATCCACACAACCGCACACAGTCATCCACACAACCGCACACAGTCATCCACACAACCGCACACAGTCATCCACACAACCACAAACAGTCATCCACACAACCACACACAGTCATCCACACAACGACACACATAGTCATCCACACATCCACACACATAGTCATCCACACAACCACACACACAGTCATCCACACACACAGTCATCCACACAACCGCACACACAGTCATCCACACAACTGCACACACAGTCATCCACACAACCACACAGTCATCCACACAACCGCACACAGTCATCCACACAACCGCACACAGTCATCCACACAACCGCACACAGTCATCCACACAATCCACACAGTCATCCACACAACCACACACAGTCATCCACACAACCACACACAGTCATCCACACAACCGCACACAGTCATCCACACAACCGCAAACAGTCATCCACACAACCACACACAGTCATCCACACAACCACACAGAGTCATCCACACAACCACACACACGGTCATCCACACAACCGCACACACAGTCACAAGCACACAACCGCAAACACAGTCATCCACACACCCGTACACACAGTCATCCACACAACCACACACAGTCATCCACACAACCACACAGTCATACACAAAACCGCACACAGTCATCCACACAACCACACACAGTCACAGTCACACGACCACAAACACAGTCATCCACACAACCGCACACAGTCATCCACACAACCACACACAGTCATCCACACAACCACACACAGTCATCCACACAACCACAAACAGTCACAGTCACAGTCACAAAACCGCACACACAGTCATCCACACAACCACACACAGTCATCCACACAACAACAAACAGTCATCCACACAACCACACACAGTCATCCACACAACCACACACAGTCATCCACACAACCCACACACAGTCATCCACACAACCGCACACAGTCATCCACACAACCACACACAGTCATCCACACAACCACACACAGTCATCCACACAACCACACACAGTCATCCACACAACCACACACAGTCACAGTCACAGTCCACAAAACCGCACACACAGTCATCCACACAACCACACACAGTCATCCACACAACCACACACAGTCATCCACACAACCACACACAGTCATCCACACAACCACACACAGTCATCCACACAACCGACACACAGTCATCCACACAACCGCACACAGTCATCCACACAACCGCACACACAGTCATCCACACAACCACACACACATTCATCCACACAACCGCACACACAGTCACAGTCATTCAACCACACACAGTCACAGTCACACAACCACACACAGTCATCCACACAACCACACACAGTCATCCACACAACCACACACAGTCATCCACACAACCACACACAGTCATCCACACAACCACACACAGTCATCCACACAACCACACACACAGTCATCCACACAACCACACACACAGTCACAGTCACACAACCGCACACACAGTCATCCACACAACCGCACACAGTCTTCCACACCACCACACACAGTCATCCACACAACTGCACACAGTCTTCCACACCACCACACACACAGTCATCCACACAACCACACATAGTCACAGTCACACAACCGCACACACAGTCATCCACACAACCGCACACACAGTCATCCACACAACCGCACACACATTCATCCACACAACCACACACAGTCATCCATACAACCACACACAGTCATCCACACAACCGCACACAGTCATGCACACAACCGCACACAGTCATCCACGCAACCGCACACAGTCATCTACACAACCGCACACAGTCATCCACACAACCGCACACAGTCATCCACACAACCACACAGTCATCCACACAACCACACACAGTCATCCACACAACCACACACAGTCATCCACACAACCGCACACACAGTCATCCACACAACCGCACACAGTCATCAACATAACCACACACAGTCATCCGCACACAGTCATCCACACAACCGCACACAGTCATCCACACAACCACACACACAGTCATCCACACAACCACACACACAGTCATCCACACAACCACACACACAGTCATCCACACAACCGCACACACAGTCATCCACACAACCGCACACACAGTCATCCACACAACCGCACACACAGTCATCCACACAACCACACACAGTCATCCACACAACCACACACAGTCATCCACACAACCGCACACAGTCATCCACACAACCGCACACACAGTCATCCTCACACAGTCATCCACACAACCGCACACACAGTCAGAGTCAAACAACAGCACACAGAGTCATCCACACAACGCACACAGTCATCCACACAACCACACACAGTCATCCACACAACTGCACACACAGTCATCCACACAACCGCACACACAGTCATCCACACAACCACACACACAGTCAACTACACAACCACACACAGTCATCCACACAACCACACACAGTCATCCACACAACCACACTGTCATCCAAACAACCGCACACAGTCATCCACACAACAGCACACACTGTCATCCACACAACCACACACACAGTCATCCACACAACCACACACAGTCATCCACACAACCACACACACTCATCCACACATCCGCACACACAGTCATCCACACAACCGCACACAGTCATCCACACAACCGCACACACTCATCCACACAACCACACACACACTCATTCACACAACCACACACACAGTCATCCACACAACCACACACACAGTCATCCACACAACCACACTCACAGTCATGCACACAACCACACACACAGTCGTCCACACAACCACACACACAGTCATCCACAAAACCGCACACACAGTCATCCACACAACCACACACAAAGTCATCCACACAACCGCACACACAGTCATCCACAAAACCACACAGTCATCCACACAACCGCACAGTCATCCACACAACCGCACACACAGTCATCCACACAACCGTACACAGTCATCCACACAACCACACACACAGTCACAGTCACACAACCACACACACAGTCATCCACACAACCGCACCCAGTCATCCACACAACCGCACACACAGTCATCCACACAACCACACACAGTCATCCACACAACCACACACAGTCATCCACACAACCAGTCATCCACACAACCGCACACACAGTCACAGTCACACAACCAGTCATCCACACAACCGCACACACAGTCACAGTCACACAACCACACACAGTCATCCACAAAACCGCACACACAGTTATCCAAACAAACCACACACAGTCATCCACACAACCGCACACAGTCATACACACAACCACACACAGTCATCCACACAACCGCACACAGTCATCCACACAACCACACACACAGTCTTCCACACAACCACACACAGTCATCCACACAACCACACACACAGTCACAGTCACACAACCGCACACACAGTCATCCACACAACCGCATACAGTCATCCACACAACCACACACACAGTCATCCACACAACCACACAAACAGTCTTCCACACAACCACACACAGTCATCCACACAACCACACACAGTCATCCACACAACCACACACAGTCACATTCACACAACCGCACACACAGTCATCCACACAACCGCACACAGTCATCCACACAACCACACACAGTCATCCACACAACCACACACAGTCATCCACACAACCGCACACACAGTCATCCACACAACCGCACACAGTCATCCACACAACCGCACACAGTCATCCACACAACCACAAACAGTCATCCACACAACCACACACACAGTCATCCACACATCGACACACATAGTCATCCACACTTCCACACACATAGTCATCCACACAACCACACACACAGTCATCCACACACACAGTCATCCACACAACCGCACACACAGTCATCCACAGAACCACACTGTCATCCAAACAACCGCACACAGTCATCCACACAACCGCACACACAGTCATCCACACAACCACACACACAGTCATCCACACAACCACACACAGTCATCCACACAACCACACACACACTCATCCGCACATCCTCACACACAGTCATCCACACAACCACACACAGTCATCCACACAACCGCACACAGTCATCCACACAACCACACACACACTCATTCACACAACCACACAAACAGTCATCCACACAACCAAACACATAGTCATCCACACAACCACACTCACAGTCATGCACACAACCACACACACAGTCATCCACACAACCGCACACACAGTCATGCACACAACCACACACACAGTCATCCACACAACCGCACAGTCATCCACACAACCGCACACACAGTCATCCACACAACCGTACACAGTCATCCACACAACCACACACACAGTCACAGTCACACAACCGCACACACAGTCATCCACACAACCGCACACAGTCATCCACACAACCGCACACACAGTCATCCACACAACCACACACAGTCATCCACACAACCACACACAGTCATCAACACAACCACACACAGTCATCCACACAACCACACACAGTCATCCACACAACCACACACAGTCATCCACACAACCAGTCATCCACACAACAGCACACACAGTCACAGTCACACAACCACACACAGTCATCCACAAAACCGCACACACAGTTATCCAAACAAACCACACACAGTCATCCACACAACCGCACACAGTCATACACACAACCGCACACAGTCATCCACACAACCGCACACAGTCATCCACACAACCACACACACAGTCTTCCACACAACCACACACAGTCATCCACACAACCACACACACAGTCACAGTCACACAACCGCACACAGTCATCCACACAACCGCACACAGTCATCCACACAACAACACACAGTCATCCACACAACCACACACAGTCATCCACACAACCACACACAGTCATCCACACAACCACACATAGTCATCCACACAACCACACACACAGTCATCCACACAACCGCACACAGTCATCCACACAACCACACAAAGTCATCCACACAACCACACACAGTCATCCACACAACCACACACAGTCATCCACACAACCACACACAGTCATCCACACAACCACACACAGTCACAATCACACAACCACACACACAGTCATCCACACAACCGCACACACAGTCATCCACACAACCGCACACAAAGTCACAGTCACACAACCACACACAGTCATCCACACAACCACACACAGTCATCCACACAACCACACACACAGTCATCCACACAACCGCACACAGTCATCCACAAAACCACACACAGTCATCCACAGAACCACACACACAGTCATCCACACAACCGCACACAGTCATCCACACAACCACACAAAGTCATCCACACAACCACACACAGTCATCCACAGAACCACACACATTCATCAACACAACCACACACACAGTCATCCACACAACCACACACAGTCATCCACACACCCACACTTACAGTCATCCACACAACCACACAAACAGTCATCCACACAGTCATCCACACAACCACACACAGTCATCCACACAACCACACACACAGTCACAGTCACACAACCGCACACACATTCATCCACACAACCACACAGTCATCCACACAACCACACACAGTCATCCACACAACCGCACACAGTCATCCACACAACCGCACACACAGTCATCCACACAACCACACACAGTCGTCCACACAACCACACACAGTCACAGTCACACAACCGCACACACAGTCATCCACACAACCGCACACAGTCATCCACACAACCACACACAGTCATCCACATAACCACACACAGTCATCCACATAACCACACACAGTCATCCACACAACCACACACAGTCATCCACACAACCTCACACACAGCAACCCACACAGTCATCCACACAACCGCACACAGTCATCCACACAACCACAAACAGTCATCCACACAACCACACACACAGTCATCCACACAACGACACACATAGTCATCCACACATCCACACACATAGTCATCCACACAACCACACACACAGTCATCCACACAACCACACAGTCATCCACACAACCACACACAGTCATCCACACAACCGCACACAGTCATCCACACAACCGCACACAGTCATCCACACAATCGCACACACAGTCATCCACACAACCACACAGTCATCCACACAACCACACACAGTCATCCACACAACCACACACAGTCATCCACACAACCGCAAACAGTCATCCATACAACCGCAAACAGTCATCCACACAACCGCAAACAGTCATCCACACAACCACACGCAGTCATCCACACAACCACACACAGTCATCCACACAACCGCACACAGTCATCCACACAACCGCACACACAGTCATCCACACAACCACACACACGGTCATCCACACAACCGCACGCACAGTCACAGTCACACAACCGCACACACAGTCATCCACACACCCGTACACACAGTCATCCACACAACCACACACAGTCATCCACACAACCACACAGTCATACACAAAACCGCACACAGTCATCCACACAACCACACACAGTCACAGTCACACAACCGCAAACACAGTCATCCACACAACCGCACACAGTCATCCACACAACCACACACAGTCATCCACACAACCACACACAGTCATCCACACAACCACACACAGTCACAGTCACAAAACCGCACACACAGTCATCCACACAACCACACACAGTCATCCACACAACAACAAACAGTCATCCACACAACCACACACAGTCATCCACACAACCGCACACAGTCATCCACACAACCACACACAGTCATCCACACAACCGCACACAGTCATCCACACAACCACACACAGTCATCCACACAACCACATACAGTCATCCACACAACCACACACAGTCATCCACACAACCACACACATTCACAGTCACAGTCACAAAACCGCACACACAGTCATCCACACAACCACACACAGTCATCCACACAACCACAAACAGTCATCCACACAACCACACACAGTCATCCACACAACCACACACACAGTCATCCACACAACCTCACACAGTCATCCACACAACCACACACAGTCATCCACACAACCGCACACAGTCATCCACACAACCACACACACACAGTCATCCACACAACCACACACACACAGTCATCCACACAACCACACACACAGTCATCCACACAACCACACACACAGTCATCCACACAACCACACACACAGTCATCCACAGGCACACACACATAGTCATCCACAGGCACACACACATAGTCACAGGCACACACACACACATAATCACAGGCACACACACACATAGTCACAGGCACACACACACATAGTCACAGGCACACACATAGTCACAGGCACACACACACATAGTCACAGGCACACACACACACATAGTCACAGGCACACACACACATAGTCACAGGCACACACACACATAGTCACAGGCACACACACACACATAGTCACAGGCACACACACATAGTCACAGGCACACACACATAGTCACAGGCACACACACACATAGTCACAGGCACACACACATAGTCACAGGCACACACACATAGTCACAGGCACACACACAGTCACAGGCACACACACATAGTCACAGGCACACACACACACATAGTTACAGGCACACACACATAGTCACAGGCACACACACATAGTCACAGGCACACACACATAGTCACAGGCACACACACATAGTCACAGGCACACACACATAGTCACAGGCACACACACAGTCACAGGCACACACACATAGTCACAGGCACACACACATAGTCACAGGCACACACACTGTCACAGGCACACACACAGTCACAGGCACACACACAGTCACAGGCACACACACATAGTCACAGGCACACACACATAGTCACAGGCACACACACATAGTCACAGGCACACACACATAGTCACAGGCACACACACATAGTCACAGGCACACACACAGTCACAGGCACACACACATAGTCACAGGCACACACACATAGTCACAGGCACACACACTGTCACAGGCACACACACAGTCACAGGCACACACACAGTCACAGGCACACACACATAGTCACAGGCACACACACATAGTCACAGGCACACACACATAGTCACAGGCACACACACATAGTCACAGGCACACACACACATAGTCACAGGCACACACACACACATAGTTACAGGCACACACACACACATGGTCACAGGCACACACACACACATAGTCACAGGCACACACATAGTTGCACGCCGGCTTGCGAGCAAGTCACAATACAAAACAAAAACAAGCCTCTGATCTCAGAGCTGGCAGATACATCCAACTCATCTCTTCTCCTCTTCTCTCCCTCCCTCCATACCTACTTCTCTCCATTTCAGGAAGTATAGAAGTTATCGGGCTAGTTGATAGGATTTCTGTGGTATCCTCCTGGTGACACCACATACAGCAGCTCCCTGTCTCCCCCTAACAGAGGAACAAGGAGGGGGAGGCCACTCACTGCTCCTCCAGGGAGAACAAAGAAACACACCAACCAACCACCACTCTCCTCTCTCTGTCTTATCTCACTTTACACTGGACAAGGCCTTGGGTATCCCCTTGATGACATCACTTACACCAGCTCCCTGTCTTCCTCATCGTTGTCAGCGTTATACACAAGCAACACAGGTAGCCTTTTACTGTTCTACTAACACTCATTCTATAAGGGACCCCAGAGCAGGACCAGCCAGACCAGGACAAGACGTCCTTGACCCACATACTGATGGATGGCTGGAGGGCACACACAATACCTCCAATTAGGGCACCCCTGTGGCATGCACACACTCCTCTGAAGAGCTGAATCATTACACTTAGAGAGAGAGAGAGGAGAGAGAGAGAGAGAGAGCACTGTTTGGATGCTATGTACCTCCAGGAAACAAGGTCACCAGTAATAATACATCTCTCTCTCTCTCTCTTTCTCTGTGTGTTTGTGTGTGTGTATGTCAGGGGTGTTGTTACTGCTCTATGTCCATGTGAGGGATTGTGTTCCTCTTTAAACTATGTATTTTCTGAGTTTAGGTGCTTTCAGCCCACACACACACCTCTCTGCACAGCCCTCTCCCTCCCACCTCAACCAGTGGGTCTCTCCTTCCTGCCACCAGAAACGGGGTGTCCTAGAAAAGCGCTGCCCTTGGTTCCTTTGTGTACAAATGAGACAAAGCAGATGAAAAGAGCTCCAATCCAATTCCCCTCCGACAGAATTAATACAGAGCAAAATAATGGCCTTCAGGGCATACCCCTCAAATAGAAGGACAGAAGTAGAGAGAAGGGAAAATAACACTAAAACAGTGCCTTTTGCGTCCTTTGATATTTTAAGTAGAAATTGTGCACCAATATTTAATTTAAGCCTGTTATATTAAATTGAGTGCCCTTTATTAATATAGGCCACATGGATTATTCTGGAAAACTGAGCGGGTCCCTATACGTCTTCCATTCCACCTGTCAGGAGGGGATTAATGGCTGATTTAAGATGAAATCATTCATTCTGTTACAGTCAACCCTGGTACTTTATTTGGCACTGAATAGGAACTTTACGAAAGTCATTTTTTTAGATGGGAAAACATTTTTGTTTACAAAGTTGAACATGTGCTCTTTATGACAGAATGTTAAAATTAGGTGAAATCAAAAGTTACACTTCTCAAAAGGCACCAAATTGGTGGAACAACCAAGAACTTTCTTCTGTTTCTATAGAAACATCTTTGTTCAATCCACCCACACAGTTAATTGGTGATAAAGAAGTTCTGAGGGCAAAAGGGAGACATTCCCGTCATGTCAGCCACAAAAATGACACTTAACTATAAATTCAAGAGACCATAAAATTCCCTGTCTGGCAGCTTCATACAATATCAAACCAGTTGGCCCCTCTCCCTACAGATGTAGGATCTTAATGACAGAATGACAGAATTATCAAATTAAGATATGACATTTGTAGCCTAAAGTACTGTCTGGTTTGAAATGTCTTAGACTGAGTCCGAATCCGTGTACCTGGGTTGGTATGCCTATCACACACACACACTGATTCTGTACATCTGGGGTGTCAAACGTATTTCCCTGCGGGCCACATTCAAGGTCCGGGGTGCCGCACTTAAAATGTGTTACATTTCCTCGCCCGCCAAATGAGCTAAAAATAGTTACCATGACTTTTGAAATTTTCTATGCTCCCTGACTGTCTAGCTTTCGTTTCGATGACTATTAGCAAGCTGGACAGAGTGAAGATATTGTAAATATACGTTTCATGATGATTTCTACACACTATCGATTTCTTTTAAGTCATTTTAATGTCGGTTGAGATTTTTGTCGGTTGAGATTTTTGAGTTGAGTTTTTTTCCAGATTTTTTGTTGTTGCGGTTGTTACTCAAACCAGCTGCTACGGGCATTGAGTTTGACACGTGCTGTACATGATTCTGTCACAGACGGAGTGTGAAAACGTACATCTCACCAGGGCTATGCGGAGGTGCGGTGATTCTGTCACAGACGGAGTGTGAAAACGTACATCTCACCAGGGCTATGCGGAGGTGCGGTTAGTGCAAGACTGAGATGGGCGGAACAGACGAGCGGATTCTGTTGTTCATTGCTACACAGCCATTTTCATGTCTTGCCATAGATTCTCAAACTGATTTAAGTCAAAACTGTAAGTACGCCACTCAGGATCATTAAATGTTGTAAGCAACTCCAGTTTATGTTTGGCCTTGTGTTTCAGGTTATTGTCCTGCTGAAAGGTCTCCCAGTGTTTGTTGGAAAGCAGACTGAACCAGATTTTCTCTAGGATTTTGACTGTGCTTAGCTCTATTCCATTTTTTTATCCTAAAAAACTCCCTAGTCCTTGCCGACGACAAGCATACCCATAACATGATGCACCCACCACCATGGTTGAAAATATAAAGAGTTGTAAAGAATACTCAGGGAGAAAAAGGAATAGATTCACACACAGAGCGCGGCAGATGTTAATTAAGCCTTCACAGACGGCAGGAATCATGGTCACATTCAGGAAACTGTCAAACACAGGTAGGCAGTCAAAAACAAACAATACCTCACAACCATACAAACAGAAAGAACTGAACTAAATAAGGAGCTGATGAGACCAGGTGAGTAACTAACACAGGTGAAATCAATGAACAAAAATGAAAGACAGGGCTACGTTCAAGAACACAAAGAAACAGGGCTATGTTCAAGAACACAAAGAAACAGGGCTACGTTCCAGAACACAAAGAAACAGGGCTATGTTCAAGAACACAAAGAAACAGGGCTACGTTCCAGAACACAAAGAAACAGGGCTACATTCAAGAACACAAAGAAACAGGGCTACGTTCAAGAACACAAAGAAACAGGGCTACGTTCCAGAACACAAAGAAACAGGGCTGCGTTCCAGAACACAAAGAAACAGGGCTACGTTCCAGAACACAAAGAAACAGGGCTACGTTCCAGAACACAACGAAACAGGGCTACGTTCAAGAACACAAAGAAACAGGGCTATGTTCCAGAACACAAAGAAACAGGGCTGCGTTCCAGAACACAAAGAAACAGGGCTACGTTCCAGAACACAAAGTAACAGGGCTACGTTCAAGAACACAAAAAAACAGGGCTACGTTCCAGAACACAAAGAAACAGGGCTATGTTCAAGAACACAAAGAAACAGGGCTACGTTCCAGAACACAAAGAAAAAGAACACAAGGTTGACTAAGAAAAGAAAAGCAGACCTTACAAAAGTAGTACTCAGTGAAGTGTTGGATTTGCCCCAGGACATAAAGTTAATTTCTTTGCCACAATTTATGCAGTGATACTTTAGTGCCTTGTTGCAAACAGGATGCATGTTTTGGAATATTGTTATTATATACAGGCTTTGTTCTTTTCACTCTGTCAATTAGGTTAGTATTGTGGAGTAACTACAATGTTGTTGACCCATCCTCAGTTTTCTCCTATTTTCTCTGCCACCAGTAGCAACTACCAACCCATGTAGGCTACCACCAGTAGCAACTAACAACCCATGTAGGCTACCACCAGTAGCAACTAACAACCCATGTAGGGTACCACCAGTAGCAACTACCAACCCATGTAGGCTACCACCAGTAGCAACTAACAACCCATGTAGGCTACCACCAGTAGCAACTAACAACCCATGTAGGCTACCACCAGTAGCAACTAACAACTTGGGAAACAATATGCTATAAATTCAATTTTGTGCACCCAATTTTGTTTTTTAACTTTCAACAGTTATCTTGAAATTGGTGGTAGCAGTGGTTAGGATGCAACTTGAATGACTTGAAAACTTACTGACAAAAACAAACAAACAATGAACAAATATGCATTTCACTTAGGAAATCTAAATCAAACTGAACTTAATCCAAAACTGGATTCAGGAGGAAACAGGCTATGGGCATGCCTACTGTGAAGGGTCCATGCTATTTGGGATCCTTGGGACATCCCTACCCCATTGAAGTTGAAAATGGTAAGGTAAGGGTTAATATCTATTCTACCCTGCCTTTCTAAGGTCTTTGAAAGCCAAGTTAACATTTTAGTCATTTAGCAGACGCTCTTTTCCAGAGCGACTTACAGTAGTGAATGCATACATTTAATACATTTTTTCTCCTTACTGGTCCCCCGTGGGAATTGAACCCACAACCCTGGCGTTGCAAACACCATGCTCTACCAACTGAGACACATGGGACTGTTAACAAACAGATTACCGACCATTTCAAATCTCACCGTACCTTCTCCGCTATGCAATTTGGTTTCAGAGCTGGTCATGGGTGCACCTCAGCCACGCTCAAGGTCCTAAACGATATCATAACCGCCATTGATAAGAGACATTACTGTGCAGCCGTATTCATCGACCTGGCTAAGGCTTTCGACTCTGTCAATCAAAACATTGTTATTGGCAGACTCAACAGCCTTGGTTTCTCAAATGATTGCCTTGCTTGGTTCACCAACTTCTTCTCCAATAGAGTTCAGTATGTCAAATCGGAGGGCCTGTTGTCCGGACCTCTGGCAGTCTCTATGGGGGTGCCACAGGGTTCAATTCTCGGGCCGACTCTCTTCTCTGTACACATCAATGATGTCGCTCTCACTGCTGGTGAGTCTCTGATCCACCTCTACACAGACAACACCATTCTGTATATCTCTGGCCCTTCGTTGGACACTGTGTTAACTAACCTCCAGATGAGCTTCAATGCCATACAACTATCCTTCCGTGGACTCCAACTGCTCTTAAAAGCAAGTAAAACTAAATGCATGCTCTTTAACCGATCGCTGCCCGCACCTGCCCACCCAACTAGCATCACTACTCTGGACGGTTCTGACTTAGAATATGTGGACAACTACAAATACCTAGGTGTCTGGTTAGACTGTAAACTCTCCTTCCAGACTCACATTAAACATCTCCAATCCAAAATGAAATCTAGAGTCGGCTTCCTATTTCGCAATAAAGCATCCTTCACTCATGCTGCCAAACATACCCTCGTAAAACTGACCATCCTACCGATCCTCGACACTCTACTCAACAAATTGGATGCAGTCTATCACAGTGCCATCCGTTTTGTCACCAAAGCCCCATATACTACCGACCACTGCGACCTGTATGATCTTGTTGGCTGGCCCTCGCTTCATACTCGTCGCAAAACCCACTGGCTCCAGGTCATCTACAATTCTCTGCTAGGTAAAGCCCCACCTTATCTCAGCTCACTGTTCACCATAGCAGCACCCACCCGTAGCACGCATTCCAGCAGGTATATCTCTCTGGTCACCCCAAAGCCAATTCTTCCTTTGTCCATCTCTCCTTCACTAACGAACTGCAAAAATCTCTGAAGCTGGAGATTCCCATCTCCCTCACTAGCTTTAAGCACCAGCTGTCAGAGCAGCTCACAGATCACTGCACCTGTACATAGCCCATCTGTAAATAGCCCATCCAATCAACCTCATCACCATACTGTATTTATTTATTTATCTTGCTCCTTTGCACCCCAGTATCTCAACTTGCACATTCATCTTCTACACATCCTACCATTCCAGTGTTTAATTGCTATATTGTAGTTACTTTGCCACCATGGCCTATTTATTGCCTTACCTCTCTTATCCTACCTCATTTGCACATGCTGTATATAGATTTTTCTACTGTATTATTGATTGTATGTTTGTTTATTCCATGTGTAACTCTGTGTTGTTGTATGTGTCGAAGTGCTTTGCTTTATCTTGGCCAGGTCGCAGTTGCAAATGTGAACTTGTTCTCAACTAGCCTACCTGGTTAAATAAAGGTGAAATAAATCAAATAAATAAATAAAAAGGTTAGGGCTGGGTCAGGGTTATGGTTAAGGTTAGGGTACCGGTTAAGTTTAGGGTTTAGGATAGGGACGTCCCACGGATCCTGATAGGACTGACCTATTGTGATGTCAAAAACCGCTTATCCACATCTCTCCCCACTAGAGAAACAAGAATAATACCATTAAAACCTAGTGGTCAAACAGGGAAATGGTTTCAATCATTTTTGCACCATTCATTTCTCCCATAGGCAATTGTAGAAACACTCAAAATAAGAGCTGTGTTTCCTGTAGGCTTAGCCTGGCGTGATGTTTTGATAACCATGTAAATCTTTCTCGGACAAGGTTGCATTGTAGAATAATAGTGAAGATGTCAAAACAATGAAATAACACATATGTAGTAACCAAAAAACTGTTAAACAAATCAAAATATATTTTATATTTGAGATTCTTTAAAGTAGCCACCCTTTGCCTTGATGACTGCTCAAATCAAATGTTATTTGTCACATACACATGGTTAGCAGATGTTAATGCGAGTGTAGCGAAATGCTTGTGCTTCTAGTTCCGACAGTGCAGTAATATCTAACAAGTAATCTAACAATTCCCCAACAACTATCTAATACACACAAATCTAAAGGGGTGAATGAGAATATGTACATGTAAGTATATGGATGAACGATGGCCGAGCGGCATAGGCAAGGTGCAATAGATGGCATAAAATACAGTATATACAGTACATGTGATATGAGTAATGCAAGAAATGTAAACATTATTAAAGTGGCATCATTTAGTGTGCATTGTATAAAGTGACTAGAGATCAATTTATTAAAGTGGCCAGTGATTGGATCTCAATGTAGGCAGTAGCCTCTCCGAGTTAGTGATTGCTGTTTAGCCTCTGTTGGCCTTGAGATAGAAGTTGTTTTTCAGTCAGCTTTGATGCACCCGTACTGACCTCGCCTTCTGGATGATAGCGGGGTGAACAGGCAGTGGCTCAGGTGGTTGTTGTCCTTGATGATCTTTTCGGCCTTCCTATGACATCGGGTGCTGTAGGTGTTATGGAGGGCAGGTAGTTTGCCCCCAGTGATAGGTTGTGCAGACCTCACCACCCTCTGGAGAGCCTTGCGGTTGAGGGCGGTGCAGTTGCCATACCAGACTGTGATACAGCCTGACAGGATGCTCTCGATTGTGCATCTGTAAAAGTTTGTCAGGGTTTGGGTGACAAGCAAAATTTCTTCAGCCTCCTGAGGTTGAAGAGGGGCTGTTGCGCCTTCTTTGCCACACTGTCTGTGTGAGTGGACCATTTCAGTTTGTCAGTGATGTGTATGCCGAGGAACTTAAAATGTTCCACCTTCTCCACTACTGTCCCATCGATGTGGATAGCTGGGTGCTCCCTCTGCTGTTTCCTGAAGTCCACGATCATCTCCTTTGTTTTGTTGACGTTGAGTGAGAGGTTGCTTTCCTGACACCACACTCCGAGTGCCCCCCCATCTCTTCCCTGTAGACTGTCTCGTCGTTGTTGGTAATCAAGCCCACTACTGTTGTGTCGTCTGCAATGATTGAGTTGGAGGCGTGCATGGCCACGCAGTCATGGGTGAATAAGGAGTACAGGAGGGGGCTGAGCACGCACCCTTGTGGGGCCCCAGTGTTGAGGATCAGCGAAGTGGAGATGTTGTTTCCTACCTTCACCACCTGGGGGCGGCCCGTCAGAAAGTCCAGGACCCAATTGCACAGGGCGGGGTTGAGACCCAGGGCCTCCAGCTTGATGATGAGCTTGGAGGGTACTATGGTGCTGAATGCTGAGCTGTAGTCAATGAACAGCATTCTTACATAGGTATTCCTTTTGTCCAGATGGGATAGGGCAGTGTGCAGTGTGATGGCAATTGCGTCGTCTGTGTACCTGTTGGGGCGGTATGTAAACTGAAGTGGGTCTAGGGTGGCTGGTAAGGTGGAGGTGATATGATCCTTGACTAGCCTCTCAAAGCACTTCCTGATGACAGAAGTGAGTGCTACGGGGTGGTAGTCATGTAGTTCAGTTATCTTTTCCTTCTTGGGTACAGGAACAATGGTAGCCATCTTGAAGCATGTGGGGACAACAGACTGGGATAGGGAGCGATTGAATATGTCCGTAAACACACCAGCCAGCAGGTCTGCGCATGCTCTGAGGACGCGGCTATGGATGCCGTGCGGGGGTTAAGCCTTGCGGGGGTTAACACGTTTAAATGTTTTACTCACGTCAGCCACGGAGAAGGAGAGAGCGGGGGGCGCAGTCCTTGTTAGGGGGCCGCGACGGTGGCACTGTATTATCCTCAAAGCGGGCAAAGAAGGTGTTTAGTTTGTCTGGAAGTGTGACGTCGGTGTCTGTGATGTGGCTGGAGTTGTTTTTGTAGTCCGTGATTTCCTGTTGACCCTGCCACATACGTCTCGTGTCTGAGCTGTTGAATTGCGACTCCACCTTGTCCCTGTACTGGCATTTCACTTGTTGGATTGCCTTGCGGAGGGAATAGCTACACTGTTTATATTCAGACATATTCCCAGACCTCTATCCATGGTTAAATGCGCTTTCAGTTTTGCGCAAATGACGCCATCCATCCACGGTTTTTGGTTAGGGTAGGTTTTAATAGTCACAGTGGGTACAACATCTCCAATGCACTTCTTTATAAACATACTTACCGAGTCAGCATATGTCGACGTTGTTCTCTGATGCTGACCGGAACAGCTTTGCACACTCTTGGTATTCTCTCTACCAGCTTCATTTATTTTTTATTTATTTTTTAACCTCTATGGGACCGGCGGGACGAAGTCGTCCCACCTACGTAACATCCACTGCCAGCCTGTGGCGCGATTTTCAAAATCTTCAAAATCCTATTACTTCAATTTCTCAAACATATGACTATTTTACAGCCATTTAACCTCTATGGGACCGGCGGGACGAATTCGTCCCACCTACGTAACATCCACTGCCAGCCTGTGGCGCGATTTTCAAAATCTTCAAAATCCTATTACTTCAATTTCTCAAACATATGACTATTTTACAGCCATTTAAAGATAAGACTCTCGTTAATCTAACCACACTGTCCGATTTCAAAAAGGCTTTACAACGAAAGCAAAACATTAGATTATGTCAGCAGAGTACCAAGCCAGAAATAATCAGACACCCATTTTTCAAGCCAGCATATAATGTCACCAAAACCCAGAAGACAGCTAAATGCAGCACTCACCTTTGATGATCTTCATCAGATGACAACCCTAGGACATTATGTTATACAATACATGCATGTTTTGTTCAATCAAGTTCATATTTATATCAAAAACCAGCTTTTTACATTAGCATGTGACGTTCAGAACTAGCATACCCCCCGCAAACTTACGGGGAATTCGCTAACATTTTACTAAATTACTCACGATAAACGTTCACAAAAAGCATAACAATTATTTTAAGAATTATAGATACAGACCTCCTCTATGCACTCGATATGTCCGATTTTAAAATAGCTTTTTGGTGAAAGCACATTTTGCAATATTCTAAGTACATAGCCCAGGCATCACGGGCTCGCTATTTAGACACCCGGCAAGTTTAGCACTCACCATAATCATATTTACTATTATAAAAATGTCATTACCTTTTGTTGTCTTCGTCAGAATGCACACCCAGGACGTCTACTTCAATAACAAATGTTGGTTTGGTCCAAAATAATCCATCGTTATATCCGAATAGCGGCGTTTTGTTCGTGCGTTCCAGACGCTATCCGAAATAGTAAAGAAGTGTCGCGCGCTTGGCGCAATTCCTGACAATAAAATTCAAAGTATTCCATTGCCGTACGTCGAAGCATGTCAACCGCTGTTTAAAATCAATTTTTACGTCATTTTTCTCGTAGAAAAGCGATAATATTCCGACAGGGAATCTCCTTTTCGGCAAACAGAGGAAAAAATCACAAAGGCGGGGGCGGTCGGGGTCACGCGCATAAGCTAGTGTCTCTTGATGGGCCACTTGAGAAAGGCGATAATGTGTTTCAGCCTGGGGCTGGAATGACGACATTCTCTTTTTTCCCGGGCTATGAGAGCCTATGGAAGACGTGGGAAGTGTCACGTTAGAGCAGAGATCCTTAGTAAATGATAGAGATGGCAAAGAAGTTCCAGAAATGGTCAGACAGGCCACTTCCTGTAAAGGAATCTCTCAGGTTTTGACCTGCCATTTGAGTTCTGTTATACTCACAGACACCATTCAAACAGTTTTAGAAAATTTAGGGTGTTTTCTATCCATATGTAATAAGTATATGCATATTCTAGTTACTGAGTAGGAGTGGTAACCAGATTAAATCGGGTATGTTTTTTATCCAGCCGTGTCAATGCTGCCCCCTAGCCCTAACAGGTTAACCTTTATTTATACAGGTTTTTCTCATTGAGGTAACATCTCTTTTTCAAGAGAGACCTGGTCCAATAGCAGCCGGGGGAACAAAGTTTCATACATAAACTAACACAATATTAAAAAAAACTATAGACACACGTACAACAATTACATATGACGTAAAAAAATGTTTTGTTAAAAAACAGCTGTGCTAAAGACAATTACACTCTTCTATGATATATACATCGATCAAGTGTTTAAACTCCACCAACGAAACTAGATCATCAAATTTTAAAATGTTCAGGAGAGAATTCCAGGACTGAGTAACTAAAACTATTTCTACCATGACCTGTTCTAATTCTTAGTACTGTTAAAAGCAAATGAGAATGGGATCGTAATTTATATTTATTTACCGACCTGATTAAAAAAGAACAGAGATAAAATAGCATTTTACCCAATATGGCCTTATAAATCAGTGAATACCAGTGTTTAAGCCTACGCAAGGTCAATGATGACCAGCCAAGAGCGCTGTAGAGATCACAATGATGTGTTAGACGTTTCTGATTTGTAATGAACCTGAGGGCTGCATGATACACTGAATCAAGTGCTCTCAGGGTAGTGGTCGAGGCCTGTATATACACTACCATTCAAAAGTTTGGGGTCTCTTAGAAATGTCCTTGTTTTTGAAAGAAAAGCACATTTTTTGTCTAACACCAAATTGATCAGAAATACAGTGTAGACATTGTTAATGTTGTAAATGACTATTGTAGCTAGAAACGGCTGATTTTTTATGGATATCTTACATACACTCAATTAGTATTTGGTAGCATTGCCTTTAAATTGTTTAATTAAAAAAAAAAAATCTTTATTTAACCAGGTAGGCCAGTTGAGAAAAAGTTCTTCTTTACAACTGCGACCTGGCCAAGATAAAGCAAAGCAGTTCGACACAAACAACAACACAGAGTTACACATAAACAAACATACAGTCAACAACACAAAATAAAATAAAAATCTATGTACAGTGTGTGCAAATGTAGAAGAGTAGGCAGTAAATATGCCATAGAGGTGAAAATAATTACAATTCAGCATTAATACTGGAGTGATAGATGTGCAGATGATGATGTGCAAGTAGAGATACTGGGGTGCAAAAGAGCAAGAGGGTAAGTAATAATATGGAGATGAGGTATTCGGGTGTGATATTTACAGATTGGCTGTGTACAGGTACAGTGATCGGTAAGCTGCTCAGACAGCTGATGCTTAAAATTAGAGAGGGAGATATAAGACTCCAGCTTCAGAGATTTTTGAAATTCGTTCCAGTCATTGGCAGCAGAGAACTGGAAGGGAAGGCGGCCAAAGTAAGTGTTGGCTTTGAGGATGACCAGTGCAATATACCTGCTGGAGCGCCTACGGGTGGGTGTTGCTATGGTGACTAGTGAGCTGAGATAAGGTGGGGCTTTACCTAGCAAAGACTTATAGATGACCTGGAGCCAGTGGGTTTGGCGACGGATATGTAGTGAGGGCCATCCAACGAGAGCATACAGGTCGCAGTGGTGGGTAGTATATGGGGCTTTGGGTATAAAATGGATGGCACTTTGATAGACTACATCCAGTTTGCTGAGTAGAGTGTAGGGGGCTATTTTGTAAATGACATCGCCAAAGTCAAGGATCGGTGGGATAGTCAGTTTTACGAGGGTATGTTTGGCGGCATGAGTCAAACTTGGGTCAAACGTTTCGGGTAGCCTTCCACAAGCGTCCCACAATAAGTTGGGTGAATTTTGGTCCATTCTTCCTGACAGAGCTGGTGTAACTGAGTCAGGTTTCTAAGCCTCCTTGCTCGCACACACTTTTTCAGTTCTGCCCACAAATTTTCTATGGAATTGAGGTCAGGGCTTTGTGTTGGCCACTCAATACTTTGACATTGTTGTCCTTAAGCCATTTTGCAACAACTTTGGAAGTATGCTTGGGGTCATTGTCCATTTGGAAGACCCATTTGCGACCAAGCTTTAACTTCCTGACTGATGTCTTGAGATGTTGCTTCAATATATCCACATAATTTTTCTCCGTCATGATGCAATCTATTTTGTGAAGTGCACCAGTCCCTCCTGCAGCAAAGCACACCCACAACATGATGCTGCCACCCCCGTGCTTCACGGTTGGGATGGTGTTCTTCGGCTTGCAAGCCTCCCAGTTTTTCCTCCAAACATAACAATGGTCGTTATGGCCAAACACTTCTATTTTTGTTTCATCAGACAAGAGGACATTTCTCCAAAAAGTATGATCTTTGTCCCCATGTGCAGTTGCAAACCGTAGTATGGCTTTTTATGGTGGTTTTGGAGCAGTGGCTTCTTCCTTGCTCAGAGGCCTATCAGGTTATGTCGATATAGGACTCGTTTTACTGTGGATGTAGATACTTTTGTACCTGTTTCCTCCAGCATCTTCACAAGGTCCTTTGCTGTTGTTCTGGGATTGATTTGCACTTTTCGCACTAAAGTGCGTTCATCTCTAGGAGACAGAATGCGTCTCCTTCCTGAGCTGTGTGACGGCTGCGTGGTCCCATGGTGTTTATACTTGCGTACTATTGTTTGTACAGATGAACGTGGTACCTTCAGGCGCTTGGAAATTAATCCCAAGGATGAACCAGCCTTGGAGGTCTACAATATATTTTCTGAGGTCTTGGCGGATTTCTTTTGGTTTTCCCATGATGTCAAGCAAAGAGGCACTGAGTTTGAAGGTAGGCCTTGAAATACATCCACAGGTACACCTCCAAATGACTCAAATTATGTCAATTAGCCTATCAGTAGCTTCTAAAGCCATTACATCATTTTCTGGAATTTTCCAAGGTGTTTAAAGGGACAGTCAACTTAGTGTATGTAAACTTCTGACCCACTGGAATTGTGATACAGTATATTATAAGTGAAATAATCTGTCTGTAAACAATTGTTGGAAAAAGTACTTGTGTTATGCACAAAGTAGATGTCCTAAATGAATTTGCCAAAACTATAGTTTGTTAACAAGAAATTTGTGGAGTTGTTGAAATACAAGTTTTAATGACTCCAACCTAAGTGTATGCAAACTTCCGACTTCAACTGTACACAGCCTTCCATTTCTTTCACAAAAACGCAGTGTTCCTTATTTCTTAGCTCACATTGCATGAATGGTCTTTAAATCTCCTAGTGAGAGATTTGGGTTTAAACCATTTCCTAAATCCCACAGTTGAAAAGCTAAGCTATGGAACCAGAACTAAACAGAACTATACAACTTGTGTGGGATTTGGTTTCTCAGGATAAGCCTTTTCAGAGACCTGCCTGAACTGGTCCCACACATTACCTGTGGTATTATATGGTGGGAGAAGGCCACACATTACCTGTGATAGCATGGTGGGAGAAGGCCACACATTACCTGTGATATTATATGGTGGGAGAAGGCCACACATTACCTGTGGTATTATATGGTGGGAGAAGGCCACACATTACCTGTGGTAGCGTGGTGGGAGAAGGCCACACATTACCTGTGGTATTATATGGTGGGAGAAGGCCACACGTTACCTGTGGTATTATATGGTGGGAGAAGGCCACACATTACCTGTGGTATTATATGGTGGGAGAAGGCCACACATTATCTGTGATAGCGTGGTGGGAGAAGGCCATACATTACCTGTGGTATTATATGGTGGGAGAAGGCCACACATTACCTGTGGTATTATATGGTGGGAGAAGGCCACACCTTACCTGTGGCATTATATGGTGGGAGAAGTCCACACATTACCTGTGGTATTATCTGGTGGGAGAAGGCCACACATTACCTGTGATAGCATGGTGGGAGAAGTCCACACATAACCTGTGGTATTATATGGTGGGAGAAGGCCACACATTACCTGTGATAGCATGGTGGGAGAAGGCCACACATTACCTGTGATAGCGTGGTGGGAGAAGGCCACACATTACCTGTGGTATTATATGGTGGGAGAAGGCCACACATTACCTGTGATAGTGTGGTGGGAGAAGGCCACACATTACCTGTGATATTATATCGTGGGAGAAGGCCACACATTACCTGTGATAGTGTGGTGGGAGAAGGCCACACATTACCTGTGGTATTATGTGGTGGGAGAAGTCCACACATTACCTGTGGTATTATAAGGTGGGAGAAGTCCACACATTACCTGTGGTATTATATGGTGGGAGAAGGCCACACATTACCTGTGGTATTATATGGTGGGAGAAGGCCACACATTACCTGTGGTATTATATGGTGGGAGAAGGCCACACATTACCTGTGATGGCGTGGTGGGAGAAGGCTTCTACATAGGTCAGGTAGTTGTGTGGACAGTGTTTCTTTAGCCACTTGCAGACGTCCTGTTGGGTCCACAGCACCACTGGTTTGGACAGACTGGACAGCATAGGGCTGGTGTGGTACACAGTGAAGGCTTCTCCTGGATGCAGCTGAAACACACAGAGTATGGGGGTTACAGTGTGTGTGTGTGTGTGTGTGTGTGTGTATACAGTATATGTTTACATTGTGTGAGAGACCATGGAAGGAACATTATTTCTGGTGACTGAGTGATTGTGAACATTATTTCTGGTGACTGAGTGGTTGTGAACATTATTTCTGGTGACTGAGTGATTGTGAACATTATTTCTGGTGACTGAGTGATTGTGAACATTATTTCTGGTGACTGAGTGGTTGTGAACATTATTTCTGGTGACTGAGTGATTGTGAACATTATTTCCGGTGACTGAGTGATTGTGAACATTATTTCTGGTGACTGAGTGGTTGTGAACATTATTTCTGGTGACTGAGTGGTTGTGAACATTATTTCTGGTGACTGAGTGGTTGTGAACATTATTTCTGGTGACTGAGTGGTTGTGAACATTATTTCTGGTGACTGAGTGATTGTGAACATTATTTCTGGTGACTGAGTGGTTGTGAACATTATTTCTGGTGACTGAGTGTGAGTCCTATGTATTATCTTTGACCCAGGTCAGCTGCCTTAGTGCTCCGAGCAGTGTGATGGCTGTGGGCCCTGCTGTGTGAGATATGACAGTGTCTGTCACCTCTTCCCCCCTTCTTAACACTGTTCAGATAGCTGTGACATTGCTGTCGACCCTGCTTCTGCACACACACACACACACACACACACACACACACACACACACACACACACACACACACACACACACACACACACACACACACACACACATCGCTAGTCCTTTATTCAGCTGGCATAATTACAAAGTTTAACATGTCCATTCATAAGGCCATTGACCGTTAATAAGGTCAGACCAGAGCATCTCTCTGATGGATTCATGGATTATATTCATACATGCCTCCCATTAATCCAGCCTGTGATTGGCCCAGTGGTTGAAGCAAGGCAATCGGCTAACATCCTTTATTTCCATAAATCTGTCATACAAACAGAGTTTTAAAAAGGCTCTCCACCATCACTCAATTTGATATTGCCAAATACAGGTATCTGCCAAAATAAAGGAAACACCAACATAAAGTGTCTTAGTAGGTCGTTGGGACACCACAAGTCAGAACAGCTTCAATGCGCCTTGGTATAGAATCTACAAGTGTCTGGTGGTGGAAAACGCTGTCTCAGGCGCTGCTCCAGAATCTCCCATAGGTGTTCAATTGGTTTGAGATCTGTTGATTGAGACCATTCAGTCACAACTCGGGCCCTGTGGATGGGGCCATTGTCATCCTATGTGGGCATAGCCATGGTAGCCAAAATAATGGCTAAAATAATGGCCTGCCCAGCATTTTTATACATGACCCTTAGCATGATGGGATGTTATTTGCTTGTACACACACACACACACACACACACACACACACACACACACACACACACACACACACACACACACACACACACACACACACACACACACACACACACACACACACACACACACACAGTGTGTTTCAGCTGCATCCAGGAGAAGCCTTCACTGTGTACCACACCAGCCCTATGCTGTCCAGTATCCTTCCCTCCTGCTCTTCTCTCCACTCCTCTTATACCATGACCATCCATCAGGCTTTATCTCCTCTCTTATCTTTTGTCTCTCTGCCTGTCTCTAACCTTCCTTCCCTACTCTGGGTTTATAGCCATTCATCAAGCTGCGTCTCCCCTCAGCCAGCTCTGTGCTGTAAACACTCACCCTTAACTCCTAGATACCTACTTCTAAAACCACAGAACCTCTCATTCATTACACCAGAAAGAGAGGAGGGGGAGGTGTGTGTGAAGGGGTGGGATCTCAACCATGTAAAAGCCATATTTGACTGTTTATCCCAGTCAGAGGATAGAGAGGGGAAGCGCTGGTGTAATGAGTGCGCTGAGAGTCGGGAAGCAAGTACAGGGAGTGAGTGTTTTAATAAATAAACACGAAACAAACGCACCAACATGAAACAGTCAATAACACCTGAGGAAAGAACCAAGGGGAGTGACAGATATAGGGCTCCTTGTTTTATTGATGGTATTGTGCCTGGTCCATGAGTATTGGTAGCAATTGTAGAATACTAATGGAATGTTAATGTGTGATCTTAAGTCATTCTATCAAACAATAATCAGTTCTTTCTATATCTTTCTTTGTCATCTCACCCTCTTTTGCCATGCCTATTTCTTTTCCTAGATGTGTTCCCTTGTTCCCCTTGTTCCTGTATTAATATCTATTCCCATCTTTCTCCCCTGTCCTCACTCTTTTCTCTCTGGACTATATTACTTCCCCTGTTCCTATCCTTCAACCACCTCTCCTTCCTGCCTTTCCTTTTCATTTTGTTCTCTAATGTCTTTCACCTCCTCTATTCCCCATCAAGTCCATTACTGTCCCTCTCCTCTGACTCTCCTTGTCCTCTCCCCCTCCCTCCATCTTGTCATCCCTCTCTTCTCTTCTCCCCTCCATATCCATTCCTGCACCTTTTTTCCTCTCCTCTCATTTCCTCTCTTTTCCTCTCAGCAGCTCGACCTTGAGTTCTGAGTTTCTAGCGGTCTGTCTGATTGTCTGGTGTATGTATGAGAGAAAGAGAAAGTTTGTGTCTTTGCCACTGCAGGTCTTTCTGTGTGTGTGTCCTCTGTCCTCCAGTGGCGCTGAATCAGTAGAACAGACTCAGAGGATTCCAGGGCTCCCTCCACCTCCACCAATAAGATATTCAGCCTCCTCCCTAGAGCCTGCTAGTCCCGCGCCCTCTGCACCTCAGTAGACACACTCCCCTACCCCCTGACACACACACACACACACACCCTCATTTATCAAAAGGGCTCAGCCAATTAGCAGAGGAAAGCCCTGGAGGCGTGTGTGTGAGTGTGTGTGAGTGTTACAAAGCAGGGTAGACAGCAATGTCACAGCTTTCTTAACACTGTTACCACTCTCTCCCAATTCCCCTCCTCCCTCTGCAACCCATCTCTTGCCCTTTTGCCTCTGGCTATCACTCTGTCGGTCTTCTTCTTTCACTCTCTCTTCACACTCCCTTCCCTTTGCCTACCCTCATCTTTGACCTTCTCTATTCTCTCCGCTCATTCTCTGCCTCCGTCTCTCCTCTCTCTCTCTACCCTTTCTCTCTTCCCTTTTCATTCTCTTTCTCTGCCTCCGTCTCTCCTCTCTCTCTTCCCTTTTCATTCCCTTTCCCTCCCTCTTCTCTCCGTTACTGTCATGTCATTATTCAATCACCCCTTTAATATCTCTCTCCACCCCAAAGTCCTTGACAGACATGTGTCGCACCATCCTTAATTTCCCCTCACACCTCCTCAGCCCCTACCTCTATCTCTCACAATAACCCTTCATATACCCTTCCTCCAGCATATATAATATAATATATCTCCATCCATTCTTATCTCCCTTCTTCTATAGTATCAGAATCCCTCATATGTCCCTATTTCAACAGGACACCTCATATATCCCTCCCTTTATATTACGCTTCATACAGCCTTACAGCATGTCACGTCTCATTCCAGAATCCATGAGCTCACTTCAATATTCATTCAGACTCCTTCACCATTGAGTGAGAGGACTGGGTCCCTGCAAAGCAACCTGTCTCAGTAATACTCAAATGGCTCTCTCTAAGGACTGAGTGCCAGTAAAATGTCCATGATCTCAGTGGATGTGAGCAGACTTCATTTGGGCTGGATGGGATTATTTCTTCTTTCTTTCTCTGTCTGCCCTATCTCTGTCTCAACTGTCTACAAACTGACAAATTACAAAAAATAAAGAATAAAACCAACCATCATCTCAATATACACAACTGGACACACTCTCTTTCTCCTCTATGCATTCACGTCCCTTTCTGAAGGAAAAGTGTTATTTATGTTGTTTGTGCTGCCCAGGAGGTCAGTGACTGTCAGTAATGAGGAAACTATACTAATCAGACGCCAATACATCCCCAACCCCCCCATCTCTCTCTCTCTCTCTCTCTCTCTCAATTTCAATTTCAATTTAAGGGCTTAATTTGCATGCAAAACATATGTTAACATTGCCAAAGCAAGTGAAGTAGATAATAAAAAAAAGATAAATAAACTATAAAAATGAACAGTAGACATTACACTCACAGAAGTTGCAAAAGAGTAAAGACATTTCAAATGTCATATTATGTCTATATACAGTGTTGTAACGATCTGCAAATAGTTGTAACGATCTGCAAATAAGTACAAAAGGGAAAATAAATAAACACATATGGGTTGTATGGTGCTTGTTCTTCACTGGTTGCCCTTTTCTTGTGGCAACAGGTCACAAATCTTGCTGCTGTGAACCCACAAATGCTGATGCTCCAGATACTCAACTAGTCTAAAGAAGTCCAGTTGTATTGCTTGTTTAATCAGAACAAAAGTTTTCAGCTGTGCTAACATAATTGCAAAAGGGTTTTCGAATGATCAATTAGCCTTTTAAAATGATAAACTTGAATTAGCTAACACAACGTGCCATTGGAACACAGGAGTGATGGTTGCTGATAATGGGCCTCCGTACACCTATGTAGATATTCCATTAAAAATCAGCCCTTTCCAGCTACAATAGTCATTTACAACATTAACAATGTCTACACTGTATTTCTGATCAATTTGATGTTATTTTAATGGAATTTTTTAACTTTTCTTTCAAAAACAAGGACATTTCTAAGTGACCCCAAACTTTTGAATGGTAGTATATGTGAGAATTCTATTCATTGACTACAGCTCGGCGTTCAACACCATAGTGCCCTCAAAGCTCATCAATAAACTCAAGACCCTGGGACTAAACACGTCCCTCTGCAACTGGATCCTGAACTTTCTGACGGGCCGCCCCCAGGTGGTAATGGTAGGTAACAACATATCCACCACGCTGATCCTCAACACAGGGGCCCCTCAGGGGTGCTTGCTCAGTCCCCTCCTGTACTCCCTGTTCACTCTGTGATCACGGCCAGGCACGACTCCAACACCATCATTAAGTTTGCCAATGACACAACAGTGGTGGGCCTGATCACCGACAACAATGAGACAGCCTATAGGGAGGAAGTCAGAGACCTGGCCATGTGGTGCCAGGACAACAACCTCTCCCTCAACGCGATCAAGACAAAGGAGACGATTGTGGACAACAGGAAAAAGAGGACCGAGCACACCCCCATTCTCATCGATGGGGCTGCAGTGGAGCAGGCTGAGAGCTTCAAGTTCCTTGGTGTCCACATCACAAACAAACTAACTTGGTCCAAGCACACCAAGACAGTCGTCTCCTCTCAGGAGACTGCAAAGATTTGTTATGGGTCCTCAGATCCTGAAAAGGTTCTAAACCTGCACCATCGAGAGCATCCTGACTGGTTGCATCACTGCCTGGTATGGCAACTGCTTGGCCTCCGAGTGCAAGGCACTACAGAGTGTAGTGCGAACGGCCCAGTACATCACTGGGGCCAAGCTTCCTGTCATCCAGGACCTCTATACCAGGGGGTGTCAGAGGAAGGCCCTAAAAATTGTCAAAGACTCCAGCCACCCCAGTCATAAACTCTTCTCTCTGCTACCGCATGGCAAGTGGTACCCAAGCAAGTCAAGTCTATGTCCAAGAGGCTTCTAAACAGCTTCTACCCCGACGCCATAAGACTCCTAAACATCTAATAAAATGGCTACCCAGACTATTTTCATTGCCCCCCACCCCCGATTTTACACCGCGGCTACTCTCAGTTGTTATCATCTATGCATAATCACTTTAATAACTCTACCTACATGTACATATTACCTCAACTAACTCTGTAGCGGTACCCTGTATATAGTCTTATTTTACTGCTGCTGTTTAATTACTTAAAGTCTTATTTTACTCCTGCTGTTATCCATATTTTTTTTAACTGCATTGTTGGTTAGGGACTCGTAAGCAAGCATTTCACTCTAAGGTCTATAAAATTTGATTTTGATTTGCATGTCAAATTGTATGTTCCTTTTGATGGCATAGAAGGCCCTTCTTGCCTTGTCTCTCAGCTCATTCACAGCTTTGTGGAAGTTACCTGTGGCGCTGATGTTTAGGCCGAGGCATGCAAAGTTTTTGTGTGCTCTTGGGCAATGGTTTCTAGATGGAATTTGTATTTGTGGTCCTGGCAACTGGACCTTTTTTGGAACAACAATATTTTTGTTTTACTAAGATTTACTGTAGGGGCCCAGGTCTGACAGAGTCTGTGCAGAAGATCTAGATGCTGCTGTAGGCCCTCCTTGGTTGGTGACAGAAGCACCAGATCATCAGCAATGTCACGACTTCCGCCGAAGTTGGTGCCTCTCCTTGTTTGGGTGGCATTCGGCCATCATCGTCACCGGCTTTCTAGCTGCCACCGATCCATGTTTCTTTGTCCATTTGTTATGTCTTGATTGTTCACACCTGGTTCCCATTTCATTATGATTATTTCCCTATTTAAACCCTCTGGTTATCATGATGTTTTGTGCGTTATTATTTTACTGTTGTTCGTGTTTGTCGTTATTGTTTATCCCTGCGTGGATTTTGTATGATGAGTTTTTTCCTAGAGTAAATACGTATATTTTTACTCAGTTCGGTGTCCTGCGATTGACTCTATTTCTCATCTCCACTACACTGACACTGACATAATACCGCACCATTTATGGAGTCAGCAGGTGCATCAGTTCCTCCGGTTCCAGTCGAGGAACAAGTCCAGGAGCACGCGACAATGTTACAACATCTCGGCTCAGCCATGGATCGCGTGCTGCTCACCATGGAGCGTTGGGAGAAAGGGGGTTTTCCGACGAATTCATCCACATCACCTCAACCAATACCACTGCTGCCCATCCCTCCGTCAAGTGGACCCAGTGGGATTAGGCTCTCACTTCCAGGGGCTTATGATGGAACGGCTGCCGGGTGCAAAGGTTTCCTGCTCCAGATGGAACTATACCTGGCGACCGTTCACCCAGTTCCCTCGGGATACGAGAGCGTGTCTGCCCTCATCTCCTGTCTGTCTGGGAGAACCCTTGAGTGGGCCAACGCGGAGTGGGGGAGTATAGACGCTACATTGGTTCGCTACGAGGATTTCATCCATCGCTTTCGGGCTGTCTTCGATCATCCACCTGAGGGGAGAGCGGCGGGTGAAAGATTGTTCCATCTCAGACAGGGGATGAGGAGTGCTCAAGATTTCGCACTGGACTTTAGGACCCTGGCTGCCAGCGCAGGATGGAATGAGAGGGCCCTGATTGATCATTACCGATGTAGTCTACGAGAGGACGTCCGTCGGGAGCTTGCCTGCAGGGACACCACACTTACCCTCGACCAGCTGGTGGATTTATCCATCCGGCTGGATAACCTGTTGGCTACCCGCGGACGTCCAGATCGGGGTCTGTTCGTTCCATCCCCCAGTTCCTCCGAGTCTACACTGATGGAGCTCAGGGGTATTGCTCCTAGGGAGACCGGAGGGGGAGCTATTTCCTGCACCACCTGTGGCCGCAGAGGACACACTGCTGGTCGGTGCTGGAGAGGTACCCCAGGAAATTGAGGCAACAGGCAGGGTGCTGGTGGATCATCCCAGGTGAGCAGGCACCAAACTCACCCAGAGCTTCCTGTTGCACATATGTATATCTCTAGAGTTCCCTGAGTTTTCCCTGAATTCTCAGCATAAGGCGCTAGTAGATTCAGGCGCAGCTGGGAACTTTATTGATTGTGTGTTTGCTCGTAGTTTAGGGATTCCTATTGTTCCTGTTGATGTGCCTTTCCCTGTACATTCTTTACATAGTCGTCCTTCAGGATCGGGTATTATAAGGGAGGTCACGGTTCCACTATGTATGAGAACGTGGTGGGTCATGAGGGGAGAATTCTTTTTTTTCTGATTGATTCTCCTGCCTTTCCAGTCGTATTGGGATTTCCCTGGTTGGCTTATCATGACCCCACTATTTCGTGGCAACAGAAGGCACTTAAGGGATGGTCACATCAGTGTTCAGGGAGGTGTATAGGTGTTTCTATAGGTGCAACTACGGTGGAGAGTCCAAACCAGGTCTCCACCATGCACATCCCCTCTGAAAATTCTGATTTGGCTCTAGCCTTCTGTAAAAACAAGGTGACTCAATTACCACCCCATCGACGGGGGGACTGTGCGATAAATCTCTTGGCAGACGTGCACTTCCCAGGAGTCACGTGTATCCTCTGTCACAGGAAGAGACGGCGGCTATGGAAACATATGTCACCGAATCTCTGGGACTGGGATACATTCGACCTTCCATTTCACCTGTCTCCTCGAGTTTCTTTTTTGTGAAGAAAAAAGATGGACTATAGTGCATTGACTATAGTGGTTTAAATCAGATCACTGAAGTATAGGTACCCTCTGCCTCTTATTGCCAGTGTGACTGAGTCATTGCATGGGGCGCGTTTCTTCACCAAATTGGATCTCAGGAGTGCTTACAACCTGGTGCGTATCCGGAAAGGAGATGAATGAAAGACGGCATTTAGTACCACATCTGGGCACTATGAGTACCTTGTCATGCCGTACGGGTTGATGAATGCTCCATCCGTTTTCCAATCATTTGTTGACGAGATTTTCAGGGACCTGTATGGACAGGGAGTAGTGGTGTATATAGATGACATTCTCATATACTCCGCTACTCGCGCCGAGCATGTGGCTATGGTGCGCAAGGTGCTTGGTCGACTGCTGGAGCATGACCTGTATGTGAAGCCTGAAAAATGTTTGTTCTTCCAACAGTCCGTCTCCTTTCTAGGGTATCGTCTGTCAGAGTCAGGTGTGGAGATGGAGAATGACCGCATTTCAGCCGTGCGTAATTGGCCGACTCCAACCACGGTAAAGGAGGTGCAGCGGTTCCTAGGGTTTGCCAACTACTACCGGAGATTTATCCGGGGCTTTGGGCAGGTAGCGACTCCCATTACCTCACTGCTTAAGGGGGGACCGGTGCGACTGCAGTGGTCAGCTGGGGCAGACAGGGCGTTTAATCAACTGAAGGCTCTGTTTACTTCGGTGCCGGTGTTGGCTCATCCTGATCCCTCCTTACAGTTCATAGTAGAGGTGGACGCGTCCGAGGCTGGGATAGGAGCTGTACTGTCTCAGCGCTCGGGTACGCCACTGAAACTCCGTCCCTGTGCATTCTTCTTGAAGAAGCTCAGCCCGGCGGAGAGAAACTATGATGTGGGGGATCGGGAGTTGTTGGCTGTAGTTGGAGCTCTGAAAGCGTGGAGGCATTGGCTAGAGGGGGCTAAACACCCTTTTCTCATTTGGACTGAAAACCGCAATCTGGAGTACATCCGGCCGAATGAATCCTCGCCAGGCAAGGTGGACCATGTTTTTCACCCATTTTACTCTATCCTACCGACCAGGTTCCCAGAACGCTAAGGCAGATGCACTGTCTCGCATGTATGACACAGAGGAACATTCCATGGATCCCACTCCCATAATTCCGGCTCCTTGCCTGGTGGCACCGGTGGTATGGGAGGTTGACGCGGACATCGAACGGGCGTTACGTGTGGAACCCACTCCCACCCACTGCCCAGTTGGACGTAAGTACATTCCGCGTGATGTTCATGATCGATTGATCTGTTGGGCTCATATGTCACCTTCCTCTGGTCATCCTGGCATCGATTGGACAGTGCGCTGTCTTAGTGGGAAGTACTGGTGGCCCACTTTAGCTAAGGACGTGAGGGTGTATGTTTCCTCCTGCTCGGTGTGCGCTCAGTGTAAGGCACCTAGACATCTGCCCAGAGGGAAATTACCAACCCTACCCGTTCCACAACGGCCATGGTCACATCTATCGGTGGATTTCGTGATGGATCTTCCTCCGTCACAAGGAAACACCACGATTCTGGTAGTTGTGGATCAGTTTTCTAAGTCCTGCCGTCTCATTCCTTTGCCCGGTCTCCCTACAACCCTACAGACAGCGGAGGCCCTGTTTACACACGTTTTCCGGCACAAAGGGGTGCCTGAGGATATAGTGTCTGATCGGGGACCCCAGTTCACATCAAGGGTCTGGAGGGCGTTCATGGAGCGTCTGAGGAACTCGGTCAGCCCGACCACTCACCCCGAAAGTAATGGGCAGGTGGAGAGAGTTAACCAGGATGTGGGTAGGTTTCTGCGGTCTTAATGCTAGGACCGGCCGGGGGAGTGGTCTGTGTTTATCCCCTGGGCAGAAATGGCCCAAAATTCCCTCCGCCACTCCTCCACTAACCTGTCTCCATTTCAGTGTGTACTAGGTTATCAGCCGGTTCTGGCACCGTGGCATCAGAGCCAGATCGAGGTACCTGCGGTGGATGATTGGTTTAGGCGCTCGGAAGACACCTGGAATGCTGCCCATGTACACCTGCAACAGGCCATCAGGAGACAGAAGGCGAGCGACGATCGCCACCGTAGTGAGGCCACGGTATATATGTACTGGGAGACCGGGTCTGGCTCTCGACCTGAAACCTGCCCCTTCACCTGCCTTGCCGGAAGCTGGGTCCAGTGGGTCCATCTCCACTATACCACCCACCTGGTAGTTTAGTGGATGGGACTACCAGCTCTCTGTAACCTAGAGGGCAGCCAGTGGGTCCATATCCTCTATACCACCCACATAGTAGTTTAGTGGATGGGACTACCAGCTCTCTGTACTGTAGAGGGCAACCAGTGGGTCCATATCCTCTATACCACCCACCTGGTAGTTTAGTGGATGGGACTACCAGCTCTCTGTAATCTAGAGGGCAACCAGTGGGTCCATCTCCTCTTTACCACCCACCTGGTAGTTTAGTGGATGGGACTACCAGCTCTCTGTAATCTAGAGGGCAACCAGTGGGTCCGTCTCCTCTATACCACCCATGTGGTAGTTTAGTGGATGGGACTACCAGCTCTCTGTAATCTAGAGGGCAACCAGTGGGTCCATCTCCTCTATACCACCCTCCTGGTAGTTTAGTGGATGGGACTACCAGCTCTCTGTAATCTAGAGGGCAACCAGTGGGTCCATCTCCTCTTTACCACCCACCTGGTAGTTTAGTGGATGGGACTACCAGCTCTCTGTAATCTAGAGGGCAACCAGTGGGTCCGTCTCCTCTATACCACCCATGTGGTAGTTTAGTGGATGGGACTACCAGCTCTCTGTAATCTAGAGGGCAACCAGTGGGTCCATCTCCTCTATACCACCCTCCTGGTAGTTTAGTGGAGGGGACTACCAGCTCTCTGTAATCTAGAGGGCAACCAGTGGGTCCGTCTCCTCTATACCATGTTTCTTTTCGGATGACAATGTCTGTATTTTTGATTTCTTTGATGAAGACCAGGTTCCTGCTCTTTAGGCCAAAGGCAGATGACCTCCGGCCTTGGATATTCCAGGATGAGATGGTGAAGGCTTTGTGTTCCATAAAGTGTCCAATGTTGTTTGCCGTGTGGTTTGGCCTCAGACCAGTAAGTGTGAGCAGAGCCTGCTTAGCATCAGGTACATGCCAATGATTTGGGCTAGTGTGAGAGTGGGGGTTGGGCCTGTTAGCCTGTTCACGGCCTGGGCATATGTGTGACTTTCATGTTGAGGCCCTCTTCGCAGGAGTGGGGGACATGGAGTGGGCAGGAGGGGCATAGGTCTGATCTGAGGGGGCCTAAATGGGTTGTGGGCATGGTTGACTTGGGGGAGTGTTGATTGGTTGGGGTGGGTTGGTGTGGACTTGTTTGGTGGTGCTGTGGTCTGGATGTAGGTCCTCTCGAATTGGGTCCCGCCGGAAGAGTGTCTCGCTGGCCTGGGCGTGGTGTCTGTTGATCTGATGCTCCTGTGTGAGGTGTTGGGGCTGCGGTTGAGGGCGATGTCCTTTAGGATCCGGGAGAAGGTGGGCACTGCTGCCTTGTGTGGGGGACCTGTTCGTAAAGGCTAATCAAGTCCAGGATGGAGTGGGGGGCCAGGTAAACATTTGGTTTTGATGCACAGTCACGGTAAATACTTGCATTTACACGCGCTGTATGGTAGCAAGGTGGAGATAGCCACTTGTGCGTTGGGGAAAGTAGAAGAAGCTTTTTCAATCACTCCCTTGAGTGATTCGTTCGTGCCTGTGTGTATTATTCTGTGGCTAGGTGAACATAGGTGGTCCTCAGACAGAAGGTCTAGGGCGCGCTTAGTGTTTGGACACCAGAGTTTAGCCACTTGTGCGTTGGGGAAAGTAGAAGAAGCTTTTTCAATCACTCCCTTGAGTGATTCGTTCGTGCCTGTGTGTATTATTATGTGGCTAGGTGAACCTAGGTGGTCCTCAGACAGAAGGTCTAGGGCGCGCTTAGTGTTTGGACACCAGAGTTTAGCCACTTGTGCGTTGGGGAAAGTAGAAGAAGCTTTTTCAATCACTCCCTTGAGTGATTCGTTCGTGCCTGTGTGTATTATTATGTGGCTAGGTGAACCTAGGTGGTCCTCAGACAGAAGGTCTAGGGCGCGCTGGGTGTTTGGACACCAGAGTTTAGACACTGTGTGTTTGGGAAAACATTTATTTTCTTGTATATATATTTCCGTTTGAGTCCATAAGGAGTACAGTGTCTTGTGTATGTCCTCAGTGGGTGTGGGGGGGTTGTCAGGAGGGCTATCAGGGTGGCTGACAGGAAGAGTGCTCAGAAGGTGTGGGATCCCCTGGGCTTGGGGTTCTTCATTTGTCTGTCCTGCTGTGATGTCGAGGATATGGTCAGGGGTGTTCTCTCTCTCTCTCTCTTTCTCTCTCTCTCGCTCTCTCTCTCTCTCGTTGGAGTGCATGCTGGGAGTGAGTCGTGAAGCAGGAGTGATTGTGAGAGCGACTGGAATTATCTTCACTCTATTGGGTTTTGGTGTGTATATATATATGCTGATTAGTTTAGTTGTTTTAAGGGTATCTTCTCTAAATATCACTAAGCACGTATAGGGGTGGTGGGATCGTTGAGGTTGGTTTTCGCGAGGGCACAACCAGCGGGTGGGGCTGGTTGCAATGGCCACTCGCGGAAGTTTGGAGTTTGAAAAACTTAGTCGGCGACATGGAGTAAAGATTCCTGCTGCGGCCGGGTGTTCAGTGGAAGAATGTAGCTTGGCAGTGGGTGCTATCATTGGGTATGATAGTATCAAATCAGCCTCAAGGATGAATAGCGCTGTAGTGATATTCTTAGATTCCATTGAAAAGGTGAATACGATAGTTGAGAGTGGTGTTGCGGGAGACACAGACACCGGTATTTCCGCTTATGAATCCGACAAAGAAAGTTATACTTTCTAACGTGCCACCATTTATTAGAGATGAAGTGTTGGAGCGAGAGTTATCTCGTCATGGTCAAATTGTATCAACAATAAAGAAGGTTCTTTTTGGATGCAAATCTCCGTTGCTGAAACATGTCGTGTCTCATAGGAGACAAGTGCATATGATTTTAAAAAAGGACACTGATGAACTGAATTTAGCATTCAGTTTTAAGATTGATGGATTTGATTATGTCTTCTACGCTTCTACTGAATCAATGAAATGCTTTGGCTGTGGAAGAGAGGGGCATTTGGTGCGTAATTGTCCCGAGAATGAGCACGCAGAGCCCGGTAGCAGCTCTAGTGCTGGTGCAGCTAACGCACCACCGCGAAGGGATGAACATGCTAAGGGTGCAGGGGAAGGGAGAAGGTGGGCAGATGTGGTAGGAAAAGTAGGAGAGGAAGGCAGTGTGGATACGGGGGCAATTGTGGTAGATCAGAACAAAGAGGGAGGGGAAACAGTCGGTGAGATTGCGACTACCGTCGCTGAGGTGGTGTTGGACAATGAAATTGGAGGTCAAGAGGAGATTGAAATAATGGAAAAGGAAGCAGCTGTTTTCAAAGTACCGAGGAGTAAGAGGAAGAATGAAAGGGGTGGTGAAGGGTCTAATTCCAAGAGGAAGGTAGAGATTGATAAATCACTTGAAGATAAACAGGTGGTAGAGATGGTGGAGTTTTCTTCTGGGGAGGATAGCGAGAGTGAGTCATCTGACGCGTCACAACAAAATAGTGAGATAAATGGGGTGGAAGGGAGGTATGGGATTGGGAAGGTACGTCAATTTCTGAAGTTGACAAAAGGGAAGAAATATATGCAGGATTATAATGTAACAGACTTTTTCCCTGAAAGTGAATTGTTTATTGAATCAGCAAAGTTTCTAATGTCAAAAATAACAGGGGGAGGTTTGACAAGCCCTGAAATTGCTAGACTCAAGAAAGTGGTAACGAGAGTGATAAGTGATGTAAATTCTAAAGAAAATGAAAGAGTTCAGTCGCAGCTTTAACTCTGTAAAGAGATGTGGTTTCTGGGTCTTCCTCTGTATTTTTTTTTCATCCATGAGCAGTTTTAAGATGTCTTCTTTAAACGTAAATGGGGCAAGAGACGTTAAAAAAAGAGCCATAGTGTATGAGTTAATTAGGGGAAAGGGAAGTGATAATTTTTCTACAAGAAACGCATAGTAATTTGGAAAATGAAGTTATGTGGAAACAGGAGTGGGGGGGGACAGTGGTGTGTAGTCATAAAAACTCAAAAAGTGGGGGTGTGGCCATCTTGTTCTCAAAAGGGTTTTTGCCTTTGTCATATGAGGTTGAAGAGGTAGTTGAGGGGAGGTTATTAAAAGTTAGAGTAAGGTATGAAAACATCAATATGTGTCTGATAAATGTATATGCCCCAGTGGTGGCAGTTGAGAGGGTATGCTTTTTAGAGACATTATCAAATACCATTGAGAAATGTAACAATGAAGATTATTTATTTATTGCTGGGGATTTTAACTGCACAATCAGTGATTTAGATAGAAATCACAAAGAACCTCATATAGCCTCAAGGACTTTTTTAAAACGTCTCATTGTAACAAATGAACTGTGTGATATTTGGCGGAGTCAACATGGAGGCACAAGGCAGTATACATGGGTGCATGTGAGAGAGAACACCATCTCTATGGCCAGGTTAGATAGGTTTTATTGTTTTGAGCATCAATCTCAGGTCTGTAAATCAAGTGTGATAACCCCAGTGGGATTTTCTGATCATTGTTTAATAACAGAGGTGGTGTTCATTAACGATGTAAAACCTAAAAGCGCATACTGGCATTTTAACATAACTTTATTGAGTGATGCTCACTTCAGGAAATGTTTTAGTTTTTTCTGGGAGAGGTGGAGGTCTCACAAGGCCAGTTTTGTATCCCTTCAACAGTGGTGGGATATAGGGAAAATCCAGATTCAACAATTCTGTAAGCAATACACAAGGAATGTCACCAAGGATATCACCAGATCAATGAAAGCCCTAGAGACTGAAATAGTGGAACTCATGACGATGGTTGAGACCACAGGAGATTGAGGCCACACTCAGGCCCTCAAGAGGAAAAAAGCTGCATTGGCAGACCTGCTGGGTATCACAGGGGGCATTGGTGAGAAGTAAGTTTCAGGGAATCTCTGAAATGGATGCCTCATCCAAATTTTTCTTTGGTTTAGAGAAAAAGAATGGACAAAGAAAAATTGTTCATTGTCTCAAATCAGCTGTTGGACAAGAGCTCACTAGACCTAGTGACATTAGAAAGAGGGCAGTAGAGTTCTATGCTGAGCTCTACAAGTGTGAGTACAAAGAGGATAAAACAGTGACACAGCAGTTCCTTGATGGGCTCCCACAGATGGCTGCAGAAGCTCAGGTTGAGCTTGAGCAACCATTGTCTTTGCAGGAGTTATACACTGCATTAAAAGGCATGGAAAATGGAAGGGCACCAGGCATTGATGGGCTTCCCGTTGACTTTTTTAAGTCTTTTTGGGCTATGTTGGGAGAGGATTGGCTAGCAGTAGTTAATGATAGTTTAACCGGAGGGTTACTACCAATAAGCTGCAGAAGGGCTGTCCTCACCCTACTGCCCAAAAAGGGTGACCCTAGGGAGGTGAAGAACTGGAGGCCGGTGGCTTTATTGTGCACTGATTATAAGATCCTGTCAAAGGCTTTGTCCAACAGGTTGAGGGAGGTGATGGGGCAAATCATACATACGGACCAGTCCTACTGTGTTCCTGGCAGGCAGATAGGGGAGAACATTTCTCTGATTCGTGATTTTTTTGGACGTCTCTAGGGCTATGGGGTTGGATGCTGGTCTAATTTCAATTGATCAGGAAAAGGCATTTGACCGAGTTGAACATCAATATTTATGGCACACTTTGGAGGCGTTTGGGTTCAGCTCTGGTTTTATTGCCATGATAGAGGTGATATATGGTGACATTGAAAGTGTATTGAAAGTTAACGGTGGTTTGAGTGCTCCTTTTAAAGTGTGTAGAGGTATTAGGCAGGGATGTTCTTTGTCGGGAATGTTATATGCCATTGCTATAGAGCCACTACTAAATAGCATTAGAAGTCGCATTGAAGGGGTGTACCTTTCAAGGGATATTCCTCCTATTCGTCTCTCAGCCTATGCTGATGATGTAGTTATTTTAGTGAAAAATCAAGTGGAGGTGGATAGTTTGAGTCTAATGGTTGATCGTTTTAGGGGAATATCCTCTGCAAAGGTAAATTGGGAAAAGAGTTGTGCTTTACAGATTGGAGAATGGTCTGGAGGGATCATGGCTTTGCCAGGGGGGCTGGAATGGTGTAAGGGAGGTTTTAAGTATCTTGGAGTGTACCTAGGAGATGAGGGGACTATGGAAAAAAATTGGATTGGGGTGGTTGAAATGGTGGAAGGGAAGATAAGGAGATGGCGTTGGTTGCTATCTCGTATGTCATATAGGGGGCGCACTATTATAGTTAACAATGTGATTGCCTCTGCACTGTGGCATCGGTTGTCAGTTTTAGAACCACCATCTGGCCTTCTGGCTAAGATACGGGCAATAATTGTGGATTTCTTTTGGGATAAATATCACTGGGTTCCACAAAGTGTTTTGTATTTGTCAAAAGAGGAGGGGGGACAAGGTCTTGTACACCTGGCTAGTAGGGCTGCTGCTTTCCGGTTGCAGTTTATTCAAAGGTTGCTTTATGGACCGGAAAAAGTGGTTTGGAGAGGGGTGGCAGGTCTTGTATTACAGCAGGTTGGAGGATTAGGTTTAAAGAAAGCTTTATTTTTGGTTGATAGTAGCCAGATTTCTAGGGAGGGAATACCTCCGTTTTACAGAGGCCTTCTTAGGGTGTGGAGCATAATGAAGGTGTCCAGACGAACTTCAGCGGAGTCAGTGCATTGGCTGTTGGAGGAACCTCTGGTGTATGGGGCAAGACTGGATTGCACAACTGCAGCTGTTCCACATTTTTCCAAGATTCTGGTGAAGGGCAAAATCATCACCTTAAAACAGTTAATGGCCATGGCTGGGCCCGCCTTAATGGATGGAAGACGGGTGGCTGAACATTTGGGGGTGAAGTCGGTAAGGATTGTAGGACAACTGCTGGGAAACTGCAGGAAGGCTCTGTCAGTAGAAGAGTGGGGTATGCTTCATAGCCACAAGAAGAAGGTACAAGATGAAGACGTCTCATTTCCAAGACTAGGGATTACACCAAATATCCCAGAGTCAGAAAGAAAGGCGATATTACTGGATTTGAGAGGGTTGGAAGAGGTGGGTTTGGATGAGGTGAATGGGAAAGACTTATATAGGGGGTGTGTCAAGGTGTTGAATAAAGATAAATTGAAAAATAGAAAAGACACTCCATGGAGGGTAAAATTGGGCATTGATGGCAAGGTAAAGCCAGCATGGAGAGCACTGTACAAGCCACCGTTACAAAAGGGTACTGGTGATATGCAATGGAGGGTTTTGCATGGCATCATTGCAGTTAATGCTTTTATATCTGTTATTAACTCAGATGGAGCTGGATGTCCTTTTTGTAATATAAGAGAAACCATTTTTCACTGTTTTATGGAGTGTGAGAGGATAAAACCTCTCTTGGAAATGCTGGAGTCTTTGTTTAAAGCTGTAGGGGAGATTTTCAATGACACTGTTTTTATTTTGGGGTTTCAATATAGAAAGCAACAGAAAAGAAAATGTCAACTGTTAAATTTTATTTTGGGACAAGCAAAGATGTCAATTTTTCTGAGTAGGAAACATAAGATAGAAACGGGATATGGGCAGGATGTAAGATGTGTTTTTAAAGGATTAGTGAAAATAAGAATAAAAGTGGATTTTGAGTTCTACTCAGCTGTGAAAGATCTCCCATTGTTTGAGGAGAAGTGGGCATACGAAGGAGCGCTTTGTTTTGTAGAGGAGGGGAAACAATTTTTTGTTGAGGAAATAAGTTGAATGTATATGTTCTTTATTTATTATTATTATTTTTTAAATATTTTCTTTATTTTTTATTTTTATTTTTTAGGAATTACATTTGGTGTTTCATTTCTGAAAAGGCAGTGTGTCATTATTTATGTTAACACTTGAGTATAAAATAAAGGTTCTCTCTCTCTCTCTCTCTCTCTCTCTCATTGGACAGTTAGATCCCTCAGATGAACCCCAGTGATATGTTGTCAGCAGACAGAATGTAGAAGTGGACACGGTGTATTGATCTTGGTTGGTGATGGTCTATCTGTTTGTTGGAACTTGTTGTAAATATTCTTGATAACTACAACAGAGATATGTATTAACTCTTGAGACATGCAGATGATCCAAAATGAACACCCTCTTGACCAATCAGAATAAAGTATATTTTGTACTGGTTCTTTTGATCCACAAACCACAAACGTGTGTGTGGTGGGACTAGGCTGTTTTTTCACTAAGGTTGTTTCCTTATTAGCGCTGATCTCTGTTAAACAAACCTAAGGGCTCTAATCTAATCAGCTCTCCACAGAGAGCATGTCCTCACATTTCCAATTCAATGTATTGATTTTTCTGGAGGCATTTGAGCCCCAGAGAGAACAAATGGAGACGTTATCTAAAGTACTGAATAGGGCTATGACGGTCATGAAATTTCGTCAGCAGGTGATTGTCAAGCAAATAAATGCCGGTCTCACGGTAATTGACCGTTAATTAACAGAAACACATTTAGCATCTCCTATCTTCCAAGCATAGCCTACAAGGCACTGATGCAAATCTTTGGAACATCTACATTTTAAAAGTCTAACAAATTCATGTAATATAGCCTACACCATCACAATAAATCCATTATTTATTTTAGACCGGTCTAAAGAAACATGACATTAAGAAAATGTATTTTATTTCAGAAGAACAGAATAGCATACTCTGAGTTGTCTTTATGTTAGGCCCTGATCTGGCTATGCCATACGGCTGTGGGCTACACTTGTTAATTTAGCAGACAAGATTTGCTTAGAATTCCATGGCATTATTTTATAATATGAATAATACTATTGAACATAGCTGAATAAAATAGAAAGGATATTTTCTCCAAACTATTTGAGGGAGTGCGCACATGCAGCTATTCTGTTTTGGAAGGTTATCAAAGAAACAGCTACTCCTAGAATGCTTAATTTAGAGTTATTTATGTAACTTTAGTTGTGATACAAATGTTGGGCTATATGTTTGATTTTTAATACATTCTGCATGTTGCGACTAATGATGATTTGAAAATAGTTGCATGAAAGGCATGAGCTCTGCTTTGTTTTTTGCGCAGGCTGTACACACTTTATCAGTCTCTCATTCACAATTTGACCAGCACTTGATAACGCCTTGAATTTCCCAGCTGCATCCCCTTTGTGTGGCCGTAACACCCGCTTAAAAAATCCATGCCTTTTGCGGCCAGTGGTCGTTGTGCCCTTGGGCTGAATATAATCATTATAATGCACTTCTCCCCGGCTGGAGCACCTCTCACTCACATTGCTCTCAGTCATGTGATTGGGTCTTTCTTACATGTCTGTCAGGGACGCAACTGCGTGCTTCCTTATCCAATTTCGAGGTGCATATTGAAGATATTGGAAGAACTGTCCACATTTACTTTGTCAGCCAACAAGATGAGTAGGCCTAACGAACAGCAAAAGCAATAGCATATGTCAATCCCCCATAGTATAAAAGTTTACCTATTCTTTGCGAGAAATAAATATTCCAAAACATAGTCTGGGACAGTTGTGGGATGCGAAAGATCAAAAATTAATACAATCACTACCATCGAAAAATCTGTTTTAAGCAATGAGCCTAGCACAACAGATGAGAATGTTTTGCTTAACATTTTGATAAACTATTAGGCTATTTCTTCACATTATAAGCCCAGCACTGAGTGAACACTGTAGTAGGTGCGTATGTTCCACTAGCAGAAAAACACCATTCTCAAAAGTGACCACAAATGTGATTATGCATGTAATGCTTTTATTATAAAGGTGCATTTTTATGTTGAAAATGATCTTCCCCAAACTTGAAACTCACGCGCTGCGTGTGTGTACCAGTTAGGCTGTACACCTCTTTTAAAGCGGATTAATGTGCTTAATTAGTTATTTGGCCACTTTAGTTGTGATACAAACCTTATCAAAACATATAGGCCTATGGGCTACGTGAGGTGATTTGAAAAGTCACACAAAAAAAGCATGCGCTGTTTGCCATTCAAAGAGATAATATATAAATAATATATAAGTGATATGCTAATATTGTCACCAATCACACTATTCTTCATTTAATCTTCATTTAATCTTGTCTTTACAAGAAGAAAAAAATTAAAGCAAAGTATTTAGACCCCTTGATTCTTTTCCACATATTGTTACGTTACAGCTTCATTCTAAAATGGATTAGTTTTTTCCCCTCATTAATCTACACACAATATCACATAATGACGAAGCAAAAACTTTTAAAATATTTTTTATATAACATTTACATAAGTATTCAGACCCTTTACTCAGTACTTTGTTGAAGCACCTTTGGCAGTGATTACAGCATTGAGTCTTCTTGGGTATGACGCTACAAGCTTGGCACAACTGTATTTGGGGAGTTTCTCCCATTCTTCTTTGCAGATTCTCTCAAGCTCTGTCAGGTTGGATGGGGAGCGTCGCTGCACAGCTATTTTCAGGTCTCTCCAGAGATGTTTGATCGGGTTCAAGTCCGGGCTCTGGCTGGGCCACTCAAGGACATTCAGAGACTTGTCCCGAAGCCACTTCTGCATTGTCTTGGCTGTGTGCTTAGGGTTGTTGTCCTGTTAGAAGGTCAACCTTCACCCCAGTCTGAGGTCCTGAGCACTTTGGAGCAGGTTTTCATCAATGAGCTCTCTGTACTTTGATCCGTTCATCTGTTCCTCGATCCTGACCAGTCCCTGCAGCTGAAAAACACCTCCACAGCATGATGCTTCCACCACCACCATGCTTCACCTTAGGGATGGTGCCAGTTTTCCTCCAGATGCGATGCTTGGCATTCAGGCCAAAGAGTTGAATCTTGGTTTCATCAGACCAGAGAATCTTCTTGATCATGGTCGGAGAGACTTTAGGTGCTTTTTAGCAAACTCCAAGTGGGCTGTGATGTGCCTTTTACTGAGGAGTGGCTTGCGTCTTGTCACTCTACCATAAAAGCCTGATTGGTGGAGTGCTGCAGAGATGGTTGTCCTTTTGGAAGGTTCTCCCATCTCCACAGAGGAACTCTGGAGCTCTGTCAGTGACCATTGGGTTCTTTGTCACCTCTCTGACCAAGGCCCTTCTCCCCGCAGTTTGGCCAGGCGGCCAGCTCTAGGAAGAGTCTTGGTGGTTCCAAACTTCTTCCATTTAAGAATGATGGAGGCCACTGTGTTCTTGGGGACCTTCAATGCTGCATAAATGTTTTGGTACCCTTCCCCAGATCTGTGCCTCCACACAATCCTGTCTCTGAGCTCTACAAACAATTTCTTCAACCTCATGGCTTGGTTTTTGCTCTGACGTGCACTGTCAACTGTGGGACCTTATATAGACAGGTGTGTGCCTTTCCAAATCATGTCCAATCAATTGAATTCACCACAGGTGGACTCCAATCAAGTTGTAGAAACATCTCAAGGATGATCAATGGAAACAGGATGTACCTGAGCTCAATTTTGAGTCTCGTAGCAAAGGGTCTGAATACTTATGTAAATAAGGTATTTCTGTATTTGTCATTATGGGGTATTGTTTGTAGATTGCTGTGGGCTTAATTTATTGAATCCATTTTAGAATTAGGCTGTAACATAACAAAATGTTGAAAAAGTCATGGGGTCTGAAAACTTTCCAAAGCCACTCTATGACCACTATACCTGTATTCCCTCTGTGCCAGGTTGCTGCAGGAGTTTGACGGTGCGTGTGTATGTGCTCATCTGTCCCCTCCCATCATGCCAGGTGAGACTAGACCCTGGCCGGCGAGGCAGTTGGTAGGCTAGCTCCTCTGCAGACACTGTTTGCTCCAGGGATGCACGGCAGAAACTGAAGCTCGACGCAGCTGCAGACAGACAAACAGTTTAGTTGATTAGACATTTGAGAAACATGGATGAACGTCTAATTCTGACGTGAGACTGTGAGAGCTAGTTGGTTGTTTCATCCTCCAGCAGCTAATTGTTGTTTTGTAGCTGCAGACAGACAGACAGACAGACAGGTTAGTTGATTAAACGTTTGAGAAACATGGATGGACGTCTAATTCTGATGTGAGACTGTGAGAGCTAGTTGGTTGTTTCATCCTCCAGCAGCGAATTGTTGTATTGTAGCTGCAGACAGACAGACAGTTTAGTTGATTAGACATTTGAGAAACATGGATGAACGTCTAATTCTGATGTGAGACTGAGAGCTTGTTGAATAAAATCCCCAAAACCATTCCATTAAAACATTCTCAGTTGTATGTGGCCATGTCAGGAAAAGGGCACCATGTCTTAGTAGTCATAAAACATACTGTATATATAATAAGAGATCACTTATGGAAAATAAAATATGGTTTAAAAATATTAAACTCAAATCCAGGATTAATTGAACAAAAACTCTTCAATCTCAATGTGACTACTACAACACTTCTATAACTCTGTAACTTACTGTAACCCTACCCTCTCTCTCCTGCCTCTCTCTCTCCACACTCTCTCTTTAATTCTGTGTATCATAGTGACAGAGAGACAGTGTTTTGAGTTTTGAACCAAAAGGCCAATTCTGAGATACACCTGCTCACAGCTGAAAATCCAGAGACTGTTCCGTAGAGCAGAGGTGATACAGAGTTCAGAGAAGCATTATGGAGAAATTAAAAAAGGAAAGAAAAGAGACTGAAGAGAGAAATGTATTTCAGAGAGCAGTGATGTCTTTCCTGTCTGCTTCTGCTTTCTCCTCTCTCCCCTCTCTCCCCCATCCTCTGCTTTCCCATCTCTGTCGATTCTGTGGTCCCTCTCTCTCTGCTGTCCTATGTTGTTTGTCTGTGGGGTTGAATAACACAGAGAGAACAGCAGAAGAGAACAGCAGATAAGAGGGAGAGAACAGGAGGAGAAGCATTCAGCGGGCCTTCCCAGTAAACTTAGCAGGGAGAGGGAAGGGAGAGAAGAAGAGGAAGGAGAGTGGAGAGTCCTGTCAGTGAACTGTAAATCTACTGGTTATGGGCGAAGAGAGAGAAGGTGGAGTAGAGCAATGGAGAGAGTGGGATGGAGGAATAATGATTTGGTGAATAACTGAGGAATGTTGGGAAACATAAAAGTGTCTACAGATTTAAGTGGTTTAAAATCAGCTTTGGATAAAGCTTACCAGCACCAACCATATACCCAATCTATTTCAGTCACTTTGAAAGTGTTCCAGATAAAGTGCTCTCATCAGCCTAGTGCTCCCTTTCACAGTGAACTAAACTGGCCTCTGTAAATGGTTTAATAAAGTGAACCTCCTGGCTAGGGAATGGGATAAACAGGACTATACAGGATATACACAGTACTATACAGGATATACACAGTACTATACAGGATATCCTGTTAGGGCTAGGGGGCAGTATTGACACGGCTGGTTAAAAAACGTACCCGATTTAATCTGGTTACTACTCCTGCCCAGTAACTAGAATATGCATATAATTATTGGCTTTGGATAGAAAACACTCCAAAGTTTCTAAAACTGTTTGAATGGTGTCTGTGAGTATAACAGAACTCAAATGGCAGGTCAAAACCTGAGAAGATTCTGTACAGGAAGTACCCTGTCTGACCATTTCTTGGCCTTCTTTGCCATCTCTATCCATTACAAAGGATCTCTGCTGTTACGTGACACTTCCTACGGCTGCCATAGGCTCTCAGAAGGCGGCAAAAAGCTGAATCGTGGCTTTGCAGGCTCTGGCTGAAAAAAAGTAGCGCGTTTGGGTAGTGGCTGGTTACAGTACTGTGAGACTCAGGCTCGTGCCCGCGTCGACCGAATGCTTTGTTTTCTTTCCTCTGTTTACCTAAACGGAGATTCCCGGTCGGAATATTATCGCTTTTTTACAAGAAAATGGCATAAAAATGGATTTTAAACAGCGGTTGACATGCTTCGAAGTACGGTAATGGAATATTTCGAATTTTTTTGTCACGAATTGCGCCATGCTCGTAACCCTGATTTACCATTTCGGATAGTGTCTGGAACGCACAAACAAAACGCCGCTATTTGGATATAACGATGGATTATTTTGGACCAAACCAACATTTGTTATTGAAGTAGCAGTCCTGGGAGTGCATTCTGACGAAGACAACAAAGGTAATCAAACTTTTGTAATAGTAAATCTGACTTTGGTCAGGGCTAAACTTGGTCGGTGTCTAAATGGCTAGCCGTGATGGCTGGGCTATCTACTGAGAATATTGCAAAATGTGCTTTCACCGAAAATATATTTTAAAATTGGACACCTCGATTGCACAAAGGAGTTCTGTATCTATAATTCTTAAAATAATTGTTATGTTTTTTGTGAACGTTTATCGTGAGTAATTTGGTAAATTGTTAGTAAATTCCCCGGAAGTTTGCGGGGGGTATGCTAGTTCTGAACGTCACATGCTAATGTAAAAAGCTGGGTTTTGATATAAATATGAACTTGATTGAACAAAACATGCATGTATTGTATAACATAATGTCCTAGGATTGTCATCTGATGAAGATCATCAAAGGTTAGTGCTGCATTTAGCTGTCTTCTGGGTTTATGTGACATTATATGCTAGCTTGAAAAATGGGTGTCTGATTATTTCTGGCTGGGTACTCTGCTGACATAATCTAATGTTTTGCTTTCGTTGTAAAGCCTTTTTGAAATCGGACAGTGTGGTTAGATTAACGAGAGTCTTGTCTTTAAAATGCTGTAAAATAGTCATATGTTTGAGAAATTGAAGTAATAGCATTTCTAAGGTATTTGAAAATCGCGCCACGGGATTCAACTGGCTGTTGCGTAGGTGGGACGAATTCGTCCCGCCTAGCCCAGAGAGGATATACACAGTACTATACAGGATATACACAGTACTATACAGGATATACACAGTACTATACAGGATATACACAGTACTATACAGGATATACGCCTCTTCATTAAGGATCCAATGCAGCCAATATCAAATCATTTATGGGCAACAATTAAGTACAATAATAGCTACTTAGCAAAGGGCAATTTCTCAAGCAAGAATTTTGCTCGGACTGTCTGGGAGTGGTCTGAGTAGGGAAGGGAGAACTGAACATTTGCTATTATTGGCAGAGAGGTTTGGAACTCTTTTTTCTATTGGTCTATTAACTAATTTATCCCACCAAAACACGCTGAGATATCAGGCAGTCTTTTGAACAGGTCTTACACTGAAAGGGCATTATCATAATTTTCACAATATTATTCCAACCTCATAGTGTGGAAATATTTATAAAATCTGAGAAAAAAACCCATTTTTGACTGCACGGGGCGTTTAAGACCAGCCACACATGATTAACTACTGTGTCACCTTCAATGACACAACACTATAACTGACATCAGAGCTTATGGTTTCATTGGCAGGTCACTCTCAGCTAGAGTGTCTTCTATCCAGAGAAGAAGGTTTGAATGACCTCTGGTGTTCACTGCAGAGCACTAAACTACACATCAGACATATGTATCATTGGTGAAAGGTGAGAGAGACTCAGAGTCAAGGGCAAAGCCCAAGGGGATATGTGCAGAGTCAAATCGAACAGAGAACGTTTCTCAGATGACACCCTATACTTTCTAGTGCAGTACATTTGACAAAAGCTCAGAATTAGTGCTCTTTATGGGAAATCAGGTGTTTAATTTAGTTTAAAAAAGTTGGCTCCAATGTGTGTTTCTTGGTCTCTTTTATGATGCAGTCTCAGTTGTATACTTGTGTGTGCCATAGCACTCTCTCTGTACCTTTCCTATGATTCAGCAGGATAGAGTATATATATCTCCTTGGCCATCTGTCTGTCTACATTTATACATATTTGATCAGATTGGAGCCAGGCTATCTCCCCCCTCTCGACCTCCTCAGTAAGTGATGTTGTAATAGTTGCTACCGTCGTTCTCAATATAAGACATTATCACCTAGAGGGGAGAGGGAGGAGAGGAGTGAGGGAAGGAGATGAGAGGAGGGGATTAGAGGAGAGGAGGAGAGGAGAGTGACCACATGAATGGAGGGAGAAGAAGGAGAGAGCACAATGAAAAAGAAAGGAAGAGAGGTTGGAAATACAGAGGAAAGTTAAAGATGTTTCACTTGAATTACAGTCTTCTATAGGTTTGAATGACCTCTGATGTTCACTACAGAGCACTAAACTGCATACAGTGCCTTCTGAAAGTATTCAGACCCTTTGACTTTTTCCACACGTTGTTACATTACAGCCTTATTCTAAAATTGATTTAAAAAAATCTACACCCCATAATGACAAAGCAAAAAAAAAATTTGGGGAAAATGTTGCAAATTTATTACAAATAAAAACAGAAGTACCTTATTTACGTAAGTATTCAGACCCTTTGCTATGAGACTCGAAATTGAGCTCAGGTCCATCCTGTTTCCATTGATCATCCTTGAGATATTTCTACAACTTGATTGGAGTGCACATGTGGTCAATTCAATTGATTTGACATGATTTGGAAAAGCACACACCTGTCTATATAAGGTCCCACATTTGACAGTGCATGTCAGAGCAAAAGCCAAGCCATGAGGTTGAAGGAATTGTCCGTAGAGCTAAGAGACAGGATTGTGTCGAGGCACAGATCTGGGGAAGGGCAGCAAAACATTTATGCAGCATTGAAGGTCCCCAATAACACCGCTGTCTCCATCATTCTAAAATGTAAGAAATTTGGAACCACCAAGACTCTTCCTAGAGCTGGCCACCTGGCCAAACTGAGCAATCGGGGGAGAAGGGCCTTGATCAGGGAGGTGACCAAGAACACCATAGTCACTCTGACAGAGTTCCTCTGTGGAGATGGGAGAACCTTCCATAGGACATCATCTCTCCAGCACTCCACCAATCCAGCCTTTATGGTAGAGTGGCCAGACGCAAGCCACTCCTCAGTAAAAGGCACATGACAGCCAACCTTGCGTTTGCCAAAAGGCACCTAAAACTCTCAGACCATGAGAAACAAGATTCTCTGGTATGATGAAAACAAGATTGAACTCTTTGGCCTGAATGCCAAGCGCCACATCTGGAGGAAACCTGGCACCATCCCTAGCGTGAAGCATGGTGGTGGCAGCATCATGCTGTGGGGATGTTTTTCAGTGGCAGGGACTGGTATACTAGTTAGGATTGAGGCAAAGATGAACAGAGCAAAGTAATGAAAACCTTCCCCAGAGCGCTCAGGACCTCAGACTGGGGTGAAGGTTCACCTTCCAACAGGACAACGACCCTAAGCACACAGCCAAGACAAATCAGGAATGGTTTCTGGACAAGTCTCTGTATGTCCTTGAGTGGCCCAGCCAAAGCCCGTTCTTGAACCTGATCAAACATCTCTGGAGAGACCTGAAAATAGCGATGCTCCCCATCCAATCTGACAGAGATTGAGAGGATCTGCAGAGAAGAATGGGAAAAACTCCCCAAATACAGATGTGCCAAGCTTGTATTGTCATACCCAAGAAGACTCAAGGCTGTAATCGCTGCCAAAGGTGCTTTAACAAAGCACTGAGTAAAGGGTCTGTATACTTATGGAAATTGGATATTTCAGTTTTTCATGTTTAATGAATTAGCAGAAAATGTATAAAAACCTGTTTTTGCTTCGTCATTATGTGGTATTGCGTGTAGATTGATTAGGCAAAAAAACTATTGAATCAATTTTAGAATAAGGCTGTAACCTAACAAAACGTGGGAAAAGTCAAGTGGTCTGAATACTTTCTGAAGACACTGTATGTTTCATTGTTGAAAGGTGAGAGAGACTCAGAGTCAAGAGCAAAGCCCAAGGGGAAAAGGGATAGACAGAAACAAACCTTTTACCAGGTCAAACTACCTGGACTCTATTGGAGCGCGCCCCCATCTCCCCTTAACCATATCACAGTTAAAGCTTTTGAAATCTCCAAGGTTTTTAAAAGACAATTAGCTATTATGTCTTGTACCATGGAAGGTTGTTCCAATCCAAATCCCACGGTAGATTACCATAACACTTCTGAACAGTACTCATTTGCTCCAAAAGAGGGCATTCTAATTCTGGGGGGAAAAGAGTGGCCGAAACTGAGAGTGGCCGAAACTTAATTTTGCAGTAATTTCACACTTTTTGTAATACATGAAACATAAAACGCTAAATATAGAGTGGACAGCAGAAAATACATACCAGATTTTCTCTAGGTCTATATCTACCTGTGGTTTAAATGATGTCTCTCAGCAAATGTGTTCATGGAGTAGGACCAGGGTATTTACCTTAGTCCCTCTCTATGGGACCCCTTAAATTAGACCATCACCCAGAGCGGAGCAGGGGACGGGCGGCAACAAGTGAAATCTATAAATATGTAAATAAAACCCTCTCTTTTTTCAAGGCACAATCACTGGCCCTCAATCCTGAACACAGATTGTATACGTGCCCTGTAGCTTTCAGAAACTGTGAAATAATCGCCAATCTGTACCCCAGAGTAGAGTAAAGAGAAGTGTTGAAAGGTCAGTGTACAAAATGCCAGACCTTGACCTTAGCACTCAGTCTCTCCAGGCACTCTGTGTCTATGAGTCCAATGGGGGCACAGTGTTAGGAGGAGAGGACTTGTATTCCCAGTGAGAGTGAACGTCCCAGCTGGTGATTTATATAAGCCCATAGAGATGTACACTGTGATAGTACGGAGGAACCAGAACTATTGATTATCTCCCACTGTGTCACACATTTACACTTCAGATAACACACGCACAGATACTTTCTCCTCTCCTTTCCTCTCTCCTCCTCTCTCCCCCCTGTGGTATATCCAGGACTGACTAGCTCCTTCACCTCTGAATATCATTGTCTGTTTCTCTTCCTCCTGGTATGAAACTAAAGGGTGATAACAAGGGGTGACTGGAGAGAACTGTCAGGATGGTGACCTCTACTAAGAGGATAATATGGAGGGGTGAAGGTAAACAGATATGTAATGAAGGGAAAATGTGGTGATGAGGACATAGACGAACGGATGATGCAAATGATGAAAGAGTAAAGGAATAGAATGAACTTTACTCTTTAATCATTTGCTTCAACCGTTCATCTATGCCCTCATCACCACATTTTCCCTTCATTACATATCTGTTTACCTTCACCCCTCCATATTATCCTGTTAGTAGGTCACCATCCTGACAGTTCTCTCCAGTCACCCCTTGTTATCACCCTTTAGTTTCATACCAGGAGGAAGAGAAACAGACAGCCTGAGGCGTTTATATGATAGAGTTGAAGGAGCTAGTCAGTTGACAATTCTCGCCCAAATGTTTATATAGTCTTAATTACATTCCTTTACTTTAGATTTGTGTGTATTGCTGTGAAATTGTTGTGAAATTGTTAGATATTACTTGTTAGATATTACTGCACTGTTGGAGCTAGATATGTAATGAAGGGAAAATGTGGTGATGAGGACATAGACGAACGGATGATGCAAATGATGAAAGAGTAAAGGAATAGAATGAACTTTACTCTTTAATCATTTGCTTCAACCGTTCATCTATGCCCTCATCACCACATTTTCCCTTCATTACATATCTGTTTACCTTCACCCCTCCATATTATCCTGTTAGTAGGTCACCATCCTGACAGTTCTCTCCAGTCACCCCTTGTTATCACCCTTTAGTTTCATACCAGGAGGAAGAGAAACAGACAGCCTGAGGCGTTTATATGATAGAGTTGAAGGAGCTAGTCAGTTGACAATTCTCGCCCAAATGTTTATATAGTCTTAATTCCATTCCTTTACTTTAGATTTGTGTGTATTGTTGTGAAATTGTTAGATATTACTTGTTAGATATTACTGCACTGTGGAGCTAGAAACACAAGCAATAACATCTGCTAAACATGTGTATGTGAAATAAAATGAAATTTTATTTGAGGTGAGGCAGATGAACAGAATGAGGGGGTGAAGTGTTAAAGGGATGAGGCGTCTGCTGGGTGCTGCTGGCAGATCTTGCAAGACGGCGTAGAGAAACCGATTCAATCTCACTGACAGACAATAACTAAGGACCGCCCAGAATAAATTTCAATGGAGGAGAGGAGAGACAGATGAGAGGGAGAGGAGGTTGATAGGCAGCTTATCACAGAGCAGGGAGGGGAGTGACAGCAATACTGATGCTTGAGAGTCATATCAGTAACCCAGTCACAACCATGTGACCTTAACACCCCATTTTGCAGAGTCAAAGATTGAGCTATAAACATGGAATCTTATCCTTCACCTACAGTATTTGTTTCATTCATAAAAGCCAGTGCAAACCTCACAACATGAACCCCTGGTCTGTTTCGACCATGCTGTCCAATGTGAGTCCAATCAACTGGGGTTGAATAATAAGGTCATTGCATAAGCATTAGCAGTACAGTACAGTGCAGTACAGGGTATCACTACAACCTGATAGTGGTGAGGTAGGTGAAGGAGTGTGTGTGTCCCCATAGGTTATTTAATTATTCACTGAGCCAACCAAATAAGAGCAGTGTCCAGACAAACCCTCTGGCCACTCTCACAACTGATGAACTCACATTATGCAACTGAATTTAGATTCTGTAGTGCTTTCAAAAATACCTAGTCAACAAGAAAATCAAAAGGGTCAAATCACATTTGAATATCAATGAAAACTCTTACCAGGGTTCATGTATATTTAAGTTCAGTCATCTGTTGCCTGTCAGACTTATAATGTCTTATGAGGTCACAAAGACTACAGCCAAACAGAGCTGTGTTGCATAATTGGATGTCTGATTCAATCTATCCATCCAATCATCAAAGCTACCTTCTTTCATACAATTTATATTCAAGTATGTAGACACCCCTTCAAATTAGTGGTTTTGGCTATTTCAGCCACACCCGTTGCTGACAGGTGTATAAAATCGAGCACACCGCCATGCAATCTCCATAGACAAATATTGGCAGTAGAATGGCCTTACTGAAGAGCTCCGTGACTCCATCAAGTCAGTTCTTCAAATGTCTGCCCTGCTATAGCTGCCCCGGTCAACTGTAAGTGCTGTTATTGTAAGTGGAAACGTGTAGGAGCAACAACGTCTCAGCCATAAACTGGTAGGCCACACAAGCTCACAGAACGGGACCGACGAGTGCTGAAGCGAGGAAAAATTGTCTGTCCTTGGCTGCAACACTCACTACTGACATCCAAACTGCTTCTGGAAGCAACGTCAGCACAATAACTGTTCCTCGGGAGCTTCATGAAATGGGTTTCCATGGCTAAGCAGCCAAACACAAGCCTTAGATCACCATGCACAATGCCAAGCGTCAACTGGAGTGGTGTAAAGTTCGCTGCCATTGAACTCTGGAGCAGTGGAAACCATTCTCTGGAGTGATGAATCACGCTTCACCATCTGAAAGTCTGAAAGACGAATCTGGATTTGGCGGATGCTAGGAAAACGCTACCTGCCAAATGCATAGCGCCAACTGTAAAGTTTGGTGGAGGAGGAATAATGGTCTGGGTCTGTTTTCATGGTTTGGGCCCCTTAGTTCCAGTGAAGGGAAATGTTAACGCTACAGCATACAATGACATTCTAGACTATTGTGTGCTTCCAACTTCGTGGGAAAAGTTTTGGGAAGGTCCTTTCCTGTTTCAGCATGACAATACCCCCATGCACAAAGTGAGGTCTATAAAGAAATGGTTTGTCGAGATCAGTGTGGAAGAACTTGACTGGCTTGCACAGAGCCCTGACCTCAACCCCATCGAACACCTTTGGGATGAATTGGAAGGCCGGCTGTGAGTCAGGCCTAATCACCCAACATCAGTGCCAGACTTCACCAATGCTCTTGAGGCTGAATGGAAGCATTTTATTTTTTTATTTAATGTTACCTTCATTTAACTAGGCAAATCAGTTAAGAACAATTTCTTATTTACAATGACAGCCTACCGGGGAACAGTGGGTTAACTACCTTGTTCAGGGGCAGAACAACAGATGTTTACCTTGTCAGCTCAGGGATTCGATCCAGCAACCTTTCGGTTACTGGCCCAACGCTCTAACCACTAGGCTACATTGCTGACCACTACACTACATTGCTGCTGTTCCAAGCAGCAACATTCCAACATCTAGTGGAAAGCCTTACCAGAAGAGTGGAGGCTGTTATAGCAGCAAAGGGGGAACCAACTCCATATTAATGCCCATGATTTTGGAATGAGATGTTCGACAAGCAGGTGTCCACATAGTTTGGTCATGTAGAGTACCTCTATCCATCCATTCATCATACATTATTATATTCCTCTATACATCTGTTACATCAAGCACACAAAGTGTTTACAGAAACTCCCTAGATACCTAATCACATATGCATACCAAATAATGCATGCATAATTCATTAATCAGATGAATTGTCTGAAAAGTTTGCCCAAGTTCCCATGTACTCCTTTGAGAAAAATAATTGAATAATCAAATCAAACAGAAGCACATAATATCCCAGCTCAGACAAAATTGTCTTTGTACATTTTTTTATGCTTGTCTATTTTTTCCCGTGACTGGGTGAGTGGCTGTCTAGATGTATTAATGTATGTCTGGAGGCTGCTGAGGGGAGGATGGCTCATAACAATGGCTGGAACAGAGCAAATGGAATGCCATCAAACACATGGAAACCATGTATTTAATGTGTTTGATACTATTCCACCTATTCCGCTACCAGCCGTTACCACGAGCGCGTCCTCCCCATTTAAGGGACTACCAACCTCCTGTGGTCTTGCTATTACTAAGTAAACACTCACAGCTCTGACATAGGTGTAATCACTATAGTCTAAAGACAAACACACACACACACTAAAGAGAAGTACCTTCAGCGATAGCCCGCAGAATCAGTGCGCTCCTTGGTCTAATCATCAGCTAAAAATCACAGTTCTCTAACGAATTTAGTTGATTCTCAATACTTGTTTAATGTAAGCTGGTGGATGGACTGTAGCTTGCATGGACAGTAAAGTTCCATTGTATCCACCCACACACTGGCTTGCAAGTGATGTAAGTAGAGTGGACTCCAGTTCATTGTAATGGTCACATGTAGTGTGTAGATCGATACCGTGCTCCCCTGCCGTCACCTCAAACCACAGAGAGATGGATTGACTAAAGCACCATTCAATACTTTATTGACTGTCCTCAAGCTCTAACCACTACTACACAGTGACCTACTACCTGTGTGTGTGTGTGTGTGTGTGTGTGTGTGTGTGTGTGTGTGTGTGTGTGTGTGTGTGTGTGTGTGTGTGTGTGTGTGTGTTTCCAGGGATGGTATGCATTGATTAATTAACCATGGTTGGCTATGTATATGCTAATGATCTATTCTGTATTGAACTCCACTATAGATACGTGTACTGTATGTGTTCAGTATGTTTGTCCTATATTAGAGTCCTACAGTTGCCATAGAGCCTAGTGGCAGCCTAGGCAAGAACTCATGCAAATTCTGTTCATATGTAATCATATTTAGAAGTTTTTGTTTTCAATAGTTACATTTGTGCTGATCAAATCTTGATATCATGAAATGATAATTAGAAAAAGATAATTAGAAAAATAACAAGACGAAGAATAAATATACAGTCGTGGCCAAAAGTTTTGAGAATGACACAAATATTAATTTTCACATCGTCTGCTGTCTCAGTTTGTATGATGGCAATTTGCATATACTCCAGAATGTTATGAAGAGTGATCAGATGAATTGCAATTAATTGCAAGGTCCCTCTTTGCCATGCAAATGAACTGAATCCCCAAAAACATTTACATTGCATTTCAGCTGTCATGACGTTGGCCTCTTTGAGTACAGGGAGGACAGTTGACCCCCTCCCCCCTTGCACCATCCCCCAACCTTCCTTCCCCCACCCAGTCCCTGTGTGAAGGAGTGGTAAAATTCCAGGAGAATCTCTTGCCACATGGCCCATAGAGAGACACAGGAAATTCTTCCAACTCACAGAATTGGGGAGCCAAGCGACATTTGTGTTCTGGAGAAGGTATGGAAGACTGGTGAAGAATCCAGCTACGAACTGGTCCGCTTGGTACAATTTTGTGATACTCAGAAGAGACAATATAGCCATATTACCATAAAACTGTTTATATAATAGCCTCAGCGATGGGACTTGCATCCACATGGTTGTATAAAATGTATTAATAAGGATAAAGCTATTTGTAATACATTGAGATGCTATGTACTGATGTTAATTTGATAGAATTGTATTTCTGTACCAAGCTTAACTCAGTCATCGGCACGCCCCCAGGGACACAGACAGAACAGGCTTGTCACATGACGCCTGGTCCTATGTTCACTATAAAACCATACACTGATTTACTTTCTAACAGACCAGGCCTCCACTCCATTGCGAGTTGGCCAATAGGTTTGACCATCCAAGTACTCTACTGAAAGTAAACTATACCACGTGGTTAACTTTTAGACTATTGATACCGACAGAATAAGAACAAGTCTTTGATATTAATTAATAGTCTGCAGCTAGAAATTATATCATTGAACGCGAAGACCAACGAAACATCCATTCTATAACGACATTAATGAATGTCGCTTTGAAAGATCCATTCTAACCGAGAGAGAGAGAGAGAGAACTCTCCAACAGAACGACTCTTCAACAAGGATCCCGACGACACACTGAGCGTAAATATCCTGTTATGGCTAGGGGGCAGTATTTTCACGGCTGGATAAAAAAAGTACCCGATTTAATCTGGTTACTACTCCTGCCCAGTAACTAGAATATGCATATAATTATTGGCTTTGGATAGAAAACACCCTAAAATTTCTAAAACTGTTTGAATGGTGTCTGTGAGTATAACAGAACTCATATGGCAGGCAAAAACCTGAGAAGATTTCATGCAGGAAGTGGCCTGTCTGACAAGGTGTTGTTCTTCTTGTCTCTGTTTATTGAAGAGTGAGGATCTTAGCTGTCCCGTGACACTTCCCACGGCTGCCATAGGTTCTCAGAAGGCGGCAAAACGCTGAATCGTGGCTTTGCAGGCTCTGGCTGAAACAAAGTAGCGCGTTTGGGTAGTGGCTGGTTACAGTACTGTGAGACTCAGGCTCGTGCCCGTGTCGACCGAAAGCTTCGTTTTCTTTCCTCTGTTTAGCAAAATGGACATTCCCGGTCGGAATATTATCGCTTTTTTACGAGAAAAATGGCATAAAAATGGATTTTAAACAGCGGTTGACATGCTTCGAAGTACGATAATGGAATATTTAGATTTTTTTTGTCACGAATTGCGCCATGCGTGCGACCCTTCTTTACCATTCGGATAGTGTCTGGGACGCACGAACAAAACGCCGCTTTTCGGATATAACGATGGATTATTTTGGACCAAACCAACATTTGTTATTGAAGTAGCAGTCCTGGGAGTGCATTCTGACGAAGACAACAAAAGGTAATCAAACTTTTATAATAGTAAATCTGATATTGGTGAGTGCTAAACTTGCCGGGTGTCTAAATAGCTAGCCCGTGATGCCTGGGCTATGTACTTAGAATATTGCAAAATGTGCTTTCACCAAAAAGCTATTTTAAAATCGGACATATCGAGTGCATAGAGGAGTTCTATATCTATAATTCTTAAAATAATTGTTATGCTTTTTGTGAACGTTTATCGTGAGTAATTTAGTAAATTGTTAGCAAATTCCCCGGAAGTTTGCGGGGGTATGCTAGTTCTGAACGTCACATGCTAATGTAAAAAGCTGTTTTTTGATATAAATATGAACTTGATTGAACAAAACATGCATGTATTGTATAACATAATGTCCTAGGTGTGTCATCTGATGAAGATCATCAAAGGTTAGTGCTGCATTTAGCTGTCTTCTGGGTTTTTGTGACATTATATGCTAGCTTGAAAAATGGGTGTCTGATTATTTCTGGCTTGGGACTCTGCTGACATAATCTAATGTTTTGCTTTCGCTGTAAAGCCTTTTTGAAATCGGACAGTGTGGTTAGATAAAGGAGAGTCTTGTCTTTAAAATGCTGTGAAATAGTCATATGTTTGAAAAATTGAAGTTTTTGTATTTTTGAGGAATTTGTAATTCACGCCACGCCTATCATTGGATATTGGAGCAGGTGTTCCGCTAGCGGAACGTCTAGATGTAAGAGGATAAATATTGATTGCAATTGTTCCCAAATGAGTGAGCGTTCATGTGCAAAGGTTAGCATGTCAATTGTTAATATTAATGAACTTTGTGTGTCCTCAGCTGACCATTTATGACCCATTGTTGAACAAAACACCAGCCATGCCACATTACTCGACCAATTCTTTGTGATGATATTTACTGTTTGTATACTTTCTGTGAATTACTTAGTTTAGTAAATAAATTATTTTAAGACAATTGATGTATGGATGACTCTTAGTAAAGACTGGGTTCGTGCAGATACAACAATTTACGACGTTTGGAATGAGACTGGACGCGAGGTAAAATACACCATTTAAACCAGAAGATAATCAGCCTATACTATAATAGAATATAATATATAATGTTATAATATAGGAAAGTTATATTAGGAAAATTATAACTTTGTAATCTGAATATTTTCCTTGGTGCCCCGATCTCCTAGTTAATTACAATTAAACGATTAATCAGTTTGATCGCGTGATAATAATTACAGGGAGGTAATTGATAAACATGTCTTCAGTTTAATGGTACCCCAAAGACACGACACAGCCCTGCCACTAAAGGACCAGCTGACATCATATCAGTGATTCTCTCGTTAACCTCTTACATCTAGACGTTCCGCTAGCGGAACACCTGCTCCAACATCCAATGATGGGCGTGGCGCGAAATACAAACTCCTCAAAAATACAAAAACTTCAATTTTTCAAACATATGACTATTTCACAGCATTTTAAAGATAAGACTCTCCTTTATCTAACCACACTGTCCGATTTCAAAAAGGCTTTACAACGAAAGCAAAACATTAGATTATGTCAGCAGAGTACCAAGCCAGAAATAATCAGACACCCATTTTTCAAGCTAGCATATAATGTCACAAAAACCCAGAAGACAGCTAAATGCAGCACAAACCTTTTATGATCTTCATCAGATGACAACCCTAGGACATTATGTTATACAATACATGCATGTTTTGTTCAATCAAGTTCATATTTATATCAAAAAACAGCTTTTTACATTAGCATGTGACGTTCAGAACTAGCATACCCCCCGCAAACTTCCGGCGAATTCACTAAGAATTTACTAAATTACTCACGATAAACGTTCACAAAAAGCATAACAATTATTTTAAGAATTATAGATACAGAACTCCTCTATGCACTCGATATGTCCGATTTTAAAATAGCTTTTTGGTGAAAGCACATTTTGCAATATTCTAAGTACATAGCCCAGGCATCACGGGCTAGCTATTTAGACACCCGGCAAGTTTAGCACTCACCAATATCAGGTTTACTATTATAAAAGTTTGATTACCTTTTGTTGTCTTCGTCAGAATGCACTCCCAGGACTGCTACTTCAATAACAAATGTTGGTTTGGTCCAAAATAATCCATTGTTATATCCGAATAGCGGCGTTTTGTTCGTGCGTCCCAGACACTATCTGAAATGGTAAATCAGGGTCGTGCGCATGGCGCAATTCGTGACAAAAAAAATCTAAATATTCCATTACCGTACTTCGAAGCATGTCAACCGCTGTTTAAAATCCATTTTTATGCCATTTTTCTCGTAAAAAAGCGATAATATTCCGACCGGGAATCTCCTTTTAGCTAAACAGAGGAAAGAAAACAAAGCATTCGGTCGACGCGGGCACGCGCCTGAGTCTCACAGTACTACACAAACGCGCTACTTTTTTTCAGCCAGAGCCTGCAAAGCCACGATTCAGCTTTTTACCGCCTTCTGAGACCCTATGGCAGCCGTAGGAAGTGTCACGGGACAGCTAAGATCCTCACTCTTCAATAAACAGAGACAAGAAGAACGACACCTTGTCAGACAGGCCACTTCCTGCCTGAAACCTTGTCAGGTTTTTGCCTGCCAAATGAGTTCTGTTATACTCACAGACACCATTCAAACAGTTTTAGAAACTTTAGGGTATTTTCTATCCATATGTAATAAGTATATGCATATTCTAGTTACTGGGTAGGAGTGGTAACCAGATTAAATCGGGCACGTTTTTTATCCAGCCGTGAAAATACTGCCCCCTAGCCATAACAGGTTAACCTGTTAGGGCTAGGGGGCAGTATTGACACGGCTGGATAAAAAACGTACCCGATTTAATCTGGTTACTACTCCTGCCCAGTAACTAGAATATGCATATAATTATTGGCTTTGGATAGAAAACACTCCAAAGTTTCTAAAACTGTTTGAATGGTGTCTGTGAGTATAACAGAACTCAAATGGCAGGTCAAAACCTGAGAAGATTCTGTACAGGAAGTACCCTGTCTGACCATTTCTTGGCCTTCTTTGCCATCTCTATCCAAACAAAGGATCTCTGCTGTTACGTGACACTTCCTACGGCTCCAATGGGCTCTCAGAAGGTGGCAAAAAGCTGAATCGTGGCTTTGCAGGCTCTGGCTGAAAAAAGTAGCGCGTTTGGGTAGTGGCTGGTTACAGTACTGTGAGACTCAGGCACGTGCCCGCGTCGACCGAATGCTTTGTTTTCTTTCCTCTGTTTACCTAAACGGAGATTCCCGGTCGGAATATTATCGCTTTTTTACGAGAAAAATGGCATAAAAATGGATTTTAAACAGCGGTTGACATGCTTCGAAGTACGGTAATGGAATATTTAGAAATTTTTGGTCACGAATTGCGCCATGCTCGTGACCCTGATTTACCATTTCGGATAGTGTCTGGAACGCACGAACAAAACGCCGCTATTTGGATATAACGAAGGATTATTTTGGACCAAACCAACATTTGTTATTGAAGTAGCAGTCCTGGGAGTGCATTCTGACGAAGACAACAAAGGTAATCAAACTTTTGTAATAGTAAATCTGACTTTGGTCAGGGCTAAACTTGGTGGGTGTCTAAATGGCTAGCCGTGATGGCTGGGCTATCTACTGAGAATATTGCAAAATGTGCTTTCACCGAAAAGCTATTTTAAAATGGGACACCTCGATTGCACAAAGGAGTTCTGTATCTATAATTCTTAAAATAATTGTTATGTTTTTTGTGAACGTTTATCATGAGTAATTTAGTAAATTGTTAGTAAATTCCCCGGAAGTTTGGGGGGGTATGCTAGTTCTGAACGTCACATGCTAATGTAAAAAGCAGTTTTTTTATATAAATATGAACTTGATTGAACAAAACATGCATGTATTGTATAACATAATGTCCTAGGGTTGTCATCTGATGAAGATCATCAAAGGTTAGTGCTGCATTTAGCTGTCTTCTGGGTTTTTGTGACATTATATGCTAGCTTGAAAAATGGGTGTCTGATTATTTCTGGCTGGGTACTCTGCTGACATAATCTAATGTTTTGCTTTCGTTGTAAAGCCTTTTTGAAATCGGACAGTGTGGTTAGATTAACGAGAGTCTTGTCTTTAAAATGGTGTAAAATAGTCATATGTTTGAGAAATTGAAGTAATAGCATTTCTAAGGTATTTGAATAACGCGCCACGGGATTCCACTGGCTGTTACGTAGGTGGGACAAAATCGTCCCACTGGCCCTAGAGAAGTTAACCCACTGTTCCTAGGCCATCATTGAAAATAAGAATTTGTTCTTAACTGACTTGCCTAGTTAAATAAAGGTAAAATAAAAAATAGTGTCATCTGTAAACTTAACCATTTGATGTGTATGATCACATATTTGTGACCATTGCTGAATGGTCCCTGCAGCGTACCATTGTAAATATATGATTGGAACAGTAGCAGCAGATCGCGTCTAAACAGTATTGTTGTCTGAAAAGCATCTAAACAATGTTTTGTAAAGATGAGAAATAAAGTTATTCACAACTTTATTCCTCAATTTCTCCTTCTATTGTAAAATGGGAATGCGAACTTAATCATCAAAGCATCACACGGAGGACATCCACAGCCAAACTCCTTCCAAAAACCATTCTAAATAACAGGTTGCCCTGACAAAAAAACAAAACATTAGTTAGCGACCGAACAGCTAGACTTGTTTACAATGTACCACATCTCTGGTGAGCACAAGGGACTAATGTAATGTTGTTTTGAAAAGAGATGCGTGTCGGCTAAGCTAACAGCAGCTAAAATCTTTATGATGGGGGATTTATGAATAAATGGGGGACAAACACAAAAAAAGTTCATAAGCTAAATAAAACTGGCTGGCAACCCTGAGGTACCATAGTTACAATCTGTTGCCACGTTCAAAACAACTGGGATCTTGGAAGTGGGAACTCAGATTTTTCCGACATTCCGACCTCAGTGTATTCAAGACAGCTGGGAACTCTGAAAAAAATGAGGTCCGTCGTTTTGAACGGTCATCCAACTCGGAATTACAACTTGAGAACTCTCGGGGCCTCTTTCTAGAGGTCTGACTGTCCAACCTGAAGATCACTGACATCATGATTTGACCTCATATTTTTCACGAAATGCGCTTCCCTGCTCTGATACGGGCCTATCGCCCTTTGAATGTTCTCTGGGGTATCAGCCCCCACTCTTCCCCGAGCAGGAGAAAGAGGCCGGTGTACCTTCTGCCCAGAATCCCGCAAACTCTCCCCCGGTTTATTGGCCCATTCCCATCTCTAAAATTATTAGTCCCTCTGCTGTTCGTCTTCTGCTGCCCCGTACCCTTCGTATACACCCCACCTTTCATGTTTCCCGAGATAAACCTATGTCTCACAGTACCTGGTTGACTGGGAGGGTTATGGCCCAGAGGAGAGATGCTGTGTCCCCGCCAGTGACATCCTGTACCCAGATTTTCAACGCCGACACCCCAGTCAACCAGGTTGGTGCCCCTAGAGGGTGGGGGGAGGGTACTGTCTGATCTGTTTCACCTGTCCTTGTGATCGTCTCCACCCCCCTCCAGGTGTCGCCCATCTTCCCCATTATCCCCTGTGTTCTCTGTCTGTCTGTTGCCAGTTTGTCTTTTTTGTTCGAGTCAACAGAACTTTTGTGTTTCAGCTCCTACTTTTTTTAGTCTCTCTTTTCTTGCCCTCCCGGTTTTGACCCTTGCCTGTCCTGACTCTGAGCCCGCCTGCCTGATCACTCTATCTGTCCCTGAGCCTGCCTGCCAACCTGTACCTCTGCCCTCCTCTGGATTACTGACCTCTGCCTGCATTGACCAGTCTACTGCTTGTCTCTGTTGGAACATTGTTTATTCTACTGCATCTGGGTCTTCCCTTCATACCTGATAGCTTGTGTTAAGTCAATCTTTCCTCAGTTAGCGGTAGGACAAATATAGCCCACATTTTCCGGTTTGGATGATTGTGTTATGCTGTAGCTACTAATGTGAATTTCTGAACATTGCATCCAAACATAAACTGGTCACATTCAGGACTTAACTTTGTCAGGACTGTGTTTGTGCAAAATGTTTCTGTGAAAACTCTGTTTCCAGCTCAAATGCTGATTGTTGCGTCAATCGAAACTAGACGTTCTAAATAAGCGTCCCTATCACACCAGTTTGAGCGTACGCTGCAGGGACCACAGTAGAATGATCACACCTGTTTGTTGGTACGTGTGAAAAGGCATTAAATGTGGATTTTAAAACATGTTCCAGGTCAAATTAATGCCCCCAATGCGGGTCACTGTATATGGAATACATATTGGCATTAGAACAAGAACTATTCTGGGTGCCACAGTAAAAGTATTGTAGGGAATACTCACAAGGGTTTGTAAAATGTACAGTACAAGTCAGAAGTTTGGACACACTTACTCATTCAGGGGGTTTTCTTTATTTTTACTATTTTCTACATATAGAATAACAGTGAAGACATCAAAACTATGAAATAACACGTATGGAATCATGTAGTAACCAAAAAAGTGTTAAATCAAAATATATTTTATATTTGACATTCTTCAAAGTAGCCACCCTTTGCCTTGACAGCTTTGCAAACTCTGGAATTCTCTCAACCAGCTTCATGAGGTAGTCACCTGGAATGCATTTCAATTAACAGTTGTGCCTTGTTAAAAGTTAATTTGTGGAATTTCTTTCCTTCTTAATGCATTTGAACCAATCAGTTGTGTTGTGACAAGGTAGGGTTGGTATACAGAAGATGGTCTTTTACCAAATAGGGTCCATATTATGTCAAGAACACCTCAAATTAGCAATGAGAAACGACAGTCCATCATTACTTTAAGACATGAAGGTCAGTAAATACGAAACATTTCAAGACATTTGAAAGTTTCTTCAAGTGCAGTCGCAAAAACCATCAAGCCCTATGATGAAACTGGCTCTCATGAGTACCGCTACAGGAAAGGATGATCCAGAGTTACCTCTGCTGCAGAGGACAAGTTCATTAGAGTTAACTGCCTCAGAAATTGCAGCCCAAATAAATGCTTCACAGAGTTCAAGTAACAGACACACCTCATCAACTGTTCAGCGAATCAGGCCTTCATTGTCGAATTGCTGCAAAGAAACCACTACTAAAGGACACCAATAATAAGAAGAGACTTGCTTGGGCCAAGAAACACGAGCAATGGACATTAGACCATTGGAAATCTGTCCTTTGGTCTGATCCAAATTTGAGATTTTTGGTCCCAACTTCCGTGTCTTTGAGACACAGAGCTGGTGAACGGATGATCTCCGCATGTGTGGTTCCCACCGCAAAGCATGGAGGAGGAGATGTGATGGGTGGGGGTGCTTTGCTGGTGACACTGTCAGTGATTTTTTTTAGAATTCAAGGCACACTTAACCAGCATGGCTACCACAGAATTCTGCAGCGATACGCCATCCCATTTGGATTGCGCTTAGGGGGAGTATCATTTGTTTTTCAACAGGACAATGACCCATCCCAACACACCTCCAGGCTGTGTAAGGGCTATTTGACCAAGAAGGAGAGTGATGGAGTGCTGCATCCTGGCCTCCACAATCACCCGACCTCAATCCAATTGAGATGGTTTGGGATAAGTTGGACTGCAGAGTGAAGGAAAAGCAGCCAACAAATGCTCAGCATATGTGGGAACTCCTACAAGACTGTTGGAAAAGCAATCCACGTGAAGCTGGTAAAGAGAATGCAAAGGGTGTGCAAAGCTGTTATCAAGGCAAAGGGTGGCTACTTTGAAGAATCTAAATATAAAATATATTTTGATTGCTTTAACACATATGGAATTACAACATGATTCCATATGTGTTATTTCATATTGTTGATGTCTTCACTATTATACAACAATGTAGAAAATAGTAAAAAAAACTAAATAATTAAAACCCTTGAATGAGTAGGTGTGTCCAAACTTTTGACTGGTACTGTATATACAATATGGTGTCATTCTGGGACTCTCAATAGTATGGAGAAGTTGCTGGCCTTCTACTCCACAATGCAAATCACTGTATATGGAATACATTATCACCACGTGCCATTACTGTGCTACAAAAAACCCGCTAACCAAACAACAGCGCAGAGCATACTCACTCAAAAATGTAAGATTTCTAGATTTTTCGTAGACCTCAAAATTCATCCCAATATGGTTTAAGCAATGTTGTGAACACAGAAAATGTAATGCTGTTTTCTATTTTTTTAAAGTGTAAAAAAAATGAAAACCAGAAAACAAATGGGAGAAATCAGAAACCTGGAAAAACAAAACCAAGAAAATAAAATCTGGGAAAAAACTGAAGTAAGCAAAACATTTTAACAGATGTTAAAATGCCCCACCAATGTTTTTTGCTGTACATGAGTGTGTGTCATCCTGCAGCACAGCATTTTGAGGAAACTTGAGGTCAGGTCCAATATTGACTATGAAAGAGGTTGGGCGATCCTAGAAATGGTTTAGAGTAAAATAATATATTCAATTTAGCAGACACTTTTATCCAAAGGGACTTACAGTCATGTATGAATACATTTTTTCGTATGGGTGGTCCTGGGAATCAAACCCACTAACCTAGCGTTGCAATGCCCTACCAAGATGCATGACAGGGTTGTAAAGGCTCTATGAAGCCTCAATTTAATAGGATTCATGACGCCTTTTTTAAGCAGAGCTTATGCCAACTTTTATGAAGTACAGGTTTATGTCACATTTGACATTGGTGGTTCTGTCACACAGTTATGCTACATTTTATAAATGTTAATAAAGCAGATGATTTGTAACATGTATTTAGTGTTCATGAAAGCTTTATGAAGTCATATAAGCTGCACTTCATTTAACCTGTCTGGGCCAGTGTCCCACCCTAATCAACAGCCAGTGGAATCGCGTCGCGCTAAATGCAAAACCTCATAAATGCTATAACTTCAATTTCTCAAACATATGACTATTTTACACCGTTTTATAGATACACCTCTCCTGAATCGAACCACGTTGTCCGATTTCAAAAAGGCTTTACAGCAAAAGCAAAACATTAGATTATGTCAGCAGAGTACCCAGCCAGAAATAATCACACAGCCATTTTCAAAGCAACTAGCATGCATCACAAATACCCAAAACACAGCTAAATTCAGCACTAACCTTTGACAACCTTCATCAGATGACACTCCTAGGACATCATGTTACACAACACATGCATTTTTTGTTCGATAAAGTTCATATTTATATATAAAAACAGCATTTTACATCGGCGCATGACGTTCAGAAAATCTTTTCCCTCAAATGCTTCCGATGAATCAGTGCTACAATTTACAAAAGTACTATTTGAAAACATTGTTAAAATGTAATATTGTCATTCAAAGACTTATAGATTAACATGTCTTGAATGCCATCTCTTTGCCAGATTTAAAAATAACTTTACTGGGAAATCACACTTTGCAATAAACGACGTGGTATGCCCAGAAAAAAAGTCTAGGCTATACATGTTGGAGCCATCTTGGAACGATCAACCATCAAAAATACTATTGTAAATAATCCCTTAGCTTTGATTATCTTTATCAGAAGGCACTTCTAGGAATCCCAGGTCCATAACAAATGTAGTTTTGTTCAAAAAAGTTAATAATTTATGTCCCAATAGTGTTAGCGCGCGCCGAAGGCTAGTGAAAATGTACTGTGTGCGTCTGACTTGTCGTCAGGAATGAGCAAAAAAAATATATTTAAGTTCGTTCAAACATGTCAAACATTGTATAACATAAATCTTTAGGGGCTTTTTCAACCAGGGCTTCAATAATATTCCATTGGGACGGTTGCATTGTCTTTCAAAACGTTTCGAAAAGGGAGAGTACCCATGGGCGCCGACGTCACAATGGTAATGGCCCATCCCCTGTGACCAAGATAAACATCCTCTCTTTCAGTCAATTTTGATAGTAGGAGACTCAAACCACTTTGTAAAGACTGGGGACATCTAGTGGAAGCCATAGGAAGTGCTAAATGAATCACAAGCCCCTGTGTGTTTCAATGGCAAATGTTTGAAGTGATATCCACACATCAGATTTCAGTTTCCTGTCAGGATTTGTCTCAGGGTTTTGACTGCCATATGAGTTCTGTTATACTCACAGACACCATTCAAACAGTTTTAGAAACTTTAGGGTGTTTTCTATCCAAATCAAACAATTATATGCATATTGTAGTTACTGGGCAGGAGTAGTAACCAGATTAAATCGGGTACGTTTTTTTATCCGGCCGTGCAAATACTGCCCCCTAGCCCTAATTAAAGTGGGACCAAAAACACACAAGAAATTTAAAAAAAGAACACGAGAAAGTAAGAAACTACAGTTGAAGTCAGAAGTTTACATACACTTAGGTTAGAGTCATTAAAACTCGTTTTTAAACCACTCCACAAATTTCTTGTTAAAAAAAACATAGTTTTGGCAAGTCGGTTAGGACATCTACTTTGTGCATGACACAAGTAATTTTTCCAACAATTGTTTACAAACAGATTATTTCACTTATAAATCACTGTATCACAATTCCAGTGGGTCAGAAGTTTACATACACTAAGTTGACTGTGCCTCTAAACAGCTTGGAAAATTCCAAAAATGATGTCATGGCTTTATAAGCTTCTGATAGGCTAATTGACATCATTTGAGTCAATTGGAGGTGTACCTGTGGATGTATTTCAAGGCCTACCTTCAAACGCAGTGCCTCTTTCCTTGACATCATGGTAAAAACCAATGAAATCAGCCAAGACCTCAGAAAATATATTGTAGACCTCCACAAGTCTGGTTCATCCTTGGAAGCAATTCCCAAATGCCTGAAGGTACCACGTTCATCTGTAGAAACAATAGTACGCAAGTGACCACGCAGCCATCATCAATCTCAGAAAGGAGACGCATTCTGTCTCCTAGAGATGAACGTACTTTGGTGCGAAAAGTGCAAATCAATCACAGAACAACAGCAAAGGACCTTGTGAAGATGCTGGAGGAAACAGGTACAAAGGTATCTATATCCACAGTAAAACGAGTCCTATATCGACATAACCTGAAAGGCCGCTCAGCAAGAAAGAAGCTACTGCTCCAAAAAACGCCATAAAAAAGCCAGACTACGGTTTGCAACTGCACATGGGGACAACGATTGTACTCTTTGGAGAAATGTCCTCTGGTCTGATGAAATAAAAATAGAACTGTTTGGCCATAATGACCATCGTTATGTTTGGAGGAAAAAGGGGGAGGCTTGCAAGCCGAAGAACACCATCCCAACCGTGAAGCACGGGGGTGGCAGCATCATGTTGTGGGGGTGCTTTGCTGCAGGAGGGGCTGTTGCAGTTCACAAAATACATGGCATCATGTGAAAGGAAAATTTGTGGATATATTGAAGCAACATCTCAAGACATCAGTCAGGAAGTTAAAGCTTGGTCGCAAATGGGTCTTCTTCAAATGGGTTTATTATATAAAATCACTCACGAGTGACTATCAGTCATCCAGGGACGTCAATTACTTCTGCTCTCCACACCCCAGGTGAAAACACGAGCTTCAGCACTCAGCGGTCCCTTTCTGTGTGCTTGTGTGGCCTACTACTTTGCGGCTGAGCTGTTGTTGCACCTAGATATTTCCACTTCACAATAACAGCACTTACAGTTGACCGGGGCAGCTCTCGCAGGTCAGAAATGTGATAAACTGACTTGTTGGAAAGGTGGAATCCTATCCAATTTGAAAGTCACTGAGCTCTTCAGTAAGGCCATTCTACTGCCAATGTTTGTCTATGGAAATTGCATGGCTGTGTGTTCGATTTTATACATGTCACCAACAAGAGTGGCTGAAATAGCCGAATTAACTAATTTGAAGGGGTGTCCACATACTTTTGTATACAGTGCCTTCGGAAAGTATTCAGACCCCTGGACTTTTTCTACATTTTGTTATGTTACAGCCCTCATAAATCTACAAACAATACCCGATAAAGACAAAGCAAAAACAGTTTTTAAAATGTATTTTTAAACCCTGAAATATCACATTTATATCACAACCATTACAGCCTCAAGTCTTCTTGGGTATGACACTACAAGCCTGTATTTGGGGAGTTTCTCCCATTCTTCTCTGCAGATCCTCTCAAGCTCTGTCAGGTTGGATGGGCAGCGTCGCTGCACAACAATTTTCAGGTCTGTCCAGAGATGTTCAATCGGGTTCAAGTCCGGGCCACTCAAGGACATTCGGAGATGTTCATTGCTGTACTTTGATCCGTTCATCTTTCCCTTGACCCTGACTAGTCTCCAAGTCTCTGCCCCTGAAAAACATCCCCAAAGCATGATGCTGCCACCACCATGCTTTGCTGTAGGGATGGAATTGGCCAGGTGATGAGCTGTGCCTGGGTTCTTCCAGACGTGACACTTTGCATTCAGGCCAAATAGTTCAATCTTGGTTTCATCAGACCAGATATCTTGTTTCTCATGGTGTGAGAGTCCTTTAGGTGCCTTTTGGCTCCAAGCTGGCTGTCATGTGCTTTTTACTGAGGAGTGGCTGCCATCTTGCCACTCTACCATAAAGGACTGATTGGTAGAGTGCTGCAAAGATGGTTGTCCTTCTGGAAGGTTCTCCCATCCCCACAGAGGATCTCCGGAGCTATGTCAGAGTGATCAGCTGGTTCTTAGTCACTTCCCTGACCAAGGCCCTTCTCCCCCGATTGCTAAGTTTGGCCGGGCGGCCAGCTGTATGAAGAGTCTTGGTGGTTCCAAACTTCTATTTAAGAATGACGGAGGCCACTGTGTTATTGGAGACCTTCAATGTTGCAGACATTTTTTGGTACCCTTCCCCAGATCTGTGCCTCAACACAATCCTGTCTCGGAGCTCTACGGACAATTCCTTCAACCTCATGGCTTTTTGCTCTGACATGCAATGTCAACTGGAGTCCCACAGTGCGCCACACAATTGATCCAGCATCTTCCGGGTTTGGCCGGGGTAGGCAGTCATTCTAAATAAGAATTTCTTCTTAACAGACTTGCCTAGTTAAATAAAGGTAACAAAAAAGAGGACAAACTCTCGAGTCAATACTCACAAAACTGCCGGCCCAGACGGCATCCCTGGCCGTGTCCTAAGAGTGTGTGCTTGAACGGCGGACGTCTTCTCAGACATCTTCAACTTGTCCCTGTTCCAGGCCGTAGTCTCCACTTTCTTCAAGGCTCACCAGACCCACTCCAATTTGTCTACAGATCCACGGAAGATGCCATTTCCATCGCTATTCACATGGCCCTAGCAAATCAATGCTGTTCATTGACTACAGTTCAGCAGTAAACACTATTGTTCCCTCAAGATCGCCATCAAGCTCAGAGCCCTGGATCTGGACACTACCCTCTACAACTGATTCCTGCATTTCCTGACAGGCAGACCACAGGCTGTGAGGATAGGCAACAACACCTCCTCTACACAGACTCTCCCCAGAGATGTGTCCTCAGCCCTCTGCCTTACTCCCTGTTCACCCATGACTGTGTGGCTTTGTACGACACCAACTCCATCAAGTTTCGCTGACGACACCATGGTTGTAGGCCTGACCGCCGATGACAAGTCTGCCTGTAGGGAGGAGGTAAGTGACATTGTGGTGCCAGGACAGCAACCTATCCCTCAACGTCAGCTAAACAAAGGGGTTGTATACGGCCCAGTACATCAATGGGGCCGTGTTCCCACACATCTACTTGAAACAGTGCTGAGGAAGTCCCGCAGCATCATCATGGACCCCACACACCTCAGCCACGAGCAGTTCTCTCCCTTACCGTCGGGCAGACGATATCGGAGCATGAGGTCTGATACCAACAGGTTCAGAGACAGTTTCTATCTAGAAGCCATCAGACTGTATCAGAGCATGAGGTCTGATAACAACAGGCTCAAGGACAGTTTCTATCTACAAGCCATCAGACTGTATCAGAGCATGAGGTCTGATACCAACAGGCTCAGAGACAGTTTCTATTTACAAGCCATCAGACTGCTGAACACTTGAACTGAACTGACTCTTTGCACCTTAGCAAATAGGCCCTAACTTATGCACACGCACCCACACATACATCTATACAGTACATTCATGCTATACACATCACAACTGCTGCTACCAGACTCATGTTTACTATTGCTAGTACTGTACAATTTATAAACTTGGCCCCAATCCCCCTTTCCTGATACATATGTAAATATTGTACTTTCAATTGTGCCTTTGTGTATTATACTTATGCTAAAAATGTTATTCTATTCTACTGAGCCATCTACTTTGTTCATATTCTTATCTTAAAAAAAATAAAATATTGTTGTTGCCTTGTTGAGAAGGACCCTGTAAGTAAACATTTTGTTGGACGGTGTATACCATGTGAATCCTGTACATATGACTAATAAAACTTAAGGACACAGGGAGGAAGACTGGGAGCAGGATGAAGAGAGAGAAAGAACAGTGAGGGGAGGGAGTGTCTGATAAACATTTACACATCAGTCCGTGCGTATGATAGGAGTGACGTGTGTTCTGAGCGGTGCAGGCAGTCTTGTGGTTAAACATTACCTTTGTTTGGATTGGGATAATTGTCGGCAATGAGGGAGAGCTTCTCGACGTTCCGATCAGACCGTCTCCTCCACTTCTCTCTCATCCCCACCTTCCCATTTCACTAATTTCTTCTGAAGGAATGAGGCCTCTCTCTGTTCCAGTCCAGTGGTTTTGTTCTGGCTCCAAATCTCCTCCTCTTTCTTCTACTCTTCTGCTTCATCCCCCTCACCTCCTCTAGAATTAGAAAATGCACAGGCCCGTATCCAATATCTCTCCTTTAATTGGTGTTCTACAGCAAGAGAGCGGGAATGGCAGTTATACTTATTAGGTGGATGTAATTTAGATTTCTTCCCTCACGCACAACACACTACTTAAGTTACCAACCTAATGGAAGTCCGTGGCCAAAAGCAGATAAACACATAAACAAACAAGGTAATGTGCAGACATAGATATGCAAGATCAATATGCAAGACCTTTAGTTAAACAGATCAACATTCACAAGGCCACAGGGCCAGACGGATTACCAGGACGTGTACTCTGAGCATGCGCTGACCAATGGGCAAGTGTCTTCACTGACATTTTCAACCTCTCCCTGTCTGAGTCTGTAATACCAACATGTTTCAAGCAGACCACCATAGTCCCTGTGCCCAAGAACACGAAGGTAATCTGCCTAAATGACTACCAACCCATAGCACTCACGTCTGTAGTCATGAAGTGCTTTGAAAGGCTGGTCATGGCTCACATCTACACCATTATCCCAGAAACCCTAGACCCAATCCAATGTCTATTGCACTCCACACTGCCCTTTCACACCTGGACTAAAGGAACACCTTTGTGAGAATGCTATTCATTGACTACAGCTCAGCATTCAATGCCATAGTGCCTTTAAAGCTCATCACTAAGCTAAGGACCCTGGGACTAAAACACCTCCCTCTGCAACCGGATCCTGGACTTTCTGACGGGCCAACACCAGGTGGTAAGGGTAGGTAACAACACATCCGCCACGCTGATCCTCAACACGGGGGCCTCAGGGGTGCATGCTCAGTCCCCTCCTGTACTCCCTGTTCACTCATGACTGCATGGGCAGGCACGACTCCAACACCATCATCAAGTTTGCCGATGACACAACAGTGGTAGGCCTGATCACCGACAACAATGAGACAGCCTATAGGGAGGAGGTCAGAGACCTGACCGTGTGGTGCAAGGACAACAACCTCTCCCTGAATGTGATCAAGACAAAGGAGATGATTGTGGACTACAGGAAAAGGAGGACGCCCCCATTCTCATCGACGGGGCTGTAGTGGAGCAGGTTGAAAGCATCAAGTTCCTTGGCGTCCACATCATCAACAAACTAACATGGTCCAAGCACACCAAGACAGTTGTGAAGAGGGAATGACAAAACCTATTCCCCCTCAGGAGACTGAAAATATTTGGCATGGGTCCTTAGGTCCTCAAAAGGTTCTACAGCTGCACCATCGAGAGCATCTTGATGGGTTTTATCATGGCCTGGTATGGCAATTGCTTGGCTTCCGACCGCAAGGCACTACAGAGGGTAGTGCGTACGGCCCAGTACATTACTGGGGCCAAGCTTCCTGCCATCCAGGACCTCTATACCAGGCGGTGTCAGAGGAAGGCCCTAAAAATTGTCAAAGACTCCAGCCACCCTGGTCATAGACTGTTCTCTCTGCTACCGCATGACAAGCTGTACCGGAGTGCCAAGTCTAGGTCCAAGAGGATTCTAAACAGCTTCTACCCCCAAGCCATAAGACTCCTGAACATCTAATCAAATGGCTAGCCAGACTGCATTGCCCCCCCCCACCCCCTCTTTTATGGCGCTGCTACTCTCTATTATTACCTATGCATAGTCACTTTAATAACTCTACCTACATATACATATTACCTCAATTACCTCGACTATGCAGTGCCCCCCCACATTGACTCTGTACCGGTAATACCTGTATATAGACTCGCTATTGTTATTTTACTGCTGCTGTTTAATTACTTGTCCTTTGTTTCTTATTCTTATTTGTATTTTTTAAACGGTATTGTTGGTTAAGGGCTCGTAAGTAAGCATTTCACTGTAAGGTCTACTACACCTGTTGTACTTGGCACATCTGACAAATTAAAAAGGAATTTGAACAGATGATCTCTGCATCTGTGGTTCCCACCGTGAAGCATGCAGGAGGACGTGTGATGGTGTGGGGGTGTTTTGTTGGTGACACTGTCACTGTCACTTTGATTTATTTAGAATTCACACTTAACCAGCATGGCTACCACAGCATTCTGCAGCGATATGCCATTCTATCTGGTTTGCGCTTAGTGGGACTATCACCATAAGACACCTGAACATCTAATTAAATGGCTACCCAGACTATTTGCATTGTCCCCTTTCCCCTCTTTTACGCTGCTGCTAACCTCCTATAATCTATGTGTAGTCACTTTAACATCTCTACCTACATGTACATATTACCTCGATTAACCAGTTCCCCACACATTGACTCTGTATTTTCTTTTGTATTTTTCTTAACTGCATTGTTAGTTAAGTGCTTGTAAGTAAGCATTTCACTGTAAGGTCTACACCTGTTGTATTCATCGCATGTCACAAATAGCATTTGATTTGATGATCATCATTTGGTTACTGGACGAGCACTGGAATTGTTATGGGCCAATTTATTATACAGTTAATTTATTATGCCCTTCATTTTTCGTATGTTGCTACCCGTACACACACTCTCTCTCTGTCAACAAGGGAGGAGGAAGGATCTGAAGAAGGGAAGGGAGAACATTGTAGATCAATGAACACTATTGAAAATATGTAGTTACATTGATATTATCATGAGTACCGCACACAACTCTACCCAAAGTGCTACTGTTGTACAAAGACACGAGGTTTGAATATAGATTAGATAAATATAGGCCTAGATGACTATTTTAAGTCATAGTTCAACTAACCCTTGAGTGCCTCTGAAGCCTAGTAGCCTAGACTGTGGATCTGTCAGTTATGGTAAGCAGGATCTGACATGTCATCCCAACCTCCCACTCCAGTCTGTCCTAGTTCCAGGTTACCACCAGCAAGCCTGAAGACCAGAGAGGAAGATCAAATGTGAACACTTTCTCTGTTACTAATATCCCTCAAAATACCAACTGGGGTCATTTTTTATCATAGACTAAAGGTGGTTTCATTACATTTTTCCAATATTTCATGAGTTTGTCAATCAACTTGTTCATAATAAATCAAAATCATTATTTTGTGTTTCTATATCAATATGGATGTAACGAAGTGCGCTGAGAGTCAGGAAGCAAGTTCAGGGAGTGAGTGATTTAATCAATAAACGAAACATAAAACACAACAAGAAACACGAGCAATGCACAAACATGAAACTGAAACAAACATTGCCGCCAGGGGAAGGAACCAAAGGGAGTGACATATATAGGGAAGGTAATCAGGGTAGTGATGGAGTCCAGGTGAGTCTGATGATGCGCAGGTGCGCGTAACGATGGTGACAGGTGTGCGCCATAACGAGCAGCTTGGTGACCTAGAGGCCGGAGAGGGAGCACACATGACAATGGACTTTTAAAATTGGTCTTTGGTGTCATTTTGACCCTTCCCAAAAATACCTAATTCTGTCTATAGTAATAGATAGGAGCTTTTAAATCGAGGTTTATCTGGGGACTTAATAAACAAGTTATCAATACCACCAGAGGGTGGAGGGGAACCTGACCTGTGTCAGTGATTTTAACCAGATAGACAGATCATCTGCAGAGATATAAACTTATAAAAACCGGGGTTATGTTAGGTAACCTTAAGTTATTGTAGGGCAAATCTAAAAAAAAACATTTAATTGAATCCAAGTTTCTCTGGATACATAATATTAAGTTATACATATGCATTCGGAAAATATTCTGACCTTCTTGACTTTTTCCACATTTTGTTATGTTACTGCTAGGGATGCACAATATATTTGTGAGCATATGGGAATCAGCCGATAGTTGTTAAAAATGCCAAAATCGACCTGTCTAGTTTAACGCCGATGTGCAAAACCAATGTCTAAGCTGACCTGCATATCTATATAAGGTTAGTAGATGTAGTAATGACGCCACGAAAAATACAGCGCTACACAGAACAAAAGCAGAGAAATACTAAGCGCACACTTCCAACAACTAAACAAGTTTAAGTTGAGCAGTCATTTTTATTTATTTATTTTTATTTAACCTTTCTTTAACGAGGAAGGGCTCATTGAGATTTAAAATCTCTTTTTCAAGAGCGTCCTGGCCAAGACAGGCAGCACCAAGTCATTAGAAAAATTACAGACAAACAACATGAACAATTTTAAAAAGGGTAAGAAAACGTCAGCGAGAACTTAAAGGCAAAATCCATTAACACCAAGATAATGGAATTCATTATGTTGCTTGGTATGGGCGTCACGACTGACATTTGGACCAGCGACGTCAGCCACATGAGCATGTTGAGACTGACAGCACAGTGGGTCGACGAGGATTTCGTACTGAGGAAGATCGTATTGCATGCTCAGGAATGTGCTGGTACTCATACCGCTGCTGCCATTTCATTGGCATTTGAGACATATTTGAAACTTGGAAACATGAACACACTCCTAGCGCCATTCGACCAACTGACTGGAGAAATAAGCTAATCAACTGCGTCTGCAGCAGACGTGATACCCTCTGTCGTGGCATTGAAACGCCTGCTCAACGAAACTGGACAAGATGGAAACGGACACAGTGACAGTGCGCACCGAGGAAGAGAGGCCACGGACAGACAGACAGCTGAAACTTCCCTGCTTGACATGTATGATGAAATCCTGGTTGAGAAGGAAACGACTGAACAAATGAACAACAAAATAGCACAGCAAGTAATTGAAAGAAATAGGTTTTGACTATGTTATACTGGTAATTGGGACATACGTAAATGCCAACAAAATAACTTTATGGTGTGTGTGTGTGTAACCTTTATTTAACTAGGCAAGTCAGTTAAGAACAAATTATTATTTACAATGGCGGCCTACCTCAGCCAAACCCTAACCGGACGACACTTGACCAATTGTACGCCGCCCTATGGGACTCCCAATTACGGGCGGTTGTGATACAGCCTGGAATCGAACCAGGGTCTGTAGTGACGCCTCTAGCACTGAGATGCACTGCCTTAAACTGCTGCACCACTCGTTCACCCACATTAGCCTTGGAGAGTGAAAGGGTTAAGGTTTGGGATAGTCTTAAAACAAAAATATCAAAAAAGACTTTCGATCGTTGGGTTTGAACATGCAACCTTTGGAACCACAGGAAGATGCTTATACCCATCCACCATCCCGGTCCACAACCAAAGTCTACTTGAAGGTAATGGTGCTCACTGTTGTCCCTAGTGGCCAGTTTCCATGTCATCTCCTGATGTCCTCAGACTTCTATCACAGGTGACCTGCTTGCTTTAACCTCTCTCTATTCCCTACGCTCTCGCTCTCAGCATCCCTCCCTCCCTCCCTCCCTCCCTCAGCATCCCTCCCTCCCTCTCTCTCTCAGCATCCCTCCCTCCGTCTCTCTCTCAGCATCCCTCCCTCCGTCTCTCTCTCAGCATCCCTCCCTCCGTCTCTCTCTCTCAGCATCCCTCTCTCTCTCTCAGCATCCCTCCCCTCTCTCTCAGCATCCCTCCCTCCCTCTCTCAGCATCCCTCCCTCCCTCTCTCAGCATCCCTCCCTCCCTCTCTCAGCATCCCTCCCTCTCTCTCTCAGCATCCCTCCCTCTCTCTCAGCATCCCTCCCTCTCTCTCTCTCAGCATCCCTCCCTCCCTCCCTCTCTCAGCATCTCTCTCTCTCAGCATCCCTTCCTCTCTCTCTCTCTCTCTCTCTCTCTCTCTCTCTCTCAGCATCCCTCCCTCCCTCTCTCAGCATCTCTCTCTCTCAGCATCCCTTCCTCTCTCTCTCTCTCTCTCTCTCTCTCTCTCTCTCTCTCTCTCTCTCTCTCTCTCTCTCTCTCTCAGCATCCCTCCCTCCCTCTCTCCTCCCTCTCTCAGCATCCCTCTGTCCCTCTCTCAGCATTTCATTGCCATATCAGATGCCATTACCCACCAGTTCAGTGTGTGTGTAGTAAGAGGATGAGCCAGAACAGACTGGATAACCAGGCTAAACATAGTACAGATGAGCCAGCCTGCTGATAAAGAGGTTACAGATGCTGTAACTAAATACACACACACATTGTAGCCTGAACAAATGCCATTGTCTGTGCTAGAGGGCCGATGCCAGAGAGATGGAGAGTTAATCCGTGACATTATGACATCTTTGACAGAAACTGTGGCATTTGGTCGCTAACACTAAAGACATTAAACACATACCCATCCATACATTTGCAGAAAGAAGACTGCAACACACAGACACACACCCGTGTAGTCTCCTGTATCACAGTGGGGCCTCCTGCTGGCAACGCCAACCAAAGGGAGAAAACGACAAAGGTGTTTGTCTTAGCAAGGCTAACACTCATTCCCCTTTTGGCCCTGCTCCCCACGTGCACACACACACACACACACACACACACACACACACACACACACACACACACACACACACACACACACACACACACACACACACACAGGGCAGATGACTGATCTGCCCAATACGTGGGTTGGTTATTATATTGGATAACTACGGAATGGCCACTAACTCTAGGTCACATCTACCTGCTACGGTTATACAACTTGTTCATACTGTTGTACTAACTGTCCAATTCATCCCCTAAATTGACTGAATAAAAATGGAATTTACCACAACCCTGGACACAACCTTTCCAAGTGTGTGTGTATATGTCTCTGGGTATGTGTGTTCCTCTAGGTATTTATCCAGTATGGGTGGATGGTTGCCAGCTTAGCATTCTCCACACCAGCCAGTCTCTCTTTTGCCTGCAGCCTTCTGGGCTTACCCAGGCCTGTCCTGGAATGAAAACAGACACACGCCGGCTGGTTTGTGGTGTGAAATGGGGGGGGGGGGGGGGCAGCAGTGCTGCTCTATCTCTGATAAGGGATTTCTTTATTCACACCGTGTTCTGCTTCGTACATTGAGAGTCAGTCAGGAGAAATGTTCAATTGAGAAAATAGTCTCAAGATTTGTCAGCATTTGTATTGTTGCTCATATGAGACATGACGATACGGCCAGATGTCCTTGGAGATTCAACCAGACATCATAACTTAAACTATGAGGGCGGATATCAAATAAAAACAGAAAAGAAAGAAAACAGTCTAATGCTAATTCAGACCTGGAAATAGGTGAGCACTCGCTGAGCCAATCAGTGACATGACTGGATCAATGAAGTGACACACAGAGAGATAACCAACACACTGTGATTCCAACTACTGGGCTGACGAAGCCTTCTTATACCAAGACTAGCTACACTCATTAAAGATTCAGAGGCACACATGACTGGATCAATGAAGTGACACACAGAGAGATAACCAACACACTGTGATTCCAACTACTGGGCTGACGAAGCCTTCCTATACCAAGACTAGCTACACTCATTAAAGATAGAGGCACACACACACTGTCAGAGTAATGCCATGGCTTTAGGGTCAAGATTACTTTGAGTCAAAATGCAAGCCGAAATCTACCACTCAGATTGTATTTTTACACGACTTAAAAAACATAAGCCTATGTAACATTAACCTACCTAGCAATGAGGTTTGTGCACTAAGCTATAAGCCCAATACATTATCACTACAAATTGGCTTTAATCCAATTGCCCTGTCAATGCACTGTTGTTCGTGCCATTTAAAAAATAAAATATATATATGTGAATTTGGGAGACTGACCATCAGATGCAGGCACCTTCAGCCCAGTAAAATAAAAATATAAATATTTAAACGTATGCTCACTCAGCTGTGCCTCACAAGTAATAAAACAACTGATCTATTACCGGTGTGATCATATAGCCTACCTCAAGGTCATGCTCAAATTCACGTTGTTAATCCCATGAACAGAGAAAGTGAAAAAGACCCAAGCAGCTAATAATAACGCAAGCCTATAGATACACTTTCCTACTCATTCATTACAGCTGCAGTGCTTGCTGTAGCGCGAGTGGAAATTTTATGGCTAATAAAGTGTTGATATTGCTGAGTAAGAAGGTAATCATTAGCTCACTCCAAAAAAACAGAGGTTCTTTGCTGTATTCGTTGACAGTGTCTCTAGTCATGGTCTTAAACATTTTGAAATCTCACAGTACCAGCTTTGCTGTAGTTTTTAAATTTTTTAGCTTGCTACCTTATAGCAGACAGGGTAATCTGAGCCATCCGATTGGCCAGCGGTAAGCCTATAGTGCACTTGATTTGCTCTCCGGGCCTGCCAGAAAGGCAGAGTTTTTACCTTAAGACAAATAAAATGGTTCAAAATGGGAACACTTCACCTACCTGGCACGAAGGGCAGCTGAATCGGGTTCACCAACCGCCAACATGGCGAGACAAATAAAAATGTTTTTATAGGAAAGCAATGTCTTGGAGATTGACCAGTCGATGGCAATTGACCGGTTGGTGACTACTGCTCTAGGGTCTGTAGCAGCGTAAATGAAGGATGCTTAAGTAAAACTGGTCATTACCTAGAGATAGGACAATCGGTCTCTCTGCTGCAGCCTACCTCTACCAGCAGCCATATCAATGAAGAGGTGAACTGCTCCAGGAGGCAGGAACAGAAAGGGAGAGACACACGGACCTGGCTGGTACAGCACTGGCCTATAGGGGTGAAGGCCCGGTGACTAACTGATTATTCCTCTGATTACTTATTTAGCTAGGGCTAGTAGGCTACTGTCCCAGGAACAATGTATTCCTGATTATTCACTCAATATGTGGCCTCGAGACCAGGTTTGTGATTCTGAAAGAACTGTAATACCAGCCCACTCATGTAGGAGTGCACTTTTTGTAAAAACAAAGGGCCAGTGGTATAGTGGAGGGTAAAGGCAGGTATAAACCATATACCCACTTTTTTTCAGTGGGCATCACATGAAAAATATTCAGATGGGTGCCGCACACACAGCCTAGTTTCAGCAGAATATCATCTGCAGGCAGCAATAGTGTGCAGCTCTCAACTGGTTTTGGCGTGGAGCAGCTCACAGAAGAATGACATACAGTGGGGCAAAAAAGTATTTAGTCAGCCACCAATTGTGCAAGTTCTCCCACTTAGAAAGATGAGAGAGGCCTGTAATTTTCATCATAGGTACACGTCAACTACGACAGACAAAATTAGAAAAATAAATCCTGAAAATCACATTGTAGGATTTTTAATGAATTTATTTGCAAATTATGGTGGAAAATAAGTATTTGATCAATAACAAAAGTTTCTCTCAATACTTTGTTATATACCCTTTGTTGGCAATGACACAGGTCAAACGTTTTCTGTAAGTCTTCACAAGGTTTTCACACACTGTTGCTGGTATTTTGGCCCATTCCTCCATGCAGATCTCCTCTAGAGCAGTGATGTTTTGGGGCTGTCACTGGGCAACACGGACTTTCAACTCCCTCCAAAGATTTTCTATGGGGTTGAGATCTGGAGACTGGCTAGGCCACTCCAGGACCTTGAAATGCTTCTTACGAAGCCACTCCTTCGTTGCCCGGGCAGTGTGTTTGGGATCATTGTCATGCTGAAAGACCCAGCCACGTTTCATCTTCAATGCCCTTGCTGATGGTAGGCTTTGTTACTTTGGTCCCAGCTCTCTGCAGGTCATTCACTAGGTCCCCTCGTGTGGTTCTGGGATTTTGTGATCATTTTGACCGCACGGGGTGAGATCTTGCGTGGAGCCCCAGATCAGGGAGATTATCAGTGGTCTTGTATGTCTTCCATTTCCTAATAATTGCTCCCACAGTTGATTTCTTCAAACCAAGCTGCTTACCTATTGCAGATTCAGTCTTCCCTGCCTGGTGCAGTTCTACAATTTTTTTTCTGGTGTCCTTTGACAGCTCTTTGGTCTTGGCCATAGTGGAGTTTGGAGTGTGACTGTTTGAGGTTGTGGACAGGTGTCTTTTATACTGATAACAAGTTCAAACAGGTGCCATTAATACAGTAATACATTATTTATTTATTATTATTTATTTATTTATTATTTATTCATATTTACAGCAAAAGAAACAGCAATGTTTTGAAAAAAATCACAGTTGTAGACTAATGTTGTGATGATGGAAATGTAAAACAAATGAAAAACAATATTTTCCTGCAAAAGAAAATACAGTGGTATAGAACAACACCGACTTCTCTGGCAGAAGTCGGGACCTCTCCTGGCTTATAGTGTTCCCTGCAGTCGAAAAAACCTTCTCGCTAGGGGTGGAGGAGGCTTGAGCAGCTTGTTGCAATGTTAGCTTGTTGCAATGTTTGTGAAGAGGGGCAGAGTAGCTCTCTTCTCCCACCACCACATCACAGGATCTTCAGCCATGGGGATGGGAGGCAGGCCTTTGTAGAGCTCGACCTCTAGGTCAACACGCTCGCTGAGGGTGAGGGACAAGGTGTCCTGTTGGATCGTCAACCTCAACTCCCTGTCCTCCTCTGAGAACAGCTCCTCCAAGGCACTCCTTGTTTTGTACAATGGAGGGACTGTCTCCTCCATTTCCTCTCCTTCTCCTTCAGACTCCTACTCCTGTTGCTGGTGCTCTGTGTGTCTGCTCCGGCTCCCCTGACAGCCCTGGTGTTGCTCCGGTCACATTGGCCTCAACAGTTGCCTTCCTCAGCCTGTCCCAGGTGGCGTCACTCACCGGCCTCCCTTTAAATCTGGGGTCCATTGCTGTGGCCTCATGCAGGAAGGCATGAATGTCCTCATCCTGATAGCACTCGGAGAGGTTCTCCCACACCTTCTCTTTGATGGTTGCCACTAACGTTGTATCTTCATGCTTCACAGTGAAGTGCTCTTCCAGTGTTTGGAGGATGGGTTTGATCTGTCCACGGGTGGCATTCTTTTCACATGACACACACAGTATGAATGTACAGAGGATTCTCATGAGCTGGACCAACTCCTCAGCCTTATGGAAGTCCTCGTCCTTCAGACGGTCCAGGTTGTCCTTGGTCGTTGCTTTTCTCGGTCGTGGGTCCAAGGCTGCTGCTTGGATCGCTGAATACTGCTGCATGAATCTCTCTATCATTAGATAGAGCGAGTTCCATCTGGTCTTGACATCAAGGATGAGGGAGTGTTGCGGAAGGCCTGAAACAAAAAACATTTAATTACCGCATATTTGAATATTGTATTAAATTGTTAAATGTGGGAATTTCTAAATAATACTTTAATAGATTGAACTGGCTTCTTACCAAGGAGCTGCTGCTTTTCCTTCAAGACTGTTTTGGAAATCGAGGATCTTTTGAGCCACACGACCACTGCTCTGATTCAGGCTGCCCATTTAACAATGGCAGTCATTTTGTAGATTTAGTTAACTCCGTGTGTGGACTCTAGGCTATGAACATACATACCTTTCCAAGATGGCGTAGCAGTCAGATGTCTATTTGTATTGTCCCGTCCCATGTCGATATCGTTTTTTCGTATATATTTTGCACATATTTTTAATCTCAATTTCCATATACGGACTGAACATACTCTCCTCCAACCCGCCTCACCAAATGTGGTACGGATCTGCTATTTTTTTTAATACTTTAGAACCGGATCCCCCATCAGAAGCTAGCCAGCTAACTAGCTACTAGCTAGTAGTCAGTTAGCCACTGCTAGCGGTCATCACCGTTAACTCAGACATCAGCCAGCCTCAGCCCAGTCAATTTCTGCCAGTTTGCACAGCGCGATATCAACCCAGAGCATATTGAACTGTTTTTTCTCTACCACATCTCCGGATTCCTACCGCAAGCTCTGAACCTTTACACCGGATCATCGCAGCTGGCTAGCTGCTTTCCGAGTGGCTACTCCTGACTAACGTCTCTGTCCCAAAGCAAGCACTAGTTAGCCTGGAGCTAGCCCCGAGCTAGGCCCATCTCCCGGCTAGCCGAAGAGATCCTTCAGCTAATTCTTGGGCTACAATACCTATTTTGCTAATTGATCTGGAACCTTTTACTGCCTACAAGGAGCCCACTGATCCATCACGACTGGTATGCCGACATAACTGCCCGAGGGGTCTCAACAGGCTATTCTGTTACGATGTCGCTGAAGAACCATCTACTAGCCCGGCCTGCTAGCTTTTCTGAACGCTGTGTCCCCTGCTCGCCTAGTGTAGTTGTGACTACAGAACGGCACCCTGACTCACCTATTGCTTGTCTTTTGACCCTATGATCACTCGGCTACACAGCTGATGCCCCCTGGACTGTTTCAATAACACGGTACCTCATTTTGTTTACCTGTCGGCCCCAGCCTCGAACTCAGGTTCTGTATGTACCTAACTAACCCGCTCTGCCCATTCATCGCCATTTACCTGTTGTTGTCTTAGCTCTCCTGATAAACACCTGTGATTGCTTTATGCCTCTTTCTAATGTCAATATGCCTTGTCTACATCTGTCTTAGCTAGTTCTCATTGTTTTATTTCACTGTAGAGTCCTCAGTCCCGCTCAAAATGCCTTAGATAGCTCTTTTGTCCCACCCCACACACATGCAGAGACCTCACCTGGCTTAACTGGTGCCTCCAGAGACACAATCTCTCTCATCGTCGCTCAACACCTAGGTTTACCTCCACTGTACTCACATCCTACCATACCTTTGTCTGTACATTGTGCCCTGAATCTATTCTACCACACCGAGAAATCTGCTCCTTTAATTCTCTCTCCCCAACGCACTAGACGACCAATTCTTATAGCCTTTAGCCATACCCTTATCCTACTCCTCTCTGTTCCTCTGGTGATGTAGAGGTTAACCCAGGCCCTGAAGCCCCCAGTTCCACTCCCATTCCCAAGGCGCTATCTTTTGTTGACTTCTTTTGCCATAAAAGCCTTGGTTTCAAGCATGTTAACATCAGAAGCCTCCTCGCTAAGTTTGTTTTATTCACTGCTTTAGCACACTCCACCAACCCTGATGTTCTAGCCGTGTCTGAATCCTGGCTTAGGAAGGCCACCAAAAATTCTGATATTTACATCCTCAACTACAACATTTTCGGACAAGATAGAACTGCCAAAGGGGGTGGAGTTGCAATCTACTGCAGAGATAGCCCGCAGAGTTCATTTATGCTATCCAGGTCTGTGCCCAAATAGTTCGAGCCCCCCCCCCCCAGCTGTGCCCTGGACACCATATGTGAATTAATTGCCCCCCATTTATCTTTAGAGTTTGTACTGTTAGGGGATCTAAACTGGGATATGCGTAACACACCGGCCATCCTACAATCTAAGCTAGATGCCCTCAATCTCACACAAATTATCAAGGAACCTGCCAGGTACAACCCTAAATCAGTAAACACGGGCACCATCATAGATTTCAGCCTGACCAACCTGCCCACTAAATACACCTCTGCTGTCTTCAAATAGGATCTCAGCGATCACTCTCTCATTGCCTGCATCCGTAATGGGTCCGCAGTCAAACAACCAGCCCTCATCACTGTCAAACGCACCCAACAAAACTTCAGCGAGCAGGCCTTTGTAATCGACCTGGGCCGGGTATCCTTCAAGGATATTGACCTCATTCCGTCAGTAGAGGATGCCTGGTTATTCTTTAAAAGTGCATTACTCACCATCTTAAATAAGCATACCCCATTCAAAAAATGTAGAACTAAGAACAGATATAGCCCTTGGTTCACTCCAGACTTGACTGCCCTTGACCAGCACAAAAACATCCTATGGCGTACTGCATTAGCGTCAAATAGCCCCCGCGATATGTAACTTTTCAGGGAAGTTAAAACCTCTCTAGGGTAGGGGGCAGTATAAAAAACGTACCCGATTTAATCTGGTTATTACTACTGCCCAGAAACTAGAATATGCATATAATTATTGGCTTTGGATAGAAAATACCCTAAAGTTTCTAAAACTGTTTGAATGGTGTCTGTGAGTATAACAGAACTCATATGGCAGGCAAAAACCTGAGAAGATTCCTTACAGGAAGTGCCCTCTCTGACCATTTCTTGGGCTTCTACACTCTCCTTATTGAAAACTGAGGATCTCTGCTGTAACGTGACACTTCCTACGGCTCCCATAGGCTCTCAGAAGGCGGCAAAACGCTGAATGATGCCTTTGGAGCCCCTGGCTGAAAAACAGTAGCGCATTTGGATAGTGGTCGATCAGAGAACAATGAGACTGGAGGCGCGTGCACGAGGCGACACCATGTTTTTATTTTTTCGTCTTATAACGAAAACAACGACTCCCGGTCGGAATATTATCGCTTTTTTACGAGAAAAATCGCATAAAAATTGATTTTAAACAGCGGTTGACATGCTTCGAAGTACGGTAATGGAATATTTAGAAATTCTTTGTCACGAAACGCGTCGGGCGCGTCACCCTTCGTCACCCTTCGGATAGTGTCTTGAACGCACGAACAAAACAGAGGATATTTGAACATAACTATGGATTATTTTGAACCAAACCAACATTTGTTATTGAAGTAGAAGTCCTGGGAGTGCATTCTGACGAAGAACAGCAAAGGTAATCACATTTTTCTAATAGTAAATCGGAGTTTGGTGAGGGCCAAACTTGGTGGGTGTCAAAATAGCTAGCCGGTGATGGCTGGGCTATCTACTCAGAATATTGCAAAATGTGCTTTTCCCGAAAAGCTATTTTAAAATCGGACATAGCGAGTGCATAAAGGAGTTCTGTATCTATAATTCTTAAAATAATTGTTATGTTTTTTGTGAACGTTTATCGTGAGTAATTTAGTAAATTCAGCGAAAGTTTGCGTGGGTATGCTAGTTCTGAACGTCACATGCTAATGTCAAAAGCTGTTTTTTGATATAAATATGAACTTGATTGAACAAAACATGCATGTATTGTATAACATAATGTCCTAGGAGTGTCATCTGATGAAGATCATCAAAGGTTAGTGCTGCATTTAGCTGTGGTTTGGGTTTATGTGACATTATATGCTAGCTTGAAAAATGGGTGTCTGATTATTTCTGGCTGGGTACTCTGCTGACATAACCTAATGTTTTGCTTTCGTTGTAAAGCCTTTTTGAAATCGGACAGTTTGGTTAGATTAACGAGAGTCTTGTCTTTAAAATGGTGTAAAATAGTCATATGTTTGAGAAATTGAAGTAATAGCATTTCTAAGGTATTTGAATAACGCGCCACGGGATTCCACTGGCTGTTGAGTAGGTGGGACGATTTCGTCCCACATACCCTAGAGAGGTTATTAAGAACCAATATACACAGGCAGTTAGGAAAGCAAAGGCTAGCTTTTTCAAACAGAAATTTGCATCCTGTAGCACAAATTCAAAAATGGTCTGGGACACTGTAAAGTCCATGGAGAATAAGAGCACCTCCTCCCAGCTGCCCACTGCACTGAGGCTAGGAAACACTGTCACCACCGATAAATCTACAATAATCGAGAATTTCAATAGCATTTTTCTACAGCTGGCCATGCTTTCCACCTGGATACCTCTACCCCGGTCAACAGCTCTGCACCCCCCACAGCAACTTGTCCAAGCCTCCCCTATTTCTCCTTCACCCAAATCCAGATAGCTGATGTTCTGAAAGAGCTGCAAAATCTGGACCCCTACAAATCAGCTGGGCTAGACAATCTGGCCACTCTCTTTCTAAAATTATACACCGCAATTGTTGCAACCTCTATTACTAGCCTGTTGAACCTCTCCTTCGTATCGTCTGAGATCCCTAAAGACTGGAAAGCTGCCGTGGTCATTCCCCTCTTCAAAGGGGGAGACACTCTAGACTCAAACTGTTATAGACCTATATCCATCCTGCCCTGCCTTTCTAAAGTCTTCGAAAGCCAAGTTAAACAGATCACGACCATTTCAAATCCCACCGTACCTTCTCCGCTATGCAATCTGGTTTCCAAGCTGGTCATGGGTGCACCTCAGCCACGCTCAAGGTCCTAAACTCTATCATAACCTCCATCGATAAAAGACAATACTGTCCAGCCATCTTCATCGACCTGACCAAGGCTTTCGACTCTGTCAGTCACCACATTCTTATCGGCAGACTCAACAGCCTTGGTTTTTCTAATGACTGCCTTGCCTGGTTCACAGATAGAGTTCAGTGTGTCAAATCGGAGGGCCTGTTGTCCGGACCTCTGGCAGTCTCTATGGGCGTGCCACAGGGTTAAATTCTCAGGCCGACTCTTTTCTCTGTATACATCAATGATGTCGCTCTTGCTGCTGGTGATTCTCTACTCCACCTCTACGCAGACAACACCATTCTGGACATTGTTAACAAACCTCCAGACAAGCTTCAATGCCATACAACACTCCTTCTGTGGCCTCCAACTGCTCTTAAATGCAAGTAAAACTAAATGCATACTCTTCAACAGAAATCGCTGCCCGCACCCGCCCGCCCGTCTAGCATCATTACTCTGGACGGTTCTGACCTAGGTGTCTGGTTAGACTGTAAACTCTCCTTCCAGACTCACATTAAACATCTCCAATCCAAAATGAAATCTAGAATCAGCTTCCTTTTTCGCAACAAAGCATCCTTCACTCATGCTGCCAAACATACCCTCGTAAAACTGACTATCCGACCGATCCTTGACTTTGGCGATTTCATTTACAAAATTGCCTCTAACACTCTACTCAGCAAAGTGGATGTCGTCTATCACAGTGCCATCCGTTTTGTCACCAAATCCCCATATACTACCCACCACTGCAATCTGTATGCTCTCGTTGGCTGGCCATCGCTTTATATTCATCGCCAAACCCTCTGGCTCCAGGTCATCTATAAGTCTTTGCTAGGTAAAGCCCCGCCTTATCTCAGCTCACTGGTCACAATAGCAGCACCCACCCGTAGCACATGCTCCAGCAGGTATATTTCACTGGTCATCCCCAAAGCCAACTCCCCCTTTGGCCACCTCTCCTTCCAGTTCTCTGCTGCCAATGACTGGAACGAATTGCAAAAATCACTGAAGCTGGAGACATATATCTCCCTCACTAACTTTAAGCATCAGCTTACAGCAGCTTACCGAGCATTACACCTGTACACAGCCCATCTGTAAATAGCCCACTCGACTACCTCATCCCCATATTGTATTTTTTTCTCTCCTTTGCACCCCATTATCTTTACTTGCACATTCATCTTCTGCACATTTATCACTCCAGTGTTTAATTGTTAAATTGTAATTATTTCGCCACTATATGCCTATTTATTGACTTACCTCCCTAATCTTACTACATTTGCACACACTGTATATAGATTTTTTTATATTGTGTTATTAAATGTACATTTGTTTATTCCATGTGTACCTCTGTTGTATGTGTCACACTGCTTTGCTTTATCTTGGCCAGGTCGCAGATGTAAATAAAGAACTTGTTCTCAACTGGTTAAATAAAAATAAAAATAACCTAAAATTACCCAACATAGCTTTTTACAGCTAGCAAGCTAAGAGTGAAGCAGCTTCAACGGTGAACTTGACCCCACCCTTTTAAATCAAAACCAAATATTACATGTAGAGGCGTATCACGTTATCCACTTAGCCTACCAAAGAGATGAGAAGCCCCCCCCCCCCCTCCGCCAGTTTTTATGGAAACCCAAAGGGGTCATATCTAACCACCAAGTGGCTTTCCATAGCCCCCCTCAACCTGGTGTCAGAGCAGTTGGTATTATTCTGTACGTAAATTCGAGACACTATTTAGGGAAAGGGGATACCTAATCAGTTGCAGAACTGACTTCATTAAACCGAAATGTGTTTTCTGCATTTAACCCAACCCCTCTGAATCAGGTATCACATGTTACGTTTTGTATGGTATGTATTAATTTGTGGATGTCCCTAATCTATTTCGTATGATGTGTTTTGAATTACAATATATTAAGATATGAATTTGCAAAACATTCAATATATATTTTATACGCCCACCCATCCACCCCGACCAATATAATTTCACAGTATTTCTCTCATTTTTGGCGGAATTGGATGTTATTGAATAATAAAAAAGTTCTAAATATGCATATGGGTAGTGCCTATAGGCCCTAGAAGTGCAACAAATTAAGTCTAAGTGGTTTTAATGCACTTTCTCCACTCTGGCTGCTTTATACTGTTCAACCTAAAATAATAGGACAACACTGACAGTGAAGTAGTCCTATTTATAGAACATTGCATGGGAATCAAAATCCTCTTTTGTAGTTTCTGGTACTCAAACTATGGTTATAGTTATAGTAATTTGTTCAATTCCAGCATTCACTTCCAGAATGTTTATCAATTTCTTAATTTCCTGCACTAATTTGTTATCATTAACACACTGTATCACATTTCTATTGTCTTAGTATGCCTTTATTTTCATCCCCAAAAATATTTCATTGACAGAATTATTATTTTCCTATTTGAAGACAAGATGGCACCGACAGACATGGTCACCCTATTGCTTGCTCCTAGACAACTTTCTAGTATTTTTTGTGTTATTTCCTACATTGCTTGCTCAGAAAAGTTGCTTGCATTATTACCATTCAGCCAGCGGGGTTCTCCGTCCATCGTGTAGACAGGAAGAAAGAACTCTTGGTGGTTTACGTTTCATGATTAACTACCCGTGCTGTGATTGTCCTAACGTACAGGAATTCAAGTCCTTTCGTTCTCACAATCTGGAATACATCACCATCAAATGCCGACCCCATTATCTCTCGGAAAATGTTTTTTCCGTCACCTCCGTGTATAACCCCCCCCCCCCAAGACAGCTCTCAATGGACTTTGTGCAAACTGGAAAACACAAATCCTGAGGCCATATTTATTGTAAGTGGGGACTTTAACTTCTCTAGGGTAGGGGGCAGTATTTTGACGTCCGGATGAAAGGCGTGCCCGTAGTAAACTGCCTGCTACTCAGGCTCAAAAGGTAGGATGTGGATATTATTAGTAGATTTGGATAGAAAATACTCGGAAGTTTCTAAAACTGTTTGAATGATGTCTGTGAGTATAACAGAACTCACATGGCAGGCAAAAACCAGAGAAAAATCCAACCAGGAAGTGTGGAAATCTGAGGTTTGTAGTTTTTCAAGTGATTCCCTATCCGGTATACAGTGACTTAGGGTTCATTTTGCACTTCTTAAGGCTTCCACTAGATGTCAACAGTCTTTAGAACGTTGTTTCGTGCTTCTACTGTGAACAGGGAGCGAACAAGAGGTCCTGGAGTCAGATGACTGAATGACATGAGTTCAGTGGCACGCACTCACATGAGAGTTAGCTCTTTTCCATTTCATTTTTGAAGACATTGTAATCGTCCGGTTGGAATATTACTGATTTATGTTAAAAAAATCCTAAAGATTGATGCTATACATCGTTTGACATGTTTCTACGAACATAAATATAACTTTTTTTTACTTTTCGTCGTGACTTTTCGGCGCGCTTCCTGCAGTTGGATAACTCGACTGAACGCGTGAACAAAAAGGAAGTATTTGGAAATAAAGGATGGACTTTATCGAACGAAACAAACATTTATTGTGGAACTGGGATTCCTGGGAGTGCGTTCTGATGAAGATCAAAGGTAAGTGAATATTTATAATCTAATTTTTGTCATTTCTGTTGACTACAAAATGGCGGGTATCTGTATGGCTTGTTTTGATATCTGAGAGCTGTACTCAGATTACTGCAAAATTTGCTTTCGCCATAAGGATTTTTTGAAATGTGACACAGCGGTTGCATTAATAAGGAGAAGTGTATCTATAATTCTTTGAATAACTGTTGAATATTTTATCAACGTTTATGATGAGTTTTTCTGTAAATTGATGTGCTCATTCACCGGAGGTTTGGGAGGCAAAACATTTCTGAACATTACACGCCAATGTAAAATAGGGTTTTTGGATATAAATATGAACTTTATCGAGCAAAACATACATGTATTGTGTAACATGAAGTCCTATGAGTGCCATCTGATGAAGATCATCAAAGGTTAGTGATTAATTTAACTGTATTTCTGGTTTTTGTGACGCCTCTCCTTGCTTGGAAAATGGATGTGTGTTTTTTCTTGTCTCGGCGCTGTCCTAACATAATCTAACTTTATGCTTTCACCGTAAAGCCTTTTTGAAATCGGACAATGGGGTTGGATTACCGAGAAATGTATCTTTAAAATGGGATATAATAGTTCTATGTTTGAGAAATTTGAATTATTAGATTTTTGTTGTTTTGAATTTGCCACCCTGCTATTTCACTGGCTGTTGAATAGTGTGTCCCGTGGGTGGGACGCTAGCGTCCCACATACCCCAGAGAGGTTAACAAATGAAATTTGAGGAAAACACTTCCGAGTTCTATCAACACATCTCCTGTGCAACTTGCTCATCGAGCACTCTTGACCATTGCTACTACCCCTTCCGGGATGGCTACAAGGCCCTCCCCCACCCTCCCTATGGAAAATCAGATCATGCCTCCATTTTGCTCTTCCCCTCTATAGGCAGAAACTTAAACAGGAAGCAGCTGTGGTAAGGACAGTTCAACATTGGTCTGACAATCGGAATCTATGCTTCAAGATTGTTTTGATCACGCGGACTGGGAAATGTTCCGGGATACCTCAGAGAATAGTATTGATGTATACATTGACTCGGGGACTGAGTTCATCAGGAAGTGCATAGAGGATGTTGTTCCCACTGTGTACTCGGAGCATGTGCAGACCACCTGGCTGGAGTGTTTACTGACATATTCAATATCTCCCTATCGCAGTCTGTTGTCCCCACTTGCTTCAAGATGTCCAACATTGTTCCTGTACCCAAGAAAGTGAAGGTAACTAAATTACTATCGCTTCATAGCACTAACTTCAGTCATCATGAAGTGCTTTGAGAGGCTAATTAAGGATCATATCCCCTCCACTGTAAGGTTCTGGGTGTAGCTGGTCCATAGGAGTCATGCGCAGTACAGCAGAGATGAGTAACACAATGAACTTTACTCAAAATTTCCAAATACATGAAGTAATACCAAGCCCACAAACATCGAACCAAACTTACAAAAAACAATCACTCACAAAAACCATGAGAAAAACAGAGAGTTAAATAATGAACATGTAATTGAGGAATTGAAACCAGGTGTGTAAAACAAAGACAAAACAAATTGAAAATGAAAAGTGAATCGGCGATGGCAAGAAGGCCGGTGACCTCGACCGCCGAACGCCGCCCGAACAAGAAGAGGGACCGACTTCGGTGGAAGTTGTGACAGTACCCCCCCCCCCCCCCCCCCCCCTTGATGCGCGGCTCCAGCAGCACGTCGACACCGACCTCGGGGACGACCCGGAGGACGAGGCGCAGGGCGATCCGGATTGAAACGGTGGAACTCCCACAGCAATGAAGGGTCCAAAATGTCCTCCACCGGCACCCAGCATCTCCCCTCCGGATCGTACCCCTCCCACTCCACGAGGTACTGAAGGCCCCTCGCCCGACACCTCGAGTCCAGTTTGGTTCGTACAGCATACGCTGGGGCCCCCTCGATGTCCAGAGGGGGAGGAGGAACCTCCCGCACCTCAGACTCCTGGAGTGGACCAGCCACCACCGGCCTGAGGAGAGACACATGGAACGAGTGGTTAATACGGTAATATGGGGGAAGCTGTAACCTGTAGCAAACCTCGTTCAGTCTCCTCAGGACTTTGAAGGGCCCCACAAACCGCGGACCCAGCTTCTGGCAGGGCAGGCGGAGGGGCAGGTTTCGGGTTGAGAGCCATACCCGGTCCCCCGGTGCGAACACCAGGGCCTCACTGCGGTGATGATCAGCGCTCGCCTTCTGACGCCTCACGGCCCGTTGCAGGTGCACATGAGCAGCATCCCAGGTCTCCCTCGAGCGCTTAAACCATTCGTCCACCGCAGGAGCCTCGATCTGGCTCTGATGACAAGGTGCCAGAACCGGCTGATACCCCAGTACGCACTGGAAGGGGGAGAGGTTAGTAGAGGAGTGGCGGAGCGAGTTTTGGGCAATCTCTGCCCAGGGAATTAATGCCGCCCACTCCCCCGGCCGGTTCTGGCAATAAGACCGCAGAAACCTACCCACATCCTGGTTTACTCTCCCCATCTGCCCATTACCCTCGGGGTGAAAGCCTGCGTCTGCCTTAGCGTTCTGGGAGGTGGACACAGATGACACAATCGCCATTGCACTGCACACTGCCCTATCCCATCTGGACAAGAGAAATACCTATGTAAGAATGCTGTTCATCGACTACAGCTCAGCATTCAATACCATAGTATCCTCCAAGCTCAACCCTAAGCTTGGGGCCCTGGGTCTGAACCCCACTCTGTGCAACTGGGTCTTGGATTTCCTGACGTGCCGACCCCAGGTGGTGAAGGTAGGCAACCAGGCTCAGCCCCCTCCTGTACTCTCTGTTCACTCATAACTGTGTGGAGACGCACGTCTTCAACTCAGTCATCAAGTTTGCTGATGTCAGAACAGAGGTAGGCCTGATTTACAACAATGAGGAGAGCTGGAGGAGAGGGCATTGGCGGAGAAGTGCCAGGAAAATAACCTCTCCCTCAGCATCAACAAAAGGAAGGAGGTGATTGTGGACTTCAGGAGACAGCAGAGAGAGCATGCCACCAACCACACCGATGGGGCCGCAGAGGAGAGGGTGAAAAGCTTCAAGTTCCCTGGCATAAACATCAATGACAACCTGAAATGGTCACAGACAGTGTGGTGAAGAAGGCACAGCAGCACCTCTTCAACCTTGAGAGGCTGAAGAAATTCAGCTTGGCCCCCAAGACACAAACTTCTACAGATGCACCATTGAGAGCATCCTGTCAGGCTATATCACCGCCAGGTACGGCAATTGCACCATTCGCAACCGCAGGGCTCTCCAGACAGTGGTGAGGTCAGCTCAACGCATTCCAGGGGGCACACTGCCTGCCCTCCATGACATCAACAGCAACCGGTCACACAGGAAAGTCAAGAAGACCATCAAGGACCTCAGCCACCCGAGCCACGGCCTATTCACCCCACTACCATCTAGAAGGCGGAGACAGTAAAAGTGCATCAAAGCTGGGAATGAGAGAGACTGAAAAACAGCTTTTATCTCCAGGCAATCAGACTGTTAAATAGTCACCACTAGCCGGCCTCCACCTAGTACAATGCCCTGAAACTTAATCACTGTTACTAGCCGGCTACCACGCGGTATCTTAGAGACTGCTGCCCTATGTACAAGTCATTGAACACTATAATAATGATTACATACTGTTTTACACACTTCATATGCATATAAGGAGTCAAGCCTCATCCTATATAAAACTACTGGTGTACACACCTTTTCTATTCATATACACCATTCTATACACACAGTGCATTCAAGGACATTCAGAGACTTGAAGCCACTCATGCATTGTCTTGGCTGTGTGCATAGGGTCATTGTCCTGTTGGAAGGTGAACCTTTGCCCTAATCGGAGGTCCTGAATCCTCTGGAGCAGGTTTTCATCAAGGATCTCTCTGTTGCTCTGACAAGCACTGTCAACTGTGGGACCTTGTGTACACACACACACACACACACACACACACACACACACACACACACACACACACACACACACACACACACACACACACACACACAGCTCAATTGAGCTCAATTGAGTATCATAGCAAAAAGTCTGAATACTTACTTACGTAAATAAGGTATTCTGTTATTTATTTTTAATACATTTGCAAAAATGTCAAAAAACCTGTTTTTGGATTGTCAAATAAATATTTATTTAATACATTTTAGAAAAAGGCTATACCGTAGCAAAATGTGGAAGAGGAGAAGGGGTCTGAATACTTTAATAATGCACTGTACATACAGTCCCACTGAAAGTATTCAGACCCCTTGACTATTTCCACATTTTTGTTACGTTACAGCCTTATTTTAAAATGGATTGGGTATGACGCTACAAGCTTGGCACACCCGTATTTGGGGAGTTTCTCCCATTCTCCTCTGGAGGTCCTCTCAAGCTCTCTCAATTTGGATGGGAAGAGTTGCTTCACAACTATTTTCAGGTCTCTCCAGAGATGTTCGATTATGTTCAAGTCTGGGCCCTATTAGGGCCGCTCAAGGACTTTCAGAGACTTGTCCCGAAGCCACTCATGCATTGTCTTGGCTGTGTGCATAGGGTCATCGTCCTGTTGGAAGGTGAACCTTTGCCCAAGTCTGAGGTCCTGAGCACTCTGGAGCAGGTTTTCATCAAGGATCTCTCTGTACTTTGCTCTGTTCATTTTTGCTACAATCCTGACTAGTCTCCCAGTCACTGCCGCTGAAACAATTACCCACAGCATGATGCTGCCACCACCATGCTTCACCATAGGGATGGTACCAGGTCTCCTCCACACTTGAAGTTTGGCATTCAAGATAAAAAGTTCAATTTTGGTTTCATCAGACCAGAGAATCTTGTTGAGTGTCTTTAGGTGCCTTTTGGCCAACTCCACGCGGCCTGTTATGTGCCTTTTACTGAGGAGTGGCTTCCGTCTGGCCACTCTACCATAAAGGCCTGATTGTTGGAGTGCTACAGAGATGGTTGTCCTTCTGGAAGGTTCTCCCATCTCCACAGAGGAACTCTAGAGCGCTGTCAGAGTGACCATCGGGTTCCTGGTCACCTCCCTGACCAAGGCCTTTCTCCCCTGATTGCTAAGTTTGGCTGGGGGACCAGCTCAAGGAAGAGCCTTGGTGGTTCCAAACTTCTTCCATTTATTAGGGAAGATGGAGGCCACTGTGTTCTTGGGGACCTTCAATGCTGCAGAAATGTTTTGGTACCCTTCCACAGATCTGTGCCTCAACACAATACTGTCTATGGACAACCTCATGGCTTGGTTTTTGCTCTGACATGCACTGTCAACTGTGGGACCTTATATAGACAGGTGTGTGCTTTTCCAAATCATGTCCAATCAATTTAATTTGCCACAGGTGGCCTCCAATCAAGTTGTAAAACATCTCAAGAATGGAATCATGTTGTAACCAACAACAAAAAATATTTGAGATTCTTCAAAGTAGCCGCCCCTTGCCTTGATGACAGCTTTGCACACTCTTGGCATTCTCTCAGCCAGCTTCATGAGGTAGTCACCTGGAATGCATTTCAAGTAACAGGTGTGCCTTGTTAAAAGTTAATTTATGGAATTTATTTCCTTCTTAATGTGTTTGAGCCAATAAGTTGTGTTGTGACAAGGTAGGGGTGGTATACAGAAGACAGCCCTAGTCGGTCAAAAAACAAGTCCAGATTATGGCAAGAACAGATCAAATAAGCAAAGGCAAATGACAGAACTTCATTAATTTAAGACATGAAGGTCAGTCAATACGGAAAAAATGCAGTCGCAAAAAACATCAAGCGCTATGATGAAACTGGCTCTCATGAGGACCGCCACAGGATAGGAAGACCCAAAGTTTCCCCTGCTGCAGAGGATAAGTTAATTTGACTAACCAGCCTCAGAAATTGCAGCCCAAAATAAATGCTTCAGAGTTCAAGTAACAGACACATCTCAACATCAACTGTTCAGCCGAGACTGCGTGAATCAGGCCTTCATGCTTGAATTGCTGCAAAGAAACCACTACTAAAGGACACCAACAAGAAAAAGAGACTTGCTTGGGCCGAGAAACACGAGCAATGGACATTAGACCAGTGGAAATCAGTCCAAATCTGTGGGATTATCATTTGTTTTTCAACAGCCTAGAAGGCCAGCATCCCGGAGTCGCCACTTCATTGTTGACATTGAGACTGGTGTTTTGCGGGTACTATTTAATCAAGATGCCAGTTGACGATTTGTGAGGCATCTGTTTCTCAAACTAGACACCCTAACATACTTGTCCTCTTGCTCAGTTGTGCACCGGGGCCTCCCACTCCTCTTTCTATTCTGGTTAGAGCCAGTTTGCGCTGTTCTGTGAAGGGAGTAGTACACAGCGTTCTACGAGATCTTCAGTTTCTTGGCAATTTCTCGCATGGAATAGTCTTAATTTCTCAGAACAAGAATAGACCGACGAGTTCCAGAAGAAAGTGCTTTGTTTCTGGGCATTTTGAGCCTGTAATCGAACCCAAAAATGCTGATGCTCCAGACACTCAACTAGTCTTAAGGCCAGTTTTATTGCTTCTTTAATCAGAACAGTTTTCAGCTGTGCTAACATAATTGCAAAAGGGTTTTCGAATGATCAATTAGCCTTTTAAAATGATAAACTTGGATTAGCTAACACAACGTGCCATTGGAATACAGGAGTGATGTTTACTGACAATGGGCCTCTGTACGCCTATGTAGATATTCCATTGAAAAAAATATTTTAAAAGGCCATTTCCAGCTACAATAGTCATTTACAAAATTAACAATGCTTACACTATTTCTGATCAATTTGATGTTATTTTAATCACTTTAAAATGTCCTTGTTTCTGAAAGAAAAGCAAATGTTTCTTTGTCCATTAAATGGACAAAGATATATATATATATATATATACATACAGGTATTACTGCACTGTTGGAGCTAGAAACATAAGCATTTTGCTGAACCTGCGATAACATCTGCAAAATATGTGTGCATTGCCAAAGCGCATCAAAGTGTTGAGGGTTGATGTGAGAATAGATTTTTTTGCGATTGCAAAGACTTGGGCGCTACTTTTTCGATTGACAGTACATATATTTGTTAGTTATCTGGCTACACTGTAAATTAGTAAATTTTGCAAAAGAAAATAAATGATTTTTACTTAAAATAATAGGTTTTCTGGTTTAACTTACATTTATTAATACAGTACTTAATTTATTTGTTGAAAAAGACTGGCATTTGCCAATAAAAATCCAAGGTAATATGCTGCTAAATTTGAATGAATATATATAATATATAAGTAACAACCAACAACTTAAAAATATGATATTCAAAATATCATTATTATGTTGGACTGACATGCTAGATCTAGTTCTGAACGTCAATTGTTCTTGGAACGGACGTCTTCTTCATCTTTCTTCTTCTCTGGAATGGCCATGTGGCAGGACCAAATTATGACTTGGAATGTAGTTTGTCTCTACACACATTTTCGATGAAATGTCAAAAATATTTGTGGAAAACGTTAAATAATATTCTTCAAGTATGAAAAGCCTTTAGCTATATTGACAGAGTACATTATATATTTGCACGTTGATAAGCTAGCTAGTTAACGGCCGTGATGTCTGTATAGTTAGCTAGTGGTGGGCATGCTACTAGCTAGTCAGTTAGCAGTGTATTTACTCACCTCAGCGCTGTTTCTAACCTTTAATTTAAGTTTTATATTAACCGAAATAGCTACCTAGCTTACCAAAAAATGCAAAAACATTACAGTAGAACTGAACACATGGTGCCCCTGCAATTTAATGTTTGCCTGCTAGGAAAGCTAGCCAGGCAGAGAGAGGAACGAACAATACGTAGCTAGCTAGCTAACTACACCTAGCCATCTAGCTACACTGGTCCTTGCAGAAACCTTTGTGTTGTTCACGTATTCACAACATGTTCAAGGCAGCACTGCAAACGTTGACTTTGTGCAGTAGTTATTTAGTCAATAATCTAACAGCCAAACTAGCTAAATTAAATAACTGGGCTGGCTAGTAAGATAGATAACAAGCTGCTCTTCCAAGTCAGCTTGAATTACGATGTTTACGTTTTTTAGCTAGCTATCTAAAGCTGAAGTCATTTGAGTTTTATTTTCCTGACATTGTCATAGATTTTAATACAACTCGTCTTCTTTAGGTATAGGTATTCAAGTATTCAGACATTCCTGAGTACTAATACAGAGCTCATTCTTGAGGCAGCTAATGAAGCACACATGAAGGATGGAACACTTCTCAACAATCTGTCTGTGAAATCAGACATTCTGGAAAATGTCTGAAAGGATCTTCCAGTTTACAGCCTATCCGTCAAGTCTACAACTTTTCCAAGTTGCAGAAGCTTTGGTAAAAAAGTACCTTAAAAAAGAAAAAACTAAAAAGTGCCTTAAAGAGACTGGGTCCTTCTTAGGCCTGTACGGATGGCAAACCAGCCTGAAGTACAAGACGGGAAATTACAGATCGAAACTGAGAGGAATTGGATGCCCAGAACTGGAAGTGAACTCTGTCAAGAGAAATCAGAGGACAGGCCCGTTGCCAAGAACATAAAAAAACCAAAGGCAGAGGTAAATTACCTCCCACCCCACCCTGCTGGAGAAACAGATGAGACCCTGGAGAGGGAGCGAGTGGAGCTACAAATACGTGACAACCACAACATTGTGAGTGCCAAAATGGCAAAGACCTTCTCATATCGAAGACAAGATGTCGTTCAAGCCTTTTCTCTTAAGGAATTCAAAGAAAGATGGCCAGCCCTGTTTGAGCCCACTCAGGTACAAAATACAGCTGAATGAAAATAGTCAATGTAGGTAAAAAATGTATATTGATTTAAATATGTTGTGTTGTCTTGACCAAATATTCTAATCTAGAATTAAATATGCATTAAAGATTAGTCTGAACATTCTCACTCTGCACAAGCTTTGGGAGGGGTTTCCCAATAGCATTAAGGAAGATTTCAGAAAATGTTAAATTGTTGCTCGAGTCCACCTTTATGCAGAAGATGGACGAATATACACAAACTATTGGACTTGTTTAAGTCAAAATAGGAGCTGTAAATGCAGACATGCAGAAAAAAAGTTCTGTATGGGTTATGCACAGTAACACTTTCACAATGGTATATACTGTATGTATTCAGTTGCCGGTATTAAATGCACTTATTTGTAGAACATCATATTACAGTGCAACACCATACAGGAATGAAGAAACAGTGTGATCCGTGGCCTGATCATATCCCCCGGCGAGAGGGTTGAAGACCTTATCACAGAATAAAAGTTATGTCACGATCGTCGTAAGAACTGGACCAAGGCGCAGCGAACTTAGCGTTCCACATCTTTATTATAAAGTGAAACTTCAGCAAATAAAAAACAATAAACTAACAAACGAAACGTGACGTTCTGGAGTGCTCACAGGCAACTACACTAAAACAAAACAAGATCCCACAAAACACAGTGGGGAAATGGCTGCCTAAATATGATCCCCAATCAGAGACAACAATAAACACCTGCTGCCTCTGATTGGAAACCATACCAGGCCAACATAGAAATAGAACAAACTAGATTACCCACCATAGTCACACCCCGACCTAACCAACATAGAGAATAAAAGACTCTCTATGGTCAGGGCATGACAAGTGAAAGTTTTTTATATGAGGTATATTCATTTACATTACATTTACATTTAAGTCATTTAGCAGACGCTCTTATCCAGAGCGACTTACAAATTGGTGCATTCACCTTATGATATCCAGTGGAACAACCACTTTACAATAGTGCATCTAAATCTTTTAAGGGGGGGGGGTAGAAGGATTACATTATCCTATCCTAGGTATTCCTTAAAGAGGTGGGGTTTCAGGTGTCTCCGGAAGGTGGTGATTGACTCCGCTGTCCTGGCGTCGTGAGGGAGCTTGTTCCACCATTGGGGTGCCAGAGCAGCGAACAGTTTTGACTGGGCTGAGCGGGAACTGTGCTTCCTCAGAGGTAGGGGGGCCAGCAGGCCAGAGGTGGATGAACGCAGTGCCCTTGTTTGGGTGTAGGGCCTGATCAGAGCCTGAAGGTATGGAGGTGCCGTTCCCTTCACAGCTCCGTAGGCAATCACCATGGTCTTGTAGCGGATGCGAGCTTCAACTGGAAGCCAGTGGAGAGAGCGGAGGAGCGGGGTGACGTGAGAGAACTTGGGAAGGTTGAACACCAGACGGGCTGCGGCGTTCTGGATGAGTTGTAGGGGTTTAATGGCACAGGCAGGGAGCCCAGCCAACAGCGAGTTGCAGTAATCCAGACGGGAGATGACAAGTGCCTGGATTAGGACCTGCGCCGCTTCCTGTGTGAGGCAGGGTCGTACTCTGCGAATGTAGTAGAGCATGAACCTACAGGATCGGGTCACCGCCTTGATGTTAGTGGAGAACGACAGGGTGTTGTCCAGGATCACGCCAAGGTTCTTAGCACTCTGGGAGGAGGACACAAGGGAGTTGTCAACCGTGATGGCGAGATCATGGAACGGGCAGTCCTTCCCCGGGAGGAAGAGCAGCTCCATCTTGCCGAGGTTCAGCTTGAGCTGGTGATCCGTCATCCACACTGATATGTCTGACAGACATGCAGAGATGCGATTCGCCGCCTGGTTATCAGAAGGGGGAAAGGAGAAGATTATTGTGTGTCGTCTGCATAGCAATGATAGGAGAGACCATGTGAGGATATGACAGAGCCAAGTGACTTGGTGTATAGCGAGAATAGGAGAGGGCCTAGAACAGAGCCCTGGGGGACACCAGTGGTGAGAGCGCATGGTGCGGAGACAGATTCTCGCCACGCCACCTGGTAGGAGCGACCTGTCAGGTAGGACGCAATCCAAGCGTGGGCCGCGCCGGAGATGCCCAACTCGGAGAGGGTGGAGAGGAGGATCTGATGGCTCACAGTATCAAAGGCAGCAGATAGGTCTAGAAGGATGAGAGCAGAGGAGAGAGAGTTAGCTTTAGCAGTGCGGAGAGCCTCCGTGACACAGAGAAGAGCAGTCTCAGTTGAATGCCCAGTCTTGAAACCTGACTGATTAGGATCAAGAAGGTCATTCTGAGAGAGATAGCAGGAGAGCTGGCCAAGGACGGCACGTTCAAGAGTTTTGGAGAGAAAAGAAAGAAGGGATACTGGTCTGTAGTTGTTGACATCGGAGGGATCGAGTGTAGGTTTTTTCAGAAGGGGTGCAACTCTCGCTCTCTTGAAGACGGAAGGGACGTAGCCAGCGGTCAAGGATGAGTTGATGAGCGAGGTGAGGTAGGGGAGAAGGTCTCCGGAAATGGTCTGGAGAAGAGAGGAGGGGATAGGGTCAAGTGGGCAGGTTGTTGGGCGGCCGGCCGTCACAAGACGCGAGATTTCATCTGGAGAGAGAGGGGAGAAAGAGGTCAAAGCACAGTGTAGGGCAGTGTGAGCAGGACCAGCGGTGTCGTTTGACTTAGCAAAAGAGGATCGGATATCGTCAACCTTCTTTTCAAAATGGTTGACGAAGTCATCCGCAGAGAGGGAGGAGGGAGGGGGGGAGGAGGATTCAGGAGGGAGGAGAAGGTAGCAAAGAGCTTCCTAGGGTTAGAGGCAGATGCTTGGAATTTAGAGTGGTAGAAAGTGGCTTTAGCAGCAGAGACAGAAGAGGAGAATGTAGAGAGGAGGGAGTGAAAGGATGCCAGGTCCGCAGGGAGGCGAGTTTTCCTCCATTTCCGCTCGGCTGCCCGGAGCCCTATTCTGTGAGCTCGTAGTGAGTCGTCGAGCCACGGAGCAGGAGGGGAGGACCGAGCCGGCCTGGAGGATAGGGGACAGAGAAAATCAAAGGATGCAGAAAGGGAGGAGAGGAGGGTTGAGGAGGCAGAATCAGGAGATAGGTTGGAGAAGGTTTGAGCAGAGGGAAGAGATGATAAGATGGAAGAGGAGAGAGTAGCGGGAGAGAGAGAGCAAAGGTTGGGACGGCGCAATACCATCCGAGTAGGGGCAGAGTGAGAAGTGTTGGATGAGAGCAAGGGGGAAAAGGATACAAGGTAGTGGTCGGAGATTTGGAGGGGAGTTGCAATGAGATTAGTGGAAGAACAGCATCTAGTAAAGATGAGGTCAAGCGTATTGCCTGCCTTGTGAGTAGGGGGGGAAGGTGAGAGGGTGAGGTCAAAAGAGGAGAGGAGTGGAAAGAAGGAGGCAGAGAGGAATGAGTCAAAGGTAGACGTGGGGAGGTTAAAGTCACCCAGAACTGTGAGAGGTGAGCCATCTTCAGGAAAGGAACTTATCAAGGCGTCAAGCTCATTGATGAACTCTCCAAGGGAACCTGGAGGGCGATAAATGATAAGGATGTTAAGCTTGAAAGGGCTGGTAACTGTGACAGCATGGAATTCAAATGAGGAGATAGACAGATGGGTCAGGGGAGAAAGAGAGAATGTCCACTTGGGAGAGATGAGGATTCCAGTGCCACGATGCTGGCTCGATGCTCTAGGGGTATGCGAGAACACGTGGGCAGACGAAGAGAGAGCAGTAGGAGTAGCAGTGTTATCTGTGGTGATCCATGTTTCCGTCAGCGCCAGGAAGTCTAGGGACTGGAGGGTAGCATAGGCTGAGATGAACTCAGCCTTGTTGGCTGCAGACCGGCAGTTCCAGAGGCTGCCGGAGACCTGGAACTCCACGTGGGTCGTGCGCGCTGGGACCACCAGGTTAGAGTGGCAGCGGCCACGCGGTGTGAAGCGTTTGTATGGCCTGTGCAGAGGGGAAAGAACAGGGATAGACAGACACATAGTTGACAAGCTACAGAAGTATTGTTTCTTGTATTATTGTCTCTTGTGTCTTAAGAGAACTGTTTCACTTTGATATCCTTTTTCTTCTGTCCTGATTTTCTCTTTCTTTTCTTCTGTTAACTAGATGTTCTTTGTTGTTCTTCGTTAGCTAGCTAGCTTCTTCCAAAAGAGTCCCTAGCAACTGCTTAGCAACTGGTAAACAATTCAGCTAGCTAAGATAACTACAATTTTATGAAAAATAGTTATTTTTCAAAAGCCTATCTTCTTTGTTTGTTGCTTGTTTTTTCTCCTCTTCAGTCTTGCAGTTTTCTTTTGCTTTTTTCCGATGTACTTCACTCTAAAAACCATGTAAATTTCAATATTTGTAGGAGCTCATTTTTCAGCTGCTGCTGCTCAAAGAACCCTCGACCTTCCTTTCTTTCCCTCTCTCCTCTCAAGTTGCACAGTTAATCTTGTAGCCTAGTCTGTTATTTCTTCATTGTTTCACTGTAACGCCCTGGCCATAGAGAGGGGTTTTTGTTCTTTATTTTGGTTTGGCCAGGGTGTTACATTGGGTGGGTGTTCTATGTGCATTTTTCTATGTTGGTTTGTTTCATTGATTTTGGCCGTGTGGCTTCCAATCAGGCACAGCTGTAGAGTGTTGTTGCTGATTGGGAGTCACACATAAGTGCCTGTTTTTCCGTTGGGGTTTTGTGGGTAATTGTTTCTGTTGTGTGGTTTGCACCTGACAGGACTGTTTGGCTGTCAGTTTTCTTGTTTTGTTTTGTATAGTGTTCTTTCTGTTATTAAATTCAATGATGAACACTAACTCCGCTGCGCCTTGGTCTACTCTCTCTCCCGACAGCCATTACATTCACTCAGGATGCTGACAACACCATGATCCGAGAGGACCTTGTTCAGCATGTGATGAAAGTGTTCACTGTGAAGGATCTGCACCAGAATATAGAGCATGGGATCTGCATCAAAGGAGCAGAGGTCCTGGCTGGTATTCGCAGTGTTACACAGTCATGTACCTTGCTTATGGGCCTCATCTATGGCTTAAATCTAAGGTACCCCAAAGAACTGAAATATACCTTTGAGGTGTTCCAACTTGATGATCTCAGGACCTCCCCACAGGTCCATGCTCTAAAGATGAAGTTACTTGTTTTCAGAGATATCTAAAGATATCTATGAGAACTGTCAAAGGGCCACTCAAACTGTGGTCTAAACCCTACTCAGTAAACTGAAAAGCTAGTTGCTAGGTGGTATAGGAGCTACAGTTTACATTATGCTCTTTGTCAGGTGAAGTCATAAGAGACATTGTCAATTCCTGTTTAAAAAACAGCTTTTTTATGCACTAATGGATATCTGAGATTATTTGTCAGGTGCAAGCTATCTGGTTGTAATTTTACCTAAGGAGGCAAGGTGGAGTTATACCCAGAATGCTTATACCTGTCAAAATAATATGTCCATATGGGCTTCACTAGTGTGTATGGAGTTGGGTTTAAAGGACAATTTGGCATATATTTTGTAACAACATGAGCAATGTATGTTTTGAAAACCCATGTTTTGATTCATCTAAAACAGTTTGAATTATGTATTTGAGCTAAAATTCCTATTGTGCTTTTTGTAAAGTCTATTATGACAAATCGTTAATTTACATTTCTGTTAAAATATTGCTTTGTTAAGGGGCACACAGACCACTAGATAATTCTTGCCAAACTGTACAAGATGAGAGGTCAAAGTGCTAATCCCAAACTATCACCTAAACTTTATGCTGTTGTGAAGATCTGAGATTATTTGTAGTCAGGTGCAAGCTATCTGGATGTAACTTTACCTAAGGAGGCAAGGTGGAGTTATACCCAGAATGGTTACAGATTACAAAATAATGAGCTCTCCACAAATGCCTAAGGAGTAGGGTTTAAGGGGCAAAATGACATTGAAGTTTGAAAAAAATTATAAAATTATAAACATTTATTTTATTCAAAATAAAGGTGTTGAAGTTTGAAGTTGAATACTGTTGTTTCTTTTTGCATATTCCCTTGTATAGAAATTATATATTTTTGTAAATTATCCCAAGTATATTGAGGTAACTATTTGCATCAGCTTTTTAAGTATCGTTGTGAGTATATATTTGAGTAGTAGGAACCCAATTTAAATACATTTTACTAACCTGAGTACCATAAGTAACTGAGAAGAAAACATTTGTAGATTAAACATAGAATATCAATTACGATAATGAGTAAATTCAGCAAATTAAACTTACAATATTAGTTCTGTAACTGATTACATTAAGTATATCAAACTTATAACATTAGTTCTGGGACTTGAAGGATATAAGCGGGTCCATTTTTTTTAATTGTTCTGAACCTGATAAAAGTAAGTTGAATGAAAGGAATTTTTGAGATCATGTTAGTTGTTTGCACTTTATATATCTGAGTTTGTAATACACTAAAAGCGAAGTCTATTATACTTAAAAGATCCTCCTTGTTAGATTTACTTAAAAATCTGATGCAGATAGTTACCTACAAGCAAAAGGGGCACAATATTTTTTACAGTGTAATGAAAGGCGAGGGTGTGAAAGAAACATTCGCACAAGATCAGCCATCCACATAAAGAGAGGCACAAGATCAGCCATCCACATAAAGAGACGCACAAGATCAGCCATCCACATAAAGAGACACACAAGATCAGCCATCCACATAAAGAGACACACAAGATCAGCCATCCACATAAAGAGACGCACAAGATCAGCCATCCACATAAAGAGAGGCACAAGATCAGCCATCCACATAGAGGCACAAGATCAGCCATCCACATAGAGGCACAAGATCAGCCATCCACATAAAGAGACGCACAAGATCAGCCATCCACAAAAGAGATGCACAAGATCAGCCATCCACAGAAAGAGATGCACAAGATCAGCCATCCACATAGAGGCACAAGATCAGCCATCCACATAGAGGCACAAGATCAGCCATCCACATAGAGGCACAAGATCAGCCATCCACATAAGGAGACGCACAAGATCAGCCATCCACATAGACGCACAAGATCAGCCATTCACATAAAGAGATGCACAAGATCAGCCATCCACATAAAGAGACGCACAAGATCAGCCATCCACATAAAGAGACGCACAAGATCAGCCATCCACATAAAGAGACGCACAAGATCAGCCATCCACATAAAGAGACGCATTTGCAATTATTGAACGGGGAACATTTTCACACTGTGAGAAATTTTACAACATGACGTCATAATCAGGACACAATCAGAACGATGGGGAACTATTTCACACTGGGAAGATTTTTACATGACAAAAGGAAATAACTTCACAACGGAGTTGACTACAAATAAAAAGTTGGCAATGTATTTGCAATTGTGACAATCAAGTGAAGGATAAATATATGTTTCAAATGAAACCCAATATGACTGCAAATAATAGATAAATAGCCTACTACATAGGCTTATAAAATTCAATAATATTGAAATCAATTTTATGTTCATTCAATTGAGTTCCATTTTGCTAATTGTTGGCTACCGTCTGTCATTTTTGCCTCAAAGTATTTCATGATGTGTAACGTGCACAATGATTTGCCAAATATTGATTTAGTGCATTATTACTGAGTATGTATTACCCTGAAGATCCGACCCGCTTGCTTACAGCTGTACTAGGGTGGAACAAGCTTCCTGTGTAGATGAAGACATTGCAGAGCAGACGCGAGATATGGTTCAGAAAACGTGGCTTGGCTCTGTCTTAGTCTACATAGGAAGTCTGTTCGACCCTTGTGCAGCTGTAATGCCTCGATCACACCTACAGTCTTTTTATGTGTGCGACAAAAGTTCAACATTCCCCTTCTGCTACCGTTTCTGTCAAGCCATCGACCCATACAATTTGATGCATACATTCGATACAGAATGCACCACAGAGAACGGACTGCAACTGCTTCTGCAACACAATGTAGTAAGGCAAACGCAGCGTTTCACTGGAAATGAATGTACTTCTGGTGTCCCAAAAAGCAAAATATTGTCGGTGTGATCGAGGCGTACTGTAAGCAAGCGGGTCGGATCTGTTGGCTAAAGTAAACATTAGAATACGCCGCCGCAATATTTGCAGCCATATGTGATAATATCTTTCTAGGAGCTGATCTGTCATCAGTATAGTGGAATAATTATAATGTTTTTGTAAACTGCCTTTCTTTCGGGAACCTATTAATATTGACACATGCCTCAACAACGCACTTAGCGAACATTCTCTTTACCTGGTGATTTGGGGAAACGCATGTTACTTCGGCCGTTGTAGGAAAGATGCATTGTTAAAAACAGTTCTAAACCTAAATTCCATAGCTATCGGGCCCTGTTCAATTCCCCAACACACGTGGGGTGTGCAGAAGCCGTGTATGGGTGACAGTGTCAATAACTCCGAGAGCTGTCTGTTTGTGGAAAAGTAATCTGTCATTTTCAACCCAGAAATGCTATTTTAATGCAGTGAAATTCACCCATCAAAACCCAATAGGACACAGACAAGGGGTGGGTATAATTTGTGGAATGTTCCAACAGGAATCTGTTCCGAAAACTTTGTAAATAACAAGGTTTCCAACAAACAACGCATACAAAGTTGTATAGCGGCAGAATAAAATACCGGGTAGGAAGTGGGCTATTTCATTAAGTTTTTCACTCACCACGTTTATTCCGAAAAATGTCTGTTCTCACTCTGGTTGCCTATAGACAAACATTAAGAATAAGCTACGTGGTGAGTTGATGCCTATTCGGCAGCTAGTTAACTAGGTGAATTGATCATGCTACTTGTATGAGTTGTTTATTGGCATCCTTGTACTTTACGTTTTTGGAACAGATTCCTGTTGGAACTTTCCACAAATTATACCCACCCCTTCAAGGTTCTTATGAAAGATAACTTCAAGGACTGAGGCTACTGAAACAAATCGCAATATGTGAGTGACCAACTACTGAAATACCAGTTCAAACTTCCTAGAAATTCTAACATGGCAATGTCCCACGTTATTTATCCTCTACGGATGTTGATCTTTATGCAACATTTACAAAGAACAGAGGATATCTTACAAGTCCCCCAGTTATTGACGTCCTCATAAATTCACCCTAATAAGCTACGTAAGCAAAGATGTTGTTATTGATGTTGACAAGAGAACCCCACCACCGGTCTGGGAGGGATAGAAGCCCCTGGTGTAACCTAATGCTTAATACAAATAGACTGTTACAAATACCCTTACCTCTATTTTACTAAAATATACCAACGATTCAAATAAAACAGCGCTCTTACCGTCCACAGCCATAGTCGGTCTCAGTGTGTGTCTCTTTGTGGTTGCCTCAGTTATCGTCTCCCATTGCTTCTCTGTATCTGGCTGGATGGCAAAGTGTGAGAGCGCACAGTTTGTCACTCGCCTACTGGGTGCTTATGAGGCACGGTGTACACTGATAGACAGAGCACACCGTCTCGTCCCACCGTTTGTTTTCGACTCTCTTGTTGTTAACCCCTCCCCGTTTCGTGCCTGAACGCCGAGGGACTTTTCGTTGTTGGACTGTGAAATCACCAGGATATCGGCTCAGATTGATTTTAATTTAGGAAATCTGTTCCCGAGTATTCCCACGCATAGAGGCATATGTGATCACATCCCAATGTAAAGGTGTGAAATTATATCTGTTTGGGGTTCTTCCGGTCAATTTGCAGTGTACAAATGATGTATTACTATAGTTCTGACCCCCTGACCATCCACTCAAGGAAAAATATGGCCCATGGCAGAAGGAAATTCATGACCCCAAGGATAAAATATGAAGCCTAATTGGTTAATAATTTATGCTAAAAATAGCCCATTCAATGATAAGAGAAATATGTATCCATTGGGGGAAAGCCTAGAGTAGACCATTCTGATACACAACTGTCCTCTTCAATCTTTCTCAATGGCTGCAATTACCAAGATAGCAATAAATAAAACAATTATAAAGTGTAGGCTATTGCGAGGTCATTTGATTAGATGAAGAATGATTATATGAATGGAACAGAGATAATTCCAAGCATTGTGTTGTTCTAGTAACTAGATTTGTCTGATTACAGAGGACGTGTGGACATGGTTGTTCATCACCTGGATCCATTACTCCTGATGAAAGAATCAGATGATAGTAGAAAAACAGGATGGTCAAAGAGGGCCCGGATTTTATTTAACTGGGCAAGTCAGTAAAGAACAACCTATTATTTACAATGACAACCTAGGAACAGTGGGTTAAGTGCCTTGTTCAGGGGCAGAACAACAGATTTTTACTTTTTCGGTTCAGGGATTTAATCTAGCGACCTTGCAGTTACTGGCCCAACGCTCTAACCACTAGGCTACCTGCTGCCCCTGATGCCGTCAGCTTGACTGCTGCAGCTGCACTGAGACAGGGAGAAAACAAAAGGCCTGCAGCAAAACCAACTATCTCTGTCACTTTATATGACTAGAACGCCACTGGGCATCTTTTCTGTTAGAAGAAAAACAGTGGGATACACGGGACTACAAAAAAGGCCAAATAAAGAAATTGGAAAAGGGACTATTTTAATGTAATCTCTCAACTCAGTGTGCTAATTGATACTGTGGGTTTTCAGATATAAGAAGCCAACTATGGAGCATCAGTGGTTTTTGTACAGCACAGAGATCTAAGTTCTACAGACTTTACAGACAAACACACAACAAAGTACTCGCTCTCCCATCAAGGCTTCATCACATGTTGACAGGAAGAGACCAGAGCACACACGCTCACAAGCAGACACAGGCATGCGTGCGCACACTCACCGGACCAGTTTCCTGAAGAAAGCACTGTGTGCCTAAAACGTTGATTAGATGTACCCATTAAATAAATAATACATCAGATGGATCCTCCTGTGCTGGTCCCATCACTGTCTGGTCCAAACTGTTATCCCAGTGTGTCTCTCCCTGGGATGGTGAAACTATTTAGTTACTTTCCCCGACGCCTAGCCAGATAGGCAGGGCTATCCTGTAAATAACTGACGGCAGATTCAACTTTCATCACGTCATTTTCTCTCATATGGTCACCCATTGCTGTGACATTGTCAAACCCCACCAAAGGAGAGATCGGGGTTCGCCAGCAGCGGGATGGGCATAGTGGGCCATTGATAAGACAATGGTATTTCTCTGCCAACGATGGTGGCAAGAAGCCTGGTCCCAGTTCAGTTTGTGCTTTAGCCAACTCCTCTGTTGTGTTTCTTGTCATACAGATATGACACAGTGAATGAGAGGAGAGTAAAGGAAAGAGGAGATGGTGAAGAGAAGAAAAGAGAAGAGAAGAGAGACAGCCAGCACCATACCACTCTGCATCCCAAAGCTAGCTTGCTTCTGAAGCTAAGCAGGGTTGGTCCTGGATGGGAGACCAGATGCTTCTGGAACTGGTTTTGTGGGGCCTGTAGAAGGCACTCTTCCTCTGCCCTCAAAACATATATATCCCAATACCTAATGGCAGTGATTGAGGACATTGCCCTGTGTAGGGTGCTGTCTTTTGGATGGGACGTTAAACGTGTGTCCTGACTCAAGATCCCATGGCACTTATCATAAGAGTATGTTAACCCTGGTGTCCTGGCTAAATTCCCAATCTGCCCCTTATACCATCATGGCCAACGAATCATCCCCAGCTTCCAGTTGGCTCATTCCTCTCCCCTGGAACTATTCCCCAGGTCATTGCTGTAAATGAGAATGTGTTGCCAATTAACTTACTTGGGAAAATAACAATACTTGATTTGCCTGATTTCAGATTCAGGGAAGTGCCTGTTTTCCTTAATTCTACACACATATTGAACACAAACCCTCTCCTGAAAGGGTTGTGTTCCTAGTCTCTATTTATTCAGGGGGTGCATCGGAAGATGACAGAACCCATTTGAGAGATAGATTTCTCTACTCCTCCCTCATCATCACCCCATACTCTCTCACTGTGTGTATCTGCTTTGTGAGAAAGATAGGGCAGAGGTCATTCTTATTCCACTCACACCCTGGTCCCAAGCCTCACTCTAATGCAAATTCTGATTAAATCTGTTCTGATGTTGTTGTTCATACACTTAAATCTGTCTGTTCTGATGTTAATCCTATGGACAGCAGAAATAGCCAACCCATTCTCACAGTCTTATCTCATTGATTTATTCCTGTTTAGTCCTCCAACTCTCCCCTAGTGAAATCCAACAACGATGCCTGTAAATCAAATTCTACTCATCTACGGTATAATTGAAGCTGGGATGGGGCGACTACTCAGAGAGAGAGAGAGAGAGCGAGAGAGCGAGAGAGAGAGAGCGAGAGAGAGAGAGTAAGAGAGCGAGAGATGTCAGACAATTGCAGTGTTTTGTTCATCCCTCTTCTGAAGAAGAAATACAGCTATTCAGTTCTGTCATGCTCCTCCTTAGGGATGAGGTCTGCTTGCTCAGGAACAGAAGGATGCTATTTATATCTGTCTCTCTCCTTTTCACTTTCTTTCGGTCCTCTGTCTCTCTTTCACTCTTTCACAATATCTCCATCTTGCCAACTCCCAAATCCTTAAACTCTCCCTCTTTCCCATGCTCTCCTCTCTCGCCCTCCCTTTTCCCCTCCTCTCTCCCTCTTCCTCCCATCCACCCCCCTGCTTCTCTCTCTCTCCTGCCTGTCCAGTTAGGGCCAGTGTTATGCCGTACCTGTCAAAACTAATCAGATAAGTGCAGGAACTATTCTCCTCTTCACTCCCCACTTATCCACACAGAGGGAATTAAGAACAGAGATTCCACCTTAGCCAGCTTTATCACGTCAGAATAACTCAGGCCAGTACTAGAGCCCTGCAGACAGCCAGTACAGGAAAAAGACTTCCAGTCAATAAGCTCATTTATCTGCTATGTTTTCCCTCCGAATATAACACAGAGGAGAGAAATAAACATCAAAGTGGGAATAAATGAGCTTTGAACTCAGAATCTATAACCTTACAGAAGGGTTAAAAGGTCCTCTGGCTGAATTATCAGACATCAAACATTAGTCCTCAAGTGGACAGTCACATACAGTATGATAATATAGTAAATATCTGTCATATTAGTCCAAACACCAAGGTGACCTTATGAGAGAGAGAGATGGAGAAAAGAGAGAGAGGTGGAGAAAAAAGAGCGAGTGATGGAGAAAAGAGAGAGAGATCAATTACTGTTGGTAAGTTATTTTATGCTAATTTATGCACATTTTTATAGTTATAGTTGATAAAAGTTTTTGAAGAATTGGAAGCTATGTGGAAGTTGGTTTGGTGTCTCTAGCTTAAACGGTTCAAGAGTTATTGTTGTTGAGTTAATATATTAAAATGTATGCAAATTCATAGGTCTAGTTGCTAAAGTTTTTAAGAATTTGAAGATGGGACAGCCTGAACATGTGCAAGTTGGTTTGGTGTCTCTAGCTTGACCAGTTAAAGAGTTATTGTTGGTGAGTTATTTTATGCAAATATAAATCGTTTTAAAAGTAAAGAATTTTAAGTTAGGATATCCTGAATGTTTTAAAGTTGTTCTTGTAGCTTAATTGGAAAAGCAGAAAGGACATTTTGAATAGCTACCTCTGTATTCCTATGGTTCGCATTCTCACGACAATACTGTACTAAACCACACGATACTGAACTAGACTGTAATGTACTGTACTGACCTATACTCTACCTTAACTGTACTCTACTGGACTCTACTGTACTGAACTATACTCTACTCTACCTTAACTGTACTCTACTGGACTCTACTGTACTGAACTATACTCTACCTTAACTATACTCTACTGAACTCTACTGTAATGTACTGTACTGACCTATACTCTACCTTAACTGTACTCTACTGGACTCTACTGTACTGTACTATACTCTAATCTACCTTAACTATACTTTACTGGACTATACTGTACTGTACTATACTCTAACTTAACTGAACTCTACTGGACTCTACTGTACTGAACTATAACATGCCTTAACTGAACTCGACTGTAATGTACTGTACTGAACTATACTCTACTCTACCTTAACTGTACTCTACTGGACTCTACTGTACTGTACTGTACTGAACTATACTCTACTCTACCTTAACTATACTCTACTAGACTCTATTGTACTGAAATATACTCTACTCTACCTTAACTGTACTCTACTGGACTCTACTGGACTGAACTATACTCTACTCTACCTTAACTGTACTCTACTGGACTGTACTGTACTGTACTGTACTGAACTATACTCTACCTTAACTGTACTCTACTGGACTCTACTGTACTGAACTATACTCTACTCTACGTTAACTGTACTCTACTGGACTGTACTTTAATGAACTGTACTGAACTATACTCTACCTTAACTGTACTCAACTGGACTCTACTGTACTGAACTATACTCTACTCTAACTTAACTGTACTCTACTGGACTCTACTGTACTGAACTATACTCTACTCTACCTTAACTGTACTCTACTGGACTGTACTGTACTGTACTGTACTGAACTATACTCTACCTTAACTGTACTCTACTGGACTCTACTGTACTGAATTATACTCTACTCTACGTTAACTGTACTCTACTGGACTGTACTTTACTGAACTGTACTGAACTATACGCTACCTTAACTGTACTCAACTGGACTCTACTGTACTGAACTATACTCTACTCTAACTTAACTGTACTCTACTGCACTCCACTGTACTGAACTATACTCTACTCTACCTTAACTGTACTCTACTGGACTATACTGTACTGAACTATACTCTACTTTAACTGTACTCTACTGGACTCTACTGTAATGTACTGTACTGAACTATAATCTACTCTACCTTCACTGTACTCAACTGGACTCTACTCTACTGTACTATACATAACTATACTCAACCTTAACTGTACTCTACTTGACTCTACTGTACTGAACTATACTCTACTCTACCTTAACTGTACTCTACTGGACTCTACTGTACTGAACTATACTCTACTCTACCTTAACTGAACTCTACTGTAATGTACTGTACTGAACTATACTCTACTCTACCTTAACTGTACTCTACTGGACTCTACTGTACTGTACTGTACTGAACTATACTCTACCTTAACTGTACTCTACTGGACTCTACTGTACTGAACTATACTCTGCTCTACCTTAACTGTACTCTACTGGACTGAACTGTACTGTGCTGAACTATACTCTACCTGAACTGTACTCTACTGGACTCTACTGTACTGAACTATACTCTACTCTACGTTAACTGTACTCTACTGGACTGTACTTTACTGAACTGTACTGAACTATACACTACCTTAACTATACTCAACTGGACTCTACTTTACTGAACTATACTCTACTCTAACTTAACTGTACTCTACTGGACTCCACTGTACTGAACTATACTCTACTCTACCTTAACTGTACTCTACTGGACTATACTGTACTGTACTGTACTGAACTATACTCTACCTTAACTGTACTCTACTGGACTCTACTGTAATGTACTGTACTGAACTATAATCTACTCTACCTTAACTGTACTCTACTGGACTGTACTGTACTGTACTGTACTGTACATAACTATACTCAACCTTAACTGTACTCTACTTGACTCTACTGTACTGAACTATACTCTACTCTACCTTAACTGTACTCTACTGGACTCTACTGTACTGAACTATACTCTACTCTACCTTAACTGAACTCTACTGTAATGTACTGTACTGAACTATACTCTACTCTACCTTAACTGTACTCTACTGGACTCTACTGTACTGTACTGTACTGTACTATACTCCACCTTAACTGTACTCTACTGGACTCTACTGTACTGCACTGTACTGAACTATACTCTACCTTAACTGTACTCTACTGGACTCTACTGTACTGAACTAAACTCTACCTTACCTTAACTGAACTCTACTGTAATGTACTGTACTGAACTATACTCTACTCTAACTTAACTGTACTCTACCTGACTCTACTGTACTGAACTATACTCTACTCTACCTTAACTGTACTCTACTGGACTCTACTGTACTGAACTATACTCTGCCTTAACTGAACTCTACTGTAATGTACTGTACTGAACTATACTCTACTCCACCTTAACTGTACTCTACTGGACTCTACTGTACTGTACTGTACTGAACTATACCCTACCTTAACTGTACTCTACTGGACTCTACTGTACTGAACTATACTCTACCTTAACTGAACTCTACTGTTATGTACTGTACTGAACTATACTCTACTCTACCTTAACTGTACTCTACTGGACTCCACTGTACTGTACTGTACTGTACTGAACTATACTCTACTTTAACTGTACTCTACTGAACTCTACTGTCATGTACTGTACTGAACTATATTCTACCTTTACTGTACTCTACTGGACCCTACTGTACTGAACTATACTCTACCTTAACTGAACTCTACTGTAATGTACTGTACTGAACTATAGTCTACTCTACCTTAACTCTAATCTACTGGACTCTACTCTACTGAACTGTACTCTACTCTACCTTAACTGTACTCTACTGGACTCTACTGTACTGAACTATACTGTAGTGTAGCTAACTATACTAAAGTTTATTCTACTGGACTCTACTGTACTGTAATATACTCTACTCTACCTTAACTATACTCTACTGGACTCTACTGTACTGAACTATACTCTAACTTAACTGAACGCTACTGGACTCTACTGTACTGAACTATACTCTACCTTAACTGAACTCAACTGTAATGTACTGTACTGAACTATACTCTACTCTACCTTAACTGTACTCTACTTGACTCTACTGTACTGTACTGTACTGAACTATACTCTACCTTAACTGTACTCTACTGGACTCTACTGTAATGTACTGTACTGAACTATACTCTACTCTAACTTAACTGTACTCTACTGGACTCCACTGTACTGAACTATACTCTACTCTACCTTAACTGTACTCTACTGGACTATACTGTACTGAACTATACTCTACCTTAACTCTACTCTACTGGACTCTACTGTAATGTACTGTACTGAACTATAATCTACTCTACCTTAACTGTACTCAACTGGACTCTACTCTACTGTACTATACATAACTATACTCAACCTTAACTGTACTCTACTTGACTCTACTGTACTGAACTATACTCTACTCTACCTTAACTGTACTCTACTGGACTCTATTGTACTGAAATATACTCTACTCTACCTTAACTGTACTCTACTGGACTCTACTGTACTGAACTATACTCTACTCTACCTTAACTGTACTCTACTGGACTGTACTGTACTGTACTGTACTGAACTATACTCTACCTTAATTGTACTCTACTGGACTCTACTGTACTGAACTATACTCTACTCTACATTAACTGTACTCTACTGGACTGTACTTTACTGAACTGTACTGAACTATACACTACCTTAACCGAACTCTACTGTAATGTACTGTACTGAACTATACTCTACTCAAACTTAACTGTACTCTACTGTACTGTACTGTACTGTACTGAACTGAACTATACTCTACCTTAACTGTACTCTACTGGACTCTACTGTACTGTACTGAACTATACTCTACCTTAACTGTACTCTACTGGACTCTACTGTACTGTACTGAACTATACTCTACCTTAACTGAACTCTACTGGACTCTGCTGTACTGAACTATACTCTACCTTAACTGTACTCTACTGTACTCTACTGTACTGAACTATACTCTACCTTAACTGAACTCTACTGTAATGTCCTGTACTGAACTATACTCTACTCTACCTTAACTGTACTCTACTGGACTCTACTGTACTGTACTGTACTGAACTATACTCTACCTTAACTATACTCTACTGGACTCTACTGTAATGTACTGTACTGAACTATACTCTACTCTACCTTAACTGTACTCTACTGGACTCTACCGTACTGAACTATACTCTACCTTAACTGAACTCTACTCTAATGTAATGTACTGTACTGAACTATACTCTACTTTAACTGTACTCTACTGAACTCTATTGTAATGTACTTTACTGAACTATACTCTACCTTAACTGTACTCTACCTGACTCTACTGTACTGAACTATACTCTACTCTACCTTAACTGTACTCTACTGGACTCTACTGTACTGAACTATACTCTACCTTAACTGAACTCTACTGTAATGTACTGTACTGAACTATACTCTACTCTACCTTAACTGTACTCTACTGGACGCCACTGTACTGTACTGTACTGAACTATACTCTACTTTAACTGTACTCTACTGAACTCTACTGTAATGTACTGTACTGAACTATATTCTACCTTAACTCTACTCTACTGGACTCTACTGTACTGAACTATACTCTACCTTAACTGTACTCTACTGGACTCTACTGTACTGAACTATACTCTGCTCTACCTTAACTGTACTCTACTGGACTGTACTGTACTGTGCTGAACTATACTCTACCTGAACTGTACTCTACTGGACTCTACTGTACTGAACTATACTCTACTCTACCTTAACTGTACTCTACTGTACTGTACTTTACTGTACTGTACTGAACTATAGTCTACCTTAACTGAACTCTACTGGACTCTACTGTACTGAACTAAACTCTACCTTAACTGAACTCTACTGTAATGTACTGTACTGAACTATACTCTACTCTACTCTAACTTAACTGTACTCTACCTGACTCTACTGTACAGAACTATACTCTACTCTACCTTAACTGTACTCTACTCACTCTACTGTACTGAACTATACTCTACCTTAACTGAACTCTACTGTAATGTACTGTACTGAACTATACTCTACTCCACCTTAACTGTACTCTACTGAACTCTACTGTACTGTACTGTACTGAACTATACCCTACCTTAACTGTACTCTACTGGACTCTACTGTACTGAACTACACTCTACCTTAACTGAACTCTACTGTTATGTACTGTACTGAACTATACTCTACTCTACCTTAACTGTACTCTACTGGACTCCACTGTACTGTACTGTACTGTACTGAACTATACTCTACTTTAACTGTACTCTACTGAACTCTACTGTAATGTACTGTACTGAACTATATTCTACCTTAACTGTACTCTACTTGACTCTACTGTACTGAACTATACTCTACTCTACCTTAACTGTACTCTACTGGACACTACTGTACTGAACTATACTCTACCTCAACTGAATTCTACTGTAATGTACTGTACTGAACTATTGTCTACTCTACCTTAACTGTACTCTACTGGACTCTACTGTACTGAACTGTACTCTACTCTACCTTAACTGTACTCTACTGGACTCTACTGTACTGAACTATACTCTACTCTACCTTAACTGTACTCTACTGGAATCTACTGTACTGAACTATACTGTAGTGTAGCTAACTATACTAAAGTTTATTCTACTGGACTCTACTGTACTGAACTATTCTGTAGTGTACCTAACTATACTAAACTGGTCTTGATCTGGACATGGTCTCGATATGCTGGTCCTTGGTCTGGATCTTGTTTTTCCCCATTTAACCTGGTCTTGATCTGGACATGGTCTCGATACGCTGGTACTTGGTCTGGATCTTGTTTTTCCCCATTTAACCTGGTCTTGATCTGGACATGGTCTTGATACGCTGGTCCTTGGTCTGGATCTTGTTTTTCCCCATTTAAACGTGTCTTGATCTGGACATGGTCTCGACACGCTGGTCCTTGGTCTGGATCTTGTTTTTCCCCATATAAACTGGTCTTGATCTGGACATGGTCTCGATACGCTGGTCCTTGGTCTGGATCTTGTTTTTCCCCATTTAAACTGGTCTTGATCTGGACATGGTCTCGACACGCTGGTCCTTGGTCTGGATCTTGTTTTTCCCCATCTAAAGTGGTCCACCAATCAGGCTAGTACAGTGTCGCCCCACCTGCCTGTGTACCAGAGTCCTAGCTTAAATATGGACCAATTGAAGACGGAAGCCACTCCTTAGTAAAAGGCACATGACTGAGTTGGGACTGGGAGACTAGTCAGGATCGAGGAAAAGATGAACGGAGCAAAGTACAGAGAGATCCTTGATGAAAACTTGCTCCAGAGCACTCAGGACCTCAGACTGGGGCGAAGGTTCACCTTCCAACAGGACAACGACCCTAAGCACACAGCCAAGACAAAACAGGAGTGGCTTCGGGACAAGTCTCTGAATGTCCTTGAGTGGTACAGCCAGAGCCCGGACTTGAACCTGATCTCTGGAGAGACCTGAAAATAGCTGTGCAACAATGCTAAAAACCTGTTGTTGCTTTGTCATTATGGGGTATTGTGTGTAGATTGATGAGGAAAATTATTTTTTAAATACATTTTAGAATAAGGCTGTAACATAACAAAATGTGGAAAAAGTCAAGGGGTCTGAATACTTTCCAAAGGTACTGTATGTATGAATGAATTGCAGGTTCTAGTCTTGACTCCATCTCTTGGTCTTACACAAATCTTGTAACATTTAATAATTGAATGTAATATATACAATTTAGCAGGTCACTTTTATCCAAAGCAACTTAGTCTAACTTGCATAATTTTTTATTACATTTGTGTTGTCCCGGGAATCAAACCCACTGTCTTGGCATTGCAAGCTCTAAAGCTGGGGAACAATAGTATGTTAAGGGGGGAAGAAGGGAGAAAGAATGGGAAGAAGTAAAGGGAGGAAAAATTAGGAAAAGATGAGAAAAAGAAAAACAATTATGGAAAAAGAAAAAATTGAGGGTTTTTCTTCATAATATAAAAGTGTTTATTATTCAGAATGTTTTATGATAACCAGAAAAACAATGAACATGACATTTTTAGTTTTTTCCTGTGTTTGAAATAGAGTGGACCTGAATGTCCCCAGGTTGAATCCCTCCTCGACCAGAAATAACATTTCTAAACAACCACTAACCAAAAATAAAGAATTTAATATCACCTGAGTTAATGGAACGACTATTGTAGCATAATCCTAACAAAAAATTGTTGTTCTAATGAGGTTGGTTTATTACTGTACAATACTCCCGTTACCTTGTTTATACAATTAGTATCTTAAATGATCAATTATCTGTTGCGGTTTCTTGTGGACTGCATATTACCTGATATAATTATAAATACGTCACATCCCACTGGGCACAGACATCAATTCAACGTCTATTCCACGTTGGTTCAACGTAATTGCATTGAACTGACGTGGAAACAACGTTGATTCAACCAGTGGGAAGGGAGTGGTTTGTGACACACAAGAGCAACCGCAGGTTAACGCTCGATCTGATTGAATAGAGACCCTAATTTTAGAAATAAGATTTTAAAAAGGCTGGAGTACAGCAGAGTCTATATGGAAACTAGTGACGGATTTTTTGAATGGGTGGAGTTGGCTGGCAGCCGATTGGGCTGTGGGTAAAGCAGGCCAAGTACTGGTGGCAGCAGACTTGGCACTGCAGGAAGCAGTTTGGACTGTAGTGGGAGCCGCCTGGGTGGGGCTGGCAGCAGAGAAGTCAGCAGTGTTTTGTTTCTGCCATGTTCTAATGGTGTAATGATATAAGTTAAGAAATGACAAAATGTTATTTACTGAGGCTCCTCTTCGAGGCTATAGCAGAGGAGAGCATTTACAGAGACTCTAGCAGAGCTGGCGGTGCCCTGAGAGACAGCAGAGGCAGTGGTGGTCTTCATATAGGCTGTAGCAGAGGGGTCCGGGAGAAAGGTGAGGTGGTTTTCACAGAGGTCCTTAGCAGGGCTGGAGAGGGGCCGGGAGAAAGGGGAGGTGGTACTTAGCAGGGCTGGAGAGGGTCCGGGAGAAAGGTGAGGTGGTCTTCACAGAGGTCCTTAGCAGGGCTGGAGAGGGTCCGGGAGAAAGGTGAGGTGGTCTTCACAGAGGTCCTTAGCAGGGCTGGAGAGGGGCCGGGAGAAAGGTGAGGTGGTCTTCACAGAGGTCCTTAGCAGGGCTGGAGAGGGGCCGGGAGAAAGGTGAGGTGGTCTTCACAGATGTCCTTAGCAGGGCTGGAGAGGGGCCGGGAGAAAGGTGAAATGGTATAACATTATTATGTAACGTAATATGAAAATTATTTGAGGGTAAACAGTATTAAAAAAAATGTAATCAAACAAGCTCTTGACAGGTTAAGCTACAATATTTACCCGAACAGGTGTCATAGGCACATCATGCTGAAATAATAAAGGAAATGAAGAAAAAATGTATATGAATACAGTCATGTGATGTTTAAAGCATGACACACAACTGTTTTTCTCCATGTTTCGATTGATGTAAGTTCCAGCTATTAGTTCTAAAATGACAATAATGCATGATGTAGTAGGTAAAATGCCACTCACAGACCCCGTGTAGGGCTGGGGACACTCACAGACCCCGTATTGGGGAGGGGGCACTAACAGATCCAGTGTAGGGGTGGGGGCACTCATAGACCCCGTGTAGGGGTAGGGGCACTCACAGACCCCGTGTAGGGGTGGGGGCACTCACAGACCCCGTGTAGGGGTGGGGGCACTCACAGACCCCGTGTTGGGGTGGGGGCACTAACAGACCCAGTGTAGGGGTGGGGGCACTCACAGACCCCGTGTTGGGGTGGGGGCACGAACAGACCCTGTGTAGGGCTGGGGTCACTCACAGACCCCGTGTAGGGGTGGGGGCACTCACAGACCCCGTGTAGGGGTGGGGGCACTAACAGACCCAGTGTAGGGGTGGGGGCACTCATAGACCACGTGTTGGGTGGGGGCACTAACAGACCCCGTGTAGGGGTGGGGGCACTAACAGACCACGTGTAGGGGTGGGGGCACTCGCAGATCCCGTGTAGGGGTGGGGGCACTCACAGACCCCTTGTAGGGGTGGGGGCACTCACAGACCCCGTGTAGGGCTTGGGGGCACTCACAGACCCCGTGTAGGGGTGGGGGCACTCACAGACCCCGTGTTGGGGTGGGGGCACTAACAGACCCCGTGTAGGGGTGGGGGCACTAACAGATCCCATGTAGGGGTGGGGGCACTCACAGACCCCGTGTAGGGGTGGGGGCACTCACAGACCTCTTGTAGGGGTGGGGGCACTCACAGACCCCGTGTAGGGCTTGGGGGCACTCACAGACCCCGTGTAGGGGTGGGGGCACTCACAGACCCCGTGTAGGGGTGGGGGCACTAACAGACCCTGTGTAGGGCTGGGGTCACTCACAGACCCCGTGTAGGGGTGGGGGAACTCACAGACCCCGTGTAGGGGTGGGGGCACTAACAGACCCAGTGTAGGGGTGGGGGCACTCATAGACCACGTGTTGGGTGGGTGCACTAACAGACCCCGTGTAGGGGTGGGGGCACTAACAGACCACGTGTAGGGGTGGGGGCACTCGCAGATCCCGTGTAGGGGTGGGGGCACTCACAGACCCCTTGTAGGGGTGGGGGCACTCACAGACCCCGTGTAGGGCTTGGGGGCACTCACAGACCCCGTGTAGGGGTGGGGGCACTCACAGACCCCGTGTTGGGGTGGGGGCACTAACAGACCCCGTGTTGGGGTGGGGGCACTAACAGATCCCATGTAGGGGTGGGGGCACTCACAGACCCTGTGTTGGGGTGGGGGCACTAACAGACCCCATGTAGGGGTGGGGGCACTCACAGACCCCGTGTAGGGCTTGGGGGCACTCACAGACCCTGTGTAGGGGTGGGGGCACTCACAGACCCCGTGTTGGGGTGGGGGCACTAACAGACCCGTGTAGGGGTGGGGGCACTAACAGATCCCGTGTAGGGGTGGGGGCACTCACAGACCCCGTGTTGGGGTGGGGGCACTAACAGACCACGTGTAGGGGTGGGGGCACTAACAGACCCCATGTAGGGGTGGGGGCACTCACAGACCCCGTGTAGGGCTTGGGGGCACTCACAGACCCCGTGTAGGGGTGGGGGCACTCACAGACCCCGTGTTGGGGTGGGGGCACTAACAGACCCCGTGTAGGGGTGGGGGCACTAACAGATCCCATGTAGGGGTGGGGGCACTCACAGACCCCGTGTTGGGGTGGGGGCACTAACAGACCACGTGTAGGGGTGGGGGCACTCGCAGACCCCGTGTAGGGGTGGGGGCAATAACAGACCCCGTGTAGGGGTGGGGGCACTAACAGACCCCGTGTAGGGGTAGGGGCATTCACAGACCCCGTGTAGGGGTGGGGGCACTCACAGACCCTGTGTAGGGGTGGGGGCACAGGGTCCCTTTTTCAGGACCCTGTCTTTCAAAGATGATTCGTAAAAATCCAAATAACTTCACAGATCTTCATCGTAAAGGGTTTAAACACTGTTTCCCATGCTTGTTCAATTAACCATAAACAATTAATGAACATGCACCTTAGGAACAGTCGTTAAGACGGTTGGCAATTAAGGTTCACAGTTATGAAAACTTATGACACTAAAGAGGCCGTTCTACTGACTCTGAAAAACACCAAAAGAAAGATGCCCAGGGTCCTTGCTCATCTGCGTGAACGTGCCTTAGGCATGCTGCAAGGAGGCATGATGACTGTAGATGTGGCCAGGGCAATAATTTGCAATGTCCGCCTAAGACAGCGCTACAGGGAGACAGGACGGACAGCTGATAACAACAACTACACAGGACCGGTACATCCGAACATCATACCTGCGGGACAAGTACAGGATGGCAACAACAACTGCCCGAGTTACACCAGGAACGCACAATCCCTCCATCAGTGCTCAGACTGTCCGCAATAGGCTGAAAGAGGCTGGACTGAGGGCTTGTAGTCCTGTTGTAAAGCAGGTCCTCACCAGACATCACCAGCAACAACGTCGCCTATGGGCACAAACCCAACGTCGCTGGACCAGACAGGACTGGCAAAAAGTGCTCTTCTCTGAAGAGTCGCGGTTTTGTCTCATCAGGGGTGATGATCGGATTCGTGTTTATCATCGAATAAATGAGCTTTTAACCGAGGCCTGTACTCTGGAGCAGGATCGATTTGGAGGTGGAGGGTCCGTCATGGTCTGGGGCGGTGTGTCACAGCATCATCGAACTGAGCTTGTTGTCATTGCAGGCAATCTCAACACTGTGCGTTACAGGGAAGACATCCTCCTCCCTCATGTGGTACCCTTCCTGCAGGCTCATCCTGACATGACCCTCCAGCATGACAATACCACCAGCCATACTGCTCGTTCTGTGTGTGATTTCCTTGGCCAGCGAAGAGCCTGGATCTCAATCCCATTGAGCACGTTTGGAACCTGTTGGATCGGAGGGTGAGGGCTTGGGCCATTCCCCCTAGAAATGTATGGGAACTTGGTGCCTTGGTGGAAGAGTGGGGTAACATCTCACAGCAAGAACTGGAAAAATGAGGAGGAGATGCACTGCAGTACTTAATGCAGCTGGTGGCCACACCAGATACTGACTGTTACTTTTTGATTTTGATCCCCCCTTTGTTCAGGGACAAATTATTCCATTTCTGTTTGTCAAATATCTGTGGAACTTGTTCAGTTTATGTCTCAGTTGTTGAATCTTATGTTCACACAAATATTTACACGTTTTGTTTGCTGAAAATAAACAAGTTGACAGTGAGAGGACGTTTATTTTTTTGCTGAGTTTAGTTGCTTTAAGGTTATTTAAGGTTATACAAACCAAGCTTTTGACAGGATAGCCTGTATTTTATTTATCTGAGCAGGCTTCCTTGCCAAGTTACAGTTTGGTCTTGCTGCAGACACACGAGAGCCCACAAATCCTTTGCTTATTTAACTGCAAAAGAGAGAGAAAAACAGTTACAATGAATGGAGAAGGAAACCAAGTCACCTGTGAATCAGTGTTCTATCATGGCTTCCAGAACCATAGTAGTTGAGGAAAAATAATGTGATAAAACATGTCATATTTAACATCGACAACTTCAATGCCTTCCTCCATGGAGGAGTCTGAACAGCAGACAAAGACTCAGGCACTGGCGGAGCTGTAGGTGCTGGTTCAAAAGGTCCACTCGTAGAGAAACCTGCTTAAAACATACAGAGACAACAATAAAGTACGGTATCCAATTTCAGTAAATCAGAAATTAAATGAATCAAAATGAAAATTCATGTTTTAGCCTGTAAGCTTTATTAATTTTACCAATCCTGGGGGTGAAATCCATGCATCGCTGAAGCCCCCCGAGCAGAGTTGTCAACGGACATTTATTGCAAAATCCTCTATCTGCAACAATATATAAGGAAGCCTGTGTTAGGAAGTCCCCTGCTGGTGACTTCACCATTTTACAGCACTCTCAAGCTGAAACTGGGAGTCAAGGGGTGATGAACTCTAGCACTCTCTGGAACTTTCCTTAACCTGTTGTGATTGGTTGACAAGATCACAGCTTGGGCCTTTGACACTGATCATACTCTCTTTGTTAAAATATGAAATGACAATTTGATGCCAACTATTATAATAAAGTTGCTGTTCGTTAGTAGTAAAGGCCTACATTTAATGACAGGTATTTCTAGTAATACAGCATGTTTTCTAAATGAACACAAAGTTCAAATGTCATTATCTCTTGTCATAAGACAAACCTTCTGAAAGAGGTCATAGGTCATGCCACCTCTGCCTCAGAGCTGGCCTGTTGCCCGCATCGGCAGGCCAAACTCCTGTGGTGGCAAATGTCTGCAAGCGGGACTTCCTCTCCCTTATGGGTATATTTAGACAACTGAAACCAGCAGGATGAATGTATCACACTACCACAAGAACAATCAGCAGAACATAGCAAACCTAATGTAAACTAGGCTAGCATAGTCAGCCTACAAGAATACATGATGTTATTGGGAAATGTGTCAGTATTCAAGCAAGTAGGCTAATCCAGCATTATGGCAAATGAGTCAACTTAGGCTATATCAGCTAGGCTATATCATGGACTGACTGATTTTAATTCATAAACAAATTCATAAGTATATACAGTACCAGTGAAAGGTTTGGAAACACCTACTCCTTCAAGGCTTTTTCTTTATTTTTACTATTTTCGACATTGTAGAATAATAGTGAAGACATGAAAACTATGAAATAACATGTATGGAATCATGTAGTAAGCAAAAAAGTGTTAAACGAATCTAAATATATTTTATATTTGAGATTCTTCAACGTAGCCACCAAGTTGCCTTAATGACAGCTTTGCACAATCTCAACTTGCTTCATGAGGAATACTTTTCCAACAGTCTTGAAGGAGTTCCCACATATGCTGAGCACTTGTTTGTTTTCCTTCACTCTGCGGTCCTACTAATTTCAAACCATCTCAATTTGTTATGGCTTGGTAATTGTGGAGGAGGAATGAGGCGCAGGAACCAGCGAACACAGGGTAGTGGTGTTTTTAATATACACTCACCAAAAAAAAACAAATGTTCCCACACACAGGGGAGAAAATACATGCGGCGTACAACAACGTCGACATGAACACAAGCCGTCACACAAGAAACAATCATTAATCCCGCACGAACAGGAGCGGGCCAGCTAAACTAAATAGCCCCTCTAATGGCTAATTGACCACAGGTGTCACAAAATAAAAAAAGGGAAAAGCAAAAGGGAATCGGTGGCAGCTAATAGGCCGGTGACGACGACCGCCGAGCGCCACCCGAGCAGGAGGGGGCGCCACCGTCGGTGGGAATCGTGACAGTACCCCCCTCCTGACGCGCGGCTCCCGCAGCGCGCCGACACCGGCCTCGAGGTCGACCCGGAGGGCGAGGGGCAGGGCGATCCGGACGGAGGTGGTGGAACTCCCTCAACATAGATGGGTCCAGGACGTCCGCCGCCGGCACCCAGCACCTCTCCTCCGGGCCGTACCCCTCCCAGTCCACGAGGTACTGTAGGCCCCTCGACCGGCGTCGCGAGTCCAGAATGGCCCTTACGCTGTACGCCGGGGACCCCCCGATGTCCAGAGGGGGCGGAGGGACCTCCGGCACCTCATCTTCGTGAAGGGGACCAGCTACCACCGGCCTGAGGAGAGACACATGAAACGAGGGGTTAATACGGTAATAGGAAGGGAGTTGCAACCGATAACACACCTCGTTTATCCTCCTCAGGACTTTGAAGGGCCCCACACACTGCGGCCCCAGCTTCCGGCAGGGCACGCGGAGGGGCAGGTTCCGGGTCGAGAGCCAGACCCTGTCTCCCGGTGCGAACACGGGCGCCTCACTGCGGTGGCGGTCAGCACTCCTCTTCTGCCGCGCACTGGCCTCCTTTAGTGAGTCCTGGACGGCTCTCCAGGTCTCCTTGGAGTGCTGGACCCAGTCCTCCACCGCAGGAGCCTCGGTCTGACTCCGGTGCCATGGTGCCAGGACCGGCTGGTAACCTAACACACACTGAAAGGGTGATATGTTAGTAGAGGAGTGGCGAAGTGAGTTCTGGGCTAACTCAGCCCAGGGAATATACCTCGCCCACTCCCCTGGCCGGTCCTGGCAATACGACCTCAGGAACCTGCCCACCTCCTGGTTCACCCTCTCCGCCTGCCCATTGCTCTCGGGGTGATAACCGGAGGTCAAACTGACCGAGACCCCCAGCCGCTCCATAAACGCTCTCCAGACCCTGGATGTGAACTGGGAACCTCGATCAGAGACAATGTCCTCCGGCACCCCGTAGTGCCGGAAGACGTGGGTAAATAGGGCCTCCGCAGTCTGCAGGGCCGTAGGGAGACCGGGCAATGGGAGGAGACGGCAGGACTTAGAGAACCGATCCACAACCACCAGAATCGCCGTGTTCCCCTGAGAGGGGGGAAGATCTGTCAGGAAGTCAATGGACAGGTGCGACCATGGTCGTTGTGGAACGGGGAGGGGCTGTAACTTCCCTCTTGGTAGATGCCTAGGAGCCTTACTCTGGGCACACACCGAACAGGAAGAGACATAGGCCCTCACGTCCTTAGCTAAGGTGGGCCACCAGTACTTCCCCCTTAGACTCCCCACTGTCCTCGCCTCACCAGGATGACCCGCAGTAGGTAGCGTGTGCGCCCACCGAATCAAACGATCACGAACACCGAGCGGCACATACATGCGCCCCACGGGCACCTGCGCAGGCGCAGGTTCCAACACCAATGCCCGCTCGATGTCCGCGTCCACCTCCCATACCACAGGTGCCACCAGCCTAGACGCTGGAATGATGGGAGTTGGATCGATGGGCCGGTCCTCCGTGTCATAGAGACGGGACAGCGCGTCGGCCTTAGTATTTAGGGAACCCGGTCTATAGGAGATGGTAAACCTAAACCGGGCGAAGAACATGGCCCACCTCGCCTGACGTGGATTCAGTCTCCTCGCTGCCCGGATGTACTCCAGGTTTCGGTGGTCGGTCCAGATGAGAAAGGGGTGTTTAGCCCCCTCAAGCCAGTGCCGCCACACCCTCAAAGCTTTAACCACTGCTAGCAACTCCCTGTCCCCCACATCGTAGTTACGCTCCGCCGAACTGAGCTTCTTCGAAAAGAAAGCGCAGGGGCGGAGTTTCAATGGCGCACCCGAGCGCTGTGATAGCACGGCACCCACCCCAGCCTCGGATGCGTCCACCTCCACTACGAACGCTAAAGACGGGTCCGGGTGCGCCAACACGGGTGCGTCGGTGAACAGCGTCTTCAATTTCTTGAAGGCTCCGTCCGCCTCCGTCGACCATCGCAAACGCACCGGCCCCCCCTTCAGCAGTGAGGTAATGGGAGCCGCTACCTGGCCAAAACCCCGGATAAACCTCCGGTAGTAATTGGCAAAGCCTAAAAACCGCTGCACCTCCTTCACCGTGGTTGGAGTCGGCCAATTACGCACGGCCTTAACGCGGTCACACTCCATCACCACCCCCGTGGTGGAAATGCGATAACCCAGAAAGGAGACGGCTCGTTTGGAAAACTCACACTTCTCAGCCTTAACGTATAGGTCATGCTTCAGCAGTCTACCAAGCACCTTGCGCACCAGGGACACATGCGCGGAGCGGGTGGCGGAATATATCAGAATGTCATCGATATATACAATCACGCCCTGCCCGTGCAGGTCCCTGAGAATCTCGTCAACAAAGGATTGAAAGACGGCTGGAGCATTTTTCAACCCATACGGCATGACGAGGTACTCATAATGGCCCGATGTGGTACTAAAGGCGGTTTTCCACTCGTCTCCCTTCTTGATACGCACCAGGTTATACGCGCTCCTGAGATCCAGTTTTGTGAAGAACTGCGCTCCGTGAAATGATTCCACCGCCGTAGCGATGAGAGGTAGTGGGTAACTAAACCCCACCGTAATAGCGTTTAGACCTCGGTAATCAATGCACGGACGCAGACCTCCCTCCTTTTTCTTCACAAAAAAGAAACTCGAGGAAGCGGGTGAGATGGAGGGCCGAATGTACCCCTGTCCCAGGGATTCCGTGACATATGTCTCCATAGCCGCCGTCTCCTCCTGTGACAAGGGGTACACGTGACTCCTGGGAAGCGCAGCGTTAACCTGGAGATCTATCGCACAATCCCCCTGTCGATGAGGTGGTAATTTAGTCGCCCTCTTTTTACAAAAAGCGATCGCCAAATCGGCGTATTCGGGGGGAATGCGCACGGTGGACACCTGGTCTGGACTCTCCACCGACGTGGCACCTATGGAAACTCCTAGGCACCTACCTGAACACTCCTCTGACCACCCCTGGAGAACCCCCTGTTTCCACGAAATACGGGGATTGTGACCAGCCAGCCAGGGGACCCCCAGCACCACCGGAAACGCAGGCGAGTCAATAAGGAAAAAACGAATGCGTTCCTTATGATTCCCCAGCGTTACCATGTCCAGTGGCACCGTAGACTCCCTGACTAGCCCTGACCCTAATGGTCGGCTATCTAGGGAGTGCACGGGGAAAGGAGAATCTATCGGCACCCGCGGAATGCCCAGCTTAATGGCAAGTCCACGGTCCATAAAATTCCCAGCTGCGCCTGAATCGACTAGCGCCCTATGCTGGGAAGAGGGAAAAAATTTAGTAAACAAAACAGGTAAAAACACATGACCAACAGGGGGTTCTGGGTGAATCTGGTGCTGACTCACCTGAGGTAACCGAGAAGTGTTCTGCCTACCATCTCGACTCCCAGACTGGCTCCTCCGGCACCGGTCGGCCGTGTGTCCTCTCCGACCACAGCTGGTGCAGGAGGAGCCACCTCCTCCGGTGCCCCTTGGCACGGCCCCCCCTACCTCCATAGGGGTAGGGGCGGGGGTGCACGGGGGTGGAACGGGCAGGACCCTCTCCGAACGCCCGCGGGCAGCCAGCAAGTTGTCCAGTCGTATGGACATATCTATCAGTTCGTCCAGGGACAGAGCTGTGTCCCGACAGGCCAGCTCCCTGCGGACGTCCGCCCGGAGACTGCAGCGGTAGTGGTCTATGAGGGCCCTGTCGTTCCACCCCGCCCCAGCAGCCAAGGTCCTGAAGTCCAGCGCGAAGTCCTGGGCACTCCTCGTCTCCTGCCTGAGGTGGAACAGCCGTTCACCCGCCGCTCTTCCTTCCGGAGGGTGGTCGAACACGGCCCGAAAGCGGCGGGTGAACTCCGGGTAGTGGTCCCTCGCCGAGTCTGGACCGTTCCAGACCGCATTCGCCCACTCCAGAGCTCTGCCCGTCAGGCAGGAAACGAGGGCACTCACGCTCTCCTCCCCCGTGGGAGCAGGTCTAACGGTGGCCAGGTACAGCTCAAGCTGGAGCAAAAACCCCTGGCACCCAGCCGCCGCCCCATCGTACTCCCTCGGGAGCGCCAGACGAAGCGCGCCAGAGCCAGACGTCATGGGAGGCGAAGATGGCTGTATCGGGGCAGGTGGAGGTGGAGAGAGGATACCACTTCTCTCCCATCTGTCCATCCTCTCCATCATCTGGTCCATTGCCGATCCGATGCAATGGAGGACTGTCGTGTGGTGGAGTACGCGTTCCTCCATCGAGGGCAGAGGAGTGGCCGCTGCTCCCGCTGATTCCATGCCTTCTATCGGGGTGCGGGATTCTGTTATGGCTTGGTAATTGTGGAGGAGGAATGAGGCGCAGGAACCAGCGAACACAGGGTAGTGGTGTTTTTAATATACACTCACCAAAAAAAAACAAATGTTCCCACACACAGGGGAGAAAATACATGCGGCGTACAACAACGTCGACATGAACACAAGCCGTCACACAAGAAACAATCATTAATCCCGCACGAACAGGAGCGGGCCAGCTAAACTAAATAGCCCCTCTAATGGCTAATTGACCACAGGTGTCACAAAATAAAAAAAGGGAAAAGCAAAAGGGAATCGGTGGCAGCTAATAGGCCGGTGACGACGACCGCCGAGCGCCACCCGAGCAGGAGGGGGCGCCACCGTCGGTGGGAATCGTGACACAATTGGGTTGAGGTCGGGTGATTGTGGAGGCCAGGTCATCGGATGCAGCACCATCACTCTCCTTCTTGGTCAAATAGCCCTTACACAGCCTGGAGGTGTGTTTTGGGTCATTGCTCTGTTGAATAGTGTCCCTTGAATTCTAAATAAATCACTGACAGTGTCATCAGCAAAGCACCCCCACACCATCACACCTCCTCTTCCATGCTTCACAGTGGGAACCAAAGATGCAGAGATCATCTGTTCACCTACTCTGTGTCTCACAAAGACACAGAGTTTGGAACCAAAAATCTCAAATTTGGACTCATCAGACCAAAGGACAGATTTCCACTGGTCTACTGTCGTGTTTCTTGGCCCAAGAAAGTCTCTTCTTCTTATTGGTGTCCTTTAGTAGTGATTTCTTTGCAGCAATTCGACCATGGAGGCCTGATTCACGCAGTCTCCTCTGAACAGCTGAAAAAATATATAGCAAGCTTGCTGGAGTAGCTAGATGAGCAATGCCCATTGCATTGTATAATAAGATAGTAGCGTGGCAGTTTCCCAAAGTTTGCTGTTGACCATGAACTTTACATAGCTAGCTAGGTTTGATTTATCCTCTTAGTGACCCCTTCGAGATAGGATCCCGTTAACGGGATTGTTTGACAAAATAGCATGGCGTGAAATTCAAAACAACAAAAATCTAATAATTTCAATTTCTCCAACATACGACTATTTTACACCATTTTAAAGATACACTTCTCCTTGATGTAACCACATTGTTCGATTTCAAAAAGGCTTTACAGCGAAAGCAAACCATTAGATTATGTTAGGAGAGTACGTAGACAAAAATAACCACACAGCCATTTTCCAAGCAAGGAGATATGTCACAAAAACCCAAAACACAGCTAAATGAAGCACTAACCTTTGACGATCTTCATCAGATGACACTCCTAGGACATCATGTTACACAATAAATGTACGTTTTGTTCGATAAAGTTCATATTTATATCCAAAAACAGCATTTTACATTGGCGCATGATGTTCAGAAAATGTATTCCCACCAAAACTTCCAGTGAATGAGCACAACAATTTACAATTTACAAAAATACTCATCTTAAATAAACGTTGACAAAATACATAACAATATTTTAAGAATTATAGATACAGTACTCCTTTATGCAATCGCTGTGTCAGATTTTAAAATAGCTTTTCGGCGAAAGCACATTTTTCAATATTCTGAATACATAGCTCGCCATCAAAGCAAGCTACACAGACACCCGCCAAGTTCTGGGGTCACCTAAACTCAGAATTAGTATTATAAATATTATCTTACCTTTGCTGATCTTCGTCAGAATGCACTCCCAGGACTGCTACTTCCACAATAAATTTTGTTTTTGTTCAAAATAATCCATATTTATGTCCAAATACCTCTGTTTTGTTCGTGCGTACAGAGCACTATGCAAAGGCATAATGCGCGAGCGCAGTACCAGAGACGAAAAGTCAAAATGTTCCATTACCGTTCTTAGAAGCATGTCAAACGTTGTTTAAAATCAATCTTTATGGTATTTTAACGTAAAAATGTGATAATATTCCAACCGGACAATAGCGTATTCATTAAAGAAGAAAAATAATGAAAAGCACTCTCGCGGGATCGCGCATTACCAATCGCTTTGTCCCCAGGTAGTCCACTCATTGACTGAGCTCCTATTCTCTACCTGGTTACAGGACAACAATGAAAAAACTTTCTGAAGGCTTTTGACAGCCAATGGAAGCCTTAGGAAGTGCAACGTGACCCCACAGACACTGTAGTTTCGATAGGGATTAGAAAGAAGAACTACAATTCTCAGATCTCCCACTTCCTGGTTGAATTTTTCTCAGGTTTTTGCCTGCCATATGAGTTCTGTTATACTCTCAGACATCATTCAAACAGTTTTAGAAAGTGTTTTCTATCCAAATCTACTAATAATATGCATATTCTAGTTTCTGGGCCAGAGTAGTAACCAGTTTAATTTGGGTACGTTTTTCATCCGGCCGTGAAAATACTGCCCCCTATCCCTAAGATGATTTATGGAAAATGTAACTAGCAATAATATATTTTCAACATTGAGTTATGGTGCACAGCTATGCTACAGTCTCGTTGGCTTGTAGTTACTGGCTAGTTGGCAAGCTAACTGGCTATAATAGCAGCCAAGGACGTTCACTAGCGTATTTGTTTGTGCTCTGATTTAGTTTACACAGATGAATTCAGCCATTCAGCCATAATTCTAAACCAAGAGGCGCAACATCGTGAGACTTTTCTACTGGTAAATGTTTGTTTTAGTATTGTTTTCTCTGGCAACTGGGGTATAAATGGGATATATGCCTCCGTTCTGTACATTACCTTGGAAGAATGAACTACAGTACAGTATATTACAGTAAGGTAGAGTAAAGTTCAGTACATTACAGTAAAGCTTAGTACAGTATAGTTCAGTACAGCACAAAGGTTCCTCTCTACCCAAGGAACACATTTGCCTCTAGGACCGATGATGTCACCATGATGGATCATCTGGCATTCTGATACCACAAAACCGATCTCTCTGAAACTTAGTGTACAGCATCTATAGACCAAGATCGCTAAATGCATTATAAATGAAGTTAATATCTTAACATCATTGCCGCTGTGAGCCAAATTGAGTGAGGTTGGGCCTGACATTTCAAGTCGCTCTTGGAGGGAATGGAGACCCCTGCTGGCCAAGCACCTCAATACCACAATGTTTCCTGAAATGTTTCCTGAAGTGTGCACTTGTCCACTACCCATATGAATTCAAAAGTATAAAATTGGTGCCAGTACCAGAGATGAAGTCAAGACAGAAATCCTTTAGATCTAGACCCAGACCAAGACTTTGAGACCCAGAACAAGGACCAGTGTATCGAAACCATGACCAGACCAAAAAAAGTTTAAATGGGGAAAACAAGATCCAGTAGAATAAACTTGAGTATAATTCAGTCCAGTACAGTAAGGTAGTGTTTAGTTCAGTACAGTACAGTATATATACAGGTGGAGAGCTATGACGCTAACCCAACCACCTGGAAAAACGTTATGTCACTTTCAATGGGGGGAGCTGTCAGAGTTAGTCACCTGATTTTTAGGTAGGTAGCTATATTAAGTTAGATACTGCTTTGATATCCAGGGGAAGAACTTTGTTATAGACCTGTCTAGCCATAGCTAACATTACCTACAGTACCAGTCAAAAGTTTGGACACACCTACTCATTCCAGGGTTTTTCTTTATTTTTACTATTTTATACATTGTAGAATAATAGTGAAGACATCAAAACTATGAAATAACACATATGGAATCATGTAGTAAGCAAAAAAGTGTTAAACAAATCAAAATATATTTCATATTTGAGATTCTTCAAAGTAGCCACCCTCTGCCTTCATGACATATTTGCAAACTCTTGGCATTCTCGCAACCAGCTTCATGAGGTAGTCCCTTGGAAGGTATTTCAATTAACAGGTGTGCCTTGTTAAAAGTTAATTTGTGGAATTTCTTTCCTTCTTAATGCGTTTCAGCCATTCAGTTATGTTGTGACAAGGTAGGGGTGGTATACAGAAGATAGCCCTATTTGGTAAAAGATCAAGTCCATATTATAGCAAGAAGAGCTCAAATAAGCAAAGAGAAACAACAGTCCATCATTACTTTAAGACATGAAGGTCAGTCAATGCAGAACATTTCAAGAACTTTGAAAGTTTCTTCAAGTGCTGTTGCAAGAACTATCAAGCCCTATGATGATACTGGCTCTCATGAGGACCGCCACAGGAAAGGAAGACCCAGAGTTACCTCTGCTGCTAAGGATAAGTTCATTAGAGTTACCAACTCAGATTGCAGCCCAAATAAATGCTTCACAGAGTTCAAGTAGCAGACACATCTCAACATCAACTGTTCAGAGGAGACTGTGTGAATCAGACCTTCATGGTCGAATTGCTGCAAAGAAACCACTACTAAAGGACACCAATAAGAAGAAGAGACTTGCTTAGGTCAGGAAACATGAGCAATGGACATTAAACTGAGATTTTTGGTTCCAACCGCAGTGTCTTTGTGAGACGCAGAGTAAGTGAACGGATAATCTCCGCATGTGTGGTTCCCACCGTGAAGCATGGAGGAGGAGGTGTGATGTTGTGGGGGTGCTTTGCTGGTGACACTGTCAGTGATTTAGCTAGAAAAACATTCCAGGTGAAGCTGGTTGAGGGAATACCAAGAGTGTGCAAAGCTGTCATTAAGGCAAAGGGTGGATACTTTGAAGAATCAGAAATATTTTTATTTGTTTATTACTTTTTTGGTTACAACAAGATTTCAGAGTTTTGATGTCTTCACTACTATTCTGTAATGTAGAAAATAGATGCAGACTTTGTCGGAGTAACAATGTTTATTACGGCAACAGGGCAGGCAAACAATAGGTCAAGGCAGGCAGGGGTCGATAACAACAGTGGTGGGGGAAAGGTACAGGATGGCAGGCAGGCTCAGGGTTGGGTCAGGCAGAGTGGTCAGGCAGGCAGGCTCAGAGACAGGACAGGCAAGGGTCAAAACCAGGAGGCCGAGAAAAAGAGAGTCTGGGGAGAAGCAGGAGCTGAGACAAAAAACGCTGGTTGACTTGACAAACAAGACAAACTGACAACAGACAAATAGAGAACACAGATATAAGCACACAGGGGATAATGGGGCAAAGACCAAGGGCTGTGAGACATGGGTTTTACTCTGGACACATGAAAGGTGGGATGTATACGAAAGGTACGGGCAACAGAAGACGAACAACACCAATGAGGGTGCAGAGTGCCTTCCAGAACCGAGATGAGAACTGAGGGCTCCGGTCAGAGATCATGTTGACTGGCAGTCCATGGATCCGGAAGATGTTCTGCACTATTAGCTGGGCCGTCTCCTTGGCAGAGGGTAGTTTGGGGAGAGGAATGAAGTGTGCGGCTTTGGAAAACCAATCCACCACAGTCAGGATGGTAGTGTTGCCATCAGATGGGGGAAGACCTGTGCCAAAGTCCAGGGAGATGTGGGACCAGGGACGGTGAGGGACAGGCAGAGGTTGGAGGAGACCAGCCGTAGCTTGTCGAGGAGTCTTGTTTTGTGCACACAATGTGCAAGCGGCGACAAATACGAGGTGGGAAGGATGGTCTCGGGCTCCGGGGTAATAGCCGTGGGGCTATAACGGCAAGACAGTGCATCTGGCTTGACATTCTTGGATCCTGGCCGATATGAGAGAGAGAAGTTGAACCGTGTGGACAGCAGGGCCCATCTAGCTTTCCTGGAGTTGAGGTGTTTGGCGGTGTGGAGATACTCCAGATTTTTGTGTTGAGGTGATGGGAGAAGAAGGCGCAGGGATGTAGCTTCAGGTCCAGGGCAGAATGCTGTGACAGGACCACCCCCACTCGTACATCCTATGCATCGGCCTCCACCACGAGCTGACAGGAAGGGTCAGGATGAACCAGGATGGGAGCAGTGGTGAAGCGGTGTTTGAGATCCCGGAACGCCCGGTCAGCAGCAGGGGACCATGTGAATGGAACCTTGGAAGAAGTGAGTGCTGACAGGGGGAAAGCCAGGGTTCTGTAACCCCGGATGAAGTGGTGATAGAAGTTGGCAAACCCAAGGAAACGTTGCAGCTGCACCCTGGTTCTCCAGGAGGCATTGAAGCACCTGACGGACGTGGAGCAAATGTTCTTGGGGGAGCGGGAAAAGACGAGGACATCATGAATGTAGACGAAGACGAACCGGTTCAACATGTCGCGGAGAACATCATTCACCAGAGCCTGGAACACGGCAGGGGCGTTAATGAGGCCAAAGGGCATGACCAGATATTCGTAGTGGCCGCTGTCTGTGTTGAAGGCGGTCTTCTGGAACCGCTCCATAAGGCCACGAAGCAGTTCCTCGTGCCTCCAAATGGTGGCTCCTTGGGAGCAGATGGCGTCGCGCAGCTGGCAGTCTGCTGGGTCAGTCATGGCCAGTTCGTGCTATCAGGTTTGATGGTAAGACCCAGATGCAGACTGTGTTGGAGTAACAATGTTTATTACGGCAACAGGGCAGGCAAACAACAGGTCAAGGCAGGCAGGGGTCGATAACCAAAGTAGTGGGGGAAAGGTACAGGACAGCAGGCAGGCTCAGGGTTGGGTCAAGCAAAGGTCGGTAATCCAGAGGTGGGGCAAAGGTACAGGATGGCAGGTAGGCTCAGGGGCAGGCAGAGTGGTCAGGCAAAGGTACAGGATGGCAGTCGGGCTCAGTGACAGGACAGGCAAGGGTAAAAACCAGGAGGGAGAGAAAAAGAGAGACTGGGGAAAAGCAGGAGCTGAGACAAAAAAACATGGTTGACTTGACAAACAAGACGAGCTGACAATAGACAAACAGAGAACACAGGTATAAATACACGGGATAATGGGGAAGATGGGCGACACCTGGAGGGGGGTGGAGACAATCACAAAGACAGGTGAAACAGATCAGGGTGTGACAGAATGAGTAGGTGTGGTACTGGTACTGTAGGTAATGTTAGCTATGTTATTACAATACAGTACCCCAGCCAGGTGCAAATTGGAGGAGGGACACAACAAATAAATAGCTTTGCATGTGTGGCTCGTTACCACAATCAATCAGTATGGCAAAAAAAAATCTGTGCTCAGGCATTAGACATATTTTTTACAGAGAGAGAAGCTAGTGCGGAAGGAACGTCTTCTACTTTGGAAGATGAAGAATTTTCTGAATATGAGGATCATGTCTCTGTCAATTCAGTCTGACAGTGAGTTGGAAGAAGAGGATGAGATTGACCCTCAAACCAGCCCCAGGACCAGCCCGTCAGCAGCCAGCAACAGGACCAGCCTGTCAGCAGCCAGCCCCAGTACCAGCCCATCAGCAATTAGCTCATCGCAGCCTGCAGGAGGAGAAATATGGATGTCAAAATTTTTTGAAATTGAATGGTCTTCTTGCCCAAGGAATGAGCCACCCCACATGGCTGCCAATGTGATAAGGATGCAACCAGGGCCGATAAAGGTGGCGGTTACTCGTGTGCAGGACAAAGTCTTCTTTTGAACTGTTCATCCCAGACACCGTCCAGACAATCATTCTGGACTGCACTAATTTGGAGGGAAGGCATGTTGTTAGAGAGCGATGGACCAAACTCATTTAGATGCATACTTTGGGGTTCTTATCCTTTCTGGTGTTTTCAGATCCAATGGGGAATCCATAGAATACCTGTAGGATGCAGAAACTGGTAGAGAACTTTTCCGTGCAACAATGTCTCTTGAAAACTTCCAGATTATTTCCAGGATTATCCACTTCGATAACCAAGACATAAACAATTGAGAGCGTCCTGTCGGGCTGTATCACCACCTGGTACGGCAACTGCACCGCCCACAGCCACAAGGCCCTCCAGAGGGTGGTGCGGTCTGCACAACGCATCACCGGGGGCAAACTACCTGCCCTCCAGGACACCTACAGCACCCGATGTCATAGGAAGGCCAAAAAGATCATCAAGGACAACAACCACCCGAGCCACTGCTTGTTCATCCTGCCACCATCCAGAAGGCGAGATCAGTACAGGTGCATCAAATCTGGGACCGAGAGACTGAAAAACAGCTTCTATCTCAAGGCCATCGGACTGTTAAGCTCCCATCACTAACACAGAGAGGCTGCTGCCTATATACAGACTTGAAATAATTGGCCACTTTAATAAATGGATCACTAGTCACTTTAATAATGCCACTTTGAGTTTACATGTCTTGCATTACACATCTCATATGTATATACTGTATTTTATACCATCTATTGCATCTTGCCTTTGCCGCTCTGTCATTGCTCATCCATATATGGGGAGGCAGGTAGCCTAGTGGTTAGAACATTGGGGCAGTAACGGAAAGGTTGCTAGATCGCATCCCCGAGCTGACACGGTAAAAATCTGTCGTTCTGCCCCTGAACAAGGCAGTTAACCCACAAAAGGAGGGGTGAACAATTTAGACAAGCTGGTGACTGGCTGCAAGAGAAGAACCCTACGCTGGCCTCTTGTGATATTCTCTGACATCTCGGCGTACAACACGACCCCAGCTTCTGCAGCCATTGTGAGGAGAATTCAGGAAGAGGATGCTGGTGCACCATCTGCCTTACCCACAGAACCAATACCGTAAGTGTTAGTGATGTTGTTGCATGTGTGTCTGACTCTCCTACCTTGGCCTGCTGTAACTATATATGTGAGTGACATGTTAGTACAATTCCTGAACTAAGTGTCTTCATCATTCTAGATTGCAGCCGGTAGCAACAAGAATCGCTACGATATGTGTGGACCCAAGAAGGACAGGAAGACACATCATGTGCAGGAAATACATTTGCAACACACACTGTAAAACTCTGTCCCTCATGTAGTGTCTAGACTGGCCTTAATTTGTGTTCAATGGGGCTCATTTGTAATTTCCATAAAATACTGTATGTAAAATGTGCCATAACAATTTGTTCAAAGCAATAAACATCAATAGTGATGAAAACCTTGTTTTATTTACATTTGTTCAAGATAAACATGATGCATGGTGTGGCAGGTAGTGGTTAGAGCTGTTGGGCCAGTAACCGAAAGGTTGCTAGGTTGAATCCCTGAGCTAACAAGTTAAAAATCTGTCATTCTGCCCCTGAACAAGGCAGTTAACCTACAGTCGTGGCCAAAAGTTTTGAGAATGACACAAATTTTAATTTCCACAAAGTTTGCTGCTTCAGTGTCTTTAGATATTTTTGTCAGATGTTACTATGGAATACTGAAGTATAATTACAAGCATTTCATAAGTGTCAAAGGCTTTTATTGACAATTACATGAAGTTGATGCAAAGAGTCAATATTTGCAGTGTTGACCCTTTTTTTTCAAGACCTCTGCAATCCGCCTTGGCATGCTGTCAATTAACTTCTGGGCCACATCCTGACTGATGGCGGTCCATTCTTGCATAATCAATGCTTGAAGTTTGTCAGAATTTGTGGGTTTTTGTTTGTCCACCCGCCTCTTGAGGATTGAAGACAAGTTTTCAATGGGATGAGTTTCCTGGCCATGGACCCAAAATATCAATGTTTTGTTCCCCAAGCCACTTAGTTATCACTTTTGCCTTATGGCAAGGTGCTCCATCATGCTGGAAAAGGCATTGTTCGTCACCTCCTGTTCAGCCTATACATGAATCATCTGCCTTCTGTCTGTACTGGGTCTGAAGTTCAAATGTATGCAGATTATAGCTTTTATGTGCATGCAAAGAGCAAACAACAAGCTGCACAAGAACTCACTACTGCAATGGTCCAGTACAAAGTGGCTCAGTGACTCATGTTTGCATCTCAATGTGAAAAAAACTGTCTGCATGTTCTTCACAAATAGGGCAACAGATGCTACTGAGCCAGATGTCTATGTGTCAGGGGAGAAGCTCCAGGTGGTATCTGATTTTAAGTACCTTGGCATCATACTTGATTCCAACCTCTCTTTCAGGTGAAAAGGTAACTTAAATAACCAAATTCAACCTAACTAATTTCCAATACATACAACATTGTTCGATTACAAAGGCAGCAAAATTGTACTTCACTGCTATAATACTCCCCCACTTAACATACTGTTTGACTAGTTGGGCCCAAGCTTGCTGTACAACATTAAAACCCATTCAGTCTGTCTACAAAAAGTGATTGGCCGAAAGCCCAATAGCAATCAACACCCTGTAACATCCTCAGAAAGCATGCGACGCATGTCTTGTATTCAAGATCCTAAATGGCCTGGCTCCCCCACATACTTAGTACTTTTGTCAAACAGAAAACCCAAACCAATGGTAGCAGATCCAAAAGGTTTGCTATGAGAGGTGACTGTATAGATCCCTTAAGGAAAAGCACCTTTAGTCAATTTGCTTTCTCTGTGAGAGCTTCCCATGTCTGGAACACACTGCCATCAGACACACATACCGGCACCACCTATCACACTTTGACTAAAAACATAAAGACAAGACAATCTAGCTTTGTACTACCGCTTTCCATGTTGTCTGTAGCTTGTGAGGTGAGTAAACACTGTTTTTTGCTTTTAGGTATTTTGTTTTGTTGCTTTTTGTGCTATTGCTCTGTCTGTCTGCATGCTCCGTGTTGCTTGTCCTATGTTGGCTAAAACCGTCACTTTTAATGAATTGTTGATTAATGTTCACTGTCACTGTAAAAATAAACCCAATAAAGTTGTCAAACCCTGATCTGTTTCACCTGTCTTTGTGTTTGTCTCCACCCCCCCTCCAGATGTCGCCCATCTTCCCCACTATCCTCACTGTATTTATACCTGTCTCCTCTGATTGTCTGTTGCCAGTTCGTTTTGTTTCGTGAAACCTACCAGCGGTTTTTCCCCTTGCTCCTGTCTGTTCTAATTCTTATTTTCTAGTTTTTCCCGGTTTTGACCTTTCTGCCTCCCTTGACCCTGAGCCTGCCTGCCGTTCTGTACCTTGCCACACCACACTGGCATATTGACCATAGAAAACTGTCAATGCTTTACTTGGTGCAGAATGTGTTTCACCAAGGTAAAAATAGCCGTACCATTAGTTTGAACGCCAATTACATGGTTTTGTTCAAAAACCCTAGAGACAAACTACAAATGAACACTCTAGCTCAGCAGATGTACCCGGGAAGGAAATCCTACTTTATGGAGAGCTATGAGGACGCTACCAAAGCGCCATTTTCTTATTTAATCGTGGATTTAAAAGCAAATACTCCAGAACACCTGAGGCTCCGAACCGGCCTGTTCCCGTGGGAGTGGCCGGCTGCGTACATTCCTAAAAAGTAACCGCTATGTCTCTCGGTTTAAAAAGAAACCTGCCCCTCTTGAGAAGCCTAGTTGGGGCTACAGCTAAAGAACGGAAGGCCATCTTGGGTCACTGTTCTTCAGATCTCATATTATCCCTATGTGAGATTGCTTTGAATCTTCTTAAAGGGCACATTCCACTCACCCTGACCCAATTAAAAAAATTAAAGAGACAAAAGACCGCGATCAAACTCTTTGCCAATAAAAGAGCCAGTCTTCAAAAGAAAAGACATAACCCCCCAGACTGTTGTAGGCTATCTTCTGCCGTTGCTAACTATAGCTGTGCCCTTCATCACCAGCCTTATTGCTGCCAGACGTGGGGGTTGAACACAGTGTGATGGCAAATAAAATGTACTTGGTGCCTCAACAAGAGTTGGATAGACTTAAAAAACAAATGCAGGGTCCTGAAAATATCAGACAAACAGCGGAAAATGATTTGGATATGGCCATGAAGGATATCTTGAACCGAAAAGGATTGAACCGCTATGATAAGGTCCAAAAATACACAAACCTCTTGCAAAGGTATTTGGCCTTGGTAAAACAAGGTGAGAGAGAGAGACCAACCATTTAACGCTTTCCCTACCGTAACCTTTAATCTTTTAACTTGTAGACAGGGGGTATGTGCGGTAGACATTCGGTAACGGTGAACAACTCATCGCTGTGTTAGGGCTGCGTCAATTCACTTCTGGTATCAGAACAAAATTTAACACTAGGCTACTGAATATATTTTCAGCTGTTTATTAATAGAATTAGTCAAGCAGAATAAATGGTAAATGCAATCTTCGTATATACGGGTTCACTGTAACACCTCGCAGGGCAAACAGAGAACTGAAAATGACATCATAAGTTCTTCATTAAATACTCTGACAGAGATAGTTCCCGCTCACTGCTGGCCTGTCAGAGGGAGGATGAGCGTGGTTTAAACTTACTCATCCTATCGTTGGCGTGCAGGCTGGTCCCAGCCTCTAGACGCATCTTTGTTGCCAAGCATAGTTGTCTTCTAGCTTATCTTCATGTGTGTACCCGAGAGTCAGACACCCAAGGACAGTGACTGTTTTTATGCTACAGTTAGGACAGTTTCTGCTTTTGTGCTACAGCCATCTTCCATTCTACCAGCCCCTCCCGTACACCTGTCCTTGAGCGGCCCCACAACCAGGCATTGTGTGTGTGTGTCAAGAGTCTACTCAGCCTACACTCCTACTAGCCAGCAACCCTCCAGTTAGTCATGTCTATTATATGTTGCTCAATCTATGTTAATACAATATAAACCTCTTAGTGCATTACAGTCCGTTCATACTTAGGCCTACATCTACTGTAAATGGTAATGCATCACATCTAATAAGTGAAATAAAACCCAACAGCTGTAACCTTCCTCATATTTTTTGTCAAACACCACTCAACTTGGATATACGTACCAAGTCCCCCACTATGAATTTAAAATCTATTTTTTTCTTATGGCGAAGGGGGAACAAACCATACAGATTTTTAAAGACTTAAAGACCTCTGCGGGCATCCTCCTTATACACTTATAGTAGCTGTAGTTGTAACCCTTTACTAAATCTTGAACTATATCGATATATCTATGCGTGTTGTGAGCTGTAAAATATCTCCACATCCGCTCCTTCAGAGTTCGGTTAAAGCGTTTAACAACTGAAGCTTTCAAATCCGAGCCTGTAGCAAAATGTACTATATTGTGCTTCTTCATGAGTTTCTGAAAAGTATTCTTAAATTATTTTCCGCCATCAGTCTGCACTTTCTTAGGGACCCCTCCTTCCTTCAAGATAGCGTCAAAGGCCCTGGTCACCTCTGCCCCGCTCTTATTTTCTAAGACCCTTACAAATGCCATTTTAGAGAAAATCTCTATAACCGTTAGCATGTATCGATTTCCATCATTTTTATCTGCAAGGGCCTGCATGTCACAATGCTATAACTTCAATTTCTGAAACATATGACTATTTTACACCATTTGAAAGATAAGACTCTCGTTAATCCAACCACGTTGTCCGATTTCAAAAAGGCTTTACAGCGAAAGCAAAACATTAGATTATGTCAGGAGAGTACCCTGCCAAAAATAATCACACAGCCATTTTCAAAGCATGCATATATGTCACAAAAACCAAAACCACAGCTAAATTCAGCACTAACCTTTGATGATCTTCATCAGATGACATTCCTAGGACATTATGTTATACAATACATGCATGTGTTGTTCAATCAAGTTCATATTTATATAAAAATCTGCTTTTTACATTAGCATGTGATGTCCAGAACTAGCATACCCACCGAAAACTTCCGGTGAATTTACTAAATTACTCATGATAAACGTTGACAAAATACATAACAATTATTTTAAGAATTATAGATACAGAACTCCTTTATGCAAACGCTGTGTCAGATTTTAAAATAGCTTTCGGCGAAAACACATTTTGCAATATTCTGAGTACATAGCTCGGCCATCACAGGCTAGCTAATTTGGCACCCACCAAGTTTGGGGCAACCTAAACTCAGAATTACTATTAGAAAAATTGGATTACCTTTGCTGTTCTTCGTCAGAATGCACTCCCAGGACTTCTACTTCAACAACAAATGTTGTTTTGGTTCCAAATAATCCATAGTTATATCCAAATACCTCCGTTTTGTTCGTGCATTCAGGTCACTATCCGAAGCGCATTTCGTGACAAAAAAAATGCAAAATATTCCATTACTGTACTTAGAAGCATGTCAAACGCTGTTTAAAATTAATTTTTTATGCTATTTTTCTCGTAAAATAGCGATAATATTCCAACTGGACAACGTTGTATTCATTCAAAGACTGAAAGAAAAAAATGGAGAAGTCAGGCCACTTACAAACTCTGCTGCTGTACTTTGCCCAGAGACATGAGACATGTCATTCCGCTTTCTGAACGCTTTAGAGAGCCAATAGAAGCCTTAGAAAGTGTCACGTAACAGCACAGATGCTGTAATGTCGACAGAGATGCAACAGAAGGACAACAAATTGTCAGCCAGGGCACTTCCTGCATGGAATCTTCTCAGGTTTTGGCCTGCCATATGAGTTATGTTATTCTCACAGACACCATTCAAACAGTTTTAGAAACTTTAGAGTGTTTTCTATACAAATCTACTAATTATATGCATATTCTCGTTTCTGGGCAAGAGTAATAACCAGTTTAAATCGGGTACGTTTTTTATCCGGCCGTGAAAATACTGCCCCCTAGCCCCAACAGGTTAATGAGCCAATTTTCAAATAACGGCAACATTTCATTTTCATTTTGTATTTTTATTTTTGCAAACATCAAGTATTACGTGTACAGACAATTCAGGATTCGTTGCCGGATACTTCGTTGCCGTTTTCTCGACGATCCAAGCATGCAACACCCTGTAAATTTGGTTTAGATTTACAGGCTTGTGTTGCTGAATTTTTAAAACACACACATCCACTGTATAAGTATATAAACAACAAATATGATACATGTTACAATTAAACAATGTTTCAAACAAATAAAGTAAAATCTTAGGCAAGGTTGTTTCTTGTTCTTCAGAATCATCCCCAAGACGGGAGACCAGCTGTGTCCATTGTAGACTCTCGCCCGTATGTCGTACATGATTCATGATTTGCTCCATTTTTGCACACGCTCTACATTAGCCCATGTATTATGGGTTGTGTAGAACGATACATTGTTCACTTTATTTTCAATAATTTGATGCATCACATTTGTAAGTTCTCTCAAAAGAAAAAATGTATGTATTCTCTCTAACATCGTATGTATATAGTTCCCCATTGCTTTACATCTAAATAACAAATATGTATTGTCACTCGTTCTCTTGGGTTTTGTTGAGCCAGAAAGTCATCACATCATCCACCACAGCCTCCCTGTATTTGTTGTTGTCCACCAGGGTGTGCCGGATTTCGTTGAGTTTCTCGTGGATGTAGATCGCCTCCTTCAGTTCATGTAGGAAAGCCTCGGTTACCCCGTAAACTCTGGGAATAGACGGCACAAGACCCATAGACTCCAGGGCTTTGACCAGCGAAGGTATAAACCTGCAGGACCACAGTCTTTTCACCAGCTCCTCAAAATGATTGAAGAAGTAGTATCTTGGGGGCTCGTATCAACACGGATGCCGATGCAGGCTGGGGTGATTGATCTCACAACCGATGCATTTTTCTCGTATATACTCTCCAATCACCACTTTTGAAAGTGTGGCTACAGAGGCCTTGATGGTGTCCACAAAAATAGTACTGACCACCCCATCAAACACATCCTCAGGCTGTGTACATGTAGGGGGTGTCGGGGGTCTTGGCTGGGGGGAGTAGAATGGTTGGCTGTGAGGCATAGAGTCCTCAGGGTCTGGCCCCCATGACGTATTGGAGTCCTGGTATGTTGTATGAATATCCATGGTATATGCTGAAATGAAGAACTGGAGGATTTAAGGGCACTCCTTTTATTGTTGAACCAGTCCTTTGGGGGGTCAGGGTGTGGTTAACGCAGCCACGTACTTAGTTTTCTTCGGGGGCTGTCCCTTCTGAGGATGACCCTTCTTGGGGTTCCTTTGAATCATAATCCTCAGGATTCGTATATATCATGCACTTCCTTAGCTGAACAATGCTCTGCTGCTGTTGGCTCTGTACAAAAAGAGGTTCCAACAACTCTAACATTTTCAATTCCATTAGATCCCAACTTTTAAAAGGAATAAGCATGCGCAACCTGAAATCCCCAGTCAGGCCACCATCACGAATGTTTTGGTTGCGGGTTTCCTCGTTGCTGACATAGAACTTCACGCATCCACAAGGAAGTCCATTCTTTCTCTGTATTTTCACCCTGTGAAATACTCTTCCTGAGGAGTCTGGGGTACCTTCCCAATGGGTCTCGTAGCCTGTGAACAAGCTATACCCATTGGTGATAACTCTCAGTTCGGGACACACAACCTTGCGAAAAACATACCAGTCTTCAACCCCGTAGTCCACTCCTAAAGTCTGGTCTGTATATTCTTCACCTTCAGCTATGGTATAGAGTTTCACTCTACAGGCCTGGTTATCAAACTAATACCCCCAGTGCTGTCCATTAGACATCATAACTTGATCTTTCAGGGCAGTTGCGGGCGTTATTTGGGTTCTATACACACTTAGAAACCATTTTTTTGGCGCATCGTATATTGTTGTTTTATACTTGGTCTTCTCTCTATGTTTCAGCCGTGGTCCTGCTTCCGTTTTTACGGTCATCACTGCTTTGCCACTGATCACAAAATCCATGTTTATTTTTAAAATCTTGTTTAGTGTTCTGGGGCCGCATGTGTTGTTCTGGGTCTTATTTATAAGGCGTCTGCCGCCAACACTATCCCCCCCCCCCCCCCCCCCCCCCCAACCACGTGACACCTTCCCGCCAGGATGCCCTTATTTGGGCATGTACGCGTCATCCGGACATAGGGTCATAAATTGCGATTTTGACCGATGCCGTCTACTTTATTCTCTCTCCTAAGGATCTTATTCTGTTATCTCTTTCATCAGGACTCTCTCCTGGAATCTCTAACACGTGACCTATTCCTAGAACAGGATTTTAAAAGTTTCCAGAACTTTCCTCAATTGGAGGTGGCGTTTAAGAAAATCAGTCTCACCCTTGACTCTTATCTTCGGAATGGCGTATCCACTCACTGACGCTTTCTGCTGGTCCGAGGCAGGTCCCTGTAGCTCCAACAGGGAAAGATCAGCAAGCGCTGCTCCGTCAGGGAATGATCAGCAAATGGAGTTAGCCGTCCCATCTTCGTCGCCAATTGTTGTGGTAAATTCTAACCAAAAGGAGAGGGACTGTATTCTTCAAAACAACTTTATTATAAGATTTGTAAAATTGGATCAGTTAACTATGCACTACAACAGTTTTGCAGTTAAAACCCAAAGAGCAGTGTCGGTTCTCAGCTTTTATAGAGAAGCACATCCTTTTTTTATACATGGCAGTCAGCAGATAGTGTGTAAAAGGCAATTAGTTCTCTCTGCAGATGCAACCCTTGTGTGGTGTTCAGGTCTGTTGGGCCCATTTTCAATGTTTACTAAAATAAACATTTTAGTAACCTGAGACTCATTGGCCCTCTTTCTGTGAAGAACATGTAAAATAACACATGTTCATTAAGTGCACACTGTGCACCTCCCTACACATTTATATTACATATGTGGTGTTATGGTCCACTGGACCACCCTACACATTTATATTACATATGTGGTGTTCTGGTCCACTGGACCCCCTTACACATTTATATTACATATGTGGTGTTCTGGTCCACTGGACCCCCCTACACATTTATATTACATATGTGGTATTCTGGTCCACTGGACCCCCCCTAAACATTTATATTACATATGTGGTGTTCTGGTCCACTGGACCCCCCCTACACATTTATATTACATATGTGGTGTTCGGGTCCTATCGACACCTCTTACCATCAAAAGGACCAACAGCATGTACAACTGGTAAAGTGTAAATATCATTGAATTGAACATTCTGGCTTGTAGAGACTTTTTGTAGGCAGACATCTTTCAGACTGAATATCCATAGGGTAACCATGGTAACAGTCTGATGTTTAGGCAAGGTTCTCTTGTCGGCTGCGTCACTATGTAAAGATTTCAGAGCAAATTAAACTGATATTTAGTAATGACAGCGTAACTAGATTTTCATATCGTCATACCGTCCGTCTCTCATCCTTACAGTATTACCGGTTTAGTACACAAGTGGGTGGCAAAACACTCAGAAAAAGCCCATTGGGCGTCTATTACCAGAACGCTAACAATATTAGCACAAGTAATAGCAAATTTACATCAAGGCGGCTAGCTAAATATGCTAAATATGAGCGCAAACGAAAATAAATGAATTGCAAAGACAGGCAATACAGCTCATAAAGTAATACCAGTGGAGGCTGGTGACTTGAAACTGTGGCTGTGGCTGGTGACTTGTACTGTGTCTCTTTCACGTCATTTCCGGTCACAACTTGCAGACTTGTTTACATGCTGCTGTGCGTTTTGTTGCTCACCTTACTTTGCTACCTGACAACTTTCCGGTTTTACTTTTAATTACCGTTTATATGTTTAGTTTTTCCCTCGCTCTACTTTTTATCATTCAACTTTTTCACTCCAGACGCTTTATCTGGACGTGGTTGTTCAGGACCTCTACCAGCCGAAGCTAAGTAGTAACATTAGCATTATGCCTTCTAATTGCAGTCGCTGTACTCATAATATACAGGAGAACGATCACCTTGCGGTGGGGATTGCTGTGCTACAAGCCCAGCTTCAGACGCAATCGTTAGGCAAAGGTAATTTCAGTGTAGGAAAGGATGAAACAGCGTCTGTGCCACCAGTAAGTACAGATAGTAGTATAAATCCCCTCACACAGTCCCCGCAGCCGGACAACTTTCTCATGGCTTCTGGAGGGAAATTCTGTAGGAATGCTCAACCGGTGTCGCTCATTCAGCCGACAGAAACTTTCAACCGGTTCTCCCCATTAAGCATCGAGTCGGAGTCAGAGGCCGAGCCTTCTCTGGTCTCTACTCCTCCCGTTACGGGGTCTGAGACGCCAAAGCTTCCCACCATTAGCTCTGACAAATTGAAAACCCAAGTCATTGGCGACTCCATTACCCGCAGTAATAGACTTAAAACGAATCATCCAGCAATCATACAATGTTTACCAGGGGGCAGGGCTACCGACGTTAAGGCTAATCTGAAGATGGTGCTGGCTAAAGCTAAAACTGGCGAGTGTAGAGAGTATAGTGATATAGTTATCCACGTCGGCACCAACGATGTTAGGATGAAACAGTCAGACATCACCAAGCGCAACATAGCTTCAGCGTGTAAATAAGCTAGAAAGATGTGTCGGCATTGAGAAATTGTCTCTGGCCCCCTCCCAGTTAGGGGGAGTGATGAGCCCTACAGCAGAGTCTCACAACTCAATCGCTGGTTGAAAACTGTTTTCTGCCCTTCCCAAAAGATAGAATTTGTAGATAATTGGCCCTCTTTCTGGGACTCACCCACAAACAGGACCAAGCCTGGCCTGTTGAGGAGTGATGGACTCCATCCTAGCTTGAGGGGTGCTCTCATCTTATCTATGAACATAGACAGGGCTCTAATTCCCCTAGCTCCACAATGAGATAGGGTGCAGGCCAGGCAGCAGGCTGATAGCCAGCCTGCCAGCTTAGTGGATCCTGCCACTAGCACAGTCAGTGTAGTCAGCTCAGCTATCCCCATTGAGACCGTGTCTGTGCCTCGACCTAGGTTGGGCAATACTAAACATGGCGGTGTTCACCTTAGAAATCTCACTGGAATAAAGACCTCCTCCATTCCTGCCATTATTGAAAGACATTGTGATACCTCACATCTCAAAATAGGGCTACTTAATGTTAGATCCCCCACTTCCAAGGCAGTTATAGTCAATGAACTAATCACTGATCATAATCTTGATGTGATTGGCCTGACTGAAACATGGCTTAAGCCTGATGAATTTACTGTGTTTAATGAGGCCTCACCTCCTGGTTACACAAGTGACCATATCCCCCGCGCATCCCGCAAAGGCAGAGGTGTTGCTAGCATTTATGATAGCAAATTTCAATTTGAGCTTCTAGTCATGAAATCTATGCAGCCTACTCAATCACTTTTTATGTCTACTGTTCACAGGCCTCCTGGGCCATATACAGCGTTCCTCACTGAGTTCCCTGAATTCCTGTAGGACCTTGTAGTCATGGAAGATAATGTTCTAATTTTTGGTGACTTTAATATTCACTTGGAAAAGTACACAGACCCACTCCAAAAGGCTTTCGGAGCCATCATCGACTCAGTGGGTTTTGTCCAACATGTCTCCGGACCTACTCACTGCCACAGTCATACTCTGGACCTAGTTTTGTCCGTGGAATAAATGTTGTGGATCTTAATGTTTTTCCTCATAATCCTGGACTATCACACCATTTTATTACATTTGCAATCGCAACAAATAATTTGCTCAGACCCCAACCAAGGATCATCAAAAGTCGTGCTATAAATTCTCGGACAACCCAAAGATTCCTAGATGGCCTTCCAGAGTCCCTCCGCCTACTCAAGGACGTCAGAGTACAAAAATCAGTTAACCTGTTATGGCTAGGGGGCAGTATTTTCACGGCTGGATAAAAAACATACCCGATTTAATCTGGTTACCACTCCTACCCAGTAACTAGAATATGCATATACTTATTACATATGGATAGAAAACACCCTAAAGTTTCTAAAACTGTTTGAATGGTGTCTGTGAGTATAACAGAACTCATTTGGCAGGCAAAAACCTGACAAGGTTTCAGGCAGGAAGTGGCCTGTCTGACAAGGTGTCGTTCTTCTTGTCTCTGTTTATTGAAGAGTGAGGATCTTAGCTGTCCCGTGACACTTCCTACGGCTGCCATAGGGTCTCAGAAGGCGGTAAAAAGCTGAATCGTGGCTTTGCAGGCTCTGGCTGAAATAAAGTAGCGCGTTTGGGTAGTGGCTGGTTACAGTACTGTGAGCCTCAGGCGCGTGCCCGCGTCGACCGAAAGCTTTGTTTACTTTCCTCAGTTTAGCTAAAAGGAGATTCCCGGTCGGAATATTATCGCTTTTCTATGAGAAAAATGGCATAAAAATGGATTTTAAACAGCGGTTGACATGCTTCGAAGTACGGTAATGGAATATTTAGATTTTTTTTGTCACGAATTGCGCTATGCGCACGACCCTGATTTACCATTTCAGATAGTGTCTGGGACGCACGAACAAAACGCCGCTATTTGGATATAACGATGGATTATTTTGGACCAAACCAACATTTGTTATTGAAGTAGCAGTCCTGGGAGTGCATTCTGACGAAGACAACAAAAGGTAATGAAACTTTTATAATAGTAAAGCTGATATTGGTGAGTGCTAAACTTGCCGGGTGTCTAAATAGCTAGCCCGTGATGCCTGGGCTATGTACTTAGAATATTGCAAAATGTGCTTTCACCAAAAAGCTATTTTAAAATCGGACATATCGAGTGCATAGAGGAGGTCTGTATCTATAATTCTTAAAATAATTGTTATGCTTTTTGTGAACGTTTATCGTGAGTTATTTAGTAAAATGTTAGCGAATTCCCCGGAAGTTTGCGGGGGGTATGCTAGTTCTGAACGTCACATGCTAATGTAAAAAGCTGGTTTTTGATATAAATATGAACTTGATTGAACAAAACATGCATGTATTGTATAACATAATGTCCTAGGGTTGTCATCTGATGAAGATCATCAAAGGTTAGTGCTGCATTTAGCTGTCTTCTGGGTTTTTGTGACATTATATGCTAGCTTGAAAAATGGGTGTCTGATTATTTCTGGCTTGGTACTCTGCTGACATAATCTAATGTTTTGCTTTCATTGTAAAGCCTTTTTGAAATCGGACAGTGTGGTTAGATAAAGGAGAGTCTTATCTTTAAAATGATGTGAAATAGTCATATGTTTGAAAAATTGAAGTTTTTGTATTTTAGAGGAGTTTGTATTTCGCGCCACGCCCATCATTGGATATTGGAGCAGGTGTTCCGCTAGCGGAACGTCTAGATTAACCACCTAACTGAGGAACTCAATTTAACCTTGCGCAATACCCTAGATGCAGTCGCACCCCTAAAAACAAAAAACATTTGTCATAAGAAACTAGCTCCCTCGTATACAGAAAATGCCCGAGCTCTGAAGCAAGCTTCCAGGAAATTGGAACGGAAATGGCGCCACACCAAACTGGAAGTCTTCCGACTAGCTTGGAAAGACAGTACTGTGCAGTATCGAAGAGCCCTCACTGCTGCTCGATCATCCTATTTTTCCAACTTAATTGAGGACAATAAGAACAATCCAAAATTTATTTTTGATACTGTCGCAAAGCTAACTAAAAAGCAGCATTCCCCAAGAGAGGATGGCTTTCACTTCAGCAGTGCTAAATTCATGAACTTCTTTGAGGAAAAGATCAATATCATTAGAAAGCAAATTACGGACTCATTTTTAAATCTGTGTATTCCTCCAAAGCTCAGTTGTCCTGAGTCTGCGCAACTCTGCCAGGTCCTAGGATCAAGGGAGAAACTCAAGTGTTTTAGTACTATATTTCTTGACACAATGATGAAAATAATCATGGCCTCTAAACCTTCAAGCTGCATACTGGACCCTATTCCAACTAAACTACTGAAAGAGCTGCTTCCTGTGCTTGGCCCTCCTATGTTGAACACAATAAACGGCTCTCTATCCACCGGATGTGTACCAAACTCACTAAAAGTGGTAGTAATAAAGCCTCTCTTGAAAAAGCCAAACCTTTACCCAGAAAATCTAAAAAACTATCAGCCTATATCGAATCTCCTTTTCCTCTCAATTTGTTTTGAAAAAGCTGTTGCACAGCAACTCACTGCCTTCCTGAAGACAAACAATGTATATGAAACGCTTCAGTCTGGTTTTAGACCACATCATAGCACTGAGACTGCACTTGTGAAGGTGGTAAATTACCTTTTAATGGCGTCAGACCGAGGCTCTACATCTGTCCTTGTGCTCCTAGACCTTAGTGCTGCTTACAGTGGGGGGGGGAAAGTATTTGATCCCCTGCTGATTTTGTACATTTGCCCACTTACAAAGAAATGATCAGTCTATAATTTTAATTGTAGGTTTATATGAACAGTGAGAGACAGAATAACAACCAAAAAAATCCAGAAAAACGCATGTCCGAAATGTAATAAAAAGATTTGCATTTTAATGAGGGAAATAAATATTTGAACCCTCTGCAAAACATGACTTAGTACTTGGTGGCAAAACCCTTGTTAGCAATCACAGAGGTCAGACGTATCTTGTAGTTGGCCACGAGGTTTGCACACATCTCAGGAGGGATTTTGTCCCACTCCTCTTTGTAGATCTTCTCCAAGTCGATAAGGTTTCAAGGCTGACGTTTGGCAACTCGAACCTTCAGCTCCCTCCACAGATTTTCTATGGGATTAAGGTCTGGAGACTGGCTAGGCCACTCCAGGACCTTAATGTGCTTCTTCTTGAGCCACTCCTTTGTTGCCTTGGCCGTGTGTTTTGGGTCATTGTCATGCTGGAATACCCATCCACGACCCATTTTCAATGCCCTGGCTGAGGGAAGGATGTTCTCACCCAAGATTTCACGGTACATGGCCCTATCCATCATCCCTTTGATGCGGTGAAGTTGTCCTGTCCCCTTAGCAGAAAAACACCCCCAAAGCATAATGTTTTCACCTCCATCTGTGACGGTGGAGATGGTGTTCTTGGGGTCATAGGCAGCATTCCTCCTCCTCCAAACACGGCGAGTTGAGTTGATGCCAAAGAGCTCCATTATGGTCTCATCTGACCACAACACTTTCACCAGTTGTCCTCTGAATCATTCAGATGTTCATTGGCAAACTTCAGACGGGCATGTATATGTATTCTTGAGCAGGGGGACCTTGCGGGCGCTGCAGGATTTCAGTCCTTCACGGCGTAGTGTGTTACCAATTGTTTTCTTGGTGACTATGGTCCCAGCTGCCTTGAGATCATTGACAAGATCCTCCCGTGTAGTTCTGGGCTGATTCCTCACCGGTCTCATGATCATTGCAACTCCATGAGGTGAGATCTTGCATGGAGCCCCAGGCCGAGGGAGATTGACAGTTCTTTTGTGTTTCTTCCATTTGCGAATAATCTTACCAAATGTTGTCACCTTCTCACCAAGTTGCTTGGCGATGGTCTTGTAGCCCATTCCAGCCTTGTGTAGGTCTACAATGTTGTCCCTGACATCCTTAGAGAGCTCTTTGGTCTTGGCCATGGTGGAGAGTTTGGAATCTGATTGATTGCTTCTGTGGACAGGTGTCTTTTATACAGGTATCAAGCTGCGGTTAGGAGCACTCCCTTTAAGAGTGTGCTCCTAATCTCAGCTCGTTACCTGTATAAAAGACACCTGGGAGCCAGAAATCTTTCTGATTGAGAAGGGGTCAGGGTCAAATACTTATTTCCCTCATTAAAATGCAAATCAATTTATCATTTTTGACATGCGTTTTTGTCGATATTTTTGTTGTTATTCTGTCTTTCACTGTTCAAATAAACCTAACATTAAAATTATAGACTGATAATTTCTTTGTCAGTGGGCAAACATACAAAATCAGCAGGGGATCAAATACTTTTTTCCCCCACTGTATGATACCATCGATCACCACATTCTTTTGGAGAGATTGGAAACCCAAATTGGTCTACACGGACAAGTTCTCGCCTGGTTTAGATCTTATCTGTCGGAAAGATATCAATTTGTCTCTGTGGATGGTTTGTCCTCTGACAAATTCTGACAAATCAACTGTAAATTCCGGTGTTCCTCAAGGTTCCGTTTTAGGACCACTATTGTTTTCACTATATATTTTACCTCTTGGGGATGTCATTCGGAAACATAACTGCTATGCGGATGACACACAGCTGTACATTTCAATGAAACTGTAACGGCTGTCGTCGTAATGAGACCAAGGTGCAGCGGAGGATGTGTGTTCATCTTGAAATTTAATTGAAAAAGAGAACACTTTACAAAAATAAACCAAAGACAACAGCAAAACAGTCCTGTCAGGAAAAACTCTAAACAGCAAACAATCACCCACAAACCCCAAAGGAAAAACAGGCTGCCTATGGATGACTCCCAATCAGCAACAACAAACTACAGCTGTTCCTGATTGGGAGCCACACACGGCCAACCAAAGAAACAAACCAACATAGAAAAATAAACATAACGCCCACCCATGTAACACCCTGGCCTAACCAAAATAGATAATAAAAACCCTCTCTATAGTCAGGGCGTTACAGTACCCCCCCAAAGGTGCGGACTACGGCCGCAAAACCTGACTCTGAAGGGGAGGGTCTGGGTTGGCCCTCCTACGGTGGCGGCTCTGGTGCGGGACGTGGACCCCGCACCACCCTTGGATTAGCCCACTTAGGTGGCGCCCCTAGCTGCGCCGGCTGGCGGGCGACCCTGGCTGCGCCCGGCTGGCAGGCGACCCTGGCTGCGCCCGGCTGGCGGGCGACTCTGGCCGGGTGACCCTGGCTGCGCCCGGCTGGCGGGCGGCTCTGGCTGAGCCCGGCTGGCGGGCGGCTCTGGCTGTGCCCGGCTGGCGGACAGCTCTGGCGGCTCCGGACAGGCGGGCGGCTCTGGCGGCTCCGGACAGGCTGGCGGCTCTGGCGGCTCCGGACAGGCGGGCGGCTCTGGCGGCTCTGGCGGGCGGCTCTGGCGGCTCCAGACAGGCGGGCGGCTCTGGCGGCTCCGGACTGGCGGGCGGCTCTGGCGGCTCCGGACTGGCGGGCGGCTCTGGCGGCTCCAGACTGGCGAGCGGCTCTGGCGGCTCTGGCCCAGGATTCACTAGGCTGGGGAGACATGCAGGAGGCCTGGCTCTGGGCGCAGGCACAGGACTCACCAGGCTGGGGAGACCCACAGGAGGCCTGGTCCTGGGAGGAGGCACAGGATAGACCAGGCTGGAGAGACCCACTGGAGGCCTGGTCCTGGGAGGAGGCACAGGCTAGACAAGGCTGGAGAGACCCACTGGAGGCCTGGTCCGAGGAGGAGGCACAGGATAAACCGGGCTGTGGGGGAGCACTGGAGTTCTGGTGCATAGGCTTGCCACCCATACTCCAGGCTGAATGCCCACTCTTGCCCAGCACGGGCGGAGCGCAGGCATAGGGCGAACTGAGCCCTCCCAACGCCCCGGAGACACAGTGCACAGAGCCGGCACAGGATAACCTGGACCGAAACGGCGCACTGGAGACCAGACGTGCTGAGCTGGCACAATCCACCCTGGCTCGATGCCCACACTCGCATGGCACTTGCGGGGGGCTGGCCTATAGCGCACCGGGCTATGAGTGCGCACTGGAGACACCGTGCGCTTCATAGCATAACACGGTGCCTGACCAGTACCACGTTGCTTCCGGTAAGCACGGGGGGTTGGCTCAGGTCTCCAACCTGACTCTGCCACACTCCCCGTGTGCCCCCCCAAAAATAGTTTTGGGGGCTGCCTCTCGTGCCTGTTGCGCTCCCTTGCCTCATACCAGCGCCTCTCAGCTTTCGCTGCCTCGATCTCCCACTGCGGGCGGCGATACTCCCCAGCTTGAGCCCATGGTCCTTTTCCATCCAGTAATTCCTCCCACTTCCAGGAATCCTGAATGCTCTTCTCCTGGTGCTGCTCCTTCCTCCGCTGCTTGGTCCTTTTCTGGTGGGTGATTCTGTAATGGTTGTCATCGTAATGAGACCAAGGTGCAGCGGAGGATGTGTGTTCATCTTGAAATTAAATTGAAAAAGAGAACACTTTACAAAAATAAACCAAAGACGACAGCAAAACATTCCTGTCAGGAAAAACACTAAACAGCAAACAATCACCCACAAACCCCAAAGGAAAAACAGGCTGCCTATGTATGACTCCCAATCAGCAACAACGAACTACAGCTGTTCCTGATTGGGAGCCACACATGGCCAACCAAAGAAACAAACCAACATAGAAAAATAAACATAGAACGCCCACCCATGTAACACCCTGGCCTAACCAAAATAGATAACAAAAAAAACCTCTCTATGGCCAGGGCGTTACAGAAACAAGGTGAAACCCCAAAATTGCCCTCGCTGGAAGCCTGTGTTTAAGACATAAGGAAGTGGATGGCTGCAAATGTTCTACTTTTAAACTCGGACAAAACAGAGATGCTTGTTCTAGGTCCCAAGAAACAAAGAGATCTTCTGTTGAATCTGACAATTAATCTTGATGGTTGTACAGTTGTGTCAAATAAAACTGTGAAGGACCTCGGTGTTACTCTGGACCCTGATCTCTCTTTTGACGAACATATCAAGACTGTTTAACCTCTATGGGCTAGGTGGGACGCTTGCGTCCCACCTACGTAACAGCCACTTGCAGCCTGTGGCGCGATTTTCAAAACCTTAAAAATCCTATTACTTCAATTTCTCAAACATATGACTATTTTACAGCTATTTAAAGACAAGACTCTCGTTAATCTAACCACACTGTCCGATTTCAAAAAGGCTTTACAACGAAAGCAAAACATTAGATTATGTCAGCAGAGTACCAAGCCAGAAATAATCAGACACCCATTTTTCAAGCTAGCATATAATGTCACATAAACCCAAACCACAGCTAAATGCAGCACTAACCTTTGATGATCTTCATCAGATGACAACCCTAGGACATTATGTTATACAATACATGCATGTTTTGTTCAATCAAGTTCATATTTATATCAAAAACCAGCTTTTTACATTAGCATGTGACGTTCAGAACTAGCATACCCCCCGCAAACTTCCGGGGAATTCGCTAACATTTTACTAAATTACTCACGATAAACGTTCACAAAAAGCATAACAATTATTTTAAGAATTATAGATACAGACCTCCTCTATGCACTCGATATGTCCGATTTTAAAATAGCTTTTTGGTGAAAGCACATTTTGCAATATTCTAAGTACATAGCCCAGGCATCACGGGCTCGCTATTTAGACACCCGGCAAGTTTAGCACTCACCATAATCATATTTACTATTATAAAAGTTTGATTACCTTTTGTTGTCTTCGTCAGAATGCACACCCAGGACTGCTACTTCAATAACAAATGTTGGTTTGGTCCAAAATAATCCATCGTTATATCCGAATAGCGGCGTTTGGTTCGTGCGTTCCAGACACTATCCGAAATGGTAAAGAAGTGTCGCGCGCATGGCGCAATTCGTGACAATAAAATTCTAAATATTCCATTACCGTACTTCGAAGCATGTCAACCGCTGTTTAAAATCAATTTTTACGCCATTTTTCTCGTAGAAAAGCGATAATATTCCGACAGGGAATCTCCTTTTCGGCAAACAGAGGAAAAAATCACAAAGGCGGGGGCGGTCGGGTCACGCGCATAAGCCCAGAGTCCCTTGATTGGCCACTTGAGAAAGGCGATAATGTGTTTTAGCCTGGGGCTGGAATGACAACATTCTGTTTTTTCCCGGGCTCTGAGCGCCTATGGAAGACGTGGGAAGTGTCACGTTAGAGCAGAGATCCTTAGTAAAAGATAGAGATGGAAAAGAAGTTCAAGAAATGGTCAGACAGGCCACTTCCTGTAAAGGAATCTCTCAGGTTTTGACCTGCCATTTGAGTTCTGTTATACTCACAGACACCATTCAAACAGTTTTAGAAACTTTAGGGTGTTTTCTATCCATATGTAATAAGTATATGCATATTCTAGTTACTGGGTAGGAGTGGTAACCAGATTAAATCGGGTATGTTTTTTATCCAGCCGTGTCAATACTGCCCCCTAGCCCTAACAGGTTTTAAAGGACAGCTTTTTTCCATCTATGTAACATTGCAAAAATCTGAAACTTTCTGTCCAAAAATGATGCAGAAAAATTTATCCATGCTTTTGTCACTTCTAGGTTAGACTATGCAATGCTCTACTTTCTGGCTTCCCAGATAAAGCACTAAATAAACTTCAGTTAGTGCTAAACATGGCTGCTAGAATCTTGACTAGAACCCAAAAATGTGATCATATCACTCCAGTGCTAGCCTCTCTACACTGGCTTCCTGTTAAGGCAAAGGCTGGTTTCAAGGTTTTACTGCTAACCTACAAAGCAGTACATGGGCTTGCTCCTACCCATCTTTCTGATGTGGTCCTGCCGTATATACCTACACATATGCTACGGTCACAAGACGCAGGCCTTCTTACTGTCCCTAGAAATTCTAAGCAAACAGCTGGAGACAGGGCTTTCTCCTATAGAGCTCAATTTTTATGGAATGATCTGCCTATCCATTTGACAGACGCAGACTCGGTCTCAACCTTTAAGTCTTTATTTAAGACTCGTCTCTTCAGTAGGTCCTATGATTGAGTGTAGTCTGGCCCAGGAGTGTGAAGGTGAACGGAAAGGCACTGGAGCAACGAACCGCCCTTGCTATCTCTGCCTGGCCGGTTCCCCTCTCTCCACTGGGATTCTCTGCCTCTAACCCTATTACAGGGGCTGAGTCACTGGCTTACTGGTGCTCTTCCATGCCGTCCCTAGGATGGGTGCGTCACTTGAGTGGGTTGAGTCACTGACGTGATCTTCCTTTCTAGGTTGTCGACCCCCCTTGGGTTGTGTCGTGGCGGAGATCTTTGTGGGCTATACTTGGCCTTGTCTCAGGATGGTAAGTTGGTGGGTGATGGTATCCCTCTAGTGGTGTGGGGGATGTGCTTTGGCAAAGTGGGTGGGGTTATATCCTGCCTGTTTGGCCCTGTCCGGGGTTATCGTCAGATGCGACCACAGTGTCTCCCGACCCGTCCTGTCTCAGCCGGCAGTATTTATGCTGCAGTAGTTTTTGTCGGGGGGCTAGGGTCAGTCTGTTATATCTGGAGTATTTCTCTTGTCTTATCCGGTGTCCTGTGTGAATTTAAGTATGCTCTCTCTAATTCTCTCTCTCTTTCTTTCTCTCTTTCTCTCTCTCAGAGGACCTGAGCCATAGGACCATGACTCAGGACTACCTGGCCTGATGACTCCATGCTGTCCCCAGTCCACCTGGCCGTGCTGCTGCTCCAGTTTCAACTGTTCTGCCTGCAGCTATGGAACCCTGACCTGTTCACCGGATGTGCTACCTGTCCCAGACCTGCTGTTTTCAACTCTCTGGAGACAGCAGGAGCGGTAGAGATACTCTGAATGATCGGCTATGAAAAGCTAACTGACATTTACTCCTAAGGTGCAGACCTGTTGCACCCTCGACAACCACTGTGACTATTATTATTTGACCCTGCTGGTCATCTATGAACATTTGAACATCTTGGCCAGGTTCTGTTATAATCTCCACCCGGCACAGCCAGAAGAGGACTGGCCACCCCTCGTAGCCTGGTTCCTCTATAGGTTTCTTCCTAGGTTCTGGACTTTCTAGGGAGTTTTTCCTAGCCACTGTGCTTCTCCACCTGCATTGCTTGCTGTTTGGGGTTTTAGGCTGGGTTTCTGTACAGCACTTTGAGATATCAGCTGATGTAAGAAGGGATTTATAAATAGATTTGATTTGAAACATTTAGGAGGATAAGAGACCTTCGGTATAAGCGCTGAATGCAAAGAGACGACAAAGTGTGTTTCAAAAATTGTCAAAGACTAATTATTTTAACCTAAAGCATTTAATAAAGAAATGTATTGTACAATATTTTGAGCAACGTGAATGAGAGTGCTACTTACAGTGTTGGAAAGGGATCACAGCAGTGATTGAATGAGGGTATGAGGCACGAGTTGAGGTGTTCAGAGGCTTGACTTTAGTGCAGGACTGGATTTGACTGGGAAGACAAAAAACAACAACACAAAACACTACATAGTTAGACAAAAAGCTAAGAATTAGTTAGTCTAAGCAAGAAGTAAAATCATTGATGTGTAATAATTTGATTGTGTATGTGATTGACTCTACATACAGTAATGAGAGAAAATTGATAGGGGTACTCACAGTGCCTAGAGAGGAAACATTCAATGTGCCAGTGGATGAGCGGGCACATGAGACGTGATTTCAATGTTCTTCAGCTCACTGTACCCACCTTTCGACCAAGGCTCAGATTGTCCAAAAAGCAGGCAAGGCCAGGAATACAGGCGGCTTGATGAAAGGCTCCCTGTTAACCAGCCATACTTTTGATACCAGGTGGTATTGATCGCCCTCACCTTTTCATCCTTCTTCATGAAACTGATCTCAGGCAGAGGTCAACCCTCGCTTTTAATTCACACATGTTCCCTGTACCCCAGAGAATGAAAGGGGTTCACCTAAAAAAAAGTCCACAACATTTTCGGCAGCGTTCGACATTCTACCATTCTGGAGGAGAAAACTGCACACCCGCTCTGGTAGCTAGCTAGCTACTGAAGTTAGCAAGGCTAACTTTAAAAAAATGTAAATAAATGTAACTAACTGGACACAAAGATTAAAGTTCTAAAACCAAGCAAACAATTTATAATATACCTCCTCCGTCTCCGGTAATTTGAAGAAACTAATTTGAATTGAATAATATCCCAAAAATGCTCAAATATCACTCTTAATCTCTATCCAACAATGTCACCAAGCTTCTCAACACATAGAACCCCCATAATGCTCTGGGGCACAATCCCAATAGAACACACTAGGTTCACTCTCTGATCCTAATTCTATGATTGGATGGGCAACATGTCAAAAGTTTTTTACATTTTAGTCATTTAGCAGACGCTCTTATCCAGAGCGACTTACAGTAGTGAATTTTTTCTGTGCTGGCCCCCCGTGGGAATCGAACCCACAACCCTGGCGTTGCAAACACCATGCTCTACCAACTGAGCTCCAGGGAAGGCTGATTGGTTGGAGGACGTCCTTCACAAGTGGTCATAATTACCATGTAGGTCTATGGAAGGGGTGAGGCCTACGAGCCTCCTAGGTTTTGTATTGAAGTCAATGTAGCCAGAGGAGGATGGAAGCTAGCTGTCCTCTGGCTTCACCATGGTGCTACCCCAGACAGTGCTGTTGAAGTTACTGTAGATCATCATTGCAATGTATTTAATCAATTATTTGGTGACATATGAATATATTTAGTATAGTTTTATCTAAAAAGGATAACTTTTTTAATGTTTCTGTTTTTATTTTTATGAAATTTCCCTTCCTCCTCTGAGGAGCCTCCACTGAGTTATACATATACAGGTAGGAACTGTTGAATGTAATGTTTGGTGAGTTTGGACATTTGAATGACATTGTACAGATGAAAGACATTGTACAGATGAACAAAGTTTTGACGGATGCTTGTCTGAAGGAAGAATAGTAATGGCTCTGGAACAGCCTGTGTACTGTACATGCTGTGTCTGTGAGGAATCTGGAGTCACTAGGGCAATGGGCCTGCCTGCTCTGCTCAGAGAAGAGGGGGGAGGAGCAGACAGGCTGAGAACTAGGAGGAGAAAAATGTAAGGAAATCAAGATAGCAGTGGGAGCTGTACAGATTTCTCAAACACGACAGAAAGCCCGGTCTCCTTAGCAATTCAGCCACTTATTTAGATAACTAGCAAGTTAAACTTAGGGGTCGCGTTAAAGCAGAATTCTGCTTTTTTAACGCAGAAAAATTTGATAAAACGAGTAGGAAATATCTTATTGCAATTTTGTAAACGCAGATCTGAAATGCTTCTCATTGTAATTTCTGCTTGGCATTAGACATATTTGGGCTTCAGTTGCACTTCACTCAGATGAGAATTCACAAACAGGCATTCTATCAGCAGACCAGCCAGGTCACCTGTGATAAAAGTCAGTATTCAACGACCATCCATGTCTGAGGACGTCGGGAGATGATGTGGAAACCAGCCACTAGGGGCAACAGTGAGCGCTGATATCTTCAAGTAGGTTTCGGTTTTGCTAAACTATTAGGGATGGGGATGGCAGATGGACTGTGAGAGCTGGTAGCAGCAGATAGCGCTCTGACTGATGTTTAGCTACTTTTCTCCTGTACTTTCGGTGTAGCCTACTTTTCTCCGGTAAAATGCAAGATTAACATTAACAAAAACATTAGAAAATGTAGCTGGCAGCATTCTTTCTTAGAAAGATGATGGCTATGCATAATTTTTGCCAATAAATACCTTGTTTTTTCCTTGCATACTAATTTACTTGTGTGACTGTAAGCCATCTGGTGTTGCACTTCTGTTGTCATCTGATGAAAATGAAGATATTTCTGCGAAATGTGTTGCACTAATATATTTTCTGTGAATGAAAACTATAGTTGCGCGCCCCTGATCACTCTATTGAAGCAAAACAACACTGTTGACTTTCAATATAAAATGCCATGTTTGCTAGATAACCTTCTTCAACCATTGCAAAATCAAGTTGATGATTATACAGATAGCAGATCAGCCAGGGCCGGCGCCATAACGAATCAGTTGGACAGGCATTTGATTTCCATAGGGTCACGTTTTTTTCACCATACCTCCTATGTAAAAAAAAAATGTAATGGGTTTTATAGTAAGGCCGAACAAAGTTGAATTACTGTTTAACGGATGCCCCGCCTAACTTTTCTCCACATAGGCGACGTGCAGATGTTTCATTTCTCTTTCATGCGGTATTGGCTGAATACAGCGCAAATTCCTACTATTTATGTGTCCAGGTTAAAGGTAGGGCGTCCCTCATTATAAACAAACAGTTGGTTCAATTCATGGTTATTGTATCATTTTCATATCTATTAGAAGCGATTAATAGACGAAACAACAATGTAATTTAACCAATTGACTGGCCAGAGAGCAGGGCATTCATCAGGAAATACGCAGTGCAAGCTGATAGTATTTTGGACAACCAAATTGAAGTCAAAATGATTGATGAAATCGAAGTGTGTCAGCTGTATAGTGATTTGGATTCATTACATTTTACCGGTACTACCAGTAGTAGTAGGAAAACCGATAACACCAAGACGGAATGAGTTTGAAGTGGATGCGCTGCCGAGAACAGCTAGCATGTCCAGCAAAGTACATTGCCAGTGGCACGCACACCCTTCATGCTGATCAGCAGCTCTACAATGTGATCGATTGTCTCCCAGGTGGGGGCTTTTCGTGGCAGCCAGACGAGACAATCGAAGGCGGATGGGGTGAGCAAAGTTACTGGGCTCGAATTTAGTCAAGCTTTCTCTATATTTATTGATGCTTCTAATTGTGCATGTTGTAAACAACGTTTTTTTTCATTATGTCCTCACATGTCATATCCTCACATGGTCTCTCCTATCATTGCTACGCAGACGACACACAATTAATCTTCTCCTTTCCCCCTTCTGATAACCAGGTGGTGAATCGCATCTCTGCATGTCTGGCAGACATATCAGTGTGGATGACAGATCACCACCTCAAGCTGAACCTCGGCAAGATGGAGCTGCTCTTCCTCCCGGGGAAGGACTGCCCGTTCCATGATCTCGCCATCACGGTTGACAACTCCATTGTGTCCTCCTCCCAGAGTGCTAAGAGCCTTGGCGTGACCCTGGACAACACCCTGTCGTTCTCAGCTAACATCAAGGTGATGACCCGATCCTGTAGGTTCATGCTCTACAACATTCGCAGAGTACGACCCTGCCTTACACAGGAAGCGGCGCAGGTCCTAATCCAGGCACTTGTCATCTCCCGTCTGGATTACTGCAACTCGCTGCTGGCGGGGCTCCCTGCCTGTGCCATTAAACCCCTACAACTCATCCAGAACGCCGCAGCCCGTCTGGTGTTCAACCTTCCCAAGTTCTCTCACATCACCCCGCTCATCCACACACTCCACTGGTTTCCAGTTGAAGCTCGCATCTGCTACAAGACCATGGTGCTTGCCTACGGAGCTGTAAGGGGAACGGCACCTCCGTAACTTCAGGCTCTGATCAGTCCCTACACCCAAAGAAGGGCACTGCGTTCATCCACCTCTGGCCTGCTCGCCTCCCTACCTCTGCGGAAGCACAGTTCCCGCTCAGCCCAGTCAAAACTGTTCGCTGCTCTGGCACCCTAATGGTGGAACGAGCTCCCTCACGACGCCAGGACAGCGGAGTCAATCACCACCTTCCGTAGACACCTGAAACCCCACCTCTTTAAGGAATAGGATAAAGTAATCCTTCTAACCCCCCCCCAAAAAAAAAGATATAGATGTACTATTGTAAAGTGGTTGTTCCACTGGATATCATAAGGTGAATGCAGCAATTTGTAAGTCGCTCTAGATAAGAGCGTCTGCTAAATGACGTAAATGTAAATGTAATACTCTATGGCTGGATTTATGTATTGTTTCCAGTGCTACATTAATTTGGCAGACCTAACTTGATTGACCCTCTTTTTCTAAGGCCTAGTCTATGAGAGGCCTAATCATATTTGTATGAATATTTTAACGCCTATAGGCTATAGAGATGCATTCAGGTAATTAACTCATTATTATGCATCAACATTTTAATTTGATTACAATTATTTATTGTCAATCATTCGTGAATTTGTTAGGCTACACAATTAATTAAGTAGATTAATGAACTGATAATACATTCATACAACTTTTTTTTCTATAATTTTTGAATATGATAGAGTATTGCATTCTATTATCCATCCTATGTGAATAATGTTCATTAATGTTAATTTGAGTATTAATAATAGTCATCTGAAAATCAGTCTGAAATTGAATATTTTGCCTATTGTTCATGTCCATACAGCCTAGGACAATGTGATAAAGTACTGTTAATCCTTGTCCACCTAATGATTATTATTATTATTTTTTATTTTTTTTTGCTCTCTCGTCTCACTTTTCTGGGGGGAAAATCCGTTAAACAGTGAATCAATTTTGTCTGGCCTAAAAACATGTAATTTAACTGTAAACATGTATTAGGCCTATCTTTTAATGTGGCATGATGTTTTCATCTGATTGTCAAATAAATTACTTCTCAGTTTAGTTTTACTTCTTAGTTTCAAGTTTGGGGAAGCTTTCAATTTATCCTACCATTTCTACCGATCTACGTGACAGTTCTGATATTCATATGCACATTTTCGTGGAACAGTTTCCTTTCAGTAATGATTTTTTCATTTCTCAAAATCATGGTTACTTAGTTAATCATAAAAATATGAATACAAATAATAAAAATAGAAAAGTTTAAATTCAACTAATGCGAGAGCACCAGCCATATGGACACATTGACACACTGTGATCCATTGGCAGCTAAAGAAATTATTCCATGCATGGAACTATAGGCCAATGCAGCAGTAGGCCTATAACTTCCATTGTCAACTAAGTGAAAATATATAAAGGTGACAAGTATTCTTATTTCAAATTCAGGTTCTTTTAATCGCATTCATCTCTCTAATGTGCTTGTCTGCCTCCCTTTCTATGTATCTATCTTGACTTTAAATATTGCAACATTGAATCAAATCAATTAACTTGATCTGGCCCAAAGCTGTTACTAACGAATTTGATACATTGTATCAACTAGCCTATTCTGAGTCCTCAGAGTTTCCCACGCCACTGAGCTCAGGACAGAGAGATGTTTTGCGCAAAGGGAAAGTATTCAGGTATTTTATTATGTTTCCACTGGATGTATGGGATCATCAGATCATGATATTTTGCTCTTTCACACCGTGACTATTAGCCTGGATCCGCTAGTGGGCTTTATGGATCTCCTCCATTGTCTGGGCTTGATGTGGCCAACCGGTAATACACTTGTGTTCCCCGGCGACCAGTTCATTCTTAAAACATTCTCCATTCAGACTACAAAGGCTTCGATTCCCACCTTCTTTATTTCATGGAGAGAAGGCGGGAAAAAACATGGGAAATATGCATACTTTCTTTATGAAACACCATTTTCCACTTTTACCCCTAGCCTAAATATAGCAGGCGTAAAAGAAACTGCACCCCTGGTCTGATATAAAAGTTGTGCTTACTGAACATACAGTTTTAAATTACTTATTGAATTTGTTGGCGTGGCCACATCAAGCCCAGACAATAGTGGAGATCCATTAAGCACACTACATTTTATATTTTAGCAGGCGTGCTTATCCAGAACGACTTACAGGAGCAATTAGGGCAGAGCACATCGTAAGATTTTTCACCTAGTCGGCTTGGGGATTCAAATCCGCAACCTTTCAGTTACTGGTCCAACGCTCTTAACCTCAAGGCTACCTGCCGCCACGCCACTAGTGGCTGCCAAGGCTAAGATTTTTGAGGAACTATTATCATTTGCAATGCACGTAAAAAAAAACAGACTACAACGCAGGTTCACAGAGTTGCTGACCACCGGGCTAGGCCTAGTTTATTGCTAAAGCAGCTCTGATGTGTAGATCTGAAGCAGGCGCTACCTCGGATTGGGAGCCCAGAGAATGTGGAGAAAGAGGCAAGTAGTACCCGCAGGTGACCACGGAGAGGCGCAAGAGCGCTATAAACCCATACTGTTTTGTTAGTGTTGATCAGATTAACTAAAGGGTTTCTATACCTGGTGATTGAGTAATCCTAACCGAAGTAACATTTACTGAATAGCAAGATGTAAGTAATAATATTAAGGAATGTTATTATTTATATCCATAAAATAACCATTTAAACCCATAAAAACAAACCATGAAGCTGATGGGCCACACCCTGGAGAAGCCAAAACGTTGCTAAATACCCAATCAACTACTGGGAGTTTATATATAAAGTGTGCGACTCTCTTTATTTTGATAGTACATAAATGTGAACCAATAATTTACATCATTTAAAAAAACGTTTTCTGAATTTGGGTAACATTATCTGCCAATTTAACACACACCCAAAAACAAACACAGACACTAGAAATTAGCTCATTTTTTAAAATAAATATTTGAATAGCAAAAAACAATTCTTCAATAAAAAGCATGTGGGAAACTATTTATAATGGTGTATTGTTATTAACTGAAGCAATATGAACAGCAGGGTAATACTAGCATGGTACAGATAGTCACATCTGAACCTGAACCACTTCTAATGTCCATTTCTACCTGATAGTTACTTGGCGTGCCTGGTCTAAATCACCCCCTGGAGACCAAAATCATTTCCAGAGTTAGACATCCCTGAGACCGGGTGTGTTAACTTGTATGTCTAAAGTTTACTCATGATGTAGAAGGGCTTTATAAATGAAAACAGCAACGTATCAATCTACGTGACATCAAGGAGGGCCAACCACCTTTCTGGTAGAAACACTCACTCTCTCTAATGATTATAACGTTACCTCATCAGCATAGCAGGTATCTATGGTACCTCATCAGCATAGCAAATATCTATGGTACCTCATCAGCATAGCAGGTATCTATGGTACCTTATCAGCATAGCAGGTATCTATGGTACCTCATCAGCATAGCAGGTATCTATGGTACCTTATCAGCATAGCAGGCGTCTATGGTACCTCATCAGCATAGCAGGCGTCTATGGTACCTCATTAGCATAGCAGGTATCTATGGTACCTCATCAGCATAGCAGGTATCTATGGTACCTTATCAGCATAGCAGGTATCTATGGTACCTCATCAGCATAGCAGGCGTCTATGGTACCTCATCAGCATAGCAGTTATCTATGGTACCTCATCAGCATAGCAGGTATCTATGGTACCTCATCAGCATAGCAGGTATCTATTGTACCTTATCAGCATAGCAGGTATCTATGGTACCTCATCAGCATAGCAGGTTTCTAGGGTACCTCATCAGCATAGCAGGTATCTATGGTACCTCATTAGCATAGCAGGCGTCTATGGTACCTCATCAGCATAGCAGGTATCTATGGTACCTCATCAGCATAGCAGGTATCTATGGTACCTCATCAGCATAGCAGGTATCTATGGTACCTCATCTGCATAGCAGGTATCTATGGTACCTCATCAGCATAGCAGGTATCTATGGTACCTCATCAGCATAGCAGGTATCTATGGTACCTCATCAGCATAGCAGGTATCTATGGTACCTCATCTGCATAGCAGGTATTTATAAGGTAGTGTCATAATGTTACATCATCAGCTTAGCGTCATGTCTCTCGTCCTTTCCTATTAGCAAGTGTGCGGAATGTCATTCACCTATTAACTTCAGCCTATGAACATGGCTCGCCATGGTTGCTGATTAACGTATGGGCTCACTCGTGCAGTAATCACTTTCCTTTCAACAGTCTTCCACCGACCTTCCACCACCACCAACTGAAGTCTCGTCATCGGATCCCCATTCTCCCAGCATAGGGCAACCTGTTATCACCATCTGGCTCTGAGGAGCATTCCTCAGAGATGAGTCCTACCCCAAACTATTCAATAAAATTCCATATTTTATTTTGTCTCTGCTGTCATTCAGTTAAGCATGTACTCGGTTGAATTGTCTATTACTTATAATTCATGGAAAAAGATTACATTTTGTTTCCTCCCTCAGCTTGTGGCCAGCTGTGACATACTGTGCTCTCTCTCACTCTCACTCTCTCTCTCTCTGTAGAGGAAGCTGTCAGGAATGTCAAAGGAGGATTTGCTGAGTATCCCAGAGGTTGGCGATGCCAGGAACAAGCGTCAGAGGAACCCTCGCGATGAGAAACTCACCTCTATACCAGACAGCTTCTTCTCCAAACACCTGACCACAGGAGACAAGCACACCACGTGGACCCACTGCAAGGGGTTAGTACATACACAGGCACACACAAACACACACACACAAACACATTGGGGCTGGGCAAGATGGCCAAAATATATCACAATATTTTTCTCATTTTTAGCAGTATGGTGGTATTTTACGGTATTTAAATGTTCTGAATATTAAAAATTCTTAATATGTTTAATGATTAGTGACTGACCCTAGAATGGCAACAAATTAATTCTAAGTGATTTTACAGTTTTTCACGATTGCTAAGACACTTTTAATGAAACTGGGGTCCACTTGATCTCCATCATAACCTAATGAGCACAACAGTATTATATTTTGCAAAACTGTAAGTCACTTCTCATTGCTTTCATACACACATTTTAGCAAAACAGTAAATACAACTCTCTACAAAAGACGCAAAACTCAGTTGAGTAAATCATGACAAACAAAATGAAAACATTTGGTCACAGCTGATACAAATTACTCTCATGAATGTGAACCTCTTCTGCACATGTGCCTAACTTCTTTGCACAATTGTTCAATCAGCAATCAGTCCTTATTCATGCATTAAGAGGTCACCTCTGACTTGCTGTTTGCCAGAATGGACCAAGTAAAAGGCAGAGGGCAAGGACAAAGGAGAGGTAGAGAGGCCCATAGAGGACGATAGCTCAGCTCTCAGTTGAAATGGAAAAAGGTACAATAAGCCTTTTGTTTCTGGATATTCATGCTCTTGAGTGACATTATTTCTGCATTGGTCATCTTTTGTAAAATAATTTAGGAAAAAATAGTAAAGCCCATGCTGTGTTAATATGTTTACTTGCCTTTTATGGTGCGTACTAATTTATAATTATAGTATCAACAAATGGCACAGACATTGTTAGGGTATATTGATAGCTGTAGTTAATATTTATTGGGCCATTGTGCAACAATTGATTGAAATAACTTTTCATTAGATATCAAGTTGTATGTTTTGATGGAGGTAGTTGATTTGTGTCATGCATTTAATGTTTTGATAGAGGTAGTTGATTTTGTGTCATGTATTTCATGTTTTGATGGAGGTGGTTGATTTGTGTCATGTATTTAATGTTTTGATGGAGGTAGTTGATTTGTGTCATGTATTTCATGTTTTGAAGGAGGTAGTTGATTTTGTGTCATGTATTTCATGTTTTGATGGAGGTAGTTGATTTTGTGTCATGTATTTCATGTTTTGATGGAGGTAGTTGATTTTGTGTCATGTATTTCATGTTGCAAATGAAATGTGTCATTTTGGACAACGTGTTTCAGTGTGGGGCTGCGTGTTAACTGTTTTGAAAAAGTGAATTCTGTTTGGACAAATGTGCTCAAGCAATCAAGAAAAACTATAGTGGGCTTTCTCCAATCTGATGGTATTATACTCAACCAAACTAGGACAAAACTGACAGTGAAGTGGTCCAATTTGTAGAACTTTGCATTTATTTACACGGTATCAAAATACCTTTATAGACTGTATTGTAAAAATCCATATGGGTATGTGGGTCCATACCGGTATATCAGTATTCACAATATATCGCCCAGCACTAACACACATACTCTGTCTCTCTCAGTTTTGTAACAAGCTGCAGTTTCATTATGTGCCAGTAGGAGTCAGCTTTTACCACTGAAACATTCTCCATATCCTACCCCATGCCAAAAAGTCAAGCCTATTGTTTTTTATCTATCAACTTATTTCTTCAGCTTCTTCCCTGTTTCCAGTTGAACCTCCCAGGTGGTCTGGAAAGCCCGTATCCCTAGCCTGATGACCTCTGGACAGGTGGAAGATTGGCCAGGAACATGCTGATGGACATGAGGTTCAGCCAGGAACATGCTGATGGACATGAGGTTCAGCCAGGAACATGCTGATGGACATGAGGTTCAGCCAGGAACATGCTGATGGACATGAGGTTCAGCCAGGAACATGCTGATGGACATGAGGTTCAGCCAGGAACATGCTGATGGACATGAGGTTCAGCCAGGTAACACACCACTTAGGCCTACTGACTTAAAAGCTTGTGTCTAGTTTGACTGTTATGCCCCAGCCCATATGCTATGGTAGGGACTGGTCAGCTGCTATCAAATGCTATCAGATGGTATCAAAAGTTTCCAGTAAGCATGTTATGCCAGTACCACTTTTCCTGGTATGTGTATTTGTGCTGATCTTCTCTCGTCCATCTCTCCCCTCTCAGTGAGTGGACAGACGGTGGTGGATACTAAAGGTTACCTCACTGATCTCAACTCTATGATCCCCACACAAGGAGGAGACATCAGGTGAGTAGCCCCGGAGAATAAGCACACACACATTTGGACACACATTTGTTGGGTATATGTATGTATGTATGTATATGTATATGTGTATGTGTGTGTGTGTGTGTGTGTGTGTGTGTGTGTGTGGACATTAAGAAGCCCCCCCACCACCACCATCTGGATCACCTTGGCCAGGCTAGAGGAGGTGACTGGTAAACTAAAGATGGCCAGGAACCTCATCATGAAGGGCATCGATATGTGTCCCAAGGTAACATGCACACACACAATGTATAGTAGCTTTTTGAAATACACTTCTGGCTTTCCATGGTGTGTATCTGTATATTTTGGTGTATAAGATTAAATGAGGCCTTCAGTTTCTCCACCAGTCAGTGTCAGTGCTGGCCTGGTTAGATCTACAGACATTAGGGATGGATGGGCTGGCCTGACTACCCTGCATTAGGTCATCGGTCTAGGCCTCTCTGGCTGTCTGGAATCTGCACAGTACTACAGGCTTATGATATACTGTACCTCAAACTGCATTACCTCATTGGTGATGACAATAATTGATGTGACTGCTAGGCTACAGCCAGGTGACTCAGCAGCATTGTCAAGAGTGAACCTCCAAGTAAGCATTTAATTGTAATGTGTACCATGTATAATCATGTGTATATGACAAATAAACCTGACTTGACTCAACCAAGGCAGTGATGGTCCAGGCTGTGTGTGTGAGATTAATGTGTGTGTTTTGTCCCCAGACTGAGGATGTGTGGCTGGAGTCTGCCAGGCTGGAGCTAGGGGACACAGCCAAGGCCGTGATGGCCAAGGTGTTGTGTCACCTCCCCATGTCTGTACACATCTACATCAGAGCTGCTGTGCTGGAGACCGATGTCAGGGCCAAGAAACGTGTCCTCAGGATGGGTGAGTGACTGTCTGTGCCCTGTCAAAGCTACAATGATGCAAACCAGTTTCTCACATCTGTCCAGAGAGATTACTCCAGATTCAAGTCAAATTTGGCATTAAAACCGTCCACTAGAGGCATGTGGGCCAGCCCCCTAGCAATTTGAGTTTCAGCCGATGAGCTTCAGCCCCTCGCCATTTGAGTGACCGCTAGCTAGATGAACACACAGCAGAGCAAGAGAACAATGACGTGATGCACAAAATATGCAATTTTCAGGGACCACTTTTGACTCGTGAGCACTACTTTCAGAACTACTGGCTAAAAAGTATACAAAAGTACCAGAGAATCTCTTAACCCTTAACTTAACCCATTCTGAATGAATGCCTTTACAACCGTAAACTTCTGGAGCTCATGAGGGATGTGTGCCTAAATACAGGACGTCGCCACTAGGGTCAACAGTGAGCACTATTACCATCAAGTACTGTATTCTTGGGTTTTGCTTGGGCGTTGTGGATGGGGATGGCTGATGGGGATAAGCCATGAGCTCTGGCTCCGAGGGTTTGTGCGTTCAATCCCAGTAATAGGCACTTGATTTTGTAACTTCGAAATATGACGTTTGGAGAAAGGTGGAAAAGCGTCCAATTCTGCAGTGAGACTGAGAGCTTATTGTCTGCTGTTGAGCTCGGACTATCGATAGAAGGAAAGGAAGACTGAGAGAAGAGGGAAATAAATAGTTCAACAAACCATCGCTCCAGTTCAATTAGTTTCTTATCCCAAATGACACTTGTAGTTATGACGCACCCCCTATTTACGCCCCGTCATGGTGTCAGTACCGTGTAAGCCCTGATCCATTACACACACAAACAGTGCAGTTCCCAGCAGCATTCCACTGTGACAGAGATGGATGTTGTGCATGCTATGAAAGTGTTAGCAGCCTACATGTCTGGGCTGCCCTCTGTATGTCTGACTGTATTTCACCAAAGAAAGAAAAAAGCCTTCTGTATTTCTCCATCACAGTGTGCCTCTCCAGACTATTAGGCAATGTGTTGATATTAGCATGGCAATTGTCATGATTACATTACGAAATAAAGTGTTTTGCAGTGATGTGTGTCAAGTCAAGTACAGGGAGTAGGCACTGCAGAGCTGAAATAAACACTGACTTGATCCAGCTTAAAAGCGATAAGGTCATATTATAATGTCCCCCAGCACAGTTTATATAAAGGTCTACCCACTCATAAATCAGAGATTATTGAAGAGATCCGTCTTTAAATGGTAGAGGAGCCCTGGTCGTGTTTTGTAAGAAGACTGGGGACATGGTGTATCCATATAGATCACTCTGTAGTTTTATTTTATAGGCCTCTTCACTCAAGTGGCTCTTGCATTCCACTGGCCTGCCTGTTTGGCACAGGATTCACATGGAACACAGTACGTGTGTGTGTAACAGCTCTGGTCTGTGCATCTGTGGAAGACTGCTGTAGAGCTGTGGCTGGCACGGTTGGAATGTATGAGACCGCTAGACGTGTCGTGAACAAGGCCCAGGATAAACGTCACATATGGATCACTGCCGCCAAGTTGGAGGAGGCCAAAGGGAAAACTCAAATGGTGGAGAAGATCATTGACAGAGCCATCACATCACTCAGGGCCAACGGGGTCGAGATCAACAGAGAACAGTGGATACAGGTACGGGAGGAGAGGGAGGGACTGTGTGTATAGTGGTGAGAATCTAGAGCAGGAAACACAGGTGTGCTCCAAAGTTCTGTGTGACCCACTTCCAGCTCTTGGTATTTTCCTGTGACCCACTGAATAAACAAGACAGTCTTGAGCAGCCACAATCCGAAAGCCTTTTGCTGCAACCCAGCATTTTCAAAACCTCTAATCCAGTCTCATTCTCTTCACCTTTTACCCAAATGTTTTCTGTGTTGCCCTTGACTCCACTCTGTAAAAGGATACTATGGCCACTCCCTCTCTTCAGAGGTGCTGGCATGCCAGGGTAATATGGCACAACTGTTTCCTCTATCTTGTTTTATCCCTGCAGTACTTAACAAGCAGCAGCGGACTGCACTTAAACACTGCACGGCGTGTGTGCACAGGTCAGTGACTGATGTCTTACTGATCTCTGTGTAGTTCAGTGCAATTCACCAAAACAGTAACTTGCACTTACTGTTTCGCAACTAGGCCTTTGACTGCAATTATCTCTCTAATTCATTTCCTTCTTTTATTTGTTATTCTTTTCCCTCTGGCTTTTCATGGCTCTAAAGTAAAGTGGATGTACAGTGGCCCATCTACTGTTCTCTGGCACAGGGATGGGAGTTACAGTTTATTGGCGTGCACAGGGGGAAATATTAAGCACAGGGAGTTGGCACTGCAGAGCAAGATCAAACACTGGCTTGATCCATCTCAAAAGAGAAAAGATCATGTCATAATTTTCCCCCAGCACAGCTTATTTAAACGTCTACCCACCCATAAATCAGAGATTATTTATCCTGTTTAGGATCTCTGCTTGTGTTTTATAAGAGGATGGGGACATGATGTTTCCATATTATTCATTCTTTTGTTTTATAGGCCTCTTCACTCAAGTGGCTCCACCATTCCACTGGCCTGCCTGACTGTCTGAGGCACGGGTCACAAGTTCTCTCTCTCCTTCACTAGGCTCAACAGTGAGCACTATTACCATCAAGTAATGTATTCTTGGGTTTTGCTTGGGGATGGCTGATGGGCATAAGCCATGAGCTCCGGCTCCGACGGTTTGTGTTTTCAATCCCAGTAATAGGCACTTGTTTTTGTAACTTCGAAATATGACGTTTGGAGCAACTTCGAAATTAGACGTTTGGAGAAAGGTGGAAAAACATCTAATTCTGCTGTGAGACTGAGAGCTTATTGTCTGCTGTTGTGCTTGGACTATCGATAGAAGGAAAGGAACACTGAGAGAAGAGGGAAATAAATTGTCCTTCTGCTCATTCTCTCTATATTCCTCTCAACTCCCCCTCCTTCCTGGCCTTCCTTTCAAAGCCCCCATCCATTTAAAAATGTTTCTCCCTCCCCTCCCTCATGTCTTTTCATTTTCCCTCCCCTCCTCACCCCACTCTGTACCTCCTTCAAACCCTTCTTTTAACACTCTCTCCCTCTTTCTGCACCTCCCTCCTCGTCTCCAGTATGTGGAGGAGTGTGACAAGGCAGGCAGCATGGCAGGCGGTGATCCGGGCAATAACTGGTATCGGCATCGAGGAGGAGAGCTGTAAACACACCTGGATGGAGGACGCAGAGAGCGTAAGAATGATGACCATATACCTGTAACCTCTCACTACCCCAGGCCCAAATATACCAAATACTCAGATTACATTAGGAACATATGGTATATCCACAGTTTGATACATTATCTGTAATCTGTGTGTGTAGTAGTGGAGTGTGTAATGTGACTGTTGTTGTATTTCAGTGTGTGTCACATGGGGTACTAGAGTGTGCCCGTGCCATCTATGCTCACGCCCTGCAGATGTTCCTCAGCAAAATGAGTGTGTGGCTCAGGTCATCTTACTTCGAAAAGAACCACGGCACCAGGGTGTGTGTGTGTGTGTGTGTGTGTGTTAAAAGCAGACTAAGTTGAATCAAATGACTTTGCCTATTGATTACTACATGCATTGTAAACTAGAGTATTTCAGAGTCGATATCTTCACTGTGGCAATTTTTCATTGGCAGGTGACTCAGTAGAAGCCAATTAATTTGATTGGTCGCTTATCTAGGAGTCCGTCTTGTCTTAATGTATAATAGTGATTATATGCACCCTCTTAATGATCCCATTTGGTTAGTTGTGATCAATCACTTTTTCAAAGCCTCTCTTTCCTCTCATACTCTCTCAATGACTTATTAAATCTTTCACTCTTCCCTTTTTCCTCACTCCTCCCTCTATCTTTCCCCACACCTCCCTCTAACTCCTGCTTTTCCCTATCATATCACCTCCGTTACCCTCCATCCCAGGGAGTCTCTGGAGGCGCTGCTGCAGAGGGTGGTGGCTCACTGTCCCAAAGCTGACGTCCTGTGGCTGATTGGGGCCAAGTCCAAGTGGCTGGCTGAGAACGTGCCTGCTGCTTGCAGCATTCTGGCTCTGGCCTTCCAGGTGAGAGAGGAACAATGAGCTTGCTAGCTTGAGTAAACATGCTTATTCCAATGTTATCTTTCTTTCTTAACAATAGGGTACACAGCAAAGTGCAAACCAAGATTTGGTACAAGAAAAACACCTTTCTCTCTTTGTGTCCAGGCTAACCCTAACAGTGTGAAGATATGGTTGTCTGCTGTGAAGCTGGAGTCTGAGAATGATGAATATGAGAGAGCCCGTCGGCTACTGGCCTAGGTTGTAGCAGTGCTCCTACTTCCAGGATGAGTGTGGTTGGGTGTGTGATGGAGGATATATAAGATGGTGTGTGCATATTCACATGTGTGAGAGATGACAGGGATTTGAGTTGAGTGGTAAGGGGTGGGGAGCAACATCCTGCTGCTCCACTGAATGTAGCTATAACCTTTAACTGTTAGCCTTAGCCAAGACTCCGCTATTGATACAGCAAGGTTAATCAGAGTGAGTCCAATAGTCATCCATCTTAGTTTGCACAACATCAGTGGCAGTGGGGGGTTAAAGAAGAGATTGAGGGCCCCAAGGGGATATTTTGGCTTGTCAGAATGGCCCCCTGGGAGATATATATATAATATACAGTAGGCCTATAACCGCGTACACAGTTTCCTCAGTCATTTACTATGAAAGGTCCATTTCAATCTGGAAGCTGATGTCTGTGTTAGGTGTGTAGGGGTTGCCTCTTAGTCAGGCAGAACAGCAGGAATTGGTAAGGGTGAGATGGAGATGGATCTAACCTCAGATAGACTCTTGTTTTGGGAGGAAGTGTTATATAAAGTTAATGGGGCGTTATATAGTAGCAGTCTTCTCCATACATCCATGCCCAGGCTTGCTAGATTCACAACTAGATGGGAAACCACCATAGTGCTGTCTTTCACCAGGAAATCGATCAATGCCCTTGTTTGGCAAGAAAAACCGAGATTCACTGCTGTAGTAACAGCAGAAACTGTCAAGGGCTGAGGCTATGCCTGAGGATGTTAGCACTTGCAACTTTGAAACATGACATTACTTACTTTTTAAAAATGGTTGTCTTTACACTGCCTACTTTTGTTTGTTGTTATTTCTTTGCATGGTTTTATTCATAATGAAATGTTGTTATTGAGGATAAGAGTGTTCTAATGTAATGACTAAGATGAAAAGTGAATGTAAAGTGTGTGGGTTTGTCCCTATGCAGGTGTTTATGAAGTGAAGCGGGAGTGGGTGTTGGGGAACATCAAAGCATATACCAAGGCTCTGAAACGCTAAGGAGGAGCAGTCTGTGCACAACGAGAAGGCCAGGGAGGCCTACAACCAGGGGGAGAGAGGGCCAGGGAGGCCTGCAACCAGCAGGAGAGGAGGGGGAGAGAAGGATAGGGAGGCCTACAACCAGGGGGAGAGGAGGGGGAGAGAAGGATAGGGAGGCCTACAACCAGGGGGAGAGGAGGGGGAGAGAAGGATAGGGAGGCCTACAACCAGGGGGAGAGGAGGGGGAGAGAAGGATAGGGAGGCCTACAACCAGGGGGAGAGGAGGGGGAGAGAAGGATAGGGAGGCCTACAACCAGGGGGAGAGGAGGGGGAGAGAAGGCCAGGGAGGCCTACAACCAGGGGGAGAGAAGGATAGGCAGGCCTACAACCAGGGGGAGATGAGGGGGAGAGAAGGATAGGCAGGCCTACAACCAGGGGGAGAGGAAGGGGAGAGAAGGCTAGGCAGGCCTACAACCAGGGGGAGAGGAGGGGGAGAGAAGGATAGGCAGGCCTACAACCAGGGGGAGATGAGGGGGAGAGAAGGATAGGGAGGCCTACAACCAGGGGGAGAGGAGGGGGAGAGAAGGCCAGGGAGGCCTACAACCAGGGGGAGAGGAGGGGAGAGAAGTCCAGGGAGGCCTACAACCAGGGGGAGAGAGGGCCAGGGAGGCCTACAACCAGGGGGAGAGGAGGGGAGAGAAGGCCAGGGAGGCCTACAACCAGGGGGAGAGAAGGATAGGCAGGCCTACAACCAGGGGGAGAGAAGGGGGAGAGAAGGCCAGGGAGGCCTACAACCAGGGGGAGAGGAGGGGGAGAGAAGGATAGGCAGGCCTACAACCAGGGGGAGAGAAGGATAGGGAGGCCTACAACCAGGGGGAGAGGAGGGGGAGAGAAGGCCTGGGAGGCCTACAACCAGGGGGAGAGGAGTGGGAGAGAAGGATAGGCAGGCCTACAACCAGGGGGAGAGAAGGATAGGGAGGCCTACAACCAGGGGGAGAGGAGGGGGAGAGAAGGCCTGGGAGGCCTACAACCAGGGGGAGAGAAGGATAGGCAGGCCTACAACCAGGGGGAGATGAGGGGGAGAGAAGGATAGGGAGGCCTACAACCAGGGGGAGAGAAGGATATATATATATATATATATATGTATGTATGTGATCGACTGATGAAGAAAATGGAGAGACGAGATTCCTCAAAGACGAAATAGCAAATGAAGTGAACTCCGAAGAACTTGAGAAGGATTATATTGTTTCAAAATGCCATCATTGCAGGGTTATAGCAAAAGTATAAAAAAATGTGCAGTGCCAAACAAACAAGTGGCTTCAAAAATGCTCAGAAAGTATGGCCTGGTCAAAGCTGCAAACAGAGAATTAGGATGTTCAGCAATAGCAATGAGGTCAAATGAAAACAGGCCAACAAGTATTCAATACTCCAGGTAAAAGCAGTTTAACCTGTTATGGCTAGGGGGCAGTATTTTCACGGCCGGATAAAAAACGTACCCGATTTAATCTGATTATTACTCCTGCCCAGAAACTAGAATATGCATATAATTATTAGCTTTGGATAGAAAACACTCCAACGTTTCTAAAACTGTTTGAATGGTGTCTGTGAGTATAACAGAACTCATATGGCAGGCAAAAACCTGAGAAGATTCCTTACAGGAAGTGCCCTGTCTGACCATTTCTTGCCCTTCTTGATTATCTCTATCCAATACAGGGGATCTCTGCTGTTACGTGACACTTCCTACGGCTCCCATGGGCTCTCAGAAGGCGGCAAAAAGCTGAATCGTGGCTTTGCAGGCTCTGGCTGAAAAAAAAGTAGCGCGTTTGGATAGTGGCCGGTCACAGTACTATGAAACTCAGGCTCGTGCACGAGGGGATCCCATGCTTTTATTTTCTCTCTTTGTACGTATACACGCTTTCCCGGTCAGAATATGATCACTTTTTTACGAGAAAAATGGCATAAAAATTGATTTTAAACAGCGGTTGACATGCTTCGAAATGCGTCGTGCTCGTGACCCTTACTTACACTTCGGATAGTGTCTTGAACGCACGAACAAAACGCCGCTATTTGGATATAACGATGGATTATTTTGAACCAAACCAACATTTGTTATTGAAGTAGAAGTCCTGGGAGTGCATTCTGACGAAGACAACAAAAGGTAATCAAACTTTTCTAATAGTAAATCGGAGTTTGGTCAGGGCTAAACTTGGTGGGTGTCTAAATAGCTAGCCGTGATGGCTGGGCTATGTACTCAGAATATTGCAAAATGTGCTTTCACCGAAAAGCTATTTTAAAATCGGACACCTCGATTGCACAAACGAGTTCTGTATCTATAATTCTTAAAATAATTGTTGTGTTTTTGTGAACGTTTATCGTGAGTAATTTAGTAAATTCACCGGAGGTTTGCGGGGGGTATGCTAGTTCTGAACGTCACATGCTAATGTAAAAAGCTGGTTTTTGATATAAATATGAACTTGATTGAACAAAACATGCATGTATTGTATAACATAATGTCCTAGGTGTGTCATCTGATGAAGATTATCAAAGGTTAGTGCTGCATTTAGCTGTGGTTTTATTTTTTGTGACATTATATGCTAGCTTGAAAAATGGGTGTCTGATTATTTCTGTCTGGGTACTCTGCTGACATAATCTAATGTTTGCTTTCGCTGTAAAGCCTTTTTGAAATCGGACAGTGTGGTTAGATAAAGGAGAGTCTTGTCTTTAAAATGCTGTAAAATAGTCATATGTTTGAAAAATTGAAGTTTTTGTATTTTTGAGGAATTTGTAATTCGCGCCACGCCTATTATTGGATATTGGAGCAGGTGTTCCGCTAGCGGAACGTCTAGATGTAAGAGGTTAACCGAATTAGCACTGCCACAGAAGAGAAAATCACTAGATTCTATGAACGTGATGACAACAGTAGAGCAACAACATGGAAAAAGGACACCCTAATGAGAAACAAGAAGAAAAAGCAGAAAGGGTTCTTGAATGGCAAATTCAGAAACTTTATCAGAAGTTAGAGGGAATATTCTCAGATAAAAAATGTCCTATGAATTCTGCAAAATACATCCTTTTTGGGTTATCGTGCCAACAGTCCAGGATAGGGACACATGCCTCTGCAAAACTCACGCCAACCTCCATTTCATGGCGGACAAACTGCAGAATCACAAAGTGATCAGCGGCAGCAACATTGAGAACCTTACTGAGTCTTTGTACTGTGAGAACCTGGAGAAAGAGTGCATGTACACAGAGTGCTCCCTTTGCCAAGCAAAAGAGCTTAAAACATCTGTCTTTGATGCTGGTGGTTTGAGTGGAAAAACAAAGCTGAAGAGAGGGAGAATAAAAACAAAGAGGTAAACATGGAGAAGTTCACTGTACATTTGCTAGTAAAAGAAAAGGTGTGTAGCACACTGCAGATTCTACTGGAGGACTTCTACAAAGGATTGAAAGAGTAGTTGGGGAAACACGTGTTCAACATTCGACACCAATACTCCAAACTGAGAGAATTAAAAGAGAATCTGGGGAAAGAGGAGATCATTGTGCAATTGACTTTCCAGAGAACTACAGTGAGGGAAAAAAGTATTTGATCCCCTGCTGATTTTGTATGTTTGCCCACTGACAAAGAAATGATCAGTCTATAATTTTAATGGTAGGTTTATTTGAACAGTGAGAGACAGAATAACAACAAAAATATCCAGAAAAACGCATGTCAAAAATGTTATAAATGTTATGATTTGCATTTTAATGAGGGAAATAAGTATTTGACCCCCTCTCAATCAGAAAGATTTCTGGCTCCCAGGTGTCTTTCATAGAGGTAACGAGCTGAGATTAGGAGCACACTAAGCAATCAATCAATCAGATTCCAAACTCTCCACCATGGCCAAGACCAAAGAGCTCTCCAAGGATGTCAGGGACAAGATTGTAGACCTACACAAGGCTGGAATGGGCTACAAGACCATCGCCAAGCAGCTTGGTGAGAAGGTGACAACAGTTGGTGCGATTATTCGCAAATGGAAGAAACACAAAAGAACTGTCAATCTCCCTCAGCCTGGGGCTCCATGCAAGATCTCACCTCGTGGAGTTGCAATGATCATGAGAATGGTGAGGAATCAGCCCAGAACTACACGGGAGGATCTTGTCAATGATCTCAAGGCAGCTGGGACCATAGTCACCAAGAAAACCATTGGTAACACACTACGCCGTGAAGGACTGAAATCCTGCAGCGCCCGCAAGGTCCCCCTGCTTAAGAAAGCACACATACATGCACTTCTGAAGTTTGCTAATGAACATCTGAATGATTCAGAGGACAACTGGGTGAAAGTGTTGTGGTCAGATGAGACCAAAATGGAGCTCTTTGGCATCAACTCAACTCGCCGTGTTTGGAGGAGGAGGAATGCTGCCTATGACCCCAAGGTTAAGTTTTGTACTATGGGGGATTGACATAGGCTAGTGCTTTAGCACAGCCACTCAAGCTCACAGACCACTGCAACATGGGTCAACTTTGAGCACCTCTATCTCCTGAATGTTAGAAACAAAGGTAAAACAAATGAAAATGCACATAGTTTGCTGTCATTTCAGCTGCTCAGATGATCCCGCAGGTGAAGAAGCCAGATGTGGAGGTCTTGGCTTGGTTACATGTGGTCTGTTGTTGCAGTGGTGGAAAAAAGACCTAATTGTCATGCTTGAGTAAAAGTAAAGATACCTTAATAGAAAATGACTCAAGTAAAAGTGAAAGTCACCCAGTAAAATGCTAGTTGAGTAGTATTTTTAATATACCTAACTATCAAAAGTAAATGTTATTGCTAAACTATTCTTAAGTCTCAAAGTAAAAGTGCAAATAATTTCAAAATCCTTATTTCTTGTTTTTTTTTTAATTTACGGATAGTCAGACATAATTTACAAATGAAGCATGTGTGTTTACTGAGTCTGCCAGATCAAAGGCAGTAGGGATGACCAGGGATGTTCTCTTGATAAGTGCGTGAATTTAACAATTTTCCTATCCTGCTAAGCATTCAAAATGTAATGTATTGTCACGTCCTGACCATAAAAAGTAGTTATTTTCTATGGTAGAGTGGTCTGGGCGTGACAGGGGGTGTTGATGTGTTTTTGTGTTCTGTTTTCTATGTTGTAGTTCTAGTTTGTCTATTTCTATGTTGGGGATTATTGGGTTGACCTCCAATTGGAGGCAGCTGGTCCTCGTTGCCTCTAATTGGAGGTCATATTTAGTAGGTGTGTTTCTTCATGTTGTTTGTGGGTGATTATCTTGTGAGTAGTGTGTAATCCTCTCTGCGTCACGGTTTGTTGGTTTTGTCAGTTAAAGTATTTATGTATCACATCACATTTCACGGTTAAAATAAATATGTGGAACACAAACGCTGCATCTTGGTCCGCTCCTTATCACAGCCGTGACATGTATACTTTTGGGTGTCAGGGAAAATGTATGCAGTGAAAAGTACGTTATTTTCTTTAGGGATGTAGTAAAGTAAAAGTTGACAGAAATAGAAATCTAAACTATTTTTTTAATGTATTTTTAATTTAACTAGGCAAGTCGGTTAAGAACAAATTCTTATTTTGCAATGACGGTCTACCCTGGCCAAACCCTAACCCGGATCACACTGGGCCAATTGTGCGCCTCCCTATGAGACTCCCGATCATGCCTGGTTGTGATACAGCCCAGGATCAAACCAGGGTCTGTAGTGATGCCTCTAGCACTGAGATGCTGTGCCTTATCAATCAAATGTATTTATAAAGCCCTTCTTACATCAGCTGATGTCACAAAGTTCTGTACAGAAACCCAGCCTAAAACCCCAAACAGCAAGCACTGCAGCTGAAGCACGGTGGCTAGGAAAAACTCCCTATAAAGTCCAGAACCTAGGGAGAAACCAGGCTATGAGGGGTGGCCAGTCCTCTTCTGGCTGTGCCGGGTGGAGATTATAACAGAACATCAAATGTTCATAGAATGTTCATAGATGACCAGCAGTGTCAAATAATAATAATCACAGTCAGCACCTCAGGAGTAAATGTCAGTTGGCTTTTCATAGCCGATCATTCAGAGTATCTCAACTGCTCCTGCTGTCTCTAGAGAGTTGAAAACAGCAGGTCTGGGACATGTAGTACATCCAATAAACAGGTCAGGGTTCCATATCCGCAGGCAGAACAGTTGAAACCGGAGCAGCAGCACGACCCAGGTGGACTGGAGACAGCAAGGAGTCATCAGGCCAGGTAGTCCTGAGGCATGGTCCTAGGGCTCAGGTCCTCTGAGAGAGAAAGAAAGAAAAAGAGTGAATTAGAGAGAGCATACTTAAATTCACACAGGACACCGGATAAGACAGGAGAAATACTCCTTAGACTGCTTTGTCACTCGGGAGCGCTTAAGTAGTACTTTGAAGTATTTTTACTGAAGTACTTTCTCTACTGTGCAGTTGTGAGACCGGTTGGATGTACTGCCAAATTCTCTAAAATGACATTGGAGGCGGCTTATGGTCTCTGGCAACAGCTATGTTGGACATTCCTGCAGTCAGCATTTCAATTGCACGCTCCCTCAAAACTTGAGACATCTGTGGCAAAACTGCACATTTTAGAGTGGCCTCTTATTGTCCCCAGCACAAGGTGGGGACATGCTGTTTTAAACAGCTTCTTGATACAGTATGCCACATCTGTAAGGTGGATGGGTTATCTTGGCAAAGGATAAACGCTCACTAACAGGGACGTAAACAATTGTGTGCTAAAAATGAGAGAAATAAGCTTTTTTGTTTGTATGGAAAATATCTGGGATCTTCTATTTCAGCTCAAGAAAAATGGAAACAACACTTTACATGTTGTGTTTATATTTTTGTTAAGTATAAATTATTTATTAAATCATTATTTATTATAGTTCTTGTATTGTCTCTCGTCATAATTTTACCTCTGATAGCTAGCTACATACCAATGATTTGTTTAGCAGAGCAATATTGCAAATACTGTAGAATGAATAGAATGAACAACCAGGTCAATAACAACCCAATAGAACTAACGAATAGCCTGTTTGGCTAGCAACCCCAGAACCTGAGCCCGGACTATATCGTCTGGTGGAAGAGATGAAATAAAACTAATTTACTCATTCAAATAAATGTTATAATGAAAATATGTCATTCTCTGTGTTGTCATAATTGTCCTTCAATTCGCAAGAGTATATCTCACCGGAGAAAGCATCCGAGCCAGCGAAACAGTGCCCATCTGTCTCTGTATGTGTAGGCCGTCTATCTGATGTGGTCTGGTCATAAAGAGTATGACATTGTTGTCGCCTGGAGTATTGAATGCATTGGAGCCAGCAAGCATTTGGCCTCCCTTGATTAAAAAAGTATAAAATAATAGCCAATCAGCGTTGAGCTAAACTGAGTGAGCTCAATTGTGAATGGTCCTGGTGAACAAAAAAAAAGTGTAATGGGAAGCCAGTTTGGATTTGGCTTCACTCCTATCACAGAGAAATACATCATTGACAGAAATAACTTGAATTGTTGCATGTCGTTGTGTATTGTCCTCCGTTGGCTTAAATTGGCCCTTTCTGAAATTAGTTATGGATGGAAATATATATTTTATATTTGAGATTCTTCAAAGTAGCCACCCTTTGCCTTGATGACAGCAGTGCACACTCGTGGCATTCTCTTAACCAAATTCACCTGTAATGCTTTTCCAACAGTCTTGAAGGAGTTCCCACATATCCTGAGCACTTGTTGGCTGCTTTTCCTTCACTCTGCGGCCAAACTCAACCCGGACCATTTCAGTTGGGTTGAGGTCAGGTGATTGTGGAGGCCAGGTAATCTGATGCAGCACTCCATCACTCTCCTTCTTGGTCAAATAGCCCTAACACAGACTGGAGGTGTGTGTTGGGTCATTGCCCTGTTGAAAAACAAATTATATTCCCACTAAGCGCAAACCAGATGGGATGAATGCTGTGGTACCCATGCTGGTTAAGTGTGCCTTGAATTCTAAATAAATAATTGACAGTGTCACCAGCAAAGCACCCCCACACCATCACACCTCCTCCTCCACGCTTCATTGTGGGAACCACACATGCAGAGATCATCTGTTCACCTACTCTGCGTCTCACAAAGACACAGCGGTAGGAACCTAAGGACAGATTTCCACCGGTCTAATATCCATTGCACATGTTTCTTGGCCCAAGCAAGTCTCTTCTTCTTATTGGTATCCTTTAGTAGTGGTTTCTTTGCAGCAATTCGACCATGAAGGCCTGATTCACGCAGTCTCCTCTGAACAGTTGATGTTGAGATGTGTCAGTTACTTGAACTCTGAGCATTTTTTTGGGCTGCAATTTCTGAGGCTGGTAACTCTAAGGAACGTATCCTCTGCAGCAGAGGTAACTGGATCATCCTTTCCTGTGGCGGTCCTCATGAGAGACAGTTTCATCATAGGGCTTGATGGTTTTTACGACTGCACTTGAAGAAACTTTCAAAGTTCTTGAAACTTTCCGTATTGACTGACCTTCATGTCTTAAAACCTGTTAGGGCTAGGGGGCAGTATTGACACGGCTGGATAAAAAACATACCCGATTTAATCTGGTTACCACTCCTACCCAGTAACTAGAATATGCATATACTTATTACATATGGATAGAAAACACCCTAAAGTTTCTAAAACTGTTTGAATGGTGTCTGTGAGTATAACAGAACTCAAATGGCAGGTCAAAACCTGAGATATTCCTTTACAGGAAGTGGCCTGTCTGGTTTTTGATATGAACTTGATTGAACAAAACATGCATGTATTGTATAACATAATGTCCTAGGGTTGTCATCTGATGAAGATCATCAAAGGTGAGTGCTGCATTTAGCTGTCTTCTGGGTTTTGGTGACATTATATGCTGGCTTGAAAAATGGGTGTCTGATTATTTCTGGCTTGGTACTCTGCTGACATAATCTAATGTTTTGCTTTCGTTGTAAAGCCTTTTTGAAATCGGACAGTGTGGTTAGATTAACGAGAGTCTTGTCTTTAAATAGCTGTAAAATAGTCATATGTTTGAGAAATTGAAGTAATAGGATTTTTAAGGTTTTGAAAATCGCGCCACAGGCTGCAAGTGGCTGTTACGCCAGCGTCCCATCTAGCCCATAGAGGTTTTAAAGTAATGATGGACTGTTGTTTCTCTTTGATTATTTGAGCTCTTCTTGCCATAATATGGACTTGGTCTTTTACCAAATAGGGCTGTCTTCTGTATACCAACCCTACCTTGTCACAAGACAACTGATTGGCTCAAACACATTAAGAAGGAAATAAATTCCACAAATTAACTTTTAACAAGGCACACCTGATAATTGAAATGCATTCCAGGAGAGAGAATGCCAAGAGTGTGCAAAGCTGTCATCAAGGCAAAGAGTACATACTTTGAAGAATCTCAAATCTCAAATATATTTTGATTGAACACTTTTTTGGTTACTCCATGTGTTATTTCATCGTTTTGATGTCTTCACTATTATTCTACAATGTAGACAATTGTAATAATAAAGAAAAAGCCTGGATTGAGTAGGTGTGCTCAAACTTTTGACTGGTACTGTATATCACAATGGAAAGGCATATGAACGGACAGGTTATAGAGCAAACTATGCAATAATTATAACACATATGTTGTTTTTTTTATTCTGGCTTGGCTTCCCGAGTGATTTTACCCACGCACCTCTACTGGCCTAATTAAGGAATGTTTCCACGGTCCTTTGCTTCGTCTTGGGTCTAAGAACAGCCCTTGGTCGGATGCCCTAAGAACAGCCCTTAGTCGGATGCCCTAAGAACAGCCCCCTCCCAGATACTCATGCCTTATTGCTTAAATATGTAAAATATTTACAGAGCTCTAGGGCTGGTAATTGCCAGGGACCTCACGATGCGATATTATCACGATACTTAGGTGCCGATGTTACGTATTGGGATGTTCATGATTCTACATGCATTGTGATTGGATGTTGGAAACATATTGCTCACCATATGTCTGCTGCAGAGAGAATAGTGTCACAGTATCCACAGAAGATGGCGCCCCTCCTCGGTCGGGCGGCGCTCGGCGGTCGTCGTCGCCGGTCTACTAGCTGCCACCGATCTATGTTTCTGTGTTCTTTGGTTTTGTCTGTCTAGGTCCTCACCTGTTCCTTGTCTGTCATTAGTGGGGGGGGGGGTATTTAGTTTGGTCCTTTGGGTTCGTTTTTTGTGCGGGATTAATTGTATGTCAGCGGGCAGTGTTTGTGTACGCTGTTGTTGTGTTCCCAGCGGAACACGTCGAATTGTTATTTTTGCCGAGCTGCGCCCCGTGCGTATTTTTCATTTGTGGATTACCTGTTTTCCCTTTTGGGTATTGTGCGCACCCTGTGCCTTTTTGACCACCGAGTGTTCGGTGTAAATAAACTTTGGCACTACTGGACATAAGTCTCCTGCGTTTAACTCTGCCCCTTCCTCCTGCCCTTAAGGATCCGTGACAGAATCCCGCACCGCATTTATATGGAGTCAGCAGGAGCAGAAGCACCGTCAGTAGCGGAGCAGGTGTCACAGCACGCCAGCCTCCTCCACCGCCTGGGCTCGGCGATGGACCAGGTGCTAGCCCGATTAGAGAGCTGGGAGAGAGGTGCTTCCCCCACCGGACCAGCTCCGGTTCCTCAGCTGGCGCCCCTAACGACACCCCCTGAAGTGGGCTCGAGCGAGATCCGGATTACGGTGCTGAGGGAATTTGATGGGACGGCCGCAGGGTGTAAGGGGTTTTTGCTCCAGATTGAACTGTACCTGGCGACCGTCCGCCCCTCTCCCTCCGAAGAAAAAGTGAGCGTCCTCGTCTCTTGTCTTATGGGTAGAGACCTGGAATGGGCCAATGCGGTCTGGGATGGCCCAGACTCGGCTCGGGGCGACTACCCGGAGTTCACCCATCGCTTCCGGGCGGTATTCGATCATCCACCGGAGGGCAAGGCGGCGGGTGAGCGGTTGTTTCACTTGAGACAGGGGACGAGGAGTGCTCAGGACTTCGCCCTGGAGTTCCGGACCCTCGCTGCAGGATCGGGGTGGAATGAGCGGGCCCTGATGGATCACTTTCATTGCAATGTCCGAGAGGATGTCCGCCGGGAGCTGGCTTGTAGGGACAACACCATCACCCTAGACCAGCTGGTGGATTTGTCCATCAGGCTGGACAACCTGCTGGCTACCTGGGGAGGTGCTAGTCGGGGCCTGTTCGTTCCACCTCCCAGCCCTCCTGCTCCACTGCCCATGGAGATAGGAGGAGCTGCTTCGAGGAGGACCGGAGGGGCGGCCTCTCCTGCACCCACTGTGGGCACAGAGGACACACTGCGGACCGGTGCTGGAGGGGTCCACCTGGGAGTTCGGATGGCAGGCAGAGCACTACATCGACCCCCCCAGGTGAGTCAGCACCAGCCACACCCAGAGCCCCCTGTCGACCACATGTACACTTCAGTTTGTTTTCCCGATTGTTTTTTTTATTATTTTTTTTTATTTTATTTTTTTATTTTTTTCCCTCACTTCCAGTATAAGGCACTAGTCGATTCAGGTGCAGCTGGGAGTTTTATGGACCGTGGGGTTGCTAATAGGTTAGGGATTCCCCTGGTTCAGCTGGACCACCCCTTCCCTGTGCACGCCCTAGATAGTCGACCGCTAGGGTCCGGCCAAGTGGGGGAGGTTACTGTGCCACTGGTTATGGCGACGTGGCGGGGTCATGTGGAACGTATCAGCCTATTCCTCATTGACTCCCTGGCGTTTCCGGTGGTACTGGGAATCCCCTGGCTAGCCACTCACAACCCTAAGATTTCGTGGAGGCAGAGGGCTCTTAAAGGGTGGTCAAGGAGTGCTCAGGTAGGTGTATAGGAGTTTCCATCGGTGCAACCACGGTGGAGAGTCCAGACCAAGTCTCTACCGTGCACATTCCCTCTGAATATGCCGATTTGCCTATCGCCTTCAGTAAAACGAAGGCGACTCAATTACCACCCCACCGACAGGGGGATTGTGCGATAAACCTCCAGGCTGACGCGGCCCTTCCTAAAAGTCACGTGTATCCTCTGTCTCAGGAGGAGACAGTGGCTATGGAGACATACGTCACTGAGTCCTTGAGACAGGGATACATTCGGCCATCTAAATCACCCGTATCCTCAAGCTTCTTTTTTGTGAAGAAGAAGGAGGGAGGCCTGCACCCGTGCATTGACTATAGAGGTCTAAATTCTATCACAGTGGGGTTCAGTTACCCACAACCTCTCATTGCTACGGCAGTGGAGTCATTTCACGGGGCGCGCTTCTTCACCAAACTAGATCTCAGGAGCGCGTATAACCTGGTGCGTATCCGAGATGGAGACGAGTGGAAAACCGCATTTAGTACCACATTTGGCCATTATGAGTACCTCGTCATGCCGTATGGGTTAAAAAATGCTCCCGCAGTCTTCCAATCCTTTGTGGACGAGGTTCTCAGAGACATGCTCAGACAGGGTGTGGTGGTGTACATCGATGACATCCTGATCTATTCCGCCACACGCGCCGCGCATGTGGCTCTGGTGTGCAAAGTGCTTGGGCGGCTGCTGGAGCATAACCTATACGTCAAGGCTGAGAAATGTGAGTTCTCCAAACGAGCCATCTCTTTTCTGGGATATCGCATTTCCACCACAGGGGTGGTGATGGAATGTGACCACGTTACGGCTGTGCGTAATTGGCCGACCCCTACCATGGTGAAGGAGGTGCAGCGGTTCTTGGGGTTCGCCAATTAGTACCGGAGGTTTATCCGGGGTTTTAGTCAGGTGGCAGCTCCCATTACCTCACTGATGAAGGGGGATCTGGTGCGACTGCGGTGGTCGGCAGAGGCGGACAGAGCCTTCCATCGTCTGAAGGTTCTGTTTACCGACGCTCCGGTGCTGGCGCATCCGGATCCCTCATGCCATTCATAGTGGAGGTGGACGCGTCCGAGGCTGGGGTAGGAGCAGTGCTGTCGCAGTGTTCGGGCGCTCCTCCGAAGCTCCGCCCCTGCGCATTCTTTTCCAAGAAGCTGAGCCCGGCGGAGCGCAACTATGATGTGGGGGACAGGGAGTTGTTAGCCGTGGTCAAGGCTTTGACAGTGTGGAGACATTGGCTTGAGGAGGCACGTCACCCTTTTCTCATCTGGACCGACCACCGTAACCTGGAGTACATCCGGGCAGCGAGGAGACTTAATCCTCGTCAAGCCAGGTGGGCCATGTTCTTTACGAGGTTCCAATTTACCCTTTCATACATTCCGGGTTCTCGGAACCGGAAGGCCGATGCACTGTCGCGTCTCTATGACACCGAGGAGCGGACCATCGATCCCACTCCCATACTCCCTGCTTCCTGTCTAGTGGCACCGGTGGTATGGGAGGTGGATGCGGACATCGAGCGGGCGGTTCAGTCAGAACCCACTCCACCTCAATGTCCCGCGGGTCTGAAGTTCGTTCCGCTTGGTGTTCGCGATCGCCTGATCCGATGGGCCCACACTCTACCCTCGAGTCATCCTGGGGTGGACCGGACAGTGCGAGGCCTGAAAGGAAAGTACTGGTGGCCCACCTTGGCTGAGGATGTAAGACACTATGTCTCTTCCTGTTTGGTGTGCGCCCAGTGCAAGGCTCCTAGGCACCTGCCTCGGGGAAACTACAGCCCCTCCCCGTTCCAGAGCGACCTTGGTCTCACCTCTCGGTGGATTTCCTCACGGATCTCCCGCCATCTCAGGGGAACACTACGATCCTGGTTGTTGTGGATCGGTTCTCGAAGTCCTGCCGTCTGCTCCCATTGCCCGGTCTTCCTACGGCCCTACAGACCGCGGAGGCCCTATTCACCCATGTCTTCCAGCACTACGGGGTGCCCGAGGACATCGTATCTGATCGGGGTCCCCAGTTCACTTCCAGGGTGTGGAGGTCGTTTATGGAGAGGCTGGGGTCTCGGTCAGCCTGACCTCGGGTTTTCACCCCGAGAGTAATGGGCAGGAAGAACGCATTAACCAGGGTGTGGGCAGGTTTCTGCGGTCGTATTGCCAGGACCGGCCAGGGGAGTGGGCGAGGTTCGTGCCATGGGCCGAGATGGCCCAGAACTCTCAGCGCCACTCCTCTACTAACCTGTCACCTTTTCAGGTTGTATTAGGTTATCAGCCGGTCCTGGTGCCCTGGCAGCAGAGCCAGACGGAGGCTCCTGCAGTGGAGGAATGGGTACAGCGCTCTCAGGAGACCTGGAGTGCTGTCCAGGAGTGCTTGAAGCGGGCGATAGGTCGACAGAAGGAGAGCGCTGACCGCTGCCGCAGTGAGGCCCCCGTGTATAATCCGGGGGACAGAGTCTGGCTCTCGACCTGGAACCTGCCCTTCCACCTGCCCTGCAGGAAGCTGGGTCCGCCATTTGTGGGGCCGTTCAAAGTCCTGAGGAGAATAAACGAGGTGTGTTATAGGTTACAACTCCCTTCATATTACTGTATTATTACATATTACTGTCACAGTATCCACAGAAGTTGGCGCCCCTCCTCGGTCGGGCGGCGCTCGGCAGTCGTCGTCGCCGGTCTACTAGCTGCCACCGATCTATGTTTCTGTGTTCTTTGGTTTTGTCTGTCTAGGTCCTCACCTGTTCCTTGTCTGTCATTAGTGGGGGGGGGTATTTAGTTTGGTCCTTTGGGTTCATTTTTTGTGCGGGATTAATTGTATGTCAGCGAGCAGTGTTTGTGTACGCTGTTGTTGTGTTCCCAGCGGAACACGTTGAATTGTTATTATTGCCGGGCTGCGCCCCGTGCGTATTTTTCATTCGTGGATTACCTGTTTTCCCTTTTGGGTATTGTGCGCACCCTGTGCCTTTTTGACCACCAAGTGTTCGGTGTAAATAAACTTCGGCACTACTGGACATAAGTCTCCTGCGTTTAACTCTGCCCCTTCCTCCTGCCCTTAAGGATCCGTCACAAATAGAGAGTCCTTAGAAAATGATTTTGGATCTATCATGGAAATAAGTGATGAAAACAAATTGGCTCCCTATTTAAAAAGAAGATGGAGAACAAGCTATGCAGGGACAGCCAACCAGCGAAAAATTATTACTGCGAAATTGTCAACATTATACAATATATTGTAAAAAATTATCCCGCTATGTAACTGTATCGATTTGTTTTGTTTTTTCATCACTAAGCTTTAGGCGACCTCATGGCACCATGGCAACCACGGACATACTCATTCAAGCAGACTATGTGTGTGTTGTCAGGTTGGAGTCTGTGAGACTGGAGTTCAGGGCAGGGCTGAAGAACATCGCCAACACACTGATAGAGTGCCCCAGCAGATAAGATGGTCAGAGTGTGTGTTATGGAGAGCAATTCTCTGTCATTTTAGTCTGCTAGATCCAATCAGTATAAATGCAAGTTAGCTTGGTCACTGTTTGAGAATGTGAAATGTATTTTTTCACATATGTCTTTGTAAGCACACAACCCAAAATAATAATTATGGCTAGCAAAGTTATGTAAATAAAGGGAATATAATGAACAATAACTTCAACAGAATTCCTTTGTGTTTACTCTAACTCTGCTCTGTTTAGTTTAGTCAGATATCAGAAGGTTGAAGTTGTTTGGATTTTATTTATATTGTATTTACATGTATCTCTCTCTCTGTGTGGTAGGTCTATTGTGGGCTGAGGCAGTGTTTTTGAGGCCCTGCCACAGAGGAAGAGATAGAGTGTTGATGCTCTGAAGAAGTGTGAACACGTCCTGCTTGACGTTGCCAAGAACGACACACATACATTTTCTTTCTCAAAATCTCCCCTTCTCTTGGCTCTACGTTTCACTGTTATACTTATGACATTCTTCCCCTTTTGTACTATCTCAGTAGGGCAAGCTCTCCCTCTCTCTGCTTTCATTCCTTCAGCAGGACAAACTCCACATGCCCCACCCCCCTCTCTGCTCTTATCTTCCAGTAGTACAAACTCCTCCTTGCTTTATCCTTACCAGGGTTGGGATCAATTCCATTTAAATGCCAGTCAATTCAGAAAGTAATTCCACATTTTCCTAGTTGAGAATCATTGAATAGGATTGGAATTGGAACTGAATTGACTGGAATGGAAATGGAAATGGAATTGACCCCAACCCTGATCCTTACTATTACCAACTCCCTCCTTCTTCCTTGCTTTCACTCTACCAGTACAACACATGCCCACTATCTTTTCTCTCTCAACATCTTAGTCAAAAGTTGAAGAGTAACCAGCACATTTGTGTGTGCGTGTGTGTGTGGGCTGTTCTGGAGTGAGCGTAAGCCTACTAAGGCCAGAGTGGTTCCTGAGGACAGTGAAGATTGAGCCAGACCTGGGAGATGCCTGGGCCCTCTTCTACAAGTTTGAGATGCAACACGGCACAGACGTGGGTGACTTTGTGGTGTGTGTGAAAATGAGAATGAGCTTGCATGTGTTGAGTTTAATTGCATGTGTTTGGCGGGCGCGGTGTTCTTGCGTGTCTCACCTCTACTCTCTCTCTGTCCTCTGTAGGAGCAGCAGGAGGAAGTACGGAAGCACTGTGAGAACACTGAGCCGTGTCACCGGGAGCTGTGGTGTGCTGAGTCCAAACATGTCCTCCACTGGCTGAAGAAGATAGGAGAGATCCTCACACAGGTCGCCTCCAAGATAAAAACACCTTCTGAGGCATAGGTTGGACAGACGGAAACTGGAGAGATCCTCACACAGGTCGCCTCCAAAATCAAAACCACCTGCAGAGGCATAGGCTGGACAGATGGAAACTGGAGAGATCCTCACACAGGTCGCCTCCAAGTAAAAAAAAAACACCTGCAGAGGCATAGGCTGGACAGACGGAAACTGGAGAGATACTCACACAGGTCGCCTCCAAGATAAAAACACCTTCTGAGGCATAGGTTGGACAGACGGAAACTGGAGAGATCCTCACACAGGTCGCCTCCAAAATCAAAACCACCTGCAGAGGCATAGGCTGGACAGACGGAAACTGGAGAGATCCTCACACAGGTCGCCTCCAAGTTAAAAAAAAAACACCTGCATAGGCTGGACAGACGGAAACTGGAGAGATACTCACACAGGTCGCCTCCAAGATAATAACCACCTGCTGAGGCATAGGCTGGACAGACGGAAACTGGAGAGATCCTAACACAGGTCGCCTCCAAGATCAAAACCTCCTGCTGAGGCATAGGCTGGACAGACAGAAACTGTGTGTATATAGTATGGACCTGTGTTTCTGACTCCATGTCCCTCTGTCCATTAACCACGGACACACACCCCAAGTTCTCTCTTGTCACCTTTTAAAGTCGTAGAGAGTAGCAGTCTATTTGGACACACACACGTGCCTGGCGTGACGAGAGTTGACAATGGTTCACTAGCAACACAGAATATTTGCATATTTACAATGTTTACAGCGTGTGAAAGCACGTTGGGAAAAGGAGAAGAAAAACTGGGTATTTTGTTAAACATTATTTTTATGGGATTGTGAAATGTCATGTCCTCCATTGCATCAGAAAATGCTGCTATATATTTTAATGCTTTTTAATGACTGTTTAAACCCGTGGGTATGCTTAGAGCAGACAAAGTTACCTGATTCCAGCTCAGGTAATATGACAATTTGACCATTGTACTGTTTTTTTAATCCTCTGTAAAACAATGTTTAATTTGCTTGACCGAGATGTACACCATACATAGGCAGTAGGGCTGGAATTGCCAGGGACCTCACAATATAATATTATAACGATACTTAGGTGCTGTCACGCCCTGACCGGAGAGATCCTTATTATTCTCTATGTTTGGTTAGGTCAGGGTGTGACTCGGGTGGGAAAGTCTATGTTTTCTGTTTCTTTGTTTTTGGGCGAGTGTGGTTCCCAATCAGAGGCACCTGTCTATCGTTGTCTCTGATTGGGAATCATACTTAGGCAGCCTGTTTTCCACCTGTGTTTGTGGGATGTTATTTTCTGTTTAGTGTCTGTGCCTGACGGAACTGTTCGCTTTCGTTTTGTTGCTTTTGGTTATTCTTGTTTGAGTGTTTCTTGAAATAAAGTATCATGAACACTTACCATGCTGCACCTTGGTCCACTTCTCCTTCTAACGAGAGCCGTTACAGGTGCCTATACAATATGCATTGCGGTTCTCACGATTCTATGTGTATTGTGATTTGATGTTCCACACATATTGCACATTATGTCTGCTGCAGAGAGACAAGAGACAGAGCATGAGAAAACGTCAGGGATTATTTCTAATGGATATAATAAGAAAGACTCCGAATACAAGTAAGTGAACCCATTTACTCAAGCTAGTTAGTACAAGAATAACAGAGCGACACTGTGCATGACCAAGGGTGCTCTGTTCTTAAATGGGACATCAGAACATAACATTCCTTCCCTTATACAATCAGAGTTACTTTTACCAAACCACAACTGTAACATTTCCCAGAACTTGTTGTAGTTATTTACATCTTTGATTTGAACTTGAACAGTCTTGGTTTGTTTGTTTATAAGTCCAGCCTGTCTGGTAGCGCCTTGGATTGTCTGGAGGCTCCTGCACATCCTCGATTATAGCTTCTGCTATAGCAGCACATTCATCCACACATTCCCTTCTTTCAGTCTAAGGTCTCTGTATTGCCCCACTGTCCTCTACAGTTCCCTGTGTGTCACTCCCAGGATCTCTCTGTGCCTGTTCTCTCTTGATTGTTGTGCTGTTTTCTGTGGAATGCATTTGGTTAATGTAACGCTGCCACATTGTGTCTGGGCTCACTTGAATCTGGTAAGTTTTGGGTCCCTCTTGTCCTTTTACCTCCCCTTCTGTAGTATCGCACCATCAGTTCCTGTCCAAGGAACAAGGCGTATCATTGTAACCTGGCCACTGTCATTGCCAGAATGCTTTTTTTTTTACTCAAAATGGAAAGCAACAGCTGGTGATCCGTAAACCAGCGTGAAACGCTTCCCATATAAGTATGCATGGGATTTATTGACACCCCACACTCGCGCCAGTGCATCATTCAATGTTTGTGATGCAAAGGCCACTGCCCTCTGACCCATCTTTCAGTGTGTTTGAAAGGAGGGCCCCTAAGCCATAAGGGGACACATCACAAGTCAACTTCACTGGCAGTTCAGGTTTGTGATACATCAGGACCTGTTCAGATTTGATGAGCCGTTTTGCCTCAATTTTCACACTGTTCTGTCCACTGATATGTCCTATTCTTTTCCAGGAGCTGATTGAGAGGCTGGAGTCCTGCTGAAAAGTTTGGGAGGAATCTTCTGTAGTAATTGGTCAGTCCAGTGAAAGATCTCACTTCTGTCACATTTTGCTGTCGTGGTGCCTGTACCACTGCATCGATTTTTGTCCTGTGTTTTGTGCAATCCATTGTGGTTGATTTCATGTCCACAGAACACTATCTTGTTTCCCACCAGCTAGTGCAACAAAGATGTCATCCAGACGTGGCAGGGGGTATTGGTCCACATGCAACATTGAATTCACAGTTACCTTGAAGTCCCCACACATTCTAACAGACCCGTCTTTCTTTACAATAGGAACAATGGGTGCTTCCCATTTGCTTCTGTCCACTTTCGTCAGGATGCCTGTATCCTGTAAGCAATCAATTTCCGCTTCCACCTTTGGTCTCAGGGAGTATGGAACAGATCAAGCTTTGCATAATTTTGGGGATGCATCATCTCTCAGTACGAGTTTGGCTGTGAAGCCTTTTACTGTTCCCATCAGATCAGCGAAAACAATGTCGTATATGTGTTTGGTCTGTGCCTTTCTGATTAGGCAAGGACGTGTGGAGCATTTTCAAGTCATATCAGTTCAGCTATAATGGGGGGCTGTTCCAGGCACCAGATACAGTTGTAACTGCTGTGTTTGCTCCCCATAACTTACTCTGACCTGCAATGCCCCCATTGGGCTCAATCGCTCTTCTGAGTATGTCTTCAGCAACACATTTGTGTCCTTCAGCTTGATAGCCTTGAAGTGCTCATTGTAGACAGTAGTGGAAATTATAGACAATGCAGATCAGATCCTTTGTCCAGCTCCATTTTGATGGGTTTGCCTTCGATTTCTGGTGTCACCCATATTATGCTACTGCTGGGAGAAGTCATTGTGTTTAACTCCATTGTACCAATTAACCGTTCATCTGAATCACTGCCACTGTTCTCTGCTAGTGCATTCAACAACCCTTTCATTTTCTCAGTTTTCCTGTTGTGACTGCATTTTTCTCTGCATGCTCTTTGAATGTGACCCGGTCTATTCAATTTGTGACAAATTTCGTCTTTCAAACAGCAGTCCTCTGCTTTGTGACCATGTTGTATTTTCTGGCCACACGGGGGTATTGTCTGCTGCGTGAACTTGTGCAGGGAAGTTTGTGAAGAGGTCAGTATTTATTTTACTTTGCAACTCAATTGCATCTTTGGTAACCATTTCCATAGCTACAGCAATTTCAACAGCCTTTTCAAAAGTGAGATTTGATTCTGTGAACAAACATTTCTGAATGTATTCATGTTTTAGTCCACACTAGAATATATCCCTTAACGTTTCATTTAGGTTCACTCCAAACTCAGACCGTTTCTTCAACTCTGCTACATACAGTACCAGTCAAAGGTTTGGACACACCTACTTATTCAAGAGTTTTTCTTTATTTTCACTATTATCTACATTGTATAATAATAGTGAAGACATCAAAACTATGAAATAACACATATGGAATCATGTACTAACCAAAAAAGTGTTAAACAAATCAAAATATATTTTACATTTGAGATTCTTCAAAGTAGCCACCCTTTGCCTTGATGACAGCTTTGCACACTCTTGGCATTCTCTCAACCATCTTCATGAGACAGTCACCTGGAATGCATTTCAACAGGTGTGCCTTGTGTGATAGAAAAATTACATATTTATCTGGTTTATTTTATATTAATGGTTAACAATTGATATTTAACTAATAGTAAGACATGTCTGCCCTGCTTAGCCACCCATTGCCTTGATGACAGCTTTGCACACTGTTGGCATTCTCTCAACCAGCTTCACCTGGAATGCTTTTCCAACAGTCTTGAAGGAGTTCCCACATATGCTGAGCACTTGTTGGCTGCTTTTCCTTCACTCTGCAGTCCAACTCATTCCAAACCATCTAATTTGGGTTGAGGTCGGGTGATTGTGAGGCCAGGTTATCTGATGCAGCACTCCATCACTCTCTTTCTTGGTCAAATAACCCTAACACAGACTGGAGGTGTGTGTTGGGTCATTGTCCTGTTGAAAAACAAATGATAGTCCCACTAAGCGCAAACCAGATGGGATGGTGTATTGCTGCAGAATGCAGTGGTAGCCATGCTGGTTGACCTCTCTGGGCTAGGTGGGACGTTAGCGTCCCACTCTATTCAACAGCCAGTGGAATCGCGTGGCGCGAAATACAAATACCTTAAAAATGCTATAACTTCCATTTCTCAAACATATGACTATTTTACACCATTTCAAAGATAAGACTCTCGTTAATCCAACCACGTTGTCGGATTTCAAAAAGGCTTTACAGCGAAAGCAAAACATTAGATTATGTCAGGAGAGTACCCAGTCAAAAATAATCACACAGCCATTTTCAAAGCAAGCATATATGTCACAAAAACCCAAACCACAGCTAAATGCAGCACTAACCTTTGATGATCTTCATCAGATGACACTCCTAGGACATTATGTTATACAATACATGCATGTTTTGTTCAATCAAGTTCATATTTATATCAAAAACCTGCTTTTTACATTAGCATGTGATGTTCAGAACTAGCATACCCACCGAAAACTTCCGGTGAATTTACTAAATTACTCATCATAAACGTTGACAAAATACATAACAATTATTTTAAGAATTATAGATACAGAACTCCTTTATGCAATTGCTATGTCAGATTTTAAAATAGCTTTTCCGTGAAAGCACATTTTGCAATATTCTGAGTACATAGCTATTCAGACACCCGCCAACTTCGGGGCTCACTAAACTCAGAATTACTATAAGAAAAATTGGATTACCTTTGCTGTTCTTCGTCAGAATGCACTCCCAGGACTTCTACTTCAACAACAAATGTTGTTTTGGTTCCAAATAATCCATAGTTATATCCAAATACCTCCATTTTGTTTGTGCGTTCAGGTCACTATCCAAAGGGTAACGCGCATGCATTTCGTGACAAAACATTTCAAAATGTTTCTTTACCGTACTTAGAACCATGTCAAACGCTGTTTAAAATACATTTTTATGCTATTTTTCTCGTAAAATAGCGATAATATTCCAACCGGACAACGTTGTATTTATTCAAAGAGGGAAAGAAAAAAATGGCGAGGTCTCGTGAACACGCATCTCCAGTCTCACTGTCACCAGGCAGTCCACTGATAAACTGAGCTGCTGTTATCTGCCCAGAGACAGGAGACGCGTCAATCCGGTTTCTGAACGCTTTAGAGAGCCAATGGAAGCCTTAGAAAGTGACACGTAACAGCACAGATACTGTAATTTCGATAGAGATGCAACAGAAGGACTACAAATTGTCAGACAGGCCACTTCCTGCTTGGAATTTCCTCAGGTTTTTGCCTGCCATATGAGTTCTGTTATACTCACAGACACCATTCAAACAGTTTTAGAAACTTTAGAGTGTTTTCTATCCAGATCTACTAATAATATGCATATTCTAGTTTCTGGGCCATAGTAGTAACCAGTTTAAATCGGGGACATTTTTTATCCAGCCGTGAAAATACTGCCCCCTATCCCAGACAGGTTAAGTGTTTCTTGAATTCTAAATAAATCACAGACAGTGTCACCAGTTAAGCACCCCCACACCATCACACCTCCACCTCCATGCTTCATGGTGGGAACCAAACCGTTCATCTATTCTGCATCTCAAAAAGACAAGGCTGTTGGAACCACAAATCTCAAAGTTGGACGCATCAGACCAAAAGACAGATTTCCACAGGTCGTAGACACTGATTGTGTTTCTTGGCCCAAACAAGTCTCTTCGTCTTGCAAGTCTCTTCTTATTGGTGTCCTTTAGTAGTGGTTTCTTTGCAGCAATTCGACCATGAAGGCCTGATTCACGCAGTCTCCTCTGAACAGTTGATGTTGAGATGTGTCTGTTACTTGAACTCTATGAAGCATTTTTTGGGGCTGTAATTTCTGAGGCTGGTAACTCTAATGATCTTATCCTCTGCAGCAGAGGTAACTCTTCCTTTCCTGTGGCGGTCCTGCACTTGAAGAAACTTTCAAAGTTCTTGAAAATTTCCCGGTTGACTGACCTTCATGTAATGATGGACTGTCATTTTTCTTTGCTTAATTGAGCTGTTCTTGCCATAATATGGACTTGGTCTTTTACCAAATAGGCCATATAGGGCTGTACTAGCACCCCGCTCGTACAGGGCTGCTAGTTCCATCCAGCCAGGACGGGTTGTGCAGGAGGTGCGATCAAGACCGCCTGTGCGCCTCCATGGCTCAGTTTTTCCAGTTCCCGCCTCTCATGCTGACCCGGAAGTGCAAACCCCTAGTCTGGCACGTCCAGTGCCAGCACCACGCATCAAGCTTCCAGTGAGTCAGCCTAGTCCTACTCAGCCTGTTTCCGCTCCTCGCACTAGCCATGAGGTGCGTGTTCTCAAACTGGCAGTTCCAGTACCAGCACCACGCATCAGGCTTCCGGTGCGTAATATTAGTTCCTTCGGCCTGCACCTGCTTCCCGCACTAGCCCTAGGGTGCGTGTCTCCAGCCTGGTACCTCCACTACCAGCCCCGCGCATCAGGCTTCCAGTGCGTCAGCCCAGCCTCGAGCTTCCGGAATCAGTGCCCAGTCCAGAGTGTCCGGAGACAGTACCCCGTCCAGAGTATCCGACAACAGTGCCCCGTCCAGAGTATTCGGCAACAGTGCCCCGTCATGACTATCCGGTGCGAGTGTTAAGCCCGGAACCGAGTGAGACGGCCTACAGTTCGGAACCAAGGGAGACGGCCCACTGTGCAGAACCGAGTGAGATGGCCTACAGTTCGGAACCAAAGGAGATGGCCCACTGTGCAGAACCGAGTGAGTCTGCCTGCGATCCGGAACCGAGTGAGTCTGCCTGCGATCCGGAACCGAGTGAGTCTGCCTGCGATCCGGAACCGAGTGAGTCTGCCTGCGATCCGGAACTGAGTGAGTCTGCCTGCGATCCGGATCCGAGTGAGTCTGCCTGCGATCCGGATCCGAGTGAGTCTGCCTGCGATCCGGAACCGAGTGAGTCTGCCTGCGATCCGGAACCGAGTGAGTCTGCCTGCGATCCGGAACCGAGTGAGTCTGCCTGCGATCCGGAACCGAGTGAGTCTGCCTGCGATCCGGAACCGAGTGAGTCTGCCTGCGATCCGGGAACTGATTGAGTTACAATATAACTTTGAATTGTGTGTCTGCCTACAGCTCGGAACTGAATAAGTCTGCCTACGACCCGGAACCGAGTGAGTCTGCCTACAGTCTGGAGGACAGTAGGCCAGAACCTGAGCCACCTCCAGTATAGGTGGGTTGGGGAGGGGGGATGTAGCACAGGTGCCGTTGTTGACGGCAGCCACCCTCCCTTCCCTCCCTTTAGTTTAGGGGATTATTTTGTTTGTTTTGGGGTATGTTGTTGTTTTTTTGTGTGAGGTGCATCCGGGGTCTGCACCTTTGGGGGAGGGGGGGGGGGGTACTGTCACGTCCTGACCAGTAGAGGGAGTATTTGTATTATATATTTGGTCAGGACGTGGCAGAGGGATATTTGTTTTGTGTGGTTCAGGTTGTGTGTGAATATTGAAGGGGTGTTTGGTTTAGGTAGTCCGGGGTTTTTGTGTATGATTTAGTGTTGGTTTTCTATGGTTTTCTAGTTTGCATATTTCTTTGTAGTCTGTGTGGCTCTCGATCAGGAACAGCCGTTCATCGTTGTTTCTGATTGGGAGTCATATTTAATATGCTGGTTTTCACCTGTTTAGTTGTGGGTAGTTATCTTTAGCACTGCTGTTACTTTAGCCTGTTAAACTGTCTTCTGTCGTTCTTCGTTTTTGTTGTTTTTGGTGTTCACTTTATTTAATAAATTAATCAAGATGAGCATCCACATTCCTGCAGCGTTTTGGTCGTCTCTACCCAACGACACCCGTGACACATGGATTGTGTATGTGTGCCATTCTGAGGGTGAATGGGCAAGACAAAAAGATTGAAGTGCATTTGAACTGGGTATGGTAGTAGGTGCATGGTTCAACGGTTTGTGCAACCTTCTCTCAGAGCATTTTGTATTATTCTGTACGTATATCTAAGAAACACTCAATTTAGTATGATACAGTGTGTTACGTTTCATATGGTATTTATTAATTTGTGGCTGTCCATCACCTATTTCATATGACATGTTACAAATTATAATTCGTATTACATGTTATGAATTTGTAAAATGTTTGATATGTTACAAATTCTAGCTAGGTGGAAAACATTAGCTAGGCTAGGGGTTAGGGTTAAGTTTAGGAGTTAGGTTAATGGGTTAAGTTTATGAGTTAGGTTAATGGGTTAAGTTTATGAGTTAGGTTGATGGGTTAACCTTAAGAGTTAGATTAACCTGTCTGGGAACCTGGGACGTTTGCGTCCCACCCTAGTCAACAGCCAGTGGAATCGCGTCGCGTGAAATACAAATACCTCATAAATGCTATAACTCAAACATATGACTATTTTACACCATTTTATAGATGCACTTCTCCTGAATCGAACCACGTTGTCCGATTTCAAAAAGGCTTTACAGCAAAAGCAAAACATTAGATTATGTTAGGAGAGTACCCTGCCAAAAATAATCACACTGCCGTTTTCAAAGAAACGTGCATGCATCACAAATACCCAAAGCACAGCTAAATGCAGCACTAACCTTTGACAATCTTCATCTGATGACACTCCTAGGTCATCATGTTACACAATACATGCATTTTTTGTTCGATAAAGTTCACATTTATATATAAAAACAGCATTTTACATCGGCGCGTGATGTTCAGAAAATATTTTCCCTCAAATGCTTCCGGTGAATCAGCACTACAAAATTACTATTCGAAAACATTGGTCCAATATAATATTGTCATTCAAAGAATTATAGATTAACATCTCGTGAATGCAACCGCATTGCCAGATTTAAAAATAACTTTACTGGGAAATCACACTTTGCAATAAACGAGGTGCTAGGCTCAGAAAAATAGGCTAGGCGATACAGGTTAGCGCCATCTTGGAGTCATCTAAAATCAAATATACTATTGTAAATATTCACTTACCTTTGATTATCTTCACAGAAGGCACTTCCAGGAATCCCAGGTCCACAACAAATGTAGTTTTGTTCGAAAAAGTTAATAATTTATGTCCCAATAGCTCCTTCTTGTTAGCGCATTCCGAAGGCTACTCAAAATGTACGAGGCGCGAATGTTCAAACATGTCAAACGTTGTATAACATAAATCTTTAGGGCCTTTTTCAATCAGAGCTTCAATAATATTCAAGGCGGACGATTGCATTGTCTTACTAAACGTTTCGGAACGAGAGGGTACCCACGGGCGCCCGCGTCATAGTAGTAATGGCCCTCCGTCTATGACCAACTTTCCAGGCCTCTCGTTCGGTCAGTTTTTACCGGAGCAGACTCAAACCACTTTGTAAAGACTGTTGACATCTAGTGGAAGCCTTAGGAAGTGCTAAATGAATCCTAACTCACGGTGTGTTTCATAGGCAAAGTGTTGAAGGTGATTCCACAAATCAGATTTCCACTTCCTGCATGGAATCTTCTCAGGTTTTTGCCTGCCATATGAGTTCTGTTATACTCACAGACACCATTCAAACAGTTTTAGAAACTTTAGAGTGTTTTCTATCCAAATCTACTAATTATATGCATATTCTAGTTACTGGGCAGGAGTAGTATCCAGATTAAATCGGGTACGTTTTTTATCCGGCTGTGCAAATACTGCCCCCTAGCCCCAACAGGTTTTAATGGGTTAAGCTTAAGAGTTAGATTAATGGGTTAAGCTTAGGAGTTAGGTTAATGGGATAAGCTTAGGAGTTAGGTTAATGGGTTAAGCTTAGGAGTTAGGTTAATGGGTTAAGCTTAGGAGTTAGGTTAATGGGTTAAGCTTAGGAGTTAGGTTAATGGGTTCAGTTTAGGATTTAGGTTAATGGGTTAAGCTTAGGAGTTAGGTTAATGGGTTAAGCTTAGGAGTTAGGTTAATGGGTTAAGCTTAGGAGTTAGGTTAATGGGTTAAATTTAGCTAAAAGGGTTAAGGGTAGGGGATGGGTTAGCTGACATGCTAACTAGTTGCAAAGTAGCTAAAAAGTAGTAAGTAGTTGAAAAGTTGATAATTAGCCAAAATTGTCCAGACGAGATTCAAACTCGCAACCTTTGGGTTGCTAGACATAACTAACCAACCACCCTCCTTTTGTTGCAGCAACCATCTGTCTTATGTAACCATACCAAACCATACCATATCATACTAAATGGAGTGTCTCGGATTTACTTACAGAATAATATGAAATGCTCTGAGACCAGGTTGCAACTGTTTCCCGTATGTATCAAGCTAACTTGACACAACTGTGGGAAGCATTGGAGTCGACATGGGCCAGCATCCCTGTGGAACGCTTTTGACACCTTGTGGAGTCCAAACCCCAACGAATTACGGATGTTCTGAGGGAAAAAGGGGGGGGATGCAACTCAATATTAGGAAGGTGTTCCTAATGTTTGGTATACTCAGTGTAAATTCACAATACATTTCTTTGACTTGAATTCAACAGTTTGAATACAACAGTGTCAGCATTATTCTATTATTACGCATGACCCAAATTATTTCGAGGTCTCTAAAGTGCATCTAACCTAAACCTGTCGACATTGATACCCTGCGCCAATAGTTTCTCTCCAACGAAACCGAAAGAAACTGAAAATGTGATTGATCGCGGAAGTTTTTCTCGACTTGATGGGACTGGAGTTTGGTGAAATCCTAAGCCCAGCGCCAGCAACCCATGACGGAGAGGGAAACTAAAGACGCCAACGGGAATTCAGCAATGTTGGTAACCACGCATCTTCGGGAAAACCACGGCACATCCTGGGTCCGCTTGCCAACGCGTTGACTTTTTACATTAAACCGTATTTAAACAACCACATAGGCGACTTACCGTTTGGATACAATGTACGCAGCCCTACCATGAATAACTCCCACCGCTCTTGCTGGCTCCCGAGGACAGGGATTTGCTCGTCTGAAGAACATCTTATAGAAAATGATAAATGGTAGGTGGCCATTCCCTTCTGACAGGTGATGCATACCTGCGTAACGATGGGTGCTGCCTTAGTTTAATGGAAAGCACACTTGGGGATGGGATCCATTCATTGCCCACCCAATCTACCTACCTCATCCCCATATTGTTTTAATTTACTTTTCTGCTCTTTTGCACACCAGTATTTCTACTTTCACATCATCATCTGCTATTTAGCACTTCAGTGTTCATTTGCTAAATTGTAATTACTTCGCTACTATGGCCTATTTATTCACGCCATTTGCACACACTGTATATAGACTTTTTTTCTATTGTATTATTGACTGTACGCTTGTTTATTCCATGTAACTCTATGTTGTTGTTGTACGTGTCGAACTGCTTTGCTATATCTTGGCCAGGTCGCAGTTGTAAATGAAAACTTGTTCTCAACTAGCTTACATGGTTAAATAAAGGTGAAATTTGAAATAAAAAAAATCTAGATAAAATGTAAAACCAACTAATGTTTAGTTTTTTTCTCCACCCTAAACTGTTCCATTTTGTACTGTTGATCATTGTTAAATACAGACGTATAGCCTACTTATTGTGCACCGTTGCGCCCAGTAATAACATGTGTTGGGCGTACGAGAGTGTGTAAACTGTGCGTAATAAGTATAAGTCTATATTTAATCATGATCAACAGTTAAAAATGAAACAGTTTAGGGTGGAGAAAAAGTCTAAACATTAGTTGATTTTAACTCTGCGTAAACTGTCCATAATACGCCTATATATAAGCATGATCAACAGTTCAAAATTAAACCGTTTGCGGTGGAGAAAAAACCCTAATCATTAAGTTGTTTTTACATTTTATTTACATGAATGGACCCCATCCCCAACTGTGCTATACATTAAACTAAGACGTGAATTAAAACAATCTAACTGCCTGCTATGTCCTAACTCATGCACTACTAAATGTTTCAGTGTGTGAACGGGCCTGTGCTCCGTAGCGTCTTGGTGTTTCTGCTGTTGGGTGTCTCCTACACTAAGCGCAGGTGCAACTATTCGGAGATACTCGGCTCATACAGAGAACTCATCTTCGTTGAACTTCAGAATTTGGTATGTGGGCCTTCACAACGTCAAAGTGTGTTAGCCTACTGTTCATAAAATCAAACTGGATTAATCTCACACTTAACCATTAGTTCAGTTTTATCTATATTAATTTGTTCTACCTTTTATATTGTCCCTGGAAAATGTCAGGTGCAAAATTTACACGTGAGCAAAACGTATTCAATAACTCTGGCACTATAATTTGAGCCACCATATAATATAATGCAGTTGGCACCCTCACTTGGAGAAGTGGGTGTGTCTGTACAGTGAATACTTGTTTTTGACTGCCCTCCACTGGTTTGCCTTATGAATGTTATATTATTTTATTGTCTAACGGTTTGTTTGCTTTATTGGAACAGAATCTGACTGGCAATTTTGACACATCCAAAGAGAGGGACCGTTGTCCCTCAGGAAAGGTAGTGTGTGTGTGTGTGTGTGTGTGTGTGTGTGTGTGAGACCATCTATACTGAATGGAACCCTCAAGTTTCAGCACCATGGACAGGGGATGTAGCTAATGCCCTTCTGTGACAACAATTACCCCTATGGCCTTGCCTTATACTACAATAAGAACGTGATTTGGTTGTTTGATTTGCTGAATGAATGACTGATTGAAGGTATACAATAAAATGTGTGTCTGATGATAACACAAGCATTAAACAACATGTATCTCCTATGTGTATCTCTTATTTGACAGTAGGCCTAATTCACTGTTTTCCTATGCTTGTTAATGGCAGGTGCAGCACGTTTTGCGCTCCATCCATGGTATGACTCAGCAGTTCCTGTGCCAGGGCCGCAGGCAGGGCATTAGACAACAGGGGGGCATGGAGAAGCCAGTGGAGATGATGGAACAGCTGATCAGACAGAACTGCAAACACACTGACCTGGTGAGGCCAATCTTAAAGACAGGAACTTTTGTCACTTACATTTTCAGTTTTATAATCATAATAAACATGAATAAATGAGGTATTATCAGTCAATGACGATGTATTGGCATGAGATGGATCTTCAGTATTTAGCTTTCTTTCAGGTGAGAAGACAGAAGAGAGCTGCCCCGTGTGTGACTTCCCAGAGAACGAAGGGAAAGAAGAAGAAGAGGATAAGACTCATCAGAGCACTGATAGACTGTTGGCAGAAGCTGCAGAGTGTGTACTTGCCCACAAAATGAATGGGAAATACTATGTTTTTCATTTTCCCAATTGTTTAAAAAAGAGCCTGTATGGATTGTGTTTAATTTGGTTCTCATTTTGTATAGTAGAACCACATTTGTATGTCAGGGATGGTGCTCTCTGTTTATGGCCTTTCTTCTTATACTGTAGTTCCTCATCTATAAACTACAGCGCACAATAGATCATCTGAATTAAAGGTAGACTCAGCGATATGACGTAGATGCAGAAAGTAAACAGCGTGAAGCAAACCCGTGCACATGGACAGATACTGTGTCTGACAGCGTGAGAGCGAAATGCTGCATCTCTCATCTCAATATCTCCGGTGTTGCTCGAGGCGATGACATTTTGCTGACTCTACCTTTAATAATGGTTGTTAGAGGATGGTATACAATGCAATTAAAATATTTACTTGTAATAGTTTGTGCACACACATAAAAAATATATTATCTCATAATCCAGAGATTGCGATCCTTTTTCTTAAACATATTTGGTGCTGTTCTATAAAATTAATCAGTTATTCAAGCTGCCCACAGCTAATAAAGGTTTCTCAAACTGCACCATTTGTTTTTTATTCCTTTAATTATCAATACATAGGCTATTACTAGATATCAACTGTTTTATTCTCTTTTGATGTGAAGTTGTTATCAAAATGGACAAAAAAACTGCTACAGCAGGTGGCGGCATGGACATGTGTGTGAACTCCATTATACCGAAGACAAAGAGGAGGAAGAAAAAAGACAAAGAAGAATTTAGATTTTTGATTTGATTTATTATGCTCCCAATTAACGGACATCAATGGTGACAACTAGTCTTACTGGGGTTCGACACATAATGAAAAAGACATGACAGAAAAAAACGTTACAATTGACATACATTTAAAAACATTAACATGAAGTGCGTGTGTGCATCTATCAATAACACATACAGTTGAAATCCAAAGTTTACATACACTTAGGTTGGAGTCATTTTCAACCACTCCACAAATTTCTTGTTAACAAACTATAGTTTTGGGAAGTCGGTTAGGACATCTCCTTTGTGCCTGACACAAGTCATTTTTCCAACAATTGTTTACAGACAGATTATTTCACTTATAATTCACTGTATCACAATTCCAGTGGGTCACAATTTTACATACACTAAGTTGACTGTGCCTTTAAACAGCTTGGAAAATTCCAGAAAATGATGTCATGGCTTTAGAAGCTTCTGATAGGCTAATTAACGTCATTTGCATCAATTGGAGGTGTACCTGTGGATTTATTTCAAGGCCTACCTTCAATTTCAGTGCCTGATTCTTTTGATTTACCCATGATGTCAAGCGAAGATCAATCAAAGTTTATTTGTCACGTGCGCCGAATACTGCAGGTGTAGACCTTACAGTGAAATGCTTACTTACAGGCTCTAACCAATAGTGCAAAAAAAGGTATTAGGTGAATAATAGGTAGGTAAAGAAATAAAACAAAAAAGACAGGCTATATACAGTAGCGAGGCTATAGAAGTAGCGAGGCTACATACAGACACCGTTAGTCGGGCTGATTGAGGTAGTATGTACATGTAGATATGGTTAAAGTGACTATGTATATATGATGAACAGAGAGTAGCAGAAGCGTAAAAGAGGGGTTGACGGGTGTTGGGTGGGACACAATGCAGATAGCCCGGTTAGGCCTATGTGCGGGAGCATTGGTTGGTCGGCCCAATTGAGGTAGCATGTACATGAATGTATAGTTAAAGTGACTATGCATATATGATAAACAGAGAGGTTGGGGGGGGGGGGGCACACAATGCAAATACTCCGGGTAGCCATTTGATTAGCTGTTCAGGAGTCTTATGGCTTGGGGGTAAAAACCGTTGAGAAGCCTTTTTATCCTAGACTTGGCACTCCGGTACCACTTGCCATGCGGTAGTAGAGAGAATAGTCTATGACTGGGGTGGCTGAGGTCTTTGACAATATTTAGGGCCTTCTTCTGACACCGCCTGGTGTAGAGGTCCTGGATAGCAGGCAGCTTAGCCCCAGTGATATACTGGGCCGTACACACTACCCTCTGTAGTGCCTTGCGGTCAGAGGCCGAGCAATTGCCGTACCAGGCAGTGATGCAACCAGTCAGGATGCTCTCGATGTTGCAGCTGTAGAACCTTTTGAGGATCTCAGGACCCATGCCAAATCTTTTTAGTTTCCTGATGGGGAATAGGCTTTGTCGTGCCCTCTTCATGACTGTCTTGCTGTTTTTGGACCATTCTAGTTTGTTGTTGATGTGGACACCAAGGAACTTAAAGCTCTCAACCTGCTTCACTACAGCCCCGTCGATGAGAATGGGGACGTGCTCAGTCCTCCTTTCCTGTTGTCCACAATAATGTCTTTAGTCTTGGTTACATTGAGGGATAGGTTGTTATTCTGGCACCACCCGGCCAGGTCTCTGACTTCCTCCCTATAGGCTGTCTCGTCGTTGTCGGTGATCAGGCCTACCACTGTTGTGTCGTCTGCAAACTTGATGATGGTGTTGGAGTCATGCCTGGCCATGCAGTCGTGGGTGAACAGGGAGTACAGGAGGGGACTGAGCATGCACCCCTAGGGAGCTCCAGTGTTGAGGATCAGCGTAGCAGATGTGTTGCTACCTACCCTCACCACCTGGGGGCCTGTCAGGAAGTCCAGGATCCAGTTGCAGAGGGAGGTGTTTAGTTCCAGGATCCTTAGCTTAGTGATGAGCATTGAGGTACTATGGTGTTGAATGCTGAGCTGTAGTCAACAAATAGCATTCTCACATAAGTGTTCCTTTTGTCCAGGTTGGGGCAGTGTGGAGTGCAATAGAGATTGCATCACCTGTGGAACTGTTTGGGCGGTATGCAAATTGGAATGGGTCTAGGATTTCTGGGATAATGGTGTTGATGTGAGCCATTACCAACCTTTCAAACGACTTCATGGCTACGGACGTGAGTGCTACGGGTCTGTAGTCATTTAGGCAGGTTGCCTTTGTGTTCTTGGGCACAGGGACTATGGTTGTCTGCTTGAAACATGTTGGTATTACAGACTCAATCAGGGACATGTTCAAAATGTAATTGAAGTCACCTGCCAGTTGGTCAGCACATGCCTGGAGCACACGTCCTGGTAATCCGTCTGGCCCTGCAGCCTTGTGCATATTGACCTGTTTAAAGGTCTTACTCACGTCAGCTACGGAGAGCGTGATCACACAGTCGTCCGGAACAGCTGATGCTCTCAAGCATGCCTCAGTGTTGCTTGCCTCGAAGCGAGCATAGAAGTGATTTAGCTCATCTGGTAGGCTCGTGTCACTGGGCAGCTCGCTGCTGTGCTTCCCTTTGTAGCCCTGCCACATAAGACGTGCATTGTAGCCGGTGTAGTATGATTCAATCTTAGCCCTGTGTTGACGCTTTGCCTGTTTGATGGTTCGTCGCATGGCATAGCAGTATTTCTTGTAAGCTTCCGGGTTAGAGTCCCGCACCTTGAAAGCGGCAGCTCTACCCTTTAGGTCAGTGCGAATGTTGCCTGCAATCCATGGCTTCTGGTTGGGGTATGTACGTACAGTCACTGTGGGGACGACGTCCTCGATGCACTTATTGATGAAGCCAGTGACTGCTGTAGTGTACTCCTCAATGCCATCGGAAGAATCCCAGAACATGTTCCAGTCTGTGATAGCAAAACAGTCCTGTAGTTTAGCATCTGCTTCATCTGACCACTTTTTTATAGACCGAGTCACTGGTGCTTTCTGCTTTAATTTCTGCTTGTAAGCAGGAATCAGGAGGATAGAGTTGTGGTCGGATTTACCAAATGGAGGGCGAGGGAGAGCTTTGTACGCGTTTCTGTGTGTGGAGTACAGGTGATCAAGATTTTTTTTCCCTGTGGTTGCACATTTAACATGTTGATAGAAATTTGGTAGAACTGATTTAAGTTTCCCTGCATTAAAGTCTCCGGCCACTAGGAGCGCCGCCTCTGGGTGAGTGGTTTCCTGTTTGCTTATTTCCTTATACAGCTGACTGAGTGCGGTCTTAGTGCCAGCATCTGTCTGTGGTGGTAAATAAACAGCCATGAAAGTATAGCTGAAAACTCTCTAGACACGTAGTGTGGCATACAATTTATCACAATATACTCTACTTCAGGCGAGCAAAATCTAGAGACTTCCTTAGATTTAGTGCACCAGCTGTTGTTTACAAATATACACAGACCGCCCCCCCCTCTTCTTACCGGAGTGTGCTGTTCTATCTTGCCGGTGCAGTGTATTTCCCGCTAGCTGAATATCCATGTCGTCATTCAGCCATGATTCCGTGAAACATAGGATATTACAGTTTTTGATGTCCCGTTGGTAGGATATTCGTGATCGTACCTCGTCTAATTTATTCTCCAATGATTGCACATTGCGAGTAGTATTGACGGTAATGGCAGCTTTCCCATTCGCCTTCTCCAGGTCCTGACCAGGCATCCGGCTCTTTGTCCTCTGTACCTGCGTCGCTTCCTCTTGCAAATAACGGGGATGTCGGCCCTGCTGGGTGTTTGGAGAATGTCTTGTGCGTCTTGTTTGTTGAAGAAAAAATCTTTGTCTAATCCGAGGTGAGTGATCGCTGTCCTGATATCCAGAAGCTCTTTTTTTGCCGTAAGATACGGTTACAGAAACATTATGTACAAAATAAGTTACAAATAACGCGAAAAAACCCACATAGTAGCACAATTGGTTGGGCGCCCGTAAAACTACTGCCATTCCTTCCGGTGCCATTTTAACAGAACTTCCAACTTCAACTGTTCATACACGTACCCACATATATATAAACATGTATACATATGCACATATACATACAAATACACATACATATATACATATATTTTTTAAATATATTTTCCTTTATTAATCCCAGCAAACCCTACCGCCCCTCCCCCAATTGGAGTAAACTAATAAACAACAACACTTAGGCTTCTACTTCCAGCTTATACATACTATATGCATTTTGCAGACACAGTCTATTTTACAATAGTTATATTTTGTTTGTTTTTAGTCCTGGCATTCCTCTATTTCTGATGTCCATCCAGTTTGATTTCTAATTGCCATATATTTGTAACTGTGCTATTTCACAAAGGTTCTGAACCTATATACATTTTACAGACCCCGTATGTTTTACATTCGTTATCTTGTTGTTATTAGTCTCACCCTTCAGCTCCATTCAACCTCTCCCGTCTATCTCTTAACACCATCCATATTGGATTTCTATTTGCCAAATATTTTTCATCTGTGCTGTGATGCTTCACAAAAGTACTGAACCTTTCTATTCTCATAGTTTCTACAGATTGTAAATTAAAGATAAATTTTTTTTGCTAAAATAATTATTATATTATTGATTGATTGACTATGACTTTTCCAATCACCCAGTACTGCTATCTGCAGCGTTAGCTCTAGGTAAATGTTACAATTCTTCAGCCATTCCTGGACCTGAGACCAACAAGCTACATATGGATCTAATGACCCTATCTCCTCACAGAAAAATCTGCAGAGCTGGGAAGATTGTATCCCCCTTATATATAACATTCTATTGGTTGCAAGAATGTTTTATAATAATTTAAATTGAAAAATGCTAAGTTTTAAATCCGGCGTCGTTTTGCGTGTCAATTCATAAACAATGTGCCATGGAATCGGTACATTGAAAATCTCTTCCCAACTATTTTGCAATTTATATGGCACAGCTGTCAATTTTTTGGTCCTTAAATGAAACTGGTATATATTTTTACTTATCACAATTATCTTTAACCAATTTTGGTCTTTAATGCTGGGCTGACAGACAAGTTCCTTACTTTTCCCCCTTTCCACTTGCCTCTTCCATTTTTGCGGTAATGCTGCAATTAGTTGGTTCTAATTTTAGGTAGAGCAGACATTTCCATATGTGTTTCTTAGCTGCATGTGTGACATAACTCCACCAGTCCTATTTATGATATCATTTACAAAGATTATACTTTTTTTTTGTTATCGAGAAAGTTTTTTTAATCAAATTACTATATTTGAGTTCAACCACAATATTTGTTGTATTATTTGTTCTGTCTTTTCAGGGGAATTAAACTAAAATTGAAACCAACTTCCTGAGGCTTGTTAAAAGAATAACGATATTTTGGAGATTATTTCATTTTCAAATAACCTAAAGTGAGAGGTTGTGATCTGAATAAAGGGTAAAAGGCCATTCTTGAACATGAGGTGAGACATCTTACTAATTTACTAGAGAACCAGTTCAGATTTAAGTTTAACTTTTGTATGACTGATGCCTTTGGTGAGAGGTCTAATGCTTTAATATTTAATAATTTCTGCCGTCTGAATTCATATTCATTATATTCATTATATAAATTGGCCCTTTTAATTTTGTCTGGCATGCCATTACAAATACAATTGAATATTATTTTGTTTATATAATTTTAAAAAACAGGTCACTGGGTGTAGGCAAAACCATAAGCAAATAGGTAAACTGTGATATGACTAAAGATTTAATCAGTGTGATTTTTCCACAAATAAACAGGTATTGTCACGACACTGACGGATGGCGCTCGGCGGTCATCGTCGCCGGCCTACTAGCTGCCATCGATCCTGTTTCACTTTCTGTTGGTTAGGTCTAGGTTAGGCACGCACCTGTTTTGTTTTAGTTATTAGTGGGGGGGGGGGGGGTGGTATTTAGTCTAGCTAGGTAGATTTGTGTTTTGTGCGTGATTGTTCTATGTCAGGACTGTGGTAGTTAGAGGAATGAGTGTTTTCCCTCTGCCTGTGTTTTTTGTTTACCGCAGAGGTTTTTGTGGGATGCGTCCCTGCTTAGTATTCAGCTGGGGGTTTTGGAGCGTGTGTTTGTATTGCGCCCTGCCCTACCGTGTTTGGACTTATTTATTAAAAGTGTGTTCACGGATTTTCTGTCTCTTGCTTCCTTGAGCCACTGTTGACAGAATCTCGCACCCATCTAATGGAGTCAGCAGGAGCTTCAGCGCCAGCCCCGTCCATGGAGGAAAGAGCTGCCCAACACTCCACCCTGCTCCACCGTCTGGGCACCGCCATGGACCAGGTGTTGGCGCGCATGGAGAGTTGGGACCGAAGCGCTCTCGGCCCCACTAACGCGGCGGTTCAACAGCCTGTGCCCCAACCAGCACCCATAGCACCCAGTACCAATGGGGTGAAACTCGCCCCCCCAGGGAGTACAATGGGACGGCCGCTGGGTGTAAGGGCTTCCTACTCCAGTTGGAGTTATACCTGGCGACCGTTCGTCCCCCTCCCTCAGGGGAGGAGAGTGTTAGCGTCCTCGTCTCGTGTCTCACGGGTAGAGCCCTGGTATGGGCCAAAGCCGTGTGAGACAGTCCGGACTCAGCCAGGGACAACTACCCGGAGTTCACCCGCCATTTCCGGGCAGTGTTCGATCATCCCCCGGAGGGGAGAGCGGCGGGTGAGCGGCTATTTCACCTGAGACAAGAGACCAGGAGCGCGCAAGACTTTGCTCTAGAGTTCCGGACCCTGGCCGTGGAATGAGAGGGCCCTTATAGATTACTACCGGTGTAGTCTGAGGGAGGACGTCCGCCGGGAGTTAGCCTGTCGGGACACGACCATCACCCTGGAGCAGCTGATTGACCTGTACATCCGACTGGACAATCTGCTGGCCGCCCGCGGGCGTCCGAACCGGGCCCTGCTCATTCCACCTTCCAGCCCTCCTGCTCCCACCCCTATGGAAATAGGGGGGGCTGCAGCCAGGAAGACTGGAGGGGGAGTCCGCTCCTGCACCTCCTGTGGTCGCAGAGGGCACACTGTGGACCGGTGCTGGAGAAGCTCAGTCCAGAAGGCAGGCAGAGCACTCCTTTGACATCTCAGGTGAGTCAGCACCAGCCTCACCCAGAGCCCCCTGTCAGTCACATGTATGCGTTAGTGTCCTTTCCTTGTTTTTCTCCTCACTCCTGGCTTAAGGCGCTAGTCGATTCAGGCGCGGCAGGGAGTTTTATGGACCGTGGGGTCGCTGCTAAGTTAGGGATTCCCCTGGTCCAGTTGGACCAACCCTTCCCCGTGCACGCCTTAGACAGTCGACCACTAGGTTCAGGGCTGGTCAGGGAGGTCACTGTGCCACTGGTCATGGTAATGCGGGGAGGTCATGAGGAGAGTATCAGTCTCTTCCTCATTGATTCCCCGGCGTTTCAAGTGGTTCTAGGGATCCCCTGGCTAGCCACTCACAACCCTAAGATTTTGTGGAGACAGAGGGCTCTTAAGGGGTGGTCAAAGGAGTGCTCGGGCAGATGCATAGGAGTTTCCGTCGGTGCGACTACGGTGGAGAGTCCAGACCATGTCTCTACCATGCACATTCCCTCAGAGTATGCCGATTTGGCTATCGCCTTCAGTAAGACGAAGGCGACCCAATTACCACCTCATCGACGAGGAGACCGTGCGATAAACCTCCAGTTGGGCGCTGCACTTCCCCGTAATCACGTGTATCCCCTGTCTCAGGAGGAGACAGTGGCTATGGAAACATACGTCACTGAGTCTTTGAGGCAGGGATACATTCGGCCATTCAACTCACCCATCTCCTCGAGCTTCTTTTTTGTGAAGAAGAAGGAGGGAGGTCTGCGCCCGTGCATTGACTATAGAGGTCTAAATTCTATCACGGTGGGTTTCAGTTACCCACTACCTCTCATCGCCACGGCGGTGGAGTCATTTCACGGGGCGCGCTTCTTCACGAAATTGGATCTCAGGAGTGCGTATAATTTGGTGCATATCCGAGGAGGGGACGAGTGGAAAACTGCATTTAGTACCACATCTGGCCATTATGAGTACCTCGTCATGCCGTTTGGGTTTAACCTCTCTAGGGTCGGCGGGACGAAATCGTCCCACCTACTCAACAGCCAGTTGAATCCCGTGGCGCGTTATTCAAATACCTTAGAAATGCTATTACTTCAATTTCTCAAACATATGACTATTTTACAAAATTTTAAAGACAAGATTCTCGTTAATCTAACCACACTGTCCGATTTCAAAAAGGCTTTACAACGAAAGCAAAACATTAGGTTATGTCAGCAGAGTACCCAGCCAGAAATAATCAGACACCCATTTTTCAAGCTAGCATCTAATGTCACATAATCCCAAACCACAGCTAAATGCAGCACTAACCTTTGATGATCTTCATCAGATGACAACCCTAGGACATTATGTTATCCTCTCTAGGGTAGGTGGCACCAAATCGTCCCACCTACGTAACAGCCAGTGTAATCCCGTGGCGCGTTATTCAAAAACCTCAAAAATGCAAAAACTTCAATTTTTCAAACATATGACTATTTTACACCATTTTAAAGACAAGACTCTCGTTAATCTAACCACACTGTCCGATTTCAAAAAGGCTTTACAACGAAAGCAAAACATTAGATTATGTCAGCAGAGTACCCAGACAGAAATAATCAGACACCCATTTTTCAAGCTAGCATATAATGTCACATAAACCCAAACCACAGCTAAATGCAGCACTAACCTTTGATGATCTTCATCAGATGACAACCCTAGGACATTATGTTATACAATACATGCATGTTTTGTTCAATCAAGTTCATATTTATATCAAAAACCAGCTTTTTACATTAGCATGTGACGTTCAGAACTAGCATACCCCCCGCAAACTTCCGGCGAATTCACTAACAATTTACTAAATTACTCACGATAAACGTTCACAAAAAGCATAACAATTATTTTAAGAATTATAGATACAGAACTCCTCTATGCACTCGATATGTTCGATTTTAAAATAGCTTTTCGGTGAAAGCACATTTGGCAATATTCTCAGTAGATAGCCCGGCATCACAGGGCTAGCTATTTAGACACCCAGCAAATTTAGCACTCACCAAAGTCAGATTTACTATAAGAAAAATGTTATTACCTTTGCTGTCTTCGTCAGAATGCACTCCCAGGACTTCTACTTCAAAAACAAATGTTGGTTTGGTTCAAAATAATTCATAGTTATATCCAAACAGCGGCGTTTTGTTCGTGCGTTCGAGACACTATCCGAAAGGGTAAATAAGGGTGACCAGCATGGCGCAATTCGTGACAAAAAAATTCTAAATATTCCATTACCGTACTTCAAAGCATGTCAACCGCTGTTTAAAATAAATGTTTATGCCATTTTTCTCATAAAAAAGCGATAATATTCCGACCGGGAATCTGCGTTTAGGTAAACAGACGAAAGAAAATAAAGCATGGGGTCGACTCGGGCACGCGCCTAAGCCCATAGTACTCTGATCGGCCACTTGCCAAAAGCGATAATGTGTTTCAGCCAGAGGCTGCCTTGATATCGTTCAGCTTTTTCCCGGGCTCTGAGAGCCTATGGGAGCCGTAGGAAGTGTCACGTTAGAGCAAAGATCCTCAGTCTTCAATAAAAAGAGCCAAGATGAAACACAACTTGTCAGACAGGCCACTTCCTGCATGGAATCTTCTCAGGTTTTGGCCTGCCATTTGAGTTCTGTTATACTCACAGACACCATTCAAACAGTTTTAGAAACGTTAGGGTGTTTTCTATACAAAGCCAATAATTATATGCATATTCTAGTTACTGGGCAGGAGTAGTAACCAGATTAAATCGGGTACGTTTTTTATCCGGCCGTGTCAATACTGCCCCCTAGCCCTAACAGGTTAAACAATACATGCATGTTTTGTTCAATCAAGTTCTTATTTATATCAAAAACCAGCTTTTTACATTAGCATGTGACGTTCAGAACTAGCATACCCCCCGCAAACTTCCGGTGAATTTACTAAATTACTCACGATAAACGTTCACAAAAAACATAACAATTATTTTAAGAATTATAGATACAGAACTCCTCTATGCACTCGCTATGTCCGATTTTAAAATAGCTATTAAGAGACCCACCAAGTTTAGCACTCACCAAAATCAGATTTACTATAAGAAAAATGTTATTACCTTTGCTGTCTTCGTCAGAATGCACTCCCAGGACTTCTACTTCAATAACAAATGTTGGTTTGGTTCAAAATAATCCATAGTTATGTTCAAATATCCTCTGTTTTGTTCGTGCGTTCAAGACACTATCCGAATGGTAAAGAAGGGTGACGCGCACGATGCATTTCTTGACAAAAAAAATTCTAAATATTCCATTATCGTACTTCGAAGCATGTCAACCGCTGTTTAAAATCAATTTTTATGCAATTTTTCTCGTAAAAAAAAGATAATATTCCGACCGGGAATCTGTGTTTAGGTTCAAAGACGAAAGAAAATAAAAACATGGGGTCGACTCGTGCACGCGCCTCAGCCCATTGTCCTTTGATAGAGCACTTGCCAAAAGCGCTAATGTTTTTCAGCCAGTGGCTGGAATTACATCATTCAGCTTTTTCCCGCCTTCTGAGAGCCTATGGGAGCCGTAGGAAGTGTTACGTTACAGAAAAGATCCTCAGTCTTCAATAAACAGAGTCAAGAAGCTCAAGGAATGGTCAGAGAGGGCACTTCCTGTACAGAATCTTCTCAGGTTTTTGCCTGCCATATGAGTTCTGTTATACTCACAGACACCATTCAAACAGTTTTAGAAACTTTAGGGGTTTTCTATCCAAAGCCAATAATTATATGCATATTCTAGTTTCTGGGCAGTAGTAATAACCAGATTAAATCGGGTACGTTTTTTATCCGGCCGTGTAACTACTGCCCCCTACCCCCAACAGGTTAAGAATGCTCCCGCAGTCTTCCAATCCTTTGTGGAGGATTTTGTGGGCTGTGTCCCTGCTTAGTATTCAGCTGGGGGTTTTGGAGCGTGTGTTTGTATTGCGCCCTGCCCTACCGTGTTTGGACTTTGTGAATATTTATTAAAAGTGTGTTCACATATTTTCTGTCTCCTGCGCTTGACTCTGTCTCTCCTGCTTCCTTGAGCCACCGTTGACAGGTATTTTCCTTTTCATGGTAGCAAGATTTTATCTGATTTTGTTAACTTTCGATAAAAATGTATTCGAGTGAGATTATTTATTTATTTTGGGATATGTATAACGAGTATGTTCACATCTCCGTCAGACCATTTTATTGGTAAACTACATGATAATGTAAAAGCTGTATTTTTTTGTGATCCAACACTTATCATAATCAGATTTTAATCCAGAGGTTAGAAAAAGTATCTTGATCGTCTTGGCGCTGACGGAAACATGGATTACCACAGAAAACACTGCTACTCCTACTGCTCTCTCCTCGTCTGACCACGTGTTCTCGCACACCCCGACAGCATCTGGTCAGCGGGGTGGTGGCACTGGAATCCTCATCTCTCCCAAGTCGACATTCTCTCTTTCTCCCCTGACCCATCTGTCTATCTCCTCCTTTGAATTCCATGCTGTCACAATCACTAGCCCATTCAAGCTTAACATCCTTACCATTTATCGCCCTCCATGTTCCCTTGGAGAGTTCATCAATGAGCATGACGCCTTGATAAGTTCCTTTCCTGAGGATGGCTCACCCCTCACAGTTCTGGGTGACTTTAACCTTTTTGGGCTAGGGGGCAGTATTGAGAATTTTGGAAAAAATATGTGCCCATTTTTAACTGCCTCCTACACCAACTCAGAAGCTAGAATATGCATATTATTGTTCAGGTTTGGATAGAAAACACCCTAAAGTTTCTAAAACTGTTTGAATGGTGTCTGTGAGTATAACAAAACTCCTATGGCAGGCAAAAACCTGACAAGGTTTCATGCAGGAAGTGGCCTGTCTGACAAGGAGTCGTGCATCTTGCATCTGTTTATTGAAGAGTAAGGATCTTAGCTGTAACGTGACAATTCCCAGGGCTCCAATAGGCTCTCAGAACCCGGGAAAAACCTGAACGATGACGAGGCAGCCTCTGGCTGAAACAGATTATCGCCTTATCCAAGTGGCCGATCAGAGGACCATTGAATGAGGCGCGTGCACGATTCGCCCCCGTGGAGAAATTTCATTCGGCTGTTTAGCTTATTGCAGATTCCCGGTCGGAATATTATCGCTTTTCTACGAGATAAATGGCATAAAAATTGGTTTTAAACAGCGGTTGACATGCTTCGAAGTACGGTAATGGAATATTTAGACATTTTTTGTCACGCCATGCGCCATGCGCACGACCGTTATTTCCCATTCGTATAGTGTCTAGAACGCACGAACAAAACAGAGGATATTTGGATATAACGATGGATTATTTGGGACCAAACCTACATTTGTTATTGAAGTAGAAGTCCTGGGAGTGCATTCTGACGAAGAACAGGAAAGGTAAGAACATTTTTCTTTGCCGGGTGTCTAAATAGCTAGCCGTGATGGCTGGGCTATGTACTTAGAATATTGAAAAATGTGCTTCATCCGAAAAGCTATTTTAAAATCGGACATATCGAGTGCATAGAGGAGTAATGTATCTATAATTCTTAAAATAATTGTTATGCTTTTTGTGAACGTTTATCGTGAGTAATTTAGCAAACTGTTAGTCAATTCCCCGGAAGTTTGCGGGGGGTATGCTTTTTCTGAACGTCACATGCTAATGTAAAAAGCTGTTTTTTGATATAAATATGAACTTGATTGAACAGACATGCATGTATTGTATAACATAATGTCCTAGGTGTGTCATCTGATGAAGATCATAAAAGGTTAGTGCTGCATTTAGCTGTGGTTTGGGTTTTTGTGACATTATATGCTAGCTTGAAAAATGGGTGTCTGATTATTTCTGGCTGGGCACTCTCCTGACATAATCTAATGTTTTGCTTTCGTTGTAAAGCCTTTTTGAAATCGGACAGTGTGGTTAGATTAAGGAGAGTCTTGTCTTTAAATAGCTGTAAAATAGTCATATGTTTGAGAAATTGAAGTAATAGTATTTCAAACGATTCAAAAATCGCGCCACTGAATTCAGGTGGCTGTTACGTAGGTGGGACGAATTCGTCCCGCCTTGCCCATAGAGGTTAACCTCCCTACGTCTACCTTTGACTCATTTCTCTCTGCCTCCTTCTTTCCACTACTCTCCTCTTTTGACCTCACCCTCTCACAGTCCCCCCCTACTCACAAGGCAGGCAATACGCTTGACCTCATCTTCACTAGATGCTGTTCTTCTACTAATCTCACTGCAACTCCCCTCCAAGTCTCCGATCACTACCTTGTATCCTTTTCCCTCTCGCTCTCCTCCAACACTACTCACTCTGCCCCTACTCAGATGGTATTGCGCCGTCGCAACCTTCGCTCTCTCTCTCCTGCTACTCTCTCCTCTTCCATCCTATCATCTCTTCCCTCTGCTCAAACCTTCTCCAACCAATCTCCTGATTCTGCCTCCTCAACCCTCCTCTCCTCCCTTTCTGCATCCTTTGACTCTCTCTGTCCCCTATCCTCCCGACCGGCTCGGTCCTCCCCTCCTGCTCCGTGGCTTGACGACTCATTGCGAGCTCACAGAACAGGGCTCCGGGAGGCCGAGCGGAAATGGAGGAAAACTAGCCTCCCTGCGGACCTGGCATCTTTTCACTCCCTCCTCTCTACATTTTCCTCCTCTGTTTCTGCTGCTAAAGCCACTTTCTACCACTCTAACTTCCAAGCATCTGCCTCTAACCCTAGGAAGCTCTTTGCCACCTTCTCCTCCCTCCTGAATCCTCCTCCCCCCCTCCTCCCTCTCTGCGGATGACTTCGTCAACCATTTTGAAAAGAAGGTCGACGACATCCGATCCTCGTTTGTTAAGTCAAACGACACCGCTGGTCCTGCTCACATTGCCCTACCCTATGCTTTGACCTCTTTCTCCCCTCTCTCTCCAGATGAAATCTTGCGTCTTGTGACGGCCGGCCGCCCAACAACCTGCCCGCTTGACCCTATCCCCTCCTCTCTTCTCCAGACCATTTCCGGAGACCTTCTCCCTTACCCCCCCATCTCTCATCAACTCATCCTTGACCGCTGGCTACGTCCCTTCCGTCTTCAAGAGAGCGAGAGTTGCACCCCTTCTCAAAAAACCTACACTCGATCCCTCCGTTGTCAACAACTACAGACCAGTATCCCTTCTTTCTTTTCTCTCCAAAACTCTTGAACGTGCTGTCCTTGGCCAGCTCTCCTGCTATCTCTCTCAGAATGACCTTCTTGATCCAAATCAGTCAGGTTTCAAGGCTGGTCATTCAACTGAGACTGCTCTTCTCTGTGTCACAGAGGCTCTCCGCACTGCTAAAGCTAACTCTCTCTCTTCTGCTCTCATCCTTCTAGACCTATCTGCTGCCTTTGATACTGTGAACCATCAGATACTCCTCTCCACCCTCTCCGAGTTGGGTATCTCCGGCGCGGCTCACTCTTGGATTGCGTCCTACCTGACAGGTCGCTCCTACCAGGTGGCGTGGCGAGAATCTGTCTCCGCACCACGTGCTCTCACCACTGGTGTCCCCCAAGGCTCAGTTCTAGGCCCTCTCCTATTCTCGCTATACACCAAGTCACTTGGCTCTGTCATATCCTCACATGGTCTCTCCTATCATTGCTACGCAGACAACACACAATTAATCTTCTCCTTTCCCCCTTCTGATAACCAGGTGGCGAATCGCATCTCTGCATGTCTGGCAGACATATCAGTGTGGATGACGGATCACCACCTCAAGCTGAACCTCGGCAAGACGGAGCTGCTCTTCCTCCCGGGGAAGGACTGCCCTTTCCATGATCTCACCATCATGGTGGACAACTCCATTGTGTCCTCCTCCCAGAGTGCTAAGAGCCTCGGCGTGACCCTGGACAACACCCTGTCGTTCTCCGCTAACATCAAGGCGGTGACCCGATCCTGTAGGTTCATGCTATACAACAATCGCAGAGTACGACCCTGCCTTACACAGGAAGCGGCACAGGTCCTAATCCAGGCACTTGTCATCTCCCATCTGGATTACTGCAACTCCCTGTTGGCAGGGCTCCCTGCCTGTGCCATTAAACCCCTACAACTCATCCAGAACGCCACAGCCCGTCTGGTGTTCAACCTTCCCAAGTTCTCTCACGTCACCCCGTCCTCCGCACACTCCACTGGCTTCCAGTTGAAGCTCGCATCTGCTACAAGACCATGGTGCTTGCCTACGGAGCTGTGAGGGGAACGGCACCTCCGTACGTTCAGGCTCTGATCAGGCCCTACACCCAAACAAGGGCACTGCGTTCATCCACCTCTGGCCTGCTGGCCCCCCTACGTCTGCGGAAGCACAGTTCCCACTCAGCCCAGTCAAAACTGTTCACTGCTCTGGCACCCCAATGGTGGAACAAGCTCCCTCACGACGCCAGGACAGCGGAGTCCATCACCACCTTCCGTAGACACCTGAAACCCCACCTCTTTAAGGAATACCTGGGATAGGATATAGTAATCCTTCTAACCCCCCCCCCCCCCCAAAAAAAAAAGATATAGATGTACTATTGTAAAGTGGTTGTTCCACTGGATATCATAAGGTGAATGCACCAATTTGTAAGTCGCTCTGGATAAGAGCGTCTGCTAAATGACGTAAATGTAAAATGTAAAATGTATTTGGCCGTAGAGGGATTCTAATTGTGGATTTAAAAGAAAATATGAATCATCAGCGTACAATGACACCTTTGTTTTTTAAACCCTGGATTTCTAATCCCTTAATATTATTGTTGGATCTAATTTTAACTGCTAACGTTTCGATGGCAATAATAAATAGATATGCCGATAGTGGACAACATTGTTTTACTCCTCTTGTCTATTTAAAACTTTCTGAGATGTAGCCATTATTTACTATTTTACGCCTAGGGTTACTATACATAACTTTAATCCATTTTAGATGATATTCTCAAAACATTTAAATATTCCAGGCATTTATATATAAACTGCAGTCGTACTTTATCAAAAGCCTTTTCAAAAAGTCAAAAGTCAGCTATGAAGACCAGGCCTGGATTCCCAGATATTTCATAGTGTTCTATTGTTTCCAGTACTTGTCTCATATTATCTCCAACGTATCATCCATGTAAAAAACCTGTCTATGCGCTAAGCAATTAGCTAGACATTTTTCATCTCAACACTGAAGTGTAAGAGGCCTCCAATTTTTTAAATGGAGTGGATCTTTATATTTACCTCTTGGATCCTGTTACAGTAATAATTAATAATAATAATGAAATCAGACCTTCTTGTTGGGCTTTCTTTACAGCACTTGACCATATGACAACACAATAATCAAGATAAGATCAAACTAGAGCCTGCAGGACTTTCTTTGTGGAGTGAGGTGTCAAAGAAACTGAGCACCTCTTTATTACGGACTGACATTTCCCCATCTTTACAACCGTTGAATCTATATGTTTTGATCATGACAGTTTACAATCTAAGGTGACACCAAGTAATTTAGTCTCCTCAACTTGTTCAACAGCCACACCATTCATTACCAGATTCAGCTGAGGTCTAGAACTTACTGAATGGTTCGTACCAAATACAATGCTCTTAGTTTTAGAGATGTTCAGGACCAGTTTATTGCTGGCCACCCATTCAAAAACAGACTGTAACTCTTTGTTAACCTCTCTTGGGTAGGGGGCAGTATTTTGACGTCAGGATGAAAAGTGTGCCCAAAGTAAACTGCCTGTCACTCAGGCCCAGAAGCTAGGATATGCATAGAAAACACTCTAAAGTTTCTAAAACTGTTAAAATTATGTCTGTGAGTATAACAGAACTGATATGGCAGGCGAAACCCCGAGGACAAACCATCCCCCCCCAAAAGAAAATTCAGCCTACCATTATTTTCAATGGCTTTCACTTTTATTATAAGGCCAAGTCCTCCCAGATTGCAGTTCCTAGGGCTTCCACTAGATGTCAACAGTCTTTAGAAAGAGTTTCAGACTGGTTTTTGGAAAAATGACCCAGAAATTGTAGTTTTTGTAGATGGCTCCCATTTTGGCTGTAGTGTTTCCAAGCGCGTGGAAGAGAGTGCGTTCTTTTGTATTTTTCTCTGGTAAAGACAATAATGATTCTCCATCTTAAATTTGATCGTTTATTTACTTATTAGGGTACCTAAGGTTTGATTATAAATGTTGTTTGACTTGTTTGGAAAAGTTTATTAGTAACGTTTGGGATTCATTTTGTATGCATTTTGATGGAGGGAAACTGGGTGGATTATTGACTGAAGCGCGCCAGCTAAACTGAGTTTTTATGGATATAAAGAAGGACATTATCGAACAAAAGGACCATTTGTGATGTAACTAGGACCTTTTGGAGTGCCAACAGAAGAAGATCATCAAAGGTAAAGCATTTTTTATATCGCTATTTCTGACTTTCGTGTCACACCTGCCAGGTTGAAATATGTTTTTAATTTGTTTGTATTTGGGGCGCTGTCCTCAGGTAATCGCATGGTTTGCTTTCGCAGTAAAGCCTTTTTAAAATCTGACTGAGTGGCTGGATTAACAAGAAGTTAAGCTTTATTTTGATGTATTACACTTGTGATTTTATGAAAGTTAAATATTTATACTACTGTCATTTGAATTTCGCGCTCTGCAATTTCACCGGATGTTGGCCTGCCCATAAGAAGTTAAGGGTTTCAGTGACTTCGTAAGCTGTGGTTGCTGATGAGTAAATGGTTGAATCATCAGCAGACATGAACACTCATGCTTGGTTTACTGCCAGTGGCAGGTCATTAGTAAAACTAGAAAAGAGTAGAGGGCCTAGAGAGCTGCCCTACTGTACACCACACTTTACATGTTTGACATTACATAAGTTTCCATTAAAGAAAACCCTCTGTTCTATTAGATAGATAGCTCTGAATCCACAGTATGGCAGAGGTTTCATCTCCTTCCAGACTCATATTAAACATCTCCAATCCAAAATGAAATCTAGAATCGGCTTCCTATTTTGTAACAAAACCTCCTTCACTCACGCCAACATACCCTCATAAAACTGACTATCCTACCGATCCTCGACTTCGGCGATGTCATTTACAAAATAGCATCCAATACTCTACTCAGCAAACTGGATGCAGTCTATCACAGTGCCATTCATTTTGTCACCAAAGCCCCTTATACCACTCACCACTGCGACCTGTATACGCTTGTCGGCTGGCCCTCGTTACATATTCATCGCTAGACCCACTGGCTCCAGGTCATCTATAAGTTTATGCTAGGTAAAGCTCCGCCTTACCTCAGCTCACTGGTCACGATAACAACACCCACCTGTAGCAGGCGCTCCAGCAAGTATATCTCACTGGTCATCCCCAAAGCCAACACCTCGTTTGGCTGCCTTTCCTTCCAGTTCTCTGCTGCCAATCACTGGAACGAATTGCAAAAATCACTGAAGCTGGAGACTTACATATCCCTCACCAACTTTAAACATCAGCTATCTGAGCAGCTAACCGATCGCTGCAGCTGTACATAGCCGATCTGTAAATAGCCCACCCAATCTACCTACCTCATCCCCATATTGTTTTAATTTACTTTTCTGTTCTTTTGCACACCAGTATTTCTACTTTCACATCGTCATCTGCTATTTATCACTCCAGTGTTCATTTGCTAAACTGTAATTACTTCGCTACTATGGCCTATTTATTGCCTTACGCCATTTGCACACACTGTATATAGACTTTTTTTCTATTGTGTTATTGACTGTACGCTTGTTTATTCCATGTGTAACTCTGTGTTGTTGTTTGAGTCGCACTGCTTTGCTATATCTTGGCCAGGTCGCAGTTGTAAATGAGAACTTGTTCTCAACTAGCTTACCTGGTTAAATAAAGGGGAAATAAAATAATAAAATAAAAAGGTTGAAAAGCCAAAACACATATGTTTTGTCATCAACAGGTCAATAATGTCAAAGGCTGCACTGAAATCTAACAATACAACTCCCACAATCTTCTTATTATCACTTTATTTCAGTCAATCATCAGTCATTTGTGTCAGTGCAGTACATGTTGAGTACCCTTCTCTATAAGCATGCTGAAAGTGTGTTGATGATTTTTTTTACAGAGAAATAGCACTGTGTTTGGTCAAAGACAATTTTTTCCAACAGTTTGCTAAGAGCTGGCAGCAGGCTGATAGGTCTGCTGTTTGAACCAGTGAAGACTGCTTTACCACTCCAGGCCTGAGGACAAAGACTTTCCTCTAGGCTCAGATTAAAGATATGACAGATAGGAGGGGCTATAGAGTCAGCTAAAAATGTGATTATTTATTAGCCTAGTGGATATAAGTATTTTGGTCATGCAACAGTATCAATGATTTTGCATGAGGCCTAATTCACATGATATGCCTAACAGGTGCTGTAAGATTACAATATAATTTATCTGCCAGTTTGGAACAGCGTAAACAATACTAAATAAAGTTTAAGTAATACCATAGAGTCTGTTCTAATGAAAACAAATCGTAAAGCCTTTAATACAGCATAGCATAGTTTAAAAACAGACGGATTTGTGAAATTGCTTCATCCAACATTTTGCATGAGGCTGGGTGATCACAGAATCAGTAGGATATTAAACAAACACTCCAATAGCCAACAGAAGCAGGAACAGAAGCATATGGCTGAGTGATTCACTTATTCTTGGCTTTCGTTCAAAATAAGTTATATTATAATGCAGGGTTTGTCACACCCTGATCTGTTTCACCTGTCTGTGCTTGTCTCCACCCACTCCAGGTGTCGCCCATCTGCACCATTGTCCCCTGAGCATTTATACCTGTGTTCGCTGTTTGTCTGTTGCCAGTTTGTCTTTTTTTAATACATTTTTTATTTAACCAGGCTATTAATCAGTTAAGGACAAATTCTTATTTATAATGACGACCTAGGGAACAGTGGGTTAACTGCCTTGTTCAGGGGCAGAATGACAGATTTTTACCTTGTCAGCTCGGGGATTCGGTCTAGCAACCTTTCGGTTACTGGCCGCTCTAACCACTAGGCTACTTGCTGCCTCTACCTGCCGTCTTGTTTCGTCAAGCCTACCAGCGTTTTTCCCGTACTCCTGTTTTCTCTCTAGTCCCTGTTTTTTAGTTTTCCTGGGTTTTGACCATTCTGCCTGCCCTGACCCTGAGCCTGCCTGCCGTTCTATACCTTGTGACACTGCCCTGGATTACTGACCTCTGCTTGCCCTGACCCTGAGCCTGCATGCCGTTCTGTACCTTTCGGACTCTGCTCTGGATTACTGACCTCTGCCTGATTGTCTTTAGCATGCAGTCTAACCTCCTCTCTCTACAGCTAATTTCATTAAAATTATTAAGTAGATTATAATAAATTAATATATTTGTAGCGGTTGATGCCTTTTTTGTTAGGATAAATCTGGTCTGTGATATTTAGTTAGAAATGTAAAACTTTAGAGTACTTAAGCCTCGAATGGATTGCAAGTTTGCCCTTTTTTGGCCATTAGGCTACACTTTACAATAGGACTCAACTCTGACTGACCACAGCATCTATCGGTAGTCTAAACTGTGGCACAAATTGGGGGATTTTTCACACCTAGCCGAGCTATTAGACTATCCTTTTGTAAACTAATGGAGGTGTGAATGTTTCAGTCAGTCTCTCCTGTTGCACTAGAGTCCTGCATCAGGCAAAAAAATCAGCTGGCGGGTGTTCCCGGAGTTGTGAGAGAACTTTGGTAAATACAATATTAGAAGGCAGGAAAAGAGGATTATTAGACTAGAGTCTGAAGTTATAAAAACAATTAGGCTAAATAAATTGATGTTATTTTGTTGGGTAACTAATTGGCTGTCAGGACCCATGAAGAGGCGGCTTCTATCTTCTATATAATCATTCATTCAGAAGGTTAAAGCCATAGGTCTTAGGCTTGCACTAAACTAAATTACCAAGTTCATTTTTCATTAGGTTATAATCATTCATGCCTTTTTTATTGTATTTTTAAATTGAACCTTTAATTAACTAGGCAAGTCAGTTAAGAACAAATTGTTATTTTACAATGACGGCCTACCCTGGCCAAACCCTCCCTTAACTCAGAGGATGCTGGGCCAATTGTGTGCCGCCCTATGGAATTCCCGATCACGGACAGTTGTGATAGAGCCCGTGATCGAACCAGAGTCTGTAGTGACACCTCTAGCACTGAGATGCAGTGCCTTAGACCGCTGCGCCACTTGGAAGCTTTTGACCCAGAACTTTCAACTGTCATGGAAATTCTTAAACAGGGGCACTCAATCTTTAATGAATCATTCTCTATTATCAGCGTGCTGGAGAGGTTCCAACCAACTCAATGCACCAAGTACACATGTCGATCAGGAGCTGTACCCGGGGTAGTCGCGTTAGTTCTCTTATATACAGACAAGTTATATTTGCGTGATTTAGCTTATTCATCATTCATCGTTAATTCATTATTAACAGGTGCATGTTTATCAATTCATCAAGCATGTTCATCAATTCATCAAGTGCAGCATCGGGATGCTCATTATTAATCACATCAGTCCAACAAATATTTTTAACATCATCCACATAAGAGTCACAGCAAAATCTTTCGTATGATCTCTTATACACTATTTTAGTCCCAGCTGTTGGAACTTTGGCTTTCCTGGATATAGCCACTATATTGTGATCACTGCATCCAATGGGTACGGATATACAGTAGCTTTAGAACAAAGTTCTACAGTATTAGTAAAAATGTGATCAATACATGTGGATGATCTTGTTCCTGTAGTGTTTGTAAACACCCTGGTAGGTTGATTAATAACCTGAACCAGATTACAGGCACTGGTAGGGTGATTAATAAGATCTTCTTTAAGCATTACAGGGATATGGCTCTGAATATATATATACAGCAACACCTCCCCCATAAGCATTTCTGTCTCTTCTATAAAAGTTATATTCTTGTATTGCTACTGCTGTATCATCAAAGGAATTATCTAAGTTAATCTCAGAAATGGCTAATATATTAATGTTATCTGATGTTAGCAAGTTATTGATTTCATGATCCTTATTTCTTCGTCTACATATTTTAATATGGGCTATTTTCATTCCTTTCATCCCAGCAGTCCCAGCAGTGTGTGTGTGCTGTGGGGTTGAAGCTACTAACCCATAGGCTTGGCTCTTTCATCTCTTCCACACTTTTTGGAGGGAAGGTGGACAATGAGCCTGTCATATAAGAAGACAAAGTCGTCTTCAGGTAGAGTTCTCCTGTCACAGGCAAAGGGTTTATCTCCTTACATCTTTAGGCATTCCCAAGTCCATTCTCAACTAATTATTATTCAATTTAATTTGGAAAAATAAGACACACAAGATCAGGAAGCATGTCATTACCAACAAGATTTGTGATGGTGGTCTTAATGTTTTAGATTTTATGCAGTTTATTCAGACTAGAAATTGAACTGGATAAAGAGGTATCTCAAATAACCTTACAGGCCTTGGAATAAAATACCATATTTGATTTTCCAGAAAATTGGGGGGCTTCATATTTCATTATACTGTGGGTAAACATCCTGTTAAATTGGCAACTTTTCATAAACTAGCTGTAATGTGCTAGTCCTTGTTATACAAGCACAACTTCACTCCACACAAATGTTTTATTTCGAAATAACAGTGATATTACATATAGAAATAAAACCTTATTTTTTCATAATTGGTTTGCCAATAATATCTTTGTTGTTAGTCAACTTATAAATTATAATGGTGATCTTTATACTTCCAAGGAATTATTAGCCAAATATAACTTTGCTATGTTGTGTAAGGAACATGACATTTCAATGAAAGGTATTCTCAATGAAATCCTTACTTTAATTGAAGGATTAATCAAGCTTTTCATTACATTTGTGATGGTGTAGAACTGAATGGCATGAATATATTAGATGAGAAATGTAACTATTTAGTTATAGAAATTATTAACATGAAGTTCACCCCTGCTGCAATTTTTCAATGGGCATCTTAATTTGATGTGAAATGGCAGCATGCGTGGACTAATCCACATAAATATTTGATAAGTAATAAAGTAAGAGAAGTCTCTTACAAGATCCTTCACAAATGTTATCATTGTAATAGCTGTGTTTCTAAATATGTTGTTAATGTAATGTAGAAAATGAATGTAGCTTTTGTGAATTGGAAAATTATTTTGTCATTGTTTGCATAGTGAAATATTTTTGACAGATATGAACATGTATATTAATGATAAGATGAGTAAAACTGTAAGCATTACCACATTTGATATAATAGTTTATTTTACATACAGTACATACACAATGACTGCCAATACATTGTGGATTTGTTACTTTTATTGGGAAAAATGTTCATCCATGATGTGAAGTTCACGGGTAAAAAAAGTGATTTAGAATATTATATAATATCCATGCAAGTATAAATAGCAAATTGTCAAATACATGTCAACAGTATTTGTCAAGATGTAACTTGTCTATAATATACTTGCTTTGTGTCTTTCTGGTTTTATTTATTATTTACATTTTTGGCTATGGTCTTTTGTCATATGTGATATTTGGATATTGTTTTGAACAATGTTCGTGTGATGCAATAACATTTATTTGAAAAAAATAAGACGAAGTCTTCCGAAGTTGCATACCTTCCGGAACGTTTCTCATTCTATGTTTTTGTCTTTTGGGGCAATATTTTAGGCACGCACAGTAATGTTGCACCAACTAGTAACGTGAACGCATCTACTAAACTTTCAGGTACAGTGAATTTTTTGGAAACGTATTGATTTTCGAAACACGACTGTAGTGTTTTAGTTAAGTATGTTAACCTTACATACATTTGGGCAAGTGTTAAGCAGCTAACTGTATCTATAGAGTTCAATTTAGAACTGTCTTGCTAGTCTTGCTAAGTTAGTTAACGCTAGCTATCGAACGTTGACTACTAGAGCTAGCTATCTAGCTTGCTAGCTCAAAGCATAATAAAGTATAACAGATCTGATATGTACGGTATGCATGATGTTCAAAGAACTAGCTAGCTAACGTCTGTATTGATCCATTCCCATCACTGTGGGAACAGCCATGGCAACGGTGGACATGGATCCCGAGGTGGCACGGGGGTTGTTTGAGGAGGGGGCGACCGTCGTACTGCTGGGGGTTCCCGAGGGAACTGAGCTGGGAATTGACTACAAGAGCTGGCAGGTCGGGCCTCGCTTCCGCGGGGTGAAGATGATCCCACCAGGTCTCCACTTCCTCCACTACTGCTCCTCTAACGCACCAGACCGCGGGGGTGAAACAGGCCCAAGAACAGGCCTCTTCCTCACCCTGAAGCCCAGAGAGATCCTGCTGGCCCACTGGGACCCCAAAGAGGAGGATCTGGACTTCTCTGCCACTCAGAATGAAGATGAGGTGGGTCGGGTCCGGGCAGTCCTACGAGACCTGGACCCTTTCCTGGGGCCCTACCCGTACGAGGTGATGCGGAAATGGGTCTCCCTAACTGACAGGGTGAACCAGGAGCTGGCCACCAGGCTGCAGCCTCTCTCTGGGCGTGTGTGTGCCTTCAGCGACGTGATCCCAGAGCTCCAGCTCACACACACCAAGGATCGCGACGAGCAGAACCTGCCCAGGAACGACACAGAGTGTCAGAGCATGAAGGAGGGCCTGGACAGGCTTCCCAGGATGAAGCCAAGAGAGGGGACTGAGCTGAGGTTCTCCCCCATCCCCAGGCAGACCTACCCTCCTGGGGCCACCCCAGCCCAGATCACCCAGTGCAGCCTGGACTTGAGCTATGCCCTGGACAGTCTGCTAGAGAAACATCACCAGCAGCAGCCACTCAACGTGCTGGGTGAGTGAGAAGGGAGACCTATGTGGTATATTTGACCAGTTTATATGAATTTATGGAGCAATTGAATTGGAACTTAGACTAGAATTGTATAGACAGCGGAACATTACATTTTTTACATTTTAGTCATTTAGCAGATGCTCTTATCCAGAGCGACTTACAGTAGTGAAAGCATACATTTCATACATTTTTTATTTTTTCCGTACATCAAATGAGATTGGGGCTTAGACATTTGAATTGACATGATTAGAGCCCTGCTGTAGGTCATATTTCTGCCTCAGCTGCCAATCCTTAACCACTATAAACCACATTTTATGGGAAAACCGACAAGGACAGTCTTTGCTTTATATGGAGGTGTAAAGTAAACTGGATATCACATTTATTTATATAGCCCTTCTTACATCAGCTGATATCTCAAAGTGCTGTCACTATTGTTTTGAGTTCATTACCAGTTGATCATAAACTGTCTTCTCTTTCTCATCTTCTCTTTCTCTCCCTCTTTGCTTTTCTCCATTGCCCTTCTCTACCTGCCTCCCCCTTCCAGGTGAGCTGCAGTTTGCGTTTGTGTGTTTCCTCATTGGGAATGTGTACGAGGGCTTTGAGCACTGGAAGCGCCTTCTAGCCCTGCTGTGTCGTAGTGAGGAGGCCATGCGTCAACGCCGGGATCTGTACCTGGGCCTCATCGCTGTGCTTTACCACCAGTTGGGAGAGATACCTCCAGACTTCTTTGTCGACATCGTGTCCCAGGACAACTTCCTCACCTCCACGCTACAGGTGAGCTGGCATTTTATTAATCATCAATCATTACTGATGTCTGTGTTATAGAGTATCTTCCCCAGGGATCATTCCATGTCATTTTAGCAAGACACACCCACCTTTTCAGATTGTTTTGAAATACTTTCTGTCTGTAAGCTGTTAGTGTCTTAATGACCGTTCAACAGGTGCATGTTCATTAATTGTTTATGGTTCATTGAACAAGCATGGGAAACAGTGTTTAAACCCTTTACAATGAAGATCTGTGAAGTTATTTGGATTTTTACGAATTATCTTTGAAAGACAGGGTCCTGAAAAAGGATTGTTTCTTTTTTTGCTGACTTTATTATAAAGATGCATTTACAATATTGCTTCTTCATCCTTTGTAATGTATTTCCTGTGAATTTGGTCATTTTCTACCATAGGTTACAAAGAAAATGTTGTGATCAATTTAACCCCCGAGTGCGATGTCCACGCCCCGTGGAAATCCAATTAGTGTAATAAAAACATCACCATGAAATCTGTCAGTTTAAGCTAGAGATATATATTTTTTGTATTGGATGCATCTCAATCCACTGCATTTCCCACTTCCGCATCTGTGGTGACAGAGCTAGAGTTGTGTTTGTCAGACCATAAGACATTCTGTAAATCGGTCTTCTCACAAAATCGTCAGTAGCGTCCAAACGGTTTGGCCTACAAACTATGACCCCTATGGAAAGATGAGACTCTCATGAACACTAGGGTCTTCTCTGTTTTGCTCTATGACTCCCACAAGCGTCTTGGGACTCGACCTGCCAACATGTCTGTAGGGTTCGAACAGTTATGGCTACACACTTATATGACCCCTCTGTAGAAAGGTGAGACTCTCACAAACACGTACAGTTTAAGTCAGAAGTTTACATACACTTAGGTTGTAGTCATTAAAACTCGTTTTTCAACCACTCCACAAATTTCTTGTTAACAAACTATAGTTTTGGCAAGTCGGTTAGGACATCTACTTTTTGCATGCCACAAGTAATTATTCCAACAATTGTTTACAGACAGATTATTTCACTTATAATTCACTGTATCACAATTCCAGTGGGTCAGAAGTTTCCATACACTAAGGGAAATTCCAGAAAATGATGTCATGGCTTTAAAAGCTTCTGATAGGCTAATTGACACTATTTGAGTCAATTGGAGGTTTACCTGTGGATGTATTTCAAGGCCTACCTTCAAACTCATTGTCTCTTTGCTTGACATCATGGGAAAATCTAATGAAATCAGCCAAGATCTCAGCCAAAAAATTGCTGACGTCCACAAGTCTGCTTCAACCTTGGGAGCAATTTTCAAACCCCTGAAGGTACCACGTTCATCTGTACAAACAATAGTATGCAAGTATAAGCACCATGGGACCACGCAGCCGTCATACTGCTCAGGAATGAGACGTGTTCTGTCTCCTTCAGATGAATGTACTTTGGTGCGAAAAGTGCAAATCAATCCCAGAACAACAGCAAAGGACCGTGTGAATGCTGGAGGAAACAGGTACAAAGTATGTATATCCACAGTAAAACGAGTTCTATATCGGCATAACCTGAAAGGCCGCTCAGCAAGGAAGAAGCCACTGCTCCAAAATCGCCATAAAAAAACAGACTACGGTTTGCAACTGCACATGGGGACAAAGATTGTACTTTTTGGAGAAATGTTCTCTGGTCTGATGAAACAAAAATAGTACTGTTTGGCCATAATGACCATCGTTATGTTTGGAGGGGAAAGGGAGATGCTTGCAAGCCGAAGAACCCCATCCCAACCGTGAAGCACTGGGGTGGCAGCATCATGTTGTGGCGGTGCTTTGCTGCAGGAGGGACTGGTGCACTTCACAAAATAGATGGCATCATGAGGGAGGAAAATTATGTTGATATATTGAAGCAACATCTCAAGACATCAGTCAGGAAGTTACAGCTTGGTCGCAAATGGACAATGACCCCAAGCACACTTCCAAAGTTGTGGCAAAATGGCTTAAGGACAACAAAGTCAAGGTATTGGAGTGGCCATCACAAAGCCCTGACCTCAATCCTATAGAACATGTGTAGGCAGAACTGAAAAAGCCTGTGCGAGCAAGGAGGCCTACAAACCTGACTCAGTTACACCAGCTCTGTCAGGAGGAATGGGCCAAAATTCACCCAACTTATTGTGGGAAGCTTGTGGAAGGCTACCTGAAACCTTTGACCCAAGTTAAACAATTTAAAAGCAATGCTACCAAATACTAATTGAGTGTATGTAACTTCTGACCCACTGGGAATGTGATGAAAGAAATAAAAGCTGAAATAAATCATTATCTACTATTATTCTGACATTTCACATTCTTAAAATAAAGTGGTGATCCTAACTGACCTAAAGACATGGAATTTTTACTAGGATTATATGTCAGGAATTGTGAAACTGAGTTTAAATGTATTTTGCTAAGGTGTATGTAAACTTCTGACTTCAACTGTACATGTCTAGGACTTCCACAGGCCTCAAGACTCAGGCCTGAATGTGTTATTTCATAGTTTTGATGTCTTCACTATTATTCTACAATGTAGAAAATAGTAAAAAATAAATTAAAACCCTTGAATGAAGGTTTGTCAACATTTGACTGGTACTGTACTTCAAGGGATTTTAAAATTCATAATCAAATAGCTAAATTATCCTTAAGACTTTCTTAAAACAATTCCATATAGCTTAGTAGAACCACATCTCCCGGCTTAGATGGCTTAATAAACACGAGACCAGCAAAATTGATAAAGGTGTCAGAAACAGCGGTATCTAGTTGGCTTAACTTGGCACTTTTCACCATCATTTTTGGTAAATAATGCAAGCGACTTAAATGGCACATTTCTCTGATCGGAAACGATTAATTGTATCACCAGATTCACAAGGGAATACATTACTAACGATGAAGAAACAATACTTAATATTTTTCCGGCCCCTGTTCCCTCCATCAAAATTCAGGCCGTGGCTGATTCTAGTGTAAAAATGTCTGCGTACTGCGCTGAAGCTTCAAAACAGTCAGTCATCTAGGGTTTATACACATCATTGGTCCTATCGCATCTGGCCACTTCAAAACAGTCAGTCATCTAGGGTTTATACACATCATTGGTCCAATCGCATCTGGCCACTTCTAAACAGTCAGTCATCTAGGGTTTATACACATCATTGGTCCTATCGCATCTGGCCACTTCAAAACAGTCAGTCATCTAGGGTTTATACACATCCTTGGTCCTATCGCATCTGGCCACAAAACATTGTCTGCCATTTTCTATTAATTTCCTGTTGATTCATCTTCGTTTGTCGGCACCCAGCAGGTGATCTACTGAGTACGGCCTACGTTCGTTAGGGTGTCTCGCGCCTCTAACTTGCTCTCCATTTCCCTGCTCTCCCTCAGGACTTCTTCCAGTTTGCCAGTGGGCCGGGGGTGGACGGCACCCTGCGGAAGCGGGCAGAGAAGTTCAAGGCCCACCTGACCAAGAAGTTCCGCTGGGACTTTGAGGTAGATCCTGACGATTGTGATCCTGTCGTGGTGGAACTGCCTGATGGGGTCACACTGGACTGAACATGCTCTGAAGATTATCCAGGTTCCCGGGTCAGGGGAGGAGGAAACAGGACTGAAACCTCATTTTAAAAGAAGAGCGAGGACTTCTGTTGTGTTTGTCTCATTTCCTTCCAGTGGGTTGCCTTGAATGGGAGTTTTACCACTAAGGAAACACGACTCTGTCCTCCAAGGCACTAGATTCTGGGGTGTCACTCTCCATAGGCTAACCAGGGGCAGTTCTGACCATGCTTTCCCCTCCCTGGCTCTCTGTCTGTAACCTCTGTCAGTCTACACATGAATGAGCACTTGTCCATCTGAACTGAATGGTCCAATTGGAATGAGATCAATGTGGTACTTTCTAGCTGGATCATTCTAAGGTTTTAGAGGAGAATTCTGAAATGTGGAAAACCTCACTTTAGTGGTGTTTCTGTGTTCAGGCAAGCACCTATCAAGTGAGGTATTTTTTGTTTTGGGGAATTGCTTGTCTTTGACAGTACATCAGAAAAAGCCCAAGTAGGTTACTGTTGATTTGTGTTGACACCATATCTGAAACTCATGTATTTCTTACAATGTAGAACATTCTAGTGGAAAATGACCCTAGAACAGTTAATTCTGAACATTATAAACTCTGACTTAATCTTACTTGTTGTTTTTCACAATGTGTGGGTATTTTACCCTGTGTGGACTATCCAGCAGTGTAACCCCCCCCCCCTTTTGTTTCCTTTGTACCCACTCACTGTAACATTCTGTGACTGGACATTTCCTTTGTACCCACTCACTGTAACATTCTGTAACTGGACGTTTCCTTTGTACCCACTCACTGAAACATTCTGTGACTGGACATTTCCTTTGTACCCACTCACTGTAACATTCTGTGACTGGATGTTTCCTTTGTACCCACTCACTGTAACATTCTGTGACTGGACGTTTCCTTTGTACCCACTCACTGTAACATTCTGTGACTGGACGTTTCCTTTGCACCCACTCACTGTAACATTCTGTGACTGGATGTTTCCTTTGTACCCACTCACTGAAACATTCTGTGACTGGACGTTTCCTTTGTACCCACTCACTGAAACAATCTGTGACTGGACATTTCCTTTGTACCCACTCACTGTAACATTCTGTGACTGGATGTTTCCTTTGTACCCACTCACTGTAACATTCTGTGACTGGACGTTTCCTTTGTACCCATTCACTGTAACATTCTGTGACTGGACGTTTCCTTTGATTAAACAACTTTTGATACCATGTGTCTGATTTTTGGTTATTCTGTTATGAACAGATTATGTTCACTAGATGGCAGCGCTGATCTTCACTAGCTCTGTACTTTTTATTGAATGTAGATCAATCTGGAGGGAGAAATGTTTGGTCTCTGATTGAGGATGTCAGTAAAATACCTTTTCCCCCATTGATCTGTGATGGTTTCCACTAGATAACACAGCCACGGTCAAATTCCACAGCCACAAAGTTGAAATTGGGTACAAACATTACAAAAGGTTAGCAGTGTGTTTAGGTTTAAAATCACATTTTAAGAAGATAAACTGTAGAATGCTGTTAACTCCTGCCAGTGCAGCACTGTTCTAAAGGTGCCATACGGTATGTGCCATTCCACCTAAAGGTGCCATTACACCAGCCTCATCAACACTGTGTTTGAGGTTTGTTTTATAGCAGGAAAGATCTGCCAGGAGGTTGATTTATAACCGCAAGACCTTGTCGTGGAAATTCTGCCTGTGTGCGTGTTTGCATTCACAGCTGCGGCTAGATGACCAACACTTTTCAGACTGAGGAGGAATCGGCCCCCCCCCCCCCCGCCCACAGCATGAAAAATTCACACCGTGCTGCAATTAGCAGTCGGATCCCATGGATGAATGCAGCCCTCTACTTCAGTGGACCTGTGAACACCCTGGTGTGGAGGTGCGAGGGCATTTGACTTTAGGAGGACAGTTACTCACCCAACTGTCCAATTAGTTTGGAGTTCCAGTCAGACAGATCCTCACTGCCCCATTTCATTCCAATAACTCCCTGTCCCTTGTAAAACTATCCTGCTTGGGTCTGGAATTGCAACCATTTTCCTTTTAATATCCCTGATTTGTTTTGTTTGGTGCGCCTTCCCCATGCTGCCTGCCAGCCACACTTCTAAAGACACACATGGGACCAGGGCAGAGTGGATGTTCACTGTGTATAGCCTCAAAGCATACCCACCCAGCCCCTGTCAGTCAATGTGGATTTTCTACTTCATTAGATGTGGCATTTCCATGGAGCTCACATGCTGGTCAGGCTGCCAGTACAAACATTGACCTATCTGTCTCTCAATCTATCCCCTCAGAGCAGGAATAATACATGGAGGTAGTGTGTGTGTCCGTGCGTGCATTCGTGTGCATGTGAATGAGAGAGTTATGCATCCGTCTTCATAGGCATATTTCTCTGGCTGTTTAATGGAAGCATTGGCATTCTCTCTCACATTGAGTCAATCTGTTACCACTTTGTAGTAAAGCAAGGTGCATAATTATAATGAATTGGTTGTCACTGTCTTTTTAGTAACTGACCAAGTCCCCATGATTACATATGGAAAGGACTGGTGTGTGTTTGTTGACTATAGCTGCTTTTTACAGTGCTATGGGGACCACTGGTTCCTCAGCCCAATGTGTGTTTAGAAATGTTCACCAATGTGATTTCCTCTGACAGTGAATGGTAAACAGCTCGGTCCAGTCCTTCACTATGTAATGCACAGCCAATCAGTGTTAACTACACAAAAAATATTATTGGAAATAAATGACGCCATATGAATATGCAGTGAGGGAATCTTGTGTACTGTATGTGCAGTGAGGACTCAGTGAAATATGTGGCCATGTGAATATGCAGTGAGGAATCTTGTGTACTGTATGTGCAGTGGAGACTCAGTGACATATGTGGCCATGTGAATATGCAGTGAGGAATCTTGTGTACTGTATGTGCAGTGAGACTCAGTGAAATATGTGGCCATGTGAATATGCAGTGAGGAATCTTATGTACTGTATGTGCAGTGAGACTCAGTGAAATATGTGGCCATGTGAATATGCAGTGGAGAATCTTGTGTACTGTATGTGCAGTGAGACTCAGTGAAATATGTGGCCATGTGTGTAACTAAATTGTGTTTGTGCATAGGTGCCTGTGTGTAGTAGTGAAGCCTTTACCAATGTGAGTCCACTGTGGCAGCCCGACTAGCGCTGCTCTCTGACTCACATGACCCAAACGTGAGGCAGGCAGGTGCACGCTCCCAGGGAGTGTGTGTCACCGTCTGTGTGTAAGGAACAGGGTTTGAGAGAGTGTATGTGTGTGTTTATAGCTTAGTGTACAGGATAAGTATGTTCAGAGGAGAGCTGTGTGTGAGTACGTGTGAACAATGTTTTCTGTTATAAACTCAACAAAAAAGAAATGTCCCTTTTTCAGGACCTTGTCTTTCAAAGATAATTCGGAAATATCCAAATAACTTCACAGATCTTCATTGTAAAGGGTTTAAACGCGGTTTCCCATGCTTGTTCAATGAACCATAAACAATTAATGAACATGGACCTGTGGAATGGTCATTAAGACACTAACAGCTTATCAACGGTAGGCAATTAAGGTCACAGTTATGAAAACTTAGGACATAAAAGAGGCTTTTCTACTGCCCGAGTTACACCAGGAATGCACAATCCCGCCATCAGTGCTCAGACTTTCCGCAATAGGCTGAGAGAGGCTGGACTGAGGGCTTGTAGGCCTGTTGTAAGGCAGGTCCTCACCAGATATCACCGGCAACAACATCGCCTATGGGCACAAACCCACCGTTGCTGGACCAGACAGGACTGGCAAAAAGTGCTCTTCACTGACGAGTCGCCGTTTTGTCTCACCAGGGGTGATGGTCGGATTCGCGTTTATCGTCGAAGGAATGAGTGTTACACCAAGGCCTGTACTCTGGAGCGGGATCGATTTGAAGGTGGAGGGTCCGTCATGGTCTGGGGCGGTGTGTCACAGCATCATCGGACTGAGCTTGTTGTCATTGCAGGTAATCTCAACGCTATGCGTTACAGGGAAGACATCCTCCTCCCTCATGTGGACCCTTCCTGCAGGCTCATCCTGACATGACCATCCAGCATGACAATGCCACCAGCCATACTGCTCATTCTATGCATGATTTCCTGCAAGACAGGAATGTCACTGTTCTGCCATGGCCAGCGAAGAGCCCGAGTCGCAATCCCATTGAGCACGTCTAGGACCTGTTGGATCGGAGGGTGAGGGCTAGGGCCATTCCCCCCAGAAATGTCTGGGAACTTGCAGGTGCCTTGGTGGAAGAGTGGGGTAACATCTCACAGCAAGAACTGGCAAATCTGGTGCAGTCCATGAGGAGGAGATACACTGCAGTACTCAATGCAGCTGTTGGCCACACCAGATACTGACTGTTACTTTTGATTTTGATCCCCCTTTGTTTAGGGACACATTATTCCATTTCTGTTAGTCACATGTCTGTGGAACTTGTTCAGTTTATGTCTCTGTTGTTGAATCTTGTTATGTTCACACAAATATTTACACGTTAAGTTTGCTGAAAATAAATGCAGTTGACAGTGAGAGGATGTTTTTTTTTTCAGAGCTTAGTAATCTGCAGAAGTAATTAATGGCAAGAGCAGCCCTTTGATGCCTTGCGAGAGAGAGAGGCATGCATGCTTTGTTGCCCAGACACAAGGACAGGGGGCTATGAGTCTGGTCCTTGAGCAACCCTTTTAACTTGGCATGAAAGCCTGCTGTATTGGCCTACTCGCTTTAATGAAGCAACACATCAACAACTATTAACTAAGTGAATCGACTGAAGTTGTAGGAGTGGTCAAAACATTACACGTATACCAGCAAGGTGTTGATATTTTCCTTTCTTTTTGTGTTGTATACCCTGCAGCTATAGGCAAGGAATTGTAACCTTGACTTTAGCCATGAGATCCTGACACGGGATAGAGGGATCTAAAAGAATAACAGCACACACCCTGAGGTTCCCAGTGCAGAGGAGGTACTCTTCTCGGTTGCGAGAAGATATGCCTGAGTTTTGTCACTAAGAACTATGCTGAAATACGGCATTCCAACATTTTGGATTTCCATGTAACCCAGCAAGTAACGAACACCAATGTTTGTTGTCAGGACTCAAATGTAAGCCATGCACTTCCTGATCCTGCACCATCTCCATTTCTACTCTACCGAGGACTCTCATTTTCTCTCTTCTCTCCTCCCACCTCTCCCGTCCTGTTGTCTTTCCTCTGTGGGTATATAATTTCCTCCTGCTGTGTGAAGTGTGGAGCAGCAGCAAACTGTCATTAGTCTCTCTCTCTCTCACTGTTGAGTCTGTCTGCCATGCTCCCTTTCTAATGTGGAGCATAAAGTAAGGGATATAGTACAGTTACTCTTTCTCTGTTTCTGTATTTCTCTCTTTTTGTAAGAGGTTTTGTGGTTCATGCTCTGTCTTTCACTGTCTCTCTCTGTCAGGGTGTGACTAGGGTGGGAAGTCTTATGTTTTCTATTTCTTTGTTGGCCGGGTATGGTTCTCAATCAGAGGCAGCTGTCTTTCGTTTTCTCTGATTGGGGATCATACTTAGGCAGCCTTTTTCCCACCTTTGTTTGTGTGATCTTGTTTTTGGTACTGTGCTGTATGCCCTACTGAACGTTACGTTTCCATTTGTATTTGTTTTGTTTTCGGTGTTCATTTAATAAATGTAACATGTACGCCAACCACGCTGCACCTTGGTCCGATCCTTCCATCGACGAGCGTAACAGAAGATCCCACCACCAAAGGACCAAGCAGCGTGGCCAGGAGGAGCAGGGCTCCTGGGCCCGGGAGAAAAGGGAGTGGAGGACATCATGGACATGGGAGGAGGCGGAGGCAGCGAAGGAGGATCAACGGTGACTCCGAAGTTCACGACCACGACGGAAGCCCGAGAGGCAGCCCCACATTTTTTTGGGGGGTGCACACGGGTTGGTCGGCGAAGCCGAGGGGCAAGTCTGAGAGCGAGGAGGAATATTGGGATAGACTGAGCGAGGAGTATTGTGAGATAGTTGAGTGGGGTGATGAGGTAGAGTGGATGCATTGGTGTCTGGAGCAAGACAGTCGCCGTGAGGAGCGTGGGACCAGTCAGGCACCATGTTTTGCGGAGATACGCAATGTGTCTCCAGTGCGCATCCACAGCCCAGTGCGTTCTGTGCCAGCTCCTCGCACTTGCCGTGCGAAAGTGAGCATTCAGCCAGGACGGGTTGTGCCGGCTCAGCGTTCCTGGTCTCCAGTACGCCTCCTCGGTCCAGGATATCCTGCGCCAGCTCTACACGCTGTGTCGCCAGTGCGCCATCACAGCCCAGTGCGTCCTGTGCCAGGGCCCCGCACTTGCCGGGCTAAAGTGAGTATCCAGCCAGGACAGGTTGTGCCAGCTCTACGCTCCAGACCTCCATTGCGCCTCCATGGTCCAGTATATCCTGCACCGGTTCTACACACCAGGTCTCCAGTGCACCTCCACAGCCCAGTACGTCCTGTGCCTGCTCCTCGCACTCTTCCTGAAGTGCGTGTCCCCAGTCAGGTACATCCTGTGCCTGCTCCCCGCACTCGCCCTGAGGTGCATGTCACCAGTCTGGTGCCACCTGTCCCGGCTCCACACACCAGGCCTCCAGTGCACCTTCCCAGTCCAGAGCTTCCGGCGACAGTTCCAGTCCAGAGCTTCCGGCGACGGTTCCCAGTCCAGAGCTTCCGGCGACGGTTCCCAGTCCAGAGCTTCCGGCGACGGTTCCCAGTCCAGAGCTTCCGGCGACGGTTCCCAGTCCAGAGCTTCCGGCGACGGTTCCAAGTCCAGAGCTTCCGGCGACGGTTCCAAGTCCAGAGCTTCCGGCGACGGTCCCCGGTCCAGAGCTTCCGGCGACGGTCCACGGTCCGGAACCTCCTGAGACGGCCCACGGTCCGGAACCTCCTGAGACGGCTTACGGTCCGGAACCTCCTGAGACGGCTTACGGTCCGGAACCTCCTGAGACGGCTTACGGTCCGGAACCTCCTGAGATGGCTTACGGTCCGGAACCTCCTGAGACGGCTTATGGTCCGGAACCTCCTGAGATGGCTTTACGGTCCGGAACCTCTTGAGACGGTCCACGGTCTGGAACCTCTTGAGCCCAGTCAGGAACCTCTTTAGACGGTCCACGGCCTGAAGCCTCCAGTGACGATCCTCGGCCCGGAGCCTCCAGCGACGGTCGGCGGTCCGGAGCCTCCAGCGACGGTCGGCAGTCTGGAGCCTCCAGTGACGGTCGGCGGTCCAGAACCTCCAGCGACGGTCGGCGGTCCAGAGCCTCCAGCGGGGGTTCCCAGTCTGGAACCTTCTGCGGCGAACTACGGTCCGGAGTCTCCGGCGATGATCCACGGTCCGGTTCCTCCGACGACGATCCACAGTCCGGTTCCCCCGGCGACGATCCATGGTCCGGAGCTTCCGGTGACGATCGCCGCACCAGAGTCGCCACCAAAGATGGCGGATCCGCGAGCGGAGCGGGGTCTACGTCCCGCCCCGGAGCCGCCACCGAGGCTAGATGCCCACCCGGACCCTCCCCTATATAATCAGGTTTTGCGGCCGGAGTCCGCACCTTTGGGGGGTTACTGTCACGCCCTGACCTTAGAGATCCCTTTTATTCTCTATTAGGTTAGGTCAGGGTGTGACTAGGGTGGGAAATCTATGTTTTCTATTTCTTTGTTGGCCGGGTATGGTTCTCAATCAGAGGCAGCTGTCTATCGTTGTCTCTGATTGGGGATCATACTTAGGCAGCGTAACACTCTCCCTTTATCCCTGTTTCTCCCTCCCTTGCTAACCATATCCCTGTCAGTCAGGTGAGAGATCTGTGCGCTCTGTGCCGCAGAGTGTGTGTTGCTTTTGGCAGCCGGTGCTACACCCTATCACCGCAGAGAGGATCTGAGCCCTGGAATATATACTCCCTCCCTCCATTTCTATCTATCTGTTTTAGCCAGTGCTACACCCTATCACCGCAGAGAGGATCTGAGTCCTGTTATATATACTCCCTCCCTCCATCCCCCCATTTCTATCTGTCTGTGTCACGACTTCCATTGAAGTCGGTTCCTCTCCTTGTTTGGGCGGCGTTCGGCGGTCGGCGTCACCGGTCTTCTAGCCATCGTCGATCCACTTTTCATTTTCCATTTGTTTTGTCTTGTCTTCCTACACACCTGGTTCTCATTTCCCTCATTAAGTGTTGTGTATTTAACCCTCTGTTCCCCCCATGTCTTTGTGTGGAATTGTTTGTTGTAAGTGCTTGTGCACATGTTTACTGGTGCGCGTCGGGTTTTGTACCCATGTTAGTTATTTCCTTATGCCATTGGTTTTGAAATTAAACTGCTCCGGCTATTACCGAGTTCTGCTCTCCTGCATCTGACTTCACTGCCACCAGTTATGCACCCCTTTACAATCTGTTTTATGAAAGAATGTTATGGAAGAATAAATAGGTCCAGCTTGCTGTGCGTGCGTGCGTGCGAGCATATGTGTGGAGCACAGGTCTTGATGGCCTCTGTGTTTTCTTAGTGTCTGTGTGTTGGAGCTGTGAGGTGCAAGCAGACCTCTCTCAGCAGCTCTAGGCCCTGGGGACGTCCCTGTCAAAGGCTCAGGGAGGTAGATCAAAAGGGAAACTCAGAGCTCAATATGACTTTCAGCTGTGGATCTGGGGATGGCTACACAGTCATCAGCAGCCATGTTTCTTATTCTTTATTTCTGAGTTATCCACACAAAAACTTCCCTGCTCATTTCCTTCTGACTATGTCTCTCTTTCCATTTCTGTCTCTGACAATTGTGCAGAACTTCAAATCAACCCCCCCTCACTCTCTCTGTCTTCCCTCACTCCCTCCCTCTCCAGCAGCATGTGTGTTGAGTGCTAGCCTGTTTATCACAGTCTAACTCTCATGGTAGGACCTGTGATTTATCCTCAGACACAAGGAGCTTTTAAAAACCCAGAGTGTCTAACAGTAAATCTCTCTCCCCACTCCTCTCGCTGTCCTCCCCCACCTTTCTCTTGCAATGTCTTTCTCTCCTCCCCTCTCTCTTCATCACCTCATCCTGTTTCTGTGGTTTAGTGACCTGCCTGGTTCTACAGACAGGCTTCTCAAGGGGGGTTTTAGGGGACAGACAGCCAGGCCCGTGGGGCCCAGGACAGCTGGCTGGATGGCTGGATTGGATTGGTGGGCTATCAGTACATTAGTGTCCAGTTTGAGAAACAGACGCCTTACAAGTCCTCCACTGGCAGCTTCATTAAATAGTACCCGCAAAACACCAGTCTCAACGTCAACAGTGAAGAGGCTACTCCAGGACGCTGGCCTTCTAGGCAGGGGTTGCAAGGGTTTTGCAAGGGTTTTCTAATTGCAATTGCAAGGGTTTTTTAATGATCTGTTAGCCTTTTAAAAATGCTAAACTTGGATTAGCTAACTCAACGTGCCATTGGAACACAGGAGTGACGGTTGCTGATAATGGGCCTCTGTACGCCTATGTAGATATACCATAACAAAATGAGCCGTTTCCAGCTACAATAGTCATTTACAGCGTTAACAATGTCTACACTGTATTTCTGATCAATTTGATGTTATTTTAATGGACAAAAAAATGTGCTTTTCTTTCAAAAACAAGGACATTTCTAACTGACCCCAAACTTTTGAAAGGCAGTGTATATAGATGATTTCTCGAACTCTTGAATGACCCTTCTGCCACCGCGAGCGCGGCACTGCGTTGCTGCACTCGTTGTAGTCGCTACTGACCAGCGGTGAGTTTCAAATGAATACTGCCAGTATTAGGTTACTTTGGAGTTGCTATCATGTGTTGTCTCACAGTCAGGTACAGTTTGACCATTTGTTAGTAGCAGAACAAATTCAAATCATGTAAAAACTAGCTTGTTTTAGCAGCATTGCCTAGCTAATTAGAATCATTCAGTTGATTCCCGCTAAGGTCAATACTAGGCCACCTGGGAACATTCAATGTCGTCTTGACACAGTAAAGGGTTGTATACTGCCTTACAGACTGCTAACTGCTGGACCAGTTCCATTTAACGTCGATACAGTGTGATCCATGTGCACTGTTGGTCAGAGAACTAATCTCTCTGCCTGCCTGCCTGCTCCCCGCCTGCCCTGGTCTGTCTCTCCTATTCTGGTACAGGTGCCCTCACCACTCTCTCTCTCCCCGTAGCTTTGCTCGCCTACATTATACACATACATCGCTGACTTTTTGTTGATCTGCGGTTGGACTATTTGATTAGTGATTCTTAGGGCAATAAACAAACATGATGCTGTTGTCTATCCTTGACTTGTACAATGTTGGCAATGCTTTTAGAGCTCGTCTCTCTGTGAATGAGGAAATATATATGACTGTTTCTCCTTCGAGTTTTATGAGAAACCACACGCTTGCTCCGTAAATGCACGTGAGAACTATGCACATTTCTCCCAAACAATATGGGAGAAATTGGACTCTTGCGCTTATATGTCAGGACTGTTCTCTTGGTACTTAATAACCATTCCTGCTCTGACATGTCAGGACTTTTCTCTTGGTACTTAACCATTCCTGCTCTGACATGTCAGGACTGTTCTCTTGGTACTTAACCATTCCTGCTCTGACATGTCAGGACTGTTCTCTTGGTACTTAACCATTCCTGCTCTGACATGTCAGGACTGTTCTCTTGGTACTTAACCATTCCTGCTCTGACATGTCAGGACTGTTCTCTTGGTACTTAACCATTCCTGCTCTGACATGTCAGGACTGTTCTCTTGGTACTTAACCATTCCTGCTCTGATATGTCAGGACTGTTCTCTTGGTACTTAACCATGTCTCTGGACTTTACACATCTCCTGTAATATGTGGTGTTAAAGACTCTGTTGACTATGGATTCTCGTTCAAGTGCTGTGTGTAAATCCAAATGTTTTAACCCTCGATATAGACTTGCCATTATCTTGCTGCTTCTATTGTCTGGAAATGTCCAGTCTAACCCAGGTCCTGACATTCTTACCCCTGCAGAGTTAAGTAGTCAGAGTGGCCTGAAGTTTCTGCATATGAATGTAAGAAGTCTTCTGCCGAAGCTTGATTTTTGTGAATATATAAAAACTGCCGACCCTGATGTATTAATGCTTTCTGAAACCTGGCTTAAAAAATCTGTTACAGACAAAGATATTGCCATAAATGTTTACAATGTTTTTCGTATAGATCGTAAATCTAAGGGTGGTGGTGTTGCTGTATACGTAAAAAGACAAGTTCTCGGTGGTCATTCTGACTTCTGTTACTAAACCTAAGCAATATGAATATCTGTCTTTGAACCTAAACCTTGGCTCGTCTTTAAATATTGTTGTATCTTGTTGTTATAAACCTTCATCTGCTACTGTTGGCTCTCTGGATTGTATTTTCGAATTGTTATCACAGAATGTCAATTCTGAGTTTGTCCTGATGGGTGATCTGAATCAGGACTGGTTAACATCTAGCTTTGATCAACTGAAAATTCTATGCAGTACCTATAATCTCACTCAGATGGTCAACAGTGTAACTAGGTTGAATATAAAATATACTCTGAAATCCTCTTTGATTGATTTGATCTTAACCAATACTCCTCATCGTTTTAATGCTTCTGGTATTTTTGCAAATGACACAAGTGATCACTGTGCTATTGCCTGTGTGGGAGATGGTAAAATTCCTATGAAATCTCCACGTGTCATTACGAAAAGAAACTGGAAGCGGTTTGATATTCAAGGTTTTTTGCATGATGTATCTAGCATTGAATGGAATATAATGGAATTAATCCCTGATGTTGAACTAGACTTTTCTTACTTCCACAACGCATTCCAGGATGTATGCAATAGGCATAAAAATCTGGATTAAGGGCAGAGAGAACCCTTGGTTTACTAAGGAACTTACAACAATCATAAGGGAAAGAAATGCTATGTGGGCTCAAGCAAGAGGGACTGGTTTGGCAGATGATTGGATGGCTTTTAAACGTCTTTGAAATATGGGTGTGGCTATGATCCGTAAATTGAAAGCAGACCACTACCACTACTTGATATCTACTTCACATAATTTAAATAATCCATCCAAATTCTGGTAAGTCGTGAAAGGTTTGGAGTGTAAAAAAGATACACAGCTTCCCAAACAATTGTTGGTAGACACACAGATTGTAACTGAGAGAACCTCCATTCTGAAAGCATTTTTTCAGATGCAGGCAGTTTATTTGAATAGGTCAAAGGTATAATTGAGCCACCTATGAATTTACCTGATACCCCTGTGCACTCCTTCACCAGGTTCTCCTTTTCATCCTTCTCTGTTTCAGAAGTGCGTAAAGCACTGAAAGAAATTGATGGAAAGCAATCCTCTGGCCCTGATGAACTAGACCCCCGCTTCCTACACCTAGCTGCAGACATCGTTGCTCCCCCTTTAACATGTATTTTTTACCTCACGCATGATGTTAACCTGTTAGGGCTAGGGGGCAGTATTTACACGGCCGGATAAAAAACGTACCCGATTTAATCTGGTTACTACTCCTGCCCAGTAACTAGAATATGCATATAATTATTGGCTTTTGATAGAAAACACCCTAAAGTTTCTAAAACTGTTTGAATGGTGTCTGTGAGTATAACAGAACTCATATGGCAGGCAAAAACCTGAGAAGATTCCATGCAGGAAGTGGCCTGTCTGACAAGGTGTTGTTGTTCTTGCCTCTGTTTATTGAAGAGTCAGGATCTTACCTGTAACGTGACACTTCCTACGGCTCCAATAGGCTCTCAGAGCCCGGGAAAAAGCTGAACGATGTTGAGGCAGCCCCAGGCTGAAACACATAATCGCCTTTGCCAAGTGGCCGATCAGAGGACAAAGGAATTAGGCGCGTGCCCGAGTCGACCCCATGCTGTATTTTCTTTCGGCTGTTTACCTAATTGCAGATTCCCGGTCGGAATATTATCGCTTTTTTACGAGAAAAATGGCATAAAAATTTATTTTAAACAGCGGTTGACATGCTTCGAAGTACGGTAATGAAATATTTAGAAATCTTTTGTCACGAAATGCGCCGTGCGCGTGAACCTTATTTACCATTCGGATAGTGTCCTGAACGCACAAACAAAACGCCGCTGTTGGAACATAACTATGGATTATTTTGGACCAAACCAACATTTGTTATTGAAGTAGAAGTCCTGGGAGTGCATTCTGACGAAGAACAGGAAAGGTAATCACATTTTTCTAATAGTAAATCTGATTTTGGTGAAGGCTAAACTTGCTGGGTGTCTAAATAGCTAGCCCTGTGATGCCAGGCTATCTACTTAGAATATTGCAAAATGTGCTTTCACCGAAAAGCTATTTTAAAATCGGACATATCGAGTGCATAGAGGAGTTCTGTATCTATAATTCTTAAAATAATTGTTATGCTTTTTGTGAACGTTTATCGTGAGTAATTTAGTAAATTGTTAGTGAATTCGCCGGAAGTATGCTAGTTCTGAACGTCACATGCTAATGTAAAAAGCTGGTTTTTGATATAAATATGAACTTGATTGAACAAAACATGCATGTATTGTATAACATAATGTCCTAGGTGTGTCATCTGATGAAGATCATCAAAGGTTAGTGCTGCATTTAGCTGTCTTCTGGGTTTTTGTGACATAAAATGCTAGCTTGAAAAATGGGTGTCTGATTATTTCTGGCTGGGTACTCTGCTGACATAATCTAATGTTTTGCTTTCGTTGTAAAGCCTTTTTGAAATCGGACAGTGTGGTTAGATTAACGAGAGTCTTATCTTTAAATAGCTGTAAAATAGTCATATGTTTGAAAAATTGAAGTTGTTGCATTTCTAAGGTATTTGAAAATCGCGCCACAGGATTCAACTGGCTGTTACGTAGGTGGGACGATTTGGTGCCACCTAGCCCAGAGAGGTTAAGGGAATCCCCAAGTTATGGAAATGTACTTTTGTACTGCCTCTCCTGAAAGGTGGAGATCTTTCGCTAATTGACAACTATCGACCCATATCAAAATTGTCTGTACTCTCTAAGGTACTGGAGTCCTTAGTTAGTAGGCAGCTGAAGGCCTACTTCCAAGAAAATGACATCTTAAATGGAATGCTATCAGGTTTTAGGTCTGGCCACAGCACTGTTTCAGCAACATTGAAGGTTTTAAATGACATCCACTTGATAAGAAGTTACATTGTGTGTCTGTCTTTATTGATTTGTCGAAGGCTTTTGACACCGTGGACCATGCTGTGTTAGTGCAAAGGTTAACCTCTATGGGCTAGGTGGGACGCTAGCGTGCCACCCGTGGTGCACTCCATCAACAGCAGGTGCATTTCAAGAGCGGCAAATTTGAATCCAAATAAATGTCAAAATTCAAATTTTTCAAAAATACAACTATTTTACACCATTTGAAAGATAAACATCTCCTTAATCTAACCACGTTTTACGATTTCAAAAAGGTTTTACGGCGAAAGCATAAATTTAGAGTATGTTAGGACAGTACATTTACAAGAGTTGTGTGTAATGTTTTGTCAAGTCAAAGACAGGGTCACCAAAACCATAAAACCAGCTAAAATGATGCACTAACCTTTTACAATCTCCATCAGATGACACTCCTAGGACATTATGTTAGACAATGCATGCATTTTTAGTTCTATCAAGTTCATATTTATATCCAAAAACAGCGTTTTACTATGGCATTGATGTTGAGGAAATCGTTTCCCTCCAATAACCGGCAGTCAAGTCAGCGTCACAAATTAAATAATTAAAATTAGAAAACATTGGTAAAATACTATATTGTCATTTAAAGAATTATAGATTTACATCTCTTGAACGCAATCAACTTGCCAGATTTAAAAATAACCTTACTGGGAAATCACACTTTGCAATAATCTGAGCACTGCGCCCAGAAAAATACGCGTTGCGATACAGACTAGACGTCATGTTGGGGAGATCTAAAATCGAAAATACTATGTAAATAATCCATTGCCTTTGATTCTCTTCATCAGATGTCACTTCCAGGTATCACAGGTCCATAACGAATGTAGTTTTGTTCAAAAAAGCTCATCATTTATGTCCAAAAATCTCCGTCTTGTTAGCACATGATCTAAGCCAGCCGGACTTCTCGTCATGAACGAGGGGAAAAAATATATTTACGTTCGTTCAAACATGTCAAACGTTGTATAGCATAAATCATTAGGGCCTTTTTTAACCAGAACATGAATAATATTCAAGGTGGACGAATGCATACTCTTTTATAACGTATTGGAACGAGGGTACCCAACATGAACTCGCGCGCCAGGTGTCTAATGGGACATCATCGTTCCATGGCTCTTGTTCGGTCAGATCTCCCTCCAGAAGACTCAAAACACTTTGTAAAGGCTGGTGACATCTAGTGGAAGCAATAGGAAGTGCCAAAATATTCCTCAGCCCCTGTGTTTTTCAATGGGATAGGTTTAAAGTCAATACAACACATCAGGTATCCACTTCCTGTCAGAAAATGTCTCAGGGTTTTGCCTGCCAAATGAGTTCTGTTATACTCACAGACACCATTCAAACAGTTTTAGAAACTTTAGAGTGTTTTCTATCCATATATAATAAGTATATGCATATTCTAGTTACTGGGTAGGATTAGTAACCAGATTAAATCGGGTACATTTTTTTTATCCAGACGTGCAAATGCTGCCCCCTAGCCCTAACAGGTTAAAATGTTGTTGAATTACTTGTCATTCTCTGGATTGTGTACGATTTGATAGGTAATTTATAAACCAATGTGTAATGGCAGATGGTTGTAAAGTCCATAGAGGTGTGCTCAGGTGTTCCGCTAGGTTCTATTTTGGGCCCACTGTTGTTCATTTTGTATATCAACAATTTTGGGGATCTTATTGAAACAGAGGATGTTCATTTTTATGCAGATGATACTGTTCTTTATTCAATTGGTAGTAGTTTATCTTCAGCTTTTGAAAATACCCAAAGAGCATTTAACATCATACAACAGAATCTGTATGATTTAAAGCTGTAAGGCTTGGGCGTAGTGGAGGAGGAATCAGACGCAGGAAGCAGCGATAAGGGTTATAGCTTTTAACCTCTCTAGGGTAGGTGGCACCAAATCGTCCCACCTACGTAACAGCCAGTGTAATCCCGTGGCGCGTTATTCAAAAACCTCAAAAATGCAAAAACTTAAATTTTTCAAACATATGACTATTTTACACCATTTTAAAGACAAGACTCTTGTTAATCTAACCACACTGTCCGATTTCAAAAAGGCTTTACAACGAAAGCAAAACATTAGATTATGTCAGCAGAGTACCCAGCCAGAAATAATCAGACACCCATTTTTCAAGCTAGCATCTAATGTCACATAAACCCAAACCACAGCTAAATGCAGCACTAACCTTTGATGATCTTCATCAGATGACACTCCTAGGACATTATGTTATACAATACATGCATGTTTTGTTCAATCAAGTTCATATTTATATCAAAAAACAGCTTTTTACATTAGCATGTGACTAGCATGTGACTAGCATTCCCACCGAACACTGCCGGTGAATTTACTAAATTACTCACGATAAACATTCACAAAAAGCATAACAATTATTTTAAGAATTATAGATACAGAACTCCTCTATGCACTCGATATGTCCGCTTTTAAAATAGCTTTTCGGTGAAAGCACATTTTGCAATATTCTCAGTAGATAGCCCAGCATCACAGGGCTAGCTATTTAGACACCCAGCAAATTTAGCACTCACCAAAGTCAGATTTACTATAACAAAAATGTTATTACCTTTGCTGTCTTCATCAGAATGCACTCCCAGGACTTCTACTTCAATAACAAATGTTGGTTTGGTTCAAAATAATTCATAGTTATATCCAAACAGCGGCGTTTTGTTCGTGCGTTCAAGACACTAAATAAGGGTGACGAGCATGGCGCAATTCGTGACAAAAAAATTCTAAATATTCCATTACCGTACTTCGAAGCATGTCAAACGCTGTTTAAAATCAATTTTTATGCCATTTTTCTCATAAAAAAAGCCATAATATTCCGACCGGGAATCTGCGTTTAGGTAAACAGACGAAAGAAAATAAAGCATGGGGTCGAACCCGGGCACGCGCCTAAGCCCATAGTACTCTGATCGGCCACTTGCCAAAAGCGATAATGTGTTTCAGCCAGAGGCTGCCTTGATATCGTTCAGCTTTTTCCCGGGCTCTGAGAGCCTATGGGAGCCGTAGGAAGTGTCACGTTAGAGCAAAGATCCTCAGTCTTCAATAAAAAGAGCCAAGATGAAACACAACTTGTCAGACAGGCCACTTCCTGCATGGAATCTTCTCAGGTTTTGGCCTGCCATTTGAGTTCTGTTATACTCACAGACACCATTCAAACAGTTTTAGAAACTTTAGGGTGTTTTCTATCCAAAGCCAATAATTATATGCATATTCTAGTTACTGGGCAGGAGTAGTAACCAGATTAAATCGGGTACGTTTTTTATCCGGCCGTGTCAATACTGCCCCCTAGCCCTAACAGGTTAATGCTCGACAAGCAAAACACCAGCCAACCCAAAATGTGAACTGAGCGCACACAAAAATCAAAGTTCCCCAAACACAGGGGACAAAACACAGTGAGCGCAAAACCATGCACTAGCGCAAAATAATTACAGCGTGTACCAAAGCAACACACAGAGAAACAATCCTGCACAAAGAGCAGGCGGGCCAACTAGCTAATAAGGCCCCGCTAATCAACCCAACTAAGGACAGGTGCAAACAATAACAGAAAGGGGGGAAAACAAAAGGAATCAGTGGCAGCTAGTAGGCCGGTGACGACGACCGCCGAGCGCCACCCGAGCAGGAGGGGGAGCCACCTTCAGTGGGAGTCATGACAAAAGCTGGTTCTAAATTCGGGTAAATGAAATGCATGGTATTTTCAAATGCCAGGCATGTTATTAATCATGTCATTGCTACATTGGCTGGACATACTATAGAGCAAGTTAAAGTGTACAAATATTTGGGTGTGTGGGTTGATGATAAGCTGAGCTTCAATGTGCCTGTAGAGAACTTGATAAGGAAGCTCAAGCTGAGAATAGGTTTTTATTACCGGCATAAGGCTTGTTTTTCTTTTGAGGCCAGGAAGGAGCTGGTACGATGTACATTACTGGCGGTTTTAGATTTTAGTGATGTTATATATATGCAGGCCTCAAACACTACCCTGAGAGCACTTGATTCAGTGTATCATGCAGCCCTCAGGTTCATTACAAATCAAAAATGTCTAACACATCATTGTGATCTCTACAGCGCTCTTGGCTGGTCGTCATTGACCTTGCGTAGGCTTAAACACTGGTATACACTGATTTATAAGGCCATATTGGGTAAAATGCCATTTTATCTCTGTTCTTTTTAAGTGAGGTCGGTAAATAAATATAAATTACAGTCCCATTCTCATTTGCTTCTAACAGTACCAAAAATTAGAAAAGGTCATGGTAGAAATAGTTTTAGTTACTCAGCTCCGTGGTCCTGGAATTCTCTCCTGAACATTTTAAAATTTGATGATCTAGTTTCATTGGTGGAGTTTAATCACTTGATCGATGTATATATTATAGAAGAGTGTAATTGTCTTTAGGACAGCTGTTTTTAGTTAAGACTTTTGTGTTTTTTACGTTAAATGTTGTGTTAGTGTATGTAAGTTGTTTGGTCTGAAACGGTGTTCCCCTACTTCTATTGGACCAGGTCTCTCTCGAAAAGAGATGTTATCTCAATGAGAAAAACCTGTATGAATAAAGGTAAAATATAATTTTTTTTTAAATGAGCTGATTCATCTGGCCTTCAGTAATGATGATCAGCTGATATAGCCTACCCCCAGTAGTGTTTCTAGCAAAGATACTGAACTAACTCTCTTTAAGCTTTAGTTCTCGGTTGCTTAGCCTACAGTGTGTTATGAGTGATTTTGTTGCCCATTTTCACTTTGAGCACGGCCCTTTACTTAACGATGCAAATCATTCGCTTCACGACTGCAGTGATGTCACACAAAGCGGTGTTACACAATAGGGAGGCCATGTGAGAATGGTTTTACTGAATGGGTCTCAGATGGACCCCACCCAAAAGCTTTACTGTCTTTGTTGTTTACCCAGAAGGAGCATTACTCAGATGATTCAAGCTTTATGGATCGACTCACAATCCAAGAAACTGCTTTCTTTCTGTACTCTCTCTCATTCTTCTCATCCTCTTCATCTTCTGCCGCCTCCTTTTGGCTTTGTCTGCTGTCTGTTTGGTTTGTATTTATGTTCTGGAAATGTTTACTACTGACCCAGGTTTGTCCCAGTTAACACACTGGGAGCAGTCCTCCCTCCCCTGGACCTGGTCCATCTCTCTCCTGGCCCTGCTCCATCCTCTCATTACTTCTGAATTGCAGCTCTGTAATGAAAGTAATCCCCATGGACAAGAGCAGACTGCTATGTTGAAGAGTAGCTCATAGTCTTCTGTGTAGACTAGCTCATAGACTTCTGTGTAGTATAGTAGCACATAGACCTCTGTGTAGATTTGCCCATGGACTGCTATGTATTTATTTTATTTTATCAGGGAGTCATACGGAGACTGAAGTCTCTTTTACAGATGAGTCCTGAATTACATAAATTACAGAAGATACACCAATCAAAATAAAAAATGTAATCAGAAAGAAGAACACGGTCATTAAAAACAGACATTCCATCAGTAAAAGGTCCTCAATCAGCATTCTGAATTGACTTAGAGGCACCAGAACACCAGATTTGAGAACATTTTGAAGATTGCTCCACAAATAATTTAGCAAATGAAAACAGCAACGTATCAACCTACGTGACATCGAAGTGGGCCAACCAACTTTCTGGTAGAGAATGCAATGTTGAGTGCTAAAATGTTAACCTGTACTAAAGCGCAGTGCGCTATGATATGCTGCATCTAACGGCATTAATGATGTAGCAGCTGCGTTCATATACATTAGATGATGTCGCCATAATCTAGGACTGATAGGAACTTCTGCTGAATAATCTGCTTTCTAATATTTATCGAGAGGCAGGGCCTATTTCTATGTTGTGTAGAATACTAGCCCATTGACTTATGTGTAGAATGTCCCTCCCTCACTTGCTTTAAGCACCAGCTGTCAGAGCAGCTCACAGATCACTGCACCTGTACATAGCCCATCTGTAAATAGCCCAACCAACTACCTCTTCCCCTACTGTATTTATTTATTTATCTTTCTCCTTTGCACTCCAGTATCTAAACTTGTGCATTCATCTTCTGCACATACTACCATTCCAGTGTTTAATTGCTATATTGTAATTAATTTGCCACCATGGCCTATTTATTGCCTTACCTCTCTTATCCTACCTCATTTGCACATGCTGTATATAGATTTTTCTACTGTATTATTGATTGTATGTTTGTTTATTCCATGTGTAACTCTGTGTTGTTGTATGTGTCGAACTGCTTTGCTTTATCTTGGCTAGGTCGCAGTTGTAAATGAGAACTTGTTCTCAACTAGCCTACCTGGTTACATCTAGACGTTCCGCTAGCGGAACACCTGCTCCAATATGCAATGATGGGTGTGGCGCGAAATACAAACTCCTCTAAAATCCGAATACCAGCCCACAGACCGGTACCTCAAGATCAGAGCAGATGAATGTGGTTGCAGCAAACCTAATTCTTAAAGCTTTCTGAACAATTCTACAGTTAAAGAAGGTTCCAAAATGTTAAATAGGTATGAGCTTCCCCGCTGTGTAGCTTTGACAAGCACAGAGCACTGGTCTTCAGCTCAGCAGTACAGCACTTTAGATAATGGGCTTTATGCTGAACCGCTGAACATCAAACATCAAGCCATTGTATTGGGTTACCATTATGGATGTGTGTGTGTATTTTCATTTATGCATGCATGTCTTTGTGTGTCTATACTACACTGAACAAAAATATAAATGCAACATAAGGTTTTGGTGTTTCATGAGCTGAAATAAACGATCCCAGAAATGTTTAATATGAACAAAAAGCTTATTTATCTCAAATGTTGTACACATTTGTTTACATCCCTGTTAGTGAGAATTTATACTTTGCCAAGTTAATACATCCACCTGACAGGTGTGGCATATCAAGAAGCTGATTAAACAGCATGATCATTACACAGTTGCACCTTGTGCTGTGGACAAGAAAAGGCCACTCTAAAATGTGCAGTTTTGTCACACAACACAATGCCACAGATGTTTTGAGGGAGTGCGCAATTGGCATGCTGACTGCCGTAATGTCCACCAGAGCTGTTTCCAGAGAATTGATTGTTAATTTCTCTATCATAAGCCACCACCAATGTCGTTTTAGAGAATTTTGCAGTACGTTCAACCTGCCACACAACCGCAGACCACGTATTGGTGTCGTGTGGGCGAGTGGTTTGCAACTTTGTGAAGAGTGCCCCATGGTGGAGGTGGGGTTATGGTATGGGCAGGCATAAGCTACAGACAACGAACACAATTGCATTTTATCAATCGCAATTTGAATGCACAGAGATACCGTGACGAGATACTGAGGCCTATTGTCATTCATCAGCTGTCATCACCTCATCTTTCAGCATAATGCACAGCCCTGTGTCGCAAATATCTGTACAGAATTCCTGGAAGTTGAAAATGTCCCAGTTCTTCCATGGCCTGCCTACTCACCAGGCATGTCACCCATTGAGCATGTTTGGGATGCTCTGGCACAAAATATACAGAAGTCTGTTCCAGTTCCCGGCAATATCCAGCAACTTTGCACAGCCATTGAAGAGGAGTGGGACAACATTCCACTGTCCACAATCAACAGCCTGATCAACTCTATGCGAAGGAGATGAGTCACGCTGTCTGAGGCAAATGGTGATCAAACCAAATACAGGTTTTCTGATCCATGCCCCTACTATTTTTTAAAGGCATTTGTATAAAGACAGTACCGTGCAGTATCGAAGAGCCCTCACTGCTGCTCGATCATCCTATTTTTCCAACTTAATTGAGGAAAATAAGAACAATCCAAAATTTCTTTTTGATACTGTCGCAAAGCTAACTAAAATGCAGCCTTCGCAAATGGAGGATGGCTTTCACTTCAGCAGTAATACATTTATGAACTTCTTTGAGGAAAAGATCATGATCATTAGAAAGCAAATTACAGACTCCTCTTTAAATCTGGGTATTCCTCCAAAGCTCCATTGTCCTGAGTCTACACAACTCTGCCAGGACCTAGGATCAAGGGAGATACTAAAGTGTTTTAGTACTATATCTCTTGACACAATGATGAAAATAATCATGGCCTCCAAACCCTCAAGCTGCATACTGGACCCTATTCAAACTAAACTACTGAAAGAGCTGCTTCCTGTGCTTGGCCCTCCTATGTTGAACATAATAAACGGCTCTCTATCCACCGGATGTGTACCAAACTCACTAAAAGTGGCAGTAATAAAGCCTCTCTTGAAAAAGCCGAATCTTGATCCAGAAATTATAAAAAACTATCGGCCTATATCGAATCTTCCATTACTCTCAAAAATTTTAGAAAAAGCTGTTGCACAGCAACTCACTGCCTTCCTGAAGACAAACAATGTATAGGAAATGCTTCAGTCTGGTTTTAGACCCCATCATAGCACTGAGACTGCACTTGTGAAGGTGGTAAATGACCTTTTAATGACGTCAGACCGAGGCTCTGCATCTGTCCTCGTGCTCCTAGATCTTAGTGCCGCTTTTGATACCATCGATCACCACATTCTTTTGGAGAGATTGGAAACCCAAATTGGTCTACATGGACAAGTTCTGGCCTGGTTTAGATCTTATCTGTCGGAAAGATATCAGTTTGTCTCTGTGAATGGTGTTCCTCAAGGTTCCGTTTTAGGACCACTATTGTTTTCACTATATATTTTACCTCTTGGGAATGTCATTCGAAAACATAATGTTAAATTTCACTGCTATGCGGACGACACACAGCTGTACATTTCAATGAAACATGGTGAAGCCCCAAAATTGCCCTCGCTAGAAGCCTGTGTTTCAGACATAAAGAAGTGGATGGCTGCAAACTTTCTACTTTTAAACTCGGACAAAACAGAGATGCTTGTTCTAGGTCCCAAGAAACAAAGAGATCTTCTGTTGAATCTGACAATTAATCTGGATGGTTGTACAGTCGTCTCAAATAAAACTGTGAAGGACCTCGGCGTTACTCTGGACCCTGATCTCTCTTTTGAAGAACATATCAAGACTGTTTCAAGGACAGCTTTTTTCCATCTACGTAACATTGCAAAAATCAGAAACTTTCTGTCCAAAAATGACGCAGAAAAATTAATCCATGCTTTTGTTACTTCTAGGCTGGACTACTACAATGCTCTACTTTCCGGCTACCCGGATAAAGCACTAAACAAACTTCAGTTAGTGCTAAATACGGCTGCTAGAATCCTGACTAGAACCAAAAAATTTGATCATATTACTCCAGTGCTAGCCTCCCTACACTGGCTTCCTGTTAAGGCAATGGCTGATTTCAAGGTTTTACTGCTAACCTACAAAGCATTACATGGGCTTGCTCCCACCTATCTTTCCGATTTGGTCCTGCCGTACATACCTACACGTACGCTACGGTCACAAGACGCAGGCCTCCTAATTGTACCTAGAATTTCTAAGCAAACGGCTGGAGGTAGGGCTTTCTCCTATAGAGCTCAATTTTTATGGAATGGTCTGCCTACCAATGTGAGAGACGCAGACTCAGTCTCAACCTTTAAGTCTTTACTGAAGACTTATCTCTTCAGTAGGTCCTATGATTAAGTATAGTCTGGCCCAGGAGTGTGAAGGTGAACGGAACGGAAAGGCTGGAGCAACGAACCGCCCTTGCTGACTCTGCCTTGCCGGTTCCCCTCTTTCCACTGGGATTCTCTGCCTCTAACCATTTTACAGGGGCTGAGTCACTGGCTTACTGGTGTTCTTCCATGCCGTCCATGGGAGGGGTGCGTCACTTGAGTGGGTTGAGTCACTGACGTGGTCTTCCTGTCTGGGTTGGCGCCCCCCCCCCCTTGGGTTGTGCCATGGCGGAGATCGTTGTGGGCTATACTCAGCCTTGTCTTAGGACGGTAAGTTGGTGGTTGGAGATATCCCTCTAGTGGTGTGGGGGCTGTGCTTTGGCAAAATGGGTGGGGTTATATCCTGCCTGTTTGGCCCTGTCCGGGGGTATCATCGGATGGGGCCACAGTGTCTTCTGATCCCTCCTGTCTCAGCCTCCAGTATTTATGCTGCAGTAGTTTATGTGTCGGGGGGCTAGGGTCAGTCTGTTACATCTGGAGTATTTCTCTTGTCTTATCCGGTGTCCTGTGTGAATTTAAATATGCTCTCTCTAATTCTCTCTTTCTGTCTTTCTCTCGGAGGACCTGAGCCCTAGGACCATGCCTCAGGACTACCTGGTATGATGACTCCTTGCTGTCCCCAGTCCACCTGGCCGTGCTGCTGCTCCAGTTTCAACTGTTCTGCCTGCGGCTATGGAACCCTGACCTGTTCACCGGACGTGCTTGTTGCACCCTCGACAACTACTATGATTATTATTATTTGACCATGCTGGTCATTTATGAACATTTTAACATCTTGACCATGTTCTGTTATAATATCCACCCTGCACAGCCAGAAGAGGACTGGCCACCCCTCATAGCCTGGTTCCTCTCTAGGTTTCTTCCTAGGTTTTTGGCCTTTCTAGGGAGTTTTTCCTAGGGAGTTTTTCCTAGCCACCGTGCTTCTTTCACATGCATTGCTTGCTGTTTGGGGTTTTAGGCTGGGTTTCTGTACAGCACTTTGAGATATCAGCTGATGTACGAAGGGCTATATAAATACATTTGATTTGATTTGATTTGATCTGTGACCAACAGATGCATATCTGTATTCCCAGTCGTGAAATCCATAAATTAAGGCCTGATTAAAAGAAATGAATCAACTGATTTCCTTATATGAACTCTAACTCAGTAAAATATTTGAAATGGTTGCAGGTTGCATTTATATTTTTCTTCAGTGTGAGCGTTGTCAGATTGGGCTATATCAAGATCTGTTACTGCAAATTACTTGGTTTGGATGCAGTTGCCCTTATTCTAATCATTTCTGAACGGAAGATGTTGTGGCCACATTAAACAGTGGATCTGAAGGCTCCATTGGTCCGAGATAGACAGCTTGGTCTATCCGAGAAGGTCCAGGGGTCACCATTTGTTGGAGTTGCTTGGAGAGCGAAGAGCGAAAATCTACCCTGTGCCATAATGATTTCTGCTCTCACAGCCTCCCGTCTGCAGCACTGCAGGTAGACAAACACAGACGGGCCGCTCGGCCGGAAGAGCGTGCAGAGCAGTGTGGTTTCATTAGACGCCCAGTGCATGGCGAAAATGAGACTGGATGTTTTGATTCTATCTGTCATATTGAGTAGTGTGGGCCAGAGATGGAGCAGTAGATTTGCAATGAGAGAAACTTATTTATAAGTGTAGGTTGAATGGATGACATGCTACCAACAAAAGTTTCATGCACCCAGAGACCAAAGAAATCCTCTCCCATCAATCACCTGTGAATGAGAGACAGGGGGAGAGAGGGCTAGAATAGGAGAAATTATGGGAAAAAGGGAGACATTCTGTTCTTCCTTCCTTTCACAAGGTCCTCAGGTCTCTTACCTTACCTGGTCTGGCATCTCCTTCAGTTGACAGCTTACTGCATAGTTACTGTGTGTGTGTGTGTGTGTGTGTGTGTGTGTGTGTGTGTGTGTGTGTGTGTGTGTGTGTGTGTGTGTGTGTGTGTGTGTGTGTGTGTGTGTGTGTGTGTGTGTGTGTGTGTGTGTGTGTGTGTGTGTGTGTGTGTGTGTGTGTGTGTGTGTGTGTGTGTGTGTGTGTCTGTCTGTCTAAGATTAGGGGGATGACAAGAAATGATGTGCATGGCCTTATTTCTATTATAGCATATTGGATGACTGTCATTCATTCTAGCTACTACTAGATGATACTCAAATGTGCCCTATACCCATCATGAAGTTGCTACAACCTAGCAACCTCACCCAACCTCTCCCATTGTTGTCTTAGCTCTCCAAATCAACACCTGTGATTGCTTTATGCCTTTCTCTAATGTCAATATGCCTTGTATACTGTTGTTTAGGGCAGCTCTCATTGTTTGATTTTACTGCTGAGCCCCTAGTCCTGCTCAACATGCCTCAGATAACCCCCTTGTCCCACCCCCCACACATGTGGAGACCGCACCTAGCTTAACTGGTGCCTCCAGAGATGCAACCTCTCTCATCATCACTCAATGCCTAGGTTTACCCCCGTTGTACTCGCACCCTACCATACCTTTGTCTATAACTATGCCCTGAATCTATCCTACCATACCCAGAAATCTGCTCCTTTTATTCACTGTTCCCAAAGCACTAGACGACCAGTTCTTATAGCCTTTAGCCGTACCCTCATCCTACTCCTCCTCTGTTCCTCTGGTGATGTAGAGGTTAACCCAGGCCCTGTGTGTCCCCAGGCGCTCTCATTTGTCGACTTTTGCAACCGTAAAAGCCTTTGGTTCATGCATGTTAACTTCTTGGGGCTATGTGGGACGCTAGCGTGCCACCCGTGGTGCACCCTATCAACAGCAGGTGCATTTCAAGAGCTGCAAATTTGAAACCAAATAAATGTCAAAATTCAAATTTTTCAAACATACAACTATCTTACACCCTTTGAAAGATAAACATCTCCTTAATCTAACCACGTTGTCCGATTTCAAAAAGGTTTTACGGCGAAAGCATAAAGTTAGATTATGTTAGGAGAGTACATTGACAATAGCTGTGAGTAATGTTTTGTCAATTCAAAGCCAGGCGTCACCAAAACCATAAAACCAGCTAAAATGATGCACTAACCTTTTAAAATCTCCATCAGATGACACTCCTAGGACATTATGTTAGACAATGCATGCATTTTTAGTTCTATCAAGTTCATATTTATATCCAAAAACAGCGTTTTACTATGGCATTGATGTTGAGGAAATCGTTTCCCTCCAATAACCAGCAGTCAAGTCAGCACCACAAATTAAATAATTAAAATTAGAAAACATTGGTAAAATATTATATTGTCATTTAAAGAATTATAGATTTACATCTCTTGAACGCAATCAACTTGCCAGATTTAAAAATAACCTTACTGGGAAATCACACTTTGCAATAATCTGAGCACTGCGCCCAGAAAAATATGCTTTGCTATACAGACAAACGGCCATGTTGGAGAGATCTAAAATCGAAAATACTATGTAAATAATCCATTACCTTTGATTCTCTTCATCAGATGTCACTTCCAGGAATCCCAGGTCCATAACGAATGTAGTTTTGTTCAAAAAAGCTCATCATTTATATCCAAAAAGCTCCGTGTTGTTAGCACATGATCTAAGCCAGCCGGACTTCTCGTCATGAACGAGGGGAAAAAATATATTTACGTTCGTTCAAACATGTCAAACGTTGTATAGCATAAATCATTAGTGCCTTTTTTAACCAGAACATGAATAATATTCAAGGTGGACGAATGCATTCTCTTTTATAACGTATTGGAACGAGGGTACCCAACATGAACTCGCGCGCCAGAGTCTAATCGGCCATCACCGTTCCATGGCTCTTGTTCGGTCAGATCTCACAGTAAAAGACTCAAAACACTTTGTAAAGGCTGGTGACATCTAGTGGAAGCAATAGGAAAACATTAATCAACCCCTGTGTGTTTCAATGGCATAGGCTTAAAGGTAATTCAACACAACAGGTATCCACTTCCTGTCAGAAAATGTCTCAGGGTTTTGCCTGCCAAATGAGTTCTGTTATACTCACAGACACCATTCAAAGAGTTTTAGAAACTTTAGGGTGTTTTCTATCCATATATAATAAGTATATGCATATTCTAGTTACTGGGTAGGATTAGTAACCAGATTAAATCGGGTACGTTTTATTATCCAGCCGTGAATATACTGCCCCCTAGGTTAACATTAGAAGCCTCCTCCCTAAGTTTTCTTTATTCTCTGCTTTAGCGCACTCTGCCAACCCTGATGTCCTAGCCGTGTTTGAATCCTGGCTTAGGAAGGCCACCAAAAAATCTGACATTTCCATCCCCAATTACAACATTTTCCGTCAAGACAGAACTGCTAAAGAGCCTGTAGAGATAGCCTGCAGAGTTCTGTCATACTATCTAGGCCTATGCCCAAACAGTTCGAGCTTCTACTTTTAAAGATCCATCTGTCCAGAAATAAGTTCCTCACTGTTGCCGCTTGTTATAGACCCCCTCAGCTCCCAGCTGTGCCCTGGACACCATATGTGAATTGATTGCCCCATCTATCGTCAGAGTTCGTACTGCTAGGTGACCTAAATTGGGATATGCTTAGCAACCCGGCCGTCCTACAATCTAAGATAGATGCCCTCAATCTCACACAAATTATCAAGGAACCTACCAAGTACAACCCCAAATCCATCAACATGGAACCCTCATAGATATCATCCTGACCAACTTTCCCTCAAATACACCTCTGCCGTTTTCAACCAGGATCTCAGAAATCACTGCCTCATTGGCTGCCTCCGTTATGGGTCCATAGTCAAACGACCACCCCTCATCACTGTCAAATGCTCCCTAAAACACTTCTGCGAGCAGGCCTTTCTAATCGACCTGGCCCGGGTATCCTGGAAGGATATTGACCTCATCACATCAGTAGAGGATGCCTGGTTGTTCTTTAAAAGTTCTTTCCTCACCATCTTAAATAAGCATGCCCCTTTCAAAAAATGAAGAACTAAGAACAGATATAACCCTTGGTTCACCCCAGACTTGACTGCCCTTGACCACCACAAAAACACCCTGTGGCGTACTGCACTAGCTTCGAATAGTCCCTGCGATATGCAACTTTTCAGGGTAGTCAGGAACCAATACACACAGTCAGTTAGGAAAGCAATGGCTAGCTTTTTCAAACAGAAATTTGCTTCCTGCAACACAAACTCAAAAAGGTTCTGGGACACTGTAAAGTCCATGGAGAATACGAGTACCTCCTCCTAGCTGCCCACTGCACTGAGACTAGGAAACACTGTCACCACTGATAAATCCACGATAATCGAGAATTTCAATAAACATTTCTCTACGGCTGGCCATGCTTTCCACCTGGCTACCCCAACCCCAACCAACAGTTCTGCACCCCCCTCAGCAACTGACTCAACCCCCCCACCGCTTCTCCTTCACCCAAATCCAGACAGCCGATGTTCTGAAAGAGCTGCAAAATCTGGATCCTTACAAATCAGCTGGCCTAGACAATCTGGACCCTCTCTTCCTAAAATTATCCACCGCCATTGTTGCAACCTCTATGACTAGCCTGTTCAACCTCCTTTGTATTCTCTGAGATCCCTAAAGACTGGAAAGCTGCCGTGGTCATTCCCCTCTTCAAAGGGGGGAGACACTCTAGACCCAAACTGTTATAGACCTATATCCATCCTGCCTTGCCTTTCTAAAGTTTTCGAAAGCCAAGTGAACAAACAGATCACCGACCATTTCGAATCCCACCGTACCTTCTACCTTCTTCTATGCAATCTGGCTTCCGAGCTGGTCATGGGTGCACCTCAGCCACGCTCAAGGTCCTAAATGATATCATAATCGCCATCGATAAAAAAACAGTACTGTGCAGCCGTCTTCATCGACCTGGCCAAGGCTTTCGACTCGGTCAATCACCGTATTCTTATTGGCAGACTCAACAGCCTTGGTTTCTCTAATGACTGCCTCGCCTGGTTCACAAACTACTTCTCAGATGGAGTTCAGTGTGTCAAATCGCAGGGCCTCTTGTCCGGACCTCTGGCAGCTTCTATGGGGTGCCACTGGGTTCAATTCTCGGGCCGACTTTTCTCTGTGTATATCAATGATGTCGCTCTAGCTGCGGGTGATTCTTTGATCCACCTCTATGCAGACGACACCATTCTGTATACTTCTGGCCATTCTTTGGACACTGTGTTAACAAACCTCCAAACAAGCTTTAACGCCGTAAAACACGCCTTCCGTTGCCTCCAACTGCTCTTAAATGCTAGTAAAACGAAATGCATGCTCTTCTACCGATCGCTCCCCACACCCGCCCGACTAGCATCACTACTCTGGATGGTTCTGACTTAGAATATGTGGACAACTACAAATACCTAGGTGTTTGGCTAGACTGTAAACTCTCCTTCCAGACTCACATTAAGCATCTCCAATCCAAAGTTAAATCTAGAATTGGCTTCCTATTTCGCAACAAAGCCTCCTGCTCTCATGCCGCCAAACATACCCTCGTAATACTGACTATCCTACCGATCCTTGACTTCGGCGATGTCATTTACAAAATAGCCTCCAACACTCTACTCAGCAAATTGGATGCAGTCTACCACAGTGCCATCCGTTTTGTCACCAAAGCCCCATATACTACTCACCATTGCGACCTGTATACTCTCGTTGGCTGGTTCTCGCTACATATTTGTCGCCAAACCCACAGGCTCCAGGTCAACTATAAGTCTTTGCTAGATAAAGCTCCGCCTTATCTCAGCTCGCTGGTCACCATAGCAACACCCACTCGTAGCACGCCTCCAGCAGGTATATTTCACTGGTCATCCCCAAAGCCAACACCTCTTTGGCCGCCTTTCCTTCCAGTTCTCTGCTGCCAATGACTGGAACGAATTGCAAAAATCACTGAAGCTGGAGACTTATATCTCCCTCACTAACTTTAAGCGTCAGCTGTCAAAGCAGGTTACCGATCACTGCAGCTGTACATAGCCCATCTGTAAATAGCCCATCCAACCAACATCCTACCTCATCCTCATATTTGTTTTTGTTTTTCTGCTCTTTTGAACGCCAGTATTTCTACCTGCACATCCTCATCTGCACATGTATCCCTCCAGTGTAAATTGCTAAATTGTAATTACTTCACCACTATTGGCCTATTTATTGCCTTACCTCCTTACTTCATTTGCACACACTGCATACAGATTTTTCTATTGTGTTATTGACTGTACGATTGATTATACCATGTGTAACTCTGTGTTGTTTTTGTTGCACTGCTTTGCTTTATCTTGGCCAGGTCGCATTTGTAAATGAGAACTTGTTCTCAACTGGCCTACCTGGTTTCATCTAGACGTTCCGCTAGCGGAACACCTGCTCCAATATCCAATGATGGGCGTGGCGCGAAATACAAACTCCTCTAAAATCCGAAAACTTCCATTTTTCAAACATATGACTATTTTACAGCATTTTAAAGACAAGACTCTCGTTAATCTAACCACACTGTCCGATTTCAAAAAGGCTTTACAGCGAAAGCAAAACATTAGATTATGTCAGCAGAGTACCCAGCCAGAAATAATCAGACACCCATTTTTCAAGCTAGCATATAATGTCACAAAAACCAAAACCACAGCTAAATGCAGCACTAACCTTTGATGATCTTCATCAGATGACAACCCTAGGACATTATGTTATACAATGCATGCATGTTTTGTTCAATCAAGTTCATATTTATATCAAAAAACAGCTTTTTTACATTAGCATGTGACGTTCAGAACTAGCATACCACCCGCAAACATCCGGTGAATTTACTAAATTACTCACGATAAACGTTCACAAAAAACATAACAATTATTTTAAGAATTATAGATACAGAACTCCTCTATGCACTCGATATGTCCGATTTTAAAATAGCTTTTCGGTGAAAGCACATTTTGCAATATTCTCAGTAGATAGCCCAGCCATCACGGCTAGCCATTTAGACACCGACCAAGTTTAGCCCTGACCAAACTCCGATTTACTATTACAAAAGTTTGATTACCTTTGGTGGTCTTCGTCAGAATGCACTCCCAGGACTGCTACTTCAATAACAAATGTTGGTTTGGTTCAAAATAATCCATCGTTATATCCAAATAGCGGCGTTTTGTTCGTGCGTTCAAGACACTATCCGAAGTGTAAATAAGGGTCACGAGCATGGCGCAATTCGTGACAAAAGATTTCAAAATATTCCATTACCGTACTTCGAAGCATGTCAACCGCTGTTTAAAATCAATTTTTATGCCATTTTTCTCGTAAAAAAGCGATAATATTCCGACCGGGAATCTGCGTTTAGGTAAACAGACGAAAGAAAACAAGGCATGGGGTCGACGCGGGCACGCGCCTGAGTCTCACAGTACTGTAACCAGCCACTACCCAAACGCGCTACTTTTTTTCAGCCAGAGCCTGCAAAGCCACAATTCAGCTTTTTGCCGCCTTCTGAGAGCCCATGGGAGCCGTAGGAAGTGTCATGTAACAGCAGAGATCCTCTGTAATGGATAGAGATAATCAAGAAGGGCAAGAAATTGTCAGACAGGCCACTTCCTGCATGGAATCTTCTCAGGTTTTGGCCTGCCAAATGAGTTCTGTTATACTCACAGACACCATTTAAACAGTTTTAGAAACTTTGTAGTGTTTTCTATCCAAAGCTAATAATTATATGCATATTCTAGTTTCTGGGCAGGAGTAATAATCAGATTAAATCGGGTACGTTTTTTATCCGGCTGTGAAAATACTGACCCCTAGCCATAACAGGTTAAATAAAGGTAAAATTAAAAAAAACATGTCAAACTCGGGTGGCCGTGAAGTGTCAAATTTAATCAACAAGGCTGCATTTTCGGCATGTCAGAAAAAAGTATGAAGCTAGCTTGCTAAAAAAATTATATAGACATTGATTTTAGCAATTGCAAATTGTCTTAGTCTTGTAGTGAGTATCCTATAAAACGTAGCTAGATTAATAAACATGTTTTTTGGAATTCTGAAATTTTTTGGAATAAATGACCAAACTATAAAACTAGCTAGCCAGCTAAAGTTAACTGTAGCTAGCAACCTGACAGGAGTTCTAGCTAGATCCATTAGGAAAGGAAGGGAAAGGGGGATATGTAGTTAGTTGTACAACTGAATGGCTTCAACTGAAATGTGTCTTCCGCATTTAACCCAACCCCTTAGCTTGAATAGCTTTAGGTTGGTTGTTTTAAGCTCATCTTCAAAATCTCCAAGGACGGTGCCTCTCCAATCATCACTCTCCCTTGCTTGGGCAAGGGACATTTAAGGTACACTTGGATGTGACGATGTAAAACGTAATTCAAGGGCTGAGGGTTTAGGGCCGAGGGCTGTCGATTTTGAGTTTGAAATGCATTCCGTACCATACCGCCTTGCACACTCTTGCCTGCATCTAGCTGATCTGGGTATAATCATTAATCCAAACTGTTGCAAAACATGCCATTTTGCAAATAAAACATGAATACAATTGGAAAAATTCAGGTAGGTTCCTCCCCGTTTCATTCCTTTTAACCTCTACGTGTTCGGTACCCCCCCCCCCCCCCCCCCCCCCGCGGGCAGTTGAGCTAACATAGTCTAATGTGATTATCATGAGGTTGTAAGTAACAAAATAAATGCCAGGACATAGACCTATCTGATATGGGCAGAAAGCTTACATTCTCGTTAATCTAACTGCACTGTTCATTTTACCGTAGCTATTACAGTGAAAAAATACCATGCTATTGTTTGAGGAGAGTGCAATGGTTCATTGTATTTGTCCAAAACTTCGAACATACACTGAGGCCGTCTAGTGGCCAAAATCTAAATTGCACCTGGGCTGGAATAATACATTATGGTTTCAAAGACGATGGTACAAAAAGATTTTTTTTTTTAAAACTCATGTTTTTTTGGTCTGTATTATCTTTTACCAGATCTAATGTGTTATATTCTTCTAAATTAATTTCACATTTCCACAAACTTCAAAGTGTTTCCTTTCAAATGGTATCAAGAATATTCAAATCTTTGCTTCAGGTCCTGAGCTACAGGAAGTTAGATTTGGGTATGTCATTTTAGGCGAAAGTTGAAAAAAAGGGTTAGATCATTAAGAGGTTTTAAGAAGCGATTTGCAACAGAATCGTAGGAATGAATACACCCCTGGTTATCCACACACATAGTTCACTTTCATAACAGCCACATACAGCATCATCACTTTGCTCATTGTATAATTCCTTCTTGCATCTACACCAAGAATGTCATTCTGACCATTTTAAATGTTGTAATTTCAATAACTTCATTTCAATAAAAACCTTGAACCCACCTCTCCCTGACTTTTCCTTAATACGTGTATTTTACACTAGCAGTAATTTCCAGCAAATTTCATGAATGACAACTTTCAGCATTTCATCCTCAAAGCACCATGAGGTATTTTACAGTAGAATAGTAGTAGCTGGGCCTCAAGGAGTACCAATAGCCACCTGTCTGATAAATCCATTTAACTACAAAAGTCTGGCCTCATTAGACTCCCCTTCCTGCCAATTTCATTTGGTTGTGTTTATGAAGGTGTTATGTAACATTAGAATACAAAATGTAAATATTTAAAAGAACATAACATATTAATCAGTTTATGTTACTTTATGTTTCTGTTATATGAAAAAATGAAAAACTACCAAAAACACAGCATTTCAAGTGTAAAATCTATTTTATTCATGGAGTATCTTTGTTAGAACTATGAAACAAAAAGCATTTGCGTTGAAACACAGTAAAAACATATTTCTATAACCACAAAACAAACAAAAGTACCCAAACCGCAAGACATTTGGTCAATGATGAAATATCAGTAGCCTTAACATCAGTATAGGTGCCAAGCATGCTTGTGAATAGTGAAAATCAACACAAAAGCAATAATGGCATTTTAATGAATATAAGTGTCTATATGAAAGCGGTCAAAAGTAGCCTCTTATTGTCCGTTATTGGACACATTATATGTGGCCTCGCTTGTGCTTACAATATGGTGTGCGTCTTCACGCAGCAGTTTGATCTCATTTAGCTGTTATCCTTTGTCCTAAACTTTGTCACTTTCACTTGATTGCAACACTTCCCACAAAAAAGTTGCTTGCATCTGAAACAGGTGTCAGGGTTCTGTTACAAGTGCATCTGTCCACCTTGCAGTTTCTCCTCCCCGCGTGCTGACCGCAATTTGGCTCGCTCAATGGCTCACATGGGATCTTTGCTGCTGCCTTGGCCCTCATATGTCTCTCACGTAGCCCGTGTGCCAGACTAATGATGAAGTATCTCCTGCTCTGAGCTCATGGGTGTTGTTCATGCACTGCTTGGACAACACGTGTGCATTGATAGCAGCCAAGTCAAGCATGTTGTAGAACACAACAACAGGCCAGCAGCGAGTTCCTCCTTTCACATAGCACAGCCTTGCCATTACCCGACACTTGCTCACCTGCTGCTCGAAATGAACCGTTTCCCAGATATAGAAAGCCATTCAGCATGAATCAGAATAATAATCATCAGAGATGTCATGATCCATTTCTTCGCCGCCATCTGAGTCATATTCATTCAGATCTTGTAGCAACGCATATGCAGCACGTGCATCCCTTCATCTTGGTCTTGCCATTGTAAGTCAAGCACACTCTCACTGTGTAGCCTACCCCAAATAGGCGTGAAGTCGACTAATACAACTGCTTGGATTTGGTGGACTGATATAGGGTACAGTGTTTTGAGTTTAAAATTAGAATAGATTAATACAATACAATGGCCCAACCTGTTCTTCTTTCACATTTCACATAATTATGCGTCATTAGCTTCCTCTCACTCATAAAATCACCCATTAACCCCTTTGCTCCCCCATCATACTATACTTAATTGATTTAATCTGTTATATATGTGCAATTATTTTAGGTATAGTTTAGGTTATGTTTGTAGGCAGTTATTGGGGTGATTATCAACTGGGCATGACACATTCAACTATTGGAGAAGGCAGCGGAGCAGACTGGGGGAAACCATAAAAAAACTCCAGTTCTGTTTGTGATATTAAGATTCTAACAAAGACAGTGTGTTATATAGACTTATTTAGGAAAAGTCAAGGAAGAGGGGGACATGACTTTAAAAAAGGCAGAGTAATTAAACATTTACATTAGTTTTGAGTCATTATGATGCTTTTCGTCTTTCTAGTGTTAATGTTACGTTCCCCAGTTTCTGTGTTGTTGTGGGTTTGTATGTATGTGTACGAAAAAGAAAAAAAAATGTATGAAATGTATGCATTCACTACTGTAAGTCGCTCTGGATAAGAGCGTCTGCTAAATGACTAAAATGTAAATGTAAATGTATTTCAGGAAATGGCTTCCTGGATTCCCCCAAGCAGCTGAATGGTCGGCCCCATTGCAGACTGGAGGTCTGATCCTGCCCTCTTGTTAAGGGATACAGCTGTCTTCAATTGCAGACTCCTTCTCCAGCTGTATAAAAGCCAGTGTTCCTTTGCTCAGAGAGAGAGCTGATTGGGATGTCCTGTAGTGTTTGTTGCTCAGGAAGAGCTGATTGGGATGTCCTGTAGTGTTTGTTGCTCAGAAAGAGCATCTGGGTATGCCCCAGTATTGTTTGTTGCTCAGGGAGAGCTTCTTTGATGTTTTGTGTTAGTTGTTGCTCAGACAGTTTTTGCGGAGGTATGTTTATGTCAAAAGGACTGTTTTGATTATTGAAACTGTTTGTATTATTCTGTTTCGTTTGTTCCCAGGGGGGAAGGGGAAGGCACCTTGGGAGTGCTTAGGCAAGACGCCTGCGGGCATACATATACCCGTAGTATATACTCTGTCTATGCACACTAGGTAAGACCTGGGTGCACCGTCCCCTGTATTTTGGTTAGCACGCCAGGTGGCGTTAAGAATGGATAAGTTGTGGGTAGGCAGGTAAGGTAGGAGAGGGGAATCTTTAACTTTAACTTTCTTTGCTTTGGTTCCGTCCAGCCCTTTTCCCCAAATTACCGTGTGAAGGAATAAATTCCCTGTTAACGGTAAACTCCTCTGTCATCCTTACCAGCACCTACAATCACATACCTCTTTCACTCCGCGGGGACTTGAGAGTAGCAGGGTGTTGCGTTCCCTCCAAGAGGCGTGCGTAACAGTTAATATACACAATCACAAGTAAATCCATTAATGTTTTGTATAGGAAGGTCATAAAAAACATGATTCAAGACAATTTATTTGAAAAGAACAGAATAGCATGTTTTGAATTGTATTTATCTGTGCTTAGTAGCCAAGGATATGGCTATGCAATGCCAGTCTATGGCGGCTCCATGCCAATGAAATCAAATTTCCCTAACACACTATTTTACAGTAAGAATGTATGGAGCAAGCCATGTATGGAGCAAGCCAAGTGTTACTCTAGGAATACGTTATATTTGGCAAAAATATGTTAATTAGAAACCTTGGAATCTGCTCTTTCTGATAGGGTATAGCAATCAAACATCTGGCCTGCATGGACCTCTGTAGGATGATATGGAAGAAATGCCATTTGGTAAGCTCCTAGCTTCTTTGTCAATTAATGCTTTCTTTGTCAATGCATAATGTCAATGCCTAGATAGGTCATCAGTCTCTTCATTCTATATTTGACAATTGATAATATTGTCACCCATCAGACTGTCAATTTAATCTTGACTTTAGGCCACATCTATTATTGCTATTATTATTATTGCTATTATATGTGAAATTAGTTTCAATATAGTTGAGATGTACTAGATTGGATGGGCCAACTGGGCGGGAAACTGTTGTCTTAGTCAGAAAATGCATCTTATTTTTGTATTTACAGTCTACAGCACATTCGGAAAGTATTCAGACCCCTTGAGTTTTTCCAGATTTTGTTACGTTACAGCCTTATTCTAAAATGGATTAAATATATTATTTTCCTCATCAATCTACACACTACACCATCATGACAGAGCAAAAACATGTTTTAAAATAAAAAATAGAAATACCGTATTTACATACAGTACAAGTCAAAAGTTTGGACACACCTACTCATTCAAGAGTTTTCCTTCATTTTTACTATTTTCTACATTGTAGAATAATAGTGAAGAGATCAAAACTATGAAATAGCACATATGGAATCATGTAGTAACCCAAAAAGTTTTAAACAAATCAAAATGTATTTTAAATTTGATATTTTAAAAAGTAGCCACCCTTTGCCTTGATTACAACTTTGCACAAGCTTGGTATTCTCTCAACCAGCTTCACCTGGAATGCTTTTCCAAAGTCTTGAAGGATTTCCCACATATACGGAACACTTGTTGGCTGCTTTTCCTTCACTCTGTGGTCTAACTCATCCCAAACCATCTCAAATGGGCTGAGGTCAGGTGATTGTGGAAGCCAGGTCATCTGATGCAGCACTCGATCACTCTGTTCCTTGGTCAAATAGCCCTTACAAAGCCTGGAGGTGTGTTGGTCATTGTCCTGTTGAAAAACAAATGATAGTCCCACTAAGCGCAAACTAGATGAGACAGCGTATTGCTGCAGAATGCCATGGTAGCCATGCTGGCTACAAGCATTTTGCTACGCTCGCAATAACATCTGCTAACCATGTGTATGTGACCAATACAATTTGATTTGATTTAAGTGTGCCTTCAATACTAAATAAATCACTGACAGTGTCACCAGCAAAGCACCCCCACACCATCACACCACCTCCTCCATGCTTCACGGTGGGAACCACACATGCGGAGAGCATCCGTTCCCCTACTCTGAGCATTACAAAGATTCGGCGGTTGGAACCAAAAATCTCAAATTTGGACTCCAGACCAAAGGACAGATTTCCACTCGTCTAATGTCCATTGCTCATGTTTCTTGGCCCAAGCAAGTCTCTTTTTATTATTGGTGTCCGTTTTAGTAGTGGTTTCTTTGCAGCAATTTGACCATGAAGGAATGATTCACACAGTCTCCTCTGAATACTTGATTTTGAGATGTGTCTGTTACTTGAACTCTGTGAAGCATTTATTTGGGTTGCAATTTCTGAGACTGGTAATTCTAATGAACGTATCCTCTTCAGCAAAGGTAAATCTGTGTCTTCCTTTCCTGTGGTGGTCCTCATGAGAGCCAGTTTCATCGGTTGATGGTTTTTGCGACTGCACCTGAAGAAACTTTCTAAGTTCTGGCAATTTTCCGTATTGACTGACTTTCATCTCTTAAAGTAATGATTTACAGTCATTTCTCTTTGCTTATTTGAGCTGTTCTTGCTATAATATGGACATGTTTTTTTACCAAATAGGGCTATCTTCTGTATACCAACCCTACCTTGTCACAACACAACTGATTGGCTCAAACGCATTAAGAAGAAAGAAACTCTACAAATGAACTTTTAATAAGGCACATCTGTTAATTGAAATGCATTCCAGGTGACTACCTCATGAAGCTAGTTGAGAGACTGCCAAGAGTGTGCAAAGCTGTCATCAAGCCAAAGGTTGGCTACTTTGAAGAATCTCAAATATATTTTGATTTCTTTAACACTTTTTTGGTACCTACATGGTTCCATATGTGTAATTTCCTAGTTTTGATGATTTCAGTATTAGTCTACAACGTAGAACATAATAAAAATAAAGAAAAACCATTGAATGAGTGGATGGGTACAAACTTTTGACTGGTACTGTAAGTATTCAGACCATCTGCTATGAGACTCAAAATTGAGCTCAGGTGTGTCCTGTTTCCATTGATCATCCTTGAGATGTTTCTACAACTTGATTGGAGTCCACCTGTGGTAAATTCAATTGATTGGACATGCAGTAGCCATAGCGCCTGATACAGCAACTGCACTGCCCGCAACCGCAGTGCTCTCCAGAAGGTGTTGCGGTCTGCCCAACGCATCACCAGGGGCACACTGCCTGCCCTCTAGCACACCTACAGCACCCGATGTCACAGGATGGCCAAGAAGATCATCAAGGACATCAACCACCCGATCCACGTCCTGTTCACCCCGCTATCATACAGAAGGCAGGGTCAGTACAGATGCATCAAAGCTGGGACAGAGAGACTGAAAAACAGCTTCGATCTCAAGGCCATCACTGTTAAATATCCATCATGAGCCAGCTACCACCTGGTTACTCCACCCTGCCCTATATACAGTTGAAGTCAGAAGTTTACATGCACTTAGATTGGAGTCATTAAAACTCGTTTTTCAACCACTCCACAAATCTCTTGTTAAGAAACATTAGTTTTGGCAAGTTGGTTAGGACATCTACTTTGACAAGTAATTTTTCCAACAATTGTTTACAGAAAGATTATTTCACTAATAAGTCACTGTATCACAATTCCAGTAGGTCAGAAGTTTACATACACTAAGGGAAATTCCAGAAAATGATGTCATGGCTTTAGAAGCTTCTGATAGGCTAACTGACATAATTTGAGTCAATTGGAGGTGTACCTGTGGATGTATTTCAAGGACTACCTTCAAACTCAGTGCCTCTTTGCTTGACATCATGGGAAAATCAAAAGAAATCAGCCAAGACCTCCGAAAAACATTGTAGACCTCCACAAGTCTGGTTCATCCTTGGGAGCAATTTCCAAACGCCTGAAGGTACCACGTTCATTTGTACAAACAATAGTATGCAAGTATAAACACCATGGGACCACGCAGCCGTCATACCGCTCAGGAAGGAGACGTGTTCTGTACCCTAAAGATTAACTTACTTTGGTGCAAAAAGTGCAAATCAATCCCAGAACAACAGCAAAGGACCTTGTAAAGATGCTGGAGGAAACAGGTATAAAAGTATCTATATCCACAGTAAAACGAGTCCTATATCGACATAACCTGAAAGGCCGCTCAGCAAGGAAGAAGCCACTGCTCCAAAACCACCATAAAAAAGCCAGACTGCAGTTTGCAACTGCAAATGGGGAAAAAGATTGTACTTTTTGGAAAAATGCCCTCTTGTCTGATAAAAACAAAAATAGAACTGTTTGGACATAGTGACCATCGTTCTGTTTGGAGGAAAAAGGGGGAGGCTTGCAAGCAGAAGACCACCATCCCAACCCTGAAGCACTGGGATGGCAGCATCATGTTGTGGGGGTGCTTTGCTGCAGGAGGGACTGGTGCACTTCACAAAATAGATGGCATCATGAGGGAGGATAATGATGTGGATATATTGAAGCAACATCTCAAGAAATCAGTCAGGAAGTTAAAGCTTGGTTGCAAATGGTTCTTCCAAATGAATAATGACCAAAAGCATACTTTCAAAGTTGTGGCAAATTGGCTTAAGGACAACAAAGTCAAGGTATTGGAGTGGCCACCATAAAGCCCTGTCCTCATTCCTATAGAAAATTTGCGGGCAGAACTGATCAAGCGTGTGCGAGCAAGGAGGCCTGCAAACCTGACTCAGTTACACCAGCTCTGTCAGGAGGAATGGGCCAAAAATCACCCAACTTATTGTGGGAAGCTCGTGGAAGGCTTCCCAAAACATTTGACCCAAGTTAAACTATTTAAAGGCAATGCTACCAAATACTAATTGAGTGTATGTAAACTTCTGACCCACTGGGAATGTGATGAAAGAAATAAAAGCTGAAATATATAATTCTCTCTACTATTATTCTGACATTTCACATTCTTAAATTAATGTGGTGATCCTAACTGACCTAAGGCAGGGAATATTTATTAGGATAAAATGTCAGGAATTGTGAAAAACTGAGTTTAAATGTTTTTGGCCAAGGTGTATGTAATCTCCGATTTCAACTGTATTGTTAGATACAGTGAGGGAAAAAAGTATTTGATCCCCTGCTGATTTTGTACGTTTGCCCAATGACAAAGAAATGATCAGTCTACTCCCTTTAAATGTGCTCCTAATCTCAGCTCGTTACCTGTATAAAATACACCTGGGAGCCAGAAATCTTTCTGATTGAGAGGGGGTCAAATACTTATTTCCCTCATTAAAATGCAAATCATTTTAAAACATTTTTGACATGCATTTTTTTGTTGTTATTCTGTCTCTCACTGTTCAAATAAACCTACCATTAAAATTATAGACGGATCATTTCTTTGTCAGTGAGCAAATGTACAAAATCAACAGGGGATCAAATACTTTTTTCCCTCACTGTATTACTGCACTGTTGGAGCTAGGAAAAATGTGTATGTGACCACTAAGATTTTATTTAATTTGGAAAAAGACAGAGCAAAACCCAAGCCATGAGGTCGAAGGAATTGTCTGTAGAGCTCCAAGACAGGATTGGGTCGAGGCACAGATCTGGGGAAGGGTACCAAAAAATTCTGCAGCATTGGCGGTCCCCAAGAACAGCCTCTGCAGCCTCCATCATTATTAAATGTAAGATGTTTGGAACCACCTAGACTCTTCCTAGAGCTGGCGGTCCGGCCAAACTGAGCAATCGGGGGAGAAGGGCCTTGGTCAGGGAGGTGACCAAGATCCTGATGGTCACTCTAACAGAGCTCCTGAGTGCCTCTGTGGAGATGGGAGAATCTTCCAGAAGGACAACCATCTCTGCAGCACTCCAATCAGGCCTTTATGGTAGAGTGGCCAGACGGAAGCCACTCCTCAGTAAAAGGCACATGGCAGCCCGCTTGGAGTTTGCCAACAGGCATCTAAAGACTCTAATACCATGAGAAACAAGATTCTCTGGTCTGATGAAACCAAGATTGAACTATTTTGGCCTGAATGCCAAGTGTCACATCTGGAGGAAACCTGGCACTACCCCTAAGGTGAAGCATGTTGGTGGCAGCATCATGCTGTGGGGATGTTTTTCAGCGACAGGGATTGAGAGACCAGTCAGGATCGAGGAAAAGATGAACGGAGCAAAGCACAGAGAGATCCTTGATGAAAACCTGCTCGAGAACGCTCAGGACTTCAGACTGGGGCAAAGGTTTACCTTCCAACAGGACATTGACCATAAGCACACAGCCAAGACAATGCAGGAGTCGCTTCGGGATAAGTCTCTGAATGTCCTCGAACATCTCTGAGAGACCTGAAAATAGCTGTGCAGCAACGCTGACAGAGCTTGAGAGGATCTGCAGAGAAGAATGGGAGAAACTCCCCAAATACAGGTGTGCCAAGAAAACTCGAGGCTGTAATCGCTGCCAAAGGTTCTTCAACAAAGTACTGATGACCAGGTTGTTGAGTAGGCTAATTTACCTAAGGTAAGTTAAAGTAAGATATGAAATATAGTTCTCTCTCTCTCTCTGCTGCTTCTCCTTAATTTTTTGAAGAAATTAATTTGTTAACTGTTCAACTGTTGTCTTTCTCTCTTTGAGAGAACTACTCACCACACTTTATGCACTGCAGTGCTAGCTAGCTGTAGCTTATGCTTTCAGTACTAGATTAATTCTCTGATCCTTTGATTGAATGGACAACATGTCAGTTCATGCTGCCAGAGCTCTGATAGTTTTGAAAAAGTCCCCCGGAAGTTGTCATAATTACTGTGTAAATCAGTGGAAGGGGTTGTGAACCATGAGTCTCCTAGGTTTTGCATTGAAGTCAATGTACCCAGAGGAGGACGGAAGCTAGCTGTCCTCTGGTTACACCATGGTGCTACCCTAGAGGGATCGGGAAAGGGACTAGGACAATAGTTTCCTATGTAATTCAACTTCCAAGGCAGTCCCGTACTCTTTAGGTAATTTCTTTAAACAGGTCAACATTCACAAGGCCGACGGGCCAGATGGATTACCAGGACATGTACTCAGAGCATGCGACATCTGGCAAGTGTCTTCACTGACATTTTCAACTTCACCCTGACCGAGTCTGTAATACTTACAGGTTTCAAGCAGACCACTGTAGTCCCTGTGCCCAAGAAAGCGAAGGTAACCTGCCTAAATGACCACCGCCCCGTAGCCCTCATGTCGGTAGCCATGAAGTGCTTTGAAAGGCTGGTCACGTCTCACATCAACACCATCATCCTGGAAAACCTAGACCCACTCCAATTCGCCTACCACCCCAACAGATCCACAGATGATGCAATCTCAATCACACGCCACACTGCCCTTTCCCATCTGGACAAAAGGAACACCTATGTGAGAATACTGTTCATTGGCTACAGCTCAGCATTCAACACCATAGTGCCCACAAAGCTCATCACTAAGCTAAGGACCCTGGGACTAAACACCTCCCTCTGAAACTATATCCTGGACTTCCTGAGGAGCTGACACCAGGTTGTAAGGGTAGGTAACAACACATCTGCCACACTGATCCTCAACACGTGGGCCCCTCAGGGGTGTGTGCCAGAGTCCTCCTATACTCCCTGTTTACCCAAGACTGCGTGGCCAAGCAGGACTCCAACACCATCAGTAAGTTTTCTGACGACACAACGGTGGTAGGCCTGATCACCGACAATGATGAGACAGCCTATAGAGAGGATGTCAGAGATCTGGCAGTGTGGTGCCAGGACAACAACCTCTCCCTCAACGTGAGCAAGACAAACGAGATGATCGTGGACTATAGGAAAAGGAGGGCCGAACACACCCCCATTTACATCGACGGGGCTGTAGTAGAGCGGGTCGGGAAATTAAAGTTTCTTGGTGTCTACATCACCACCAAACTTTCATGGTCTAAACACACCAAGAAAATCATGAAGAGGGCACGACAACGCCTTTTCCCCCTCAGGAGACTAAAAATATTTGGCATGGGTCCCCAGACCCTCAAAAAGTTCTACAGCTGCACCACCGAGAGCATCCTGACCGGTTGCATCACGACCTAGTATGGCAACTGCTCATCATCCAACCTTAAGTCGCTACAGAGGGTAGTGAGTACGGCCCAGTAAATTACTGGGGCAAAGCTTCCTGCCATCCAGGACCTATATACTAGGCGGTGTCAAAGGATGGCCTAAAAAATGGTGAAAGACTCCAGTCACCAAACTCATAGACTGTTTTCTCTGCCACCGCACGGCAAGCGGAACCTGAGCGCCAAGTCTAGGTCCAAAAGGCTCCTTCTACCCCCAAGCCATAAGACTGCTGAAAAATGTATCAAATGGCCACCTGGACTATTTGCATTAATCCCCCCCCCCTCACGTTAACATCAAGGCGGTGACCCGATCCTGTAGGTTCATGCTCTACAACTTTCGCAGAGTACGACCCTGCCTTACACAGGAAGCGGCGCAGGTCCTAATCCAGGCACTTGTCATCTCCCGTCTGGATTACTGCAACTCGCTGCTGGCAGGGCTCCCTGCCTGTGCCATTAAACCCCTACAACTCATCCAGAACGCTGCAGCCCGTCTGGTGTTCAACCTTCCCAAGTTCTCTCACGTCACCCTGCTCCTCCGCACACTCCACTGGCTTCCAGTTGAAGCTCGCATCTGCTACAAGACCATGGTGCTTGCCTACGGAGCTGTGAGGGGAACGGCACCTCCGTACCTTCAGGCTCTGATCAGTCCCTACACCCAAACAAGGGCACTGCGTTCATCCATCTCTGGCCTGCTCGCCTCCCTACCTCTGCGGAAGCACAGTTCCCGCTCAGCCCAGTCAAAACTGTTCGCTGCTCTGGCACCCCAATGGTGGAAAAAGCACCCTCACGACGCCAGGACAGTGTAGTCAATCACCACCTTCTGGAGACACCTGAAACCCCACCTCTTTAAGGAATACCTGGGATAGGATAAAGTAATCCTTCTAACCCCCCCCCCCCCCCCCAAGAAAAAAGATATAGATGTACTATTGTAAAGTGGTTGTTCCACTGGATATCATAAGGTGAATGCACCAATTTGTAAGTCGCTCTGGATAAGAGCGTCTGCTAAATGACGTAAATGTAAATGTAAGATCTACACCTGTTGTTTTTGGCACATGTGACAAATAACATTTTATTTCATTTGATACATTGGTAAGCCACATGGCTATGGCTATCACTGACTGTACATGAGAGAGAATATGTGTGTGTCGCGTGATACTGTTTCCTAAAGTGGATCATATGGAATCCCAACAAGCTCTCACAGTCTCACTGAAGTGTTAGAAGTTTTTCCACGTTTCTCCAAACGGCTAATTTCAAAGTTGTTCCAAACATTTTGATGTGTTTGGGATGAAAAGTCAAATTTCTAAATTGCAAAAACAAATGCCTATCATTTGGATTGAACACACAACCCCTGGGGCTGGAGTTCACAGATTACACCCATCAGCCATCCCCATCCACAATGCATTAGCAAAACCCAAGCCTACTTGATGGTAATAGTGCTCACCGTAGCCATCCTGTATGTAGGCACACAGCTCCCTCATGGGTTTAGGCATATTAGGAACACAGAAACAACTCTACGAAAACTCTTAAGTATCAGCCACTTTTTTTCAATTTTTGCCTAAAATGACATACCCAAATCTAACTGCCTGTAGCTCAGGTCCTGAAGCAAGGATATGCATTTTCTTGGTACCATTTGAAGGAAACACTTTGAAGTTTGTGGAAATGCGAAAGGAATGTAGGATAAATATAACACATTAGATCTGGTAAAAGATAATACAAAGAAAAAAACGTGTTTGTTCCATCATCTTTGAAATGCAAGAGAAAGGCCATAATGTATTTTTCCAGCCCAAATGCAATTTAGATTTTGGCCACTAGATGACAGCAGTGTACGTGCAAAGCTTTAGACTGATCTAATGAACCATTGGATTTCTGTTCAAAATGTTGCATCAAGACTGCCCAAATGTGCCTAATTTGTTTATTAATACATTTTCATGTTCAAAACTGTGCACTCTCCTCAAACAATAGCATGGTATTCTTTCACTGTAATAGCTACTGTAAATTGAACAGTGCAGATAGATTAACAAGAATTTAAGCTTTTTGCCAATATCAGATATGTCTATGTCCTGGGAAATGTTCTTGTTACTTACAACCTCATGCTGATCGCATTAGCTTACGTTAGCTCAACCGTCCTGCAGGGGACCCACCGATCCTTAAGGATTATATTATTTCAGACTGGGTTAAATTAAGGGTTATGGTTTGGAATACAGAAACAACTGTAGGGTTAACTTCAGGCATTAATTCCGATTGGTTAAGTGAAGGATTAAGGTTTGGAAAAGGGTTTAAACAGAAAAACAACTCCACGGTTAAGTTTAGCCATTAATTAAGTCTTGCCTTGATAAACTCATTGTGGACAGATGGTGCAATGGTTGACTCAATGACCTTCACCTCCATACACTCCATGTTCAATTCCAGCTCTGGGCATTGAGTTTACTATTTTCGCACCTAGTGGATGGTTTGATGGCCTTGAATCTGGAGTGATCTCTATGGGAAATGTAGGATTGGTTCCGGTCCGGTTCTGGAAACTCAGGTCTTTATTAATCTAAGATTTGTTTTATATGAGGGATTATCCTGCTACAGTAGAGTAAATCACTACACACAGAGACACACAGAAGCACACACACACACACACACCACATACTCGATCTCTGCCCTACTGCTGACTACAAGCAAGTAAAACCAGAGACCGCTTTCTCTCACGTCAGCTTTGAAACCAGAGTATGCAATGCTTTTCATTACTGATTTATTTACATTGATCCATCTCTCTCTGGCATATTTACGTTCCATGCAGTACTTGTCATGGTTCCACCTGTCACCAGAGACCATCTTAGAGATATTAACGACATTTTACTCATTAGGATGTCCCTGTTAAAATAGGTCTGTTTTCTGTTGTCCTTTTCTGAAGCTTGCATTATGTTCCGTGGGCGTTTGTCTCCTCAGAGAGTCTTTGAGGCTTAGTGTTTGTTGTTTTCCCAGTGTTACTCTAATCCTTCCGTTACCGTTTCTCAGTAAAGTATTATGTTTATCCTTAACCTCTCTTCTCTGCACCTGGGTCCAACCTCACCATGTCACAGCAAGTTTCAGTCCACAACATGGACCCAGCAGAGATCACCCAGATCAAAAATGTTGTAACCCACCAAGGAGCACTTCTGGGGTGGCAGCAAGAACAACTCTTCCAGATATCAGAAACTCTCCGGGCACCTACCGACTCCCTCCAACCACAGTCCAACCCCAACCCAGGAGGAGCCAATGCCAAAGTCTCATCACCCAGTGCTACAGGCGTCACCGTAGTTCCTCCAGGGAACCTGCACTGGAAACCCAAGATCCCAGCCTCAGAGCTGTATGACGGCCACACGGGAGGATGCAAGGGGTTCCTCACCCAGTGCTCTCTGGTGTTTGAGCTACAGTCCTCTCAGGAACTGGGAGAGGACCTCGAGTCCCTGATAATGCTGGCAATCAAGATCGACAATGCCTCCGAGAACGCGTGAGACAGCGCCTTTTTGACACCACGCGAATACCCCGGTATCTTTATCACCTCAAGCCCCCCGAACACAGCATTGAGGAGCCCATGCAGCCTGGCCGCACACGTCTGAGCCCACAAGACCGTGACAGGCGCATGTGCGAAGGCTGCTGTCTCTACTGCGGAGGTCTCAGCCATCTCCGTGCTAGGACAAGGGGAGACCTTGACGAACTGTGTCGTTACATACCGGCTACCCAGTCACCATCTGTCACTACCCGTAACCCTCCACTGGGACAACCGTCAGCACCAGATTCAAGCCTTCGTGGATTCCGGGGCTGCAGATCATTTCAATGATGAAGACTTCACCAGAGAATTACAAATCCCCTGCATGAAATGTCCCATCCTCTGCAGATTCAAGCCCATGATGGACGCCCCATTGGCTTCGACCAGGTGGAATATCAGACCAAGCCCATTCTACTGCAGGTGGGGGTGAATCACTCAGACTCTTCGTTTTCTTTTGATCACGGCTCCCCTTGTCCTAGGGTACCCCTGGCTAGCTCTACATAACCCACTACTCTCCTGATCCACGGGACACCTACTAGACTGGGGTAAGAACTGCCAGGCTAAATAAATGTCTAAGACCCCCACCTAGAGCCTCGCCACATCCCCCTGTATCCATTGAAGACAAAGACTTCTCCTCTCTCCCTCCCAAATACTTCGACCTCCGGGAGGCCTTCAGTAAGAGGCAAGCCCCCACCCTCTCTCCTCATCGACTGCGCCATAGAACTCCTATCTGGCTCCACCCCTCCCTGGGGCCGTCTTTACTCCCTCTCGAACCTGAAGCTGCAGCCATGGACAATTACATCCGGGAGTTGCTGGAGGCAGGTTTCATTCGCTCCTCAACATTCCCATCTGTTGCAGATTAATTTTTTGTGGGAAAGAAAGAGGGAGGTCTGCGTCCCTGCATCGACTACCGAGGGCTGAACAGGATCACAATTAAGAACCGTTACCCCCTACCCCTGATGTCCGCCACCTTGGAGCTGGCCGAGGGGGCACAATTCTTCACCAAACTGGACCTCCTATACATTAAGGGAACTCTCGTGTGCCAGCTGTGTGGTTAGTGAGAAAGTGCATATTGCAAATGTACGCTCCCTTACTAGACGTCCGACTACGTCCGATAAATCAGCGGACGGCGTCGGGCCGCTCACAGGGGCCGGATCTTCCAGGAAGTCATCGAACGGAGTCTCTCGGACCTTCCGTTTCCGTTTAATAAAACTTTCAAATTTTGGTCATTTCTTTGCAGTTCCGGATTATTCCACGGGAGGGCGAATGGAATCATATTGCAAACGTAACGTATATCACCGATCACGACGCGGCTTTTTCTCCTAAACGGAAAAGAATTCGAAGACGAAACTCGGTCAGCGTGGGTTTGGCATAATGGGCAGTTGGCCCCGAACAGGATGGAGTCGAGGCCTCGACGCTTTTCGAGTTAAGGCTATTTTTCTGGGATTGAAAGTCAAACAGGAAAATAGAGTGCTGATTTGACCGCTTCACATCAAACTACATGAGCCTACGGTGTCAGGAGAAAAGGAACCATGCATTTACCAATGTTCATTTCAGAGAAATTGTACAATGGCACATTGGTGATATTCAACAATAGGAGTTTTTTTTTCCAAAAAGTTACAGATCCAGTTGCAGCGTGTTCAGATGAGTCCGTTAAGGCGGGTTTTGGAGCTCTGTGAGATTTCAGTGATTTTCTGTGATTTTCTGAAACAACACACACTTGTTCAACCCTCTGTAAATAAGTCAGTTCTTAACAGAAAGACCTAAAACTCAATATTCTATAAGAGCCTAACGTTCAGCTTCCTGTGTCAACCAGAAGTGCCTTAAAATGGTGTTATAGGGCCTGTTTTGAAGGGTTAAAAAGGTCAGATCTTTCCACAACTTCATATGTGTGACTAGGCAACCCTCATGAACTGTAAATCAGTCATTTATCCCATCAGATGTCAAAGAAAAGCTCTCTCTCTCACACACACACAGCAAGGACGGAGTGACACAGTGCGGTGCTTAACCTGTTAGGGCTAGGGGGCAGTATTTGCACGGCTGGATAAAAAAATGTACCCGATTTAATCTGGTTACTAATCCTACCCAGTAACTAGAATATGCATATACTTATTATATATGGATAGAAAACACTCTAAAGTTTCTAAAACTGTTTGAATGGTGTCTGTGAGTATAACAGAACTCATTTGGCAGGCAAAACCCTGAGACATTTTCTGACAGGAAGTGGATACCTGATGTGTTGTATTACCTTTAAACCTATGCCATTGAAAAACACAGGGGCTGAGGAATATTTTGGCACTTCCTATTGCTTCCACTAGATGTCACCAGCCTTTACAAAGTGTTTTGAGTCTTCTGGAGGGAGATCTGACCGAACAAGAGCCATGGAACGATGATGGCCCATTAGACACCTGGCGCACGAGTTCATGTTGGGTACCCTCGTTCCAATACGTTATAAAAGAGAATGCATTCGTCCACCTTGAATATTATTCATGTTCTGGTTAAAAAAGGCCCTAATGATTTATGCTATACAACGTTTGACATGTTTGAACGAACGGAAATATATTTTTTCCCCTCGTTCATGAAGTGAAGTCCGGCGGGCTTAGATCATGTGCTAACAAGACGGAGATTTTTGGACATAAATGATGAGCTTTTTTGAACAAAACTACATTCGTTATGGACCTGTGATACATGGAAGTGACATCTGATGAAGAGAATCAAAGGTAATGGATTATTTACATAGTATTTTCGATTTTAGATCTCCCCAACATGACGGCTTGTCTGTATCGCAACGCGTATTTTTCTGGGCGCAGTGCTCAGATTATTGCAAAGTGTGATTTCCCAGTAAGGTTATTTTTAAATCTGGCAAGTTGATTGCGTTCAAGAGATGTAAATCTATAATTCTTTAAATGACAATATAATATTTTACCAATGTTTTCTAATTTTAATTATTTAATTTGTGTTGCTGACTTGACTGCCGGTTATTGGAGGGAAACGATTTCCTCAACATCAATGCCATAGTAAAACGCTGTTTTTGGATATAAATATGAACTTGATAGAACTAAAAATGCATGCATTGTCTAACATAATGTCCTAGGAGTGTCATCTGATGGAGATTGTAAAAGGTTAGTGCATCATTTTAGCTGGTTTTATGGTTTTGGTGACCCTGTCTTTGAATTGACAAAACATTACACACAACTCTTGTAAATGTACTGTCCTAACATACTCTAAATTTATGCTTTCGCCGTAAAACCTTTTTGAAATCGTAAAACGTGGTTAGATTAAGGAGATGTTTATCTTTCAAAGGGTGTAAAATAGTTGTATGTTTGAAAAATTTGAATTTTGACATTTATTTGGATTCAAATTTGCCGCTCTTGAAATGCACCTGCTGTTGATGGAGTGCACCACGGGTGGGACGCTTGCGTCCCACCTAGCCCATAGAGGTTAAAGACACAAAGAGCCTGCAATGGCATTACCATTATCTCTAGGCTGTGCCGAGTTCAATGAGACGCCCTGCTTGACCGTAGCTCGCTCGGTCTGAGCGCAGCGACCATGAGAAAACTAGGCCCAAAATGATGCCTGCACCAATATGTCAAGTGCTTTTGGGTGACAGTGAGAGAACCGTTAGGGTTAGAAGCACAATTCAACCTCAGGAGCGTTCCCGAGGTCCTCCCGATCTGTGCAAGCCTAACCTTGACCCTGTGGCATTAACCCTTCACAGTGAAAAGAAGGTGTTTAGATCAAAAAGTGCGCAATGACTTCTCTCCCCATAGGAGTACATTGACTATTCTCCTATATTCAACCTGAAGCCTATGTGGGTTATGAATGCCTTATGAACCTGTCTTCTATAACAATCCATCAGGTTACTGTGAGGTCTACCTGTGTCAATTCTAAGGTTCCTGGAGCAACCGGAAGTTGTTAAAATGACCCTAGAGCTATTGTCATATAAGCAACCTGCAGATAGTGAAAATCACGCAACTCAAACATGTGTCATTCAGTCAATTCTTAACCTGTTATTGCTAGGGGGCAGTATTTTCACGGCCGGATAAAAAACGTACCCAATTTAATCTGATTATTACTCCTTTGTGCAATCGAGGTGTCCGATTTTAAAATAGCTTTTCGGTGAAAGCACATTTTGCAATATTCTGTGTCGATAGCCCAGCCATCACGGCTAGCTATTTAGACACCCACCAAGTTTAGCCCTGACCAAACTCCAATTTACTATTAGAAAAGTTTGATTACCTTTGGTGTTCTTCGTCAGAATGCACTCCCAGGACTGCTACTTCAATAACAAATGTTGGTTTGGATCAAAATAATCCATAGTTATATCCAAATAGCGGCGTTTTGTTTGTGCGTTCAAGACACTATCCGAAGTGTAAATAAGGGTCACGAGCATGGCGCATTTCGTGACAAAAGATTTCTGAATATTCCATTACCGTACTTCGAAGCATGTCAACCGCTGTTTAAAATCCATTTTTATGCCATTTTTCTCGTAAAAAAGCGATAATATTCCGACCGGGAATCTGCGTTTAGGTAAACAGACGAAAGAAAATAAAGCATGGGGTCGACTCGGGCACGAGCCTGAGTCTCACAGTACTGTGACCAGCCACTATCCAAACGCGCTACTTTTTTTCAGCCAGAGCCTGCAAAGCCACGATTCAGCTTTTTGCCACCTTCTGAGAGCCCATGGGAGCCGTAGGAAGTGTCACGTAACAGCAGAGATCCCCTGTAATGGATAGAGATAATCAAGAAGGGCAAGAAATTGTCAGCCAGGGCACTTCCTGCATGGAATCTTCTCAGGTTTTGGCCTGCCATTTGAGTTCTGTTATACTCACAGACACCATTCAAATAGTTTTAGAAACTTTGGAGTGTTTTCTATCCAAAGCTAATAATTATATGCATATTCTAGTTTCTAGGCAGGAGTAATAATCAGATTAAATCGGGTACGTTTTTTATCCGGCCGTGAAAATACTGCCCCCTAGCCATAACAGGTTAAAATCCATTTTTATGCCATTTTCTCGTAAAAAAGCGATAATATTCCGACCGGGAATCTGCATTTAGGTAAACAGATGAAAGAAAATAAAGCATGGGGTCGACTCGGGCACGCGCCTAAGCCTATTGTCCTCTGATCGGCCACTTGCCAAAAGCGATAATGTGTTTCAGCCTGGGGCTGCCTCGATATCATTCAGCTTTTTCCCGGGCTCTGAGAGCCTATGGGAGCCGTAGGAAGTGTCACATTACAGCAAAGATCCTCAGTCTTCAATAAAAAGAGCCAAGATGAACAACAACTTGTCAGACAGGCCACTCCCTGTTCAGAATCCTCTCAGGTTTTTGCCTGCCATTTGAGTTCTGTTATACTCACAGACACCATTCAAACAGTTTTAGAAACTGTAGGGTGTTTTCTATCCAAAGCCAATAATTATATGCATATTCTAGTTACTGGGCAGGAGTAGTAACCAGATTAAATCGGGTACATTTTTTATCCGGCCGTGTCAATACTGCCCCCTACCCCCAACCTCTTGGGGCTAGGTGGGACGCTAGCGTGCCACCCGTGGTGCACTCCATCAACAGCAGGTGCATTTCAAGAGCGGCAAATTTGAATCCAAATAAATGTCAAAATTCAAATTTTTCAAAAATACAACTATTTTACACCATTTGAAAGATAAACATCTCCTTAATCTAACCACGTTTTACGATTTCAAAAAGGTTTTACGGCGAAAGCATAAATTTAGAGTATGTTAGGACAGTACATTTACAAGAGTTGTGTGTAATGTTTTGTCAAGTCAAAGACAGGGTCACCAAAACCATAAAACCAGCTAAAATGATGCACTAACCTTTTACAATCTCCATCAGATGACACTCCTAGGACATTATGTTAGACAATGCATCCATTTTTAGTTCTATCAAGTTCATATTTATATCCAAAAACAGCGTTTTACTATGGCATTGATGTTGAGGAAATCGTTTCCCTCCAATAACCGGCAGTCAAGTCAGCGTCACAAATTAAATAATTAAAATTAGAAAACATTGGTAAAATATTATATTGTCATTTAAAGAATTATAGATTTACATCTCTTGAACTCAATCAACTTGCCAGATTTAAAAATAACCTTACTGGGAAATCACACTTTGCAATAATCTGAGCACTGCGCCCAGAAAAATACGCGTTGCGATACAGACTAGACGTCATGTTGGGGAGATCTAAAATCGAAAATACTAAGTAAATAATCCATTACCTTTGATTCTCTTCATCAGATGTCACTTCCAGGTATCACAGGTCCATAACGAATGTAGTTTTGTTCAAAAAAGCTCATCATTTATGTCCAAAAATCTCCGTCTCGTTAGCACATGATGTAAGCCAGCCGGACTTCTCGTCATGAACGAGGGGAAAAAATATATTTCCGTTCGTTCAAACATGTCAAACGTTGTATAGCATAAATCATTAGGGCCTTTTTTAACCAGAACATGAATAATATTCAAGGTGGACGAATGCATACTCTTTTATAACGTATTGGAACGAGGGTACCCAACATGAACTCGCGCGCCAGGTGTCTAATGGGACATCATCGTTCCATGGCTCTTGTTCGGTCAGATCTCCCTCCAGAAGACTCAAAACACTTTGTAAAGGCTGGTGACATCTAGTGGAAGCAATAGGAAGTGCCAAAATATTCCTAAGCCCCTGTGTTTTTCAATGGGATAGGTTTAAAGTCAATACAACACATCAGGTATCCACTTCCTGTCAGAAAATGTCTCAGGGTTTTGCCTGCCAAATGAGTTCTGTTATACTCACAGACACCATTCAAACAGTTTTAGAAACTTTAGAGTGTTTTCTATCCATATATAATAAGTATATGCATATTCTAGTTACTGGGTAGGATTAGTAACCAGATTAAATCGGGTACATTTTTTTTATCCAGACGTGCAAATGCTGCCCCCTAGACCCAACAGGTTAACACTATTCATTATTATAATCACTCTGCAGGAGAGGAGTGGTGAGGGGAAGTGATGAAGTGAAGGACATACATCTACAGTGATTGAAAACAGACCTCAACAAGGGAAACAACTGATTTAACAGGCTGGTTAACTCTGACCTATAGCACCATAACTCTAAATCATCTACAGTGATTGAAAACAGACCCCAACAAGGGAAACAACTGATTTAACAGGCTGGTTAACTCTGACCTATAGCACCATAACTCTAAATCATCTACAGTGATTGAAAACAGACCCCAACAAGGGAAACAACTGATTTAACAGGCTAGTTAACTCTGACCTACAGCACCATAACTAAATCAAGAGTCAGGAGGATGATGTGGATGTGCTCACACACACTACCCTAAGCTTCACAGGTGCAGGGTTGTCAGGATTGCCCTTGAGGAGGGAAAGAAAAATACTCCCCCACACACAGTTTAGATAGACTAGATTCTTAATTTCTTCCTAACAGGGTGAAAGCTGTACTCTCTCACACACTGGGCCTGGAAGTTTGCTTGAGTTACCTTCTAGACTGTGCAGGCTTGGATAAACACTCAGCCAAGCATGAAGTGTGATCTTCACTTAATAACCTACACTTCCCATACTCACTCCCTGACCCACGCCACGTGTGTATCTCTTTCCACTGAGGGGGGAGGGAGAGGGGTACTCTCCTCATTGCTTGGGTTGGAGTGGATGGATGAAGTATGGATTATAAAACACTCATCCAGGCATGAGTGTGATCTAGGATAAGGGTTTGTTTGTGGATTAAGCCTCTCAGTATAATTCTACCAGACTCACATAGTGCACAGTGTTTGACCAGACACCTATCTACATCTAGGAAATCAGGAAATAGGGTGTCATTTGACATTCAACCTTTGAGTGTTGCCCTATAGGAGGTGAACTATTTGAGTGTTGCTCCATTGGACTAAGATCAGAGTGTGTGCTGCTTTAATCTGACCCCCCATCTTCCTGGAGTTAAATCTTGCGAAGAAACATCGGAGGCAGGCTTCCTCTTGCTGCATGATTAGCGTGAACAATAATGGCCAAGTGGTCAAAGTGTTACTGCAGAATATAATGGCATTTTGGGGATGATATAATGGCAGATTATTCAACACAACAGCAGTGAATGGACTGTGAAGAGCCACAGAAAATGAGAGCTAATCTTCTGTATCCTATTTCTCCCTCCTCATCTCTCTTCTTTACTATCTGCCATATGCCACATGCACCTCCCCTCCCTCTACATCCATCTATCATCTTTTCCTCCCTTCTCTCCACTCCACTCCACCCCTTCTATACTCATTCCCTCAGTCAGCCATAGCAGAGGCAGAGCCAGGCTTTTGTGGGCCTCCATTGTATTGCACACACAGAGTTATCCTGCATAGGGCTCCAGTGATTTGCACACACAGAGATATCCTGCATAGGGCTCCAGTGATTTGGGGGTCTGTTTACTGACTCTGGCGGTAATTGATAACAGCTTCCACATTGTTTCCTGTGTGGAACGGACTGCTGGCATCCACAAGCAGCCTGGTCCCTGTGGGTACATAAGGGCACATGCTCAGTACCATGTTCTGGTCCCAGCTGACTGGACCGTTGCTTCCCTCTTTTTCTCCCTCCCTCCTTGCATCCCCTGGGAATGCCTCAATAGAATGCACTCATTCATTTGCTATCTCTAACCAGCACTCTCTCTCTCTCTCTCTCACATGTGCTCTGTTTCACTTTCTCTCTTCCACTCTTCATCTCTTTCTTGCTACCTCACTTGCGTTCACTCTCTTGTGCTTCCTCCCTCCCTCTACCTCTATCTTGCTCTGTACACCAGCCTGGTCCCTGTGGGTACATAAAGGCACATGCTCAGTACCATGTTCATATCTATCTCTCTTGCATTCACTCTCTTGTGCTTCCTCCCTCTCTCTACCTCTATCTTGCTCTGTATACCTCACAAGGATCTCAAAAGAAGGTTCAGTAATGTTTCATAACTTTCTTCATAGCTCTCCATCCGGTTTGTCCTGGAGGGAGAAACACATGCGAATCAGATCTTTCTTTCCCTGATTTGCCAAAGAGCATAGAGATATATCCTTATCACTCTTTCTCTCTCTGGCATACTCCCTTTTGTTATCGGGAGGAAACAGACAAGGGTTGAACGGGCTCATAGTAATAGGAGTAAGATAAAGTTGCCCCTAGACTAAGGTTAGTTTTGTGTTTCCCCAGCTAACTATTAACATTAGGACTTGGAGACAGTAAACTAATCCTAGATCTGTGCCTAAGGGCAACAACTACTCAAACTAAAATTACAGGGAACATGACAAGGAATGTTCAGTGTTAGAGCTCCAGCAGCTGGACAGTGCCAGGGGGCAGAGGGAGTGTGTCAAGCCCGGCCAGGGCAGCCCTTCTCTGGGGAAATGATTGTGCCTGTTCCCCCACTGGCTGTTTGTCTGGATGGAGTGTGTCACCAGCTCCACATGCTGTGTACCCTCTCTCACACACTGTCCACTGTGTCCTCATTTGACTTCACAACCAGACTCAATAATCTCAATAAAATAATATTGATAAACAAATCCCTCATAAAGGAGTATTGACATCTTTAAAAGGGCAATCTGGCGATTGATATATCTATCCTCATAAAGGAGTATTTACATCTTTAAAGGGGCAATCTGGCGATTGATATATCTATCCTCATAAATGCCTCATAAGCTTAGTTCAGTTGTCGTACCCCATCAGAACACGAATTATAAGCTTGTTTTGCTCCTTTGTTTACAAACAATGTAATTGTACATAAACAAATATAGCCTCAAAACATGGTTAAAACGATACTTTTTATAGCATCAATAGTCAGTCCTTGCATCCATTGCTCTGTCTATTCATTTTAGATTGGTTATTTCTCCTGACAACCTCTCCCACAGGTGCACAAGAGCATTACCTTTTGGGTGCTGGACTTCCTGCTGAACACAACATATTCAATTCCAGTCAAAAGTTTGGAAACACCTACTCATTCAAGGGTTTTTCTTTATTTTTACTATTTTCTACATTGTAGAATAATACTGAAGACATCAAAACTATGAAATAACACATACGGAATCATGTAGTAACCAAAAAAGTGTTAAACAAATCAAAATATGTTTTATATTTAGTAGCCACCCTTTGCCTTGAGTTTGAGTTTATTTACATTTTTACAGGGACAGTGCACATTAATAATCAATGTTTCAGTAAAAGTGCCGGTTTTAGCCAGCCGGCTAATTGTCAACTGCAGTCCCTGGGCAGGTTATTAAAAACAATTACAATACAGACAATCAATGAGCAGTGAGCACACACAGAGCAACATAGGACAAGCTAGATGTAGCATACAGACAGAGCAACATAGAACAAGCAAGACATAGCATGCAGACAGAGCAACATAGGACAAAAAGCAACAAGACAAAATCCATAAAAGCAACAAAGTGTTTCCACACCTCACAAGCTACAGACCACAGACAACATGGAAAGTGGCAATACTCAGCTAGGGATTATGCTCACAAATCTGATTGACCTTTAGCCATGTCTTCATGTTTTTTGTGAAAGTGTGAAAGGTGGTGCAGTTATTTGTGTCTGATGGCAGTGTATTCCAGACATGGGAAGCTCTCACAGAGAAAGCAGATTGACTAAAGGTGCTTTTCCTTAAGGGAACTATACAGTCACCTCTCATGGCAGACCTTGTGGATCTGCTGCCATATGTTTGGGTTTTCAGTTTAACAAAAACACTGAGTGGAGGGGGAGCCAGGCCATTTAGGATTTTGAATACAAGACATGCGTCGATGTATTGCACAAGATTTTCCCAACTCAGGAGCTCATGCTTTCTGAGGATGTAACAGTGATGATTGCAATTGGGTTTCCTATCAAGCACTTTGAGAGCCTGTTTGTAGACAGACTGAATGGGTTTTAATGTTGTACAGCAAGCTTGGGCCCAACTAGTCAAGCAGTATGTTAAGTGGGGGAGTATCATAGATTTGAAGTACAGTTTTGCTACCTCTGTAGTCAAACAATTTCGTATAAGTCGTAAAACTAGCTAGGTTGAATTTGGTTATTTGAATTACCTTTTTCACCTGCTTTTTAAAAGAGAGTTTGGAATCAAGTATGATGCCAAGGTACTTAAAATCAGATATCGCCTGGAGCTTCTCCCCTGACACATAGACATCTGCCTCAGTAACATCTGTTGCCTTGATGACAGCTTTGCACACTCTTGGCATTCTCTCAACCAGATTCATGAGGTAGTCACCTGCAATGCATTTCAATGAACAATTGTGCCTTATTAAAAGTTAATTTGTGGAATTTATTTCCTTCTTAATCCATTTGAGCCAATCAGTTGTGTTGTGACAAGGTAGGGGTGGTATACAGAAGATAGCCCTATTTGGTAAAAGACCAAGTCCATATTATGGCAAGAACAGCTCAAATAACCAAAGAGAAATGACAGTCCATCATTACTAAAATAAAGAAAAACCCTGGAATGAGTAGGTGTGTCCAAACTTTTGACTGGTACTGTATATGCAGTGCCTTCAGAAACTGTTCACACTCCTTGACTTTTTTCATATTTTCTTGTGTTACAGCCTGAACATAAAATTTATGAAATTGTTGTGTCACTGGCCTACACATAATACCCCATAATGTCAAAGTGGATTTTGTTTTAAATTATATATATATTTTTTACAAATGAATAATAAATGAAAAGCTGAAATGTCTTGAGTCAGTAAGTATTCAACCCCTTTGTTATGGCAAGTCTAAATAAGTTCAGAAGTAAAAATGTTAGCGAATTCCTCCGGAAGTTTGCGGGGGGTATGCTATGCTAGCATGTGACGTTCAGAACTAGCATACTTCCGGGGAATTTTCTAACAATTTACTAAATTACTCACGATAAACGTTCACAAAAAGCAGAACAATTATTTTAAGAATTATAGATACAGAACTCCTCTATGCACTCGATATGTCCGATTTTAAAATAGCTTTTTGGTGAAAGCACATTTTGCAATATTCTAAGTACATAGCCCAGCCATCACGGGCTAGCTATTTAGACACCCGGCAAGTTTAGCACTCACCAATATCAGATTTACTATTATAAAAGTTTGATTACCTTTTGTTGTCTTCGTCAGAATGCACTCCCAGGACTGCTACTTCAATAACAAATGTTGGTTTGGTCCAAAATAATCCATCGTTATATCCGAATAGCGGCGTTTTGTTCGTGCGTCCCAGATACTATCTGAAATGGTAAATCAGGGTCGTGACAAAAAAAATCTAAATATTCCATTACCGTACTTCGAAGCATGGCAACCGCTGTTTAAAATCAATTTTTATGCCATTTTTCTCGTAAAAAAGCAATAATAATCCGACCGGGAATGTCCATTTAGCTAAACTGAGGAAAGTAAACAAAGCTTTCGGTCGACGCGGGCACGAGCCTGAGTCTCCAGTACTGTAACCAGCCACTACCCAAACGCGCTACTTTGTTTCAGCCAGAGCCTGCAAAGCCACGATTCAGCGTTTTGCCGCCTTCTGAGAGCCTATGGCAGCCGTAGGAAGTGTCACGGGACAGCTAAGATCCTCACTCTTCAATAAACAGAGACAAGAAGAACGACACCTTGTCAGACAGGCCACTTCCTGCATGAAATCTTCTCAGGTTTTTGCCTGCCATATGAGTTCTGTTATACTCACAGACACCATTCAAACAGTTTTAGAAACTTTAGGGTGTTTTCTATCCAAAGCCAATAATTATATGCATATTCTAGTTACTGGGCAGGAGTAGTAACCAGATTAAATCGGGTACGTTTTTTATCCAGCCGTGAAAATACTGCCCCCTAGCCATAACAGGTTAAAACTTCTTAGGGCTAGGCCTATTTTTTCTCAATTTCTGCCTGAATGACATGCCCAAAGTAAACTGCCTTTTGCTCAGGCCCTGAAGACAGGATATGCATATAATTTGTACCATTGGAAAGAAAGCACTTTGAAGTTTGTAGAAATGTTAAAATAATGTAGGAGAATATAACACAATAGATATGGTAGGAGAAAATCCAAAGAAAAACCAAAGGGACACACTCTTGGAAATGTGTGTTCGCGTGCGCCATGAAAACAGTTGCACCTGCTAAAATCGGTTTCCTATTGAACATACTTCTTTCCGTAAGAAATATTATAGTTTGATTACATTTTATGGTATCTGAGGAGTGTATAGAAACTTATTTTTACTTGTTGAAACAAAGTTTAAGGGTAGGTTTTTGGATTCCTTTCTCTACATGTTGAACAAGTGGATTACTCAAATCAATGGCGCCAACTAAACTTACTTTTTGGGATATATAAATAAGGATTTTATCTAACAAAACGACACTGCATGTTATAGCTGTGTCGTGTCTTTGGGGTACCATTAAACTGAAGACATGTTTATCAATTAACTCCCTGTAATTGTTATCACGCGACTAAACTGATTAATCGTTTAACTATAATTAACTAGGAGATCGGGGCACCAAGGAAAATATTCCGATTACAAAGTTATAATTTTCCTAATATAACTTTCCTATATTATAACATTATATATTATATTATATTATAGTATAGGCCAATTATCTTCTGGTTTAAATGGTGTATTTTACCTCGCGTCCAGTCTCATTCCAAACGTCGTAAATTGTTGTATCTGCACGAACCCAGTCTTTACTAAATCATCCATACATCAATTGTCTTAAAATCATTTATTTACTAAACTAAGTAATTCACAGAAAGCATACGAACAGTAATTATCGTCACAAAGAATTGGTAGAGGAATGTGCCCTAGTGGGCTAAACAGGCATGGCGGCCTGTTGAACAAAGGGTCATAAACGGTCAGCTGAGGAGACACAGAGTTCATTAATATTAACAATTGATATGCTAAGTCTTTGTACATGAACGCTCACTCATTCGGGAACAACTGCAGTCAATATATATTTACGCTCAGTGTGTCGTCGGGATCCTTGTTGAAGAGTCGTTCTGTTGGAAAGTTCTCTCTCTCTCTCTCTCTCTCTCGGTTAGAATGGATCTTTCAAAGCGACATTCATTAATGTCGTTATAGAATGGATGTTTCGTTGGTCTTCGCGTTCAATGATATAATTTCTAGCTGCAGACTATTAATTAATATCAAAGACTTGTTCTTATTCTGTCGGTATCAATAGTGTAAAAGTTAACCACGTGGTATAGTTCACTTTCAGTATAGGAATTGGATGGTCAAACCTATTGGCCAACTCGTAATGGAGTGGAGGCCTGGTCTGAAGAAAGTAAATCAGGGTGGGGTTTTATAGTGAACATAGAACAGGCTTGTCACATGACGCCTGGTCCTGTCTGTGTCCCTGGGGGGCGTGCCGATGACTGATTTAATCTTTGAACATAAATACATTCTATCACATTAACCTGTTAGGGCTAGGGGGCAGCATTGACACGGCTGGATAAAAAACATACCCGATTTAATCTGGTTACCACTCCTACCCAGTAACTAGAATATGCATATACTTATTACATATGGATAGAAAACACCCTAAATTTTCTAAAACTGTTTGAATGGTGTCTGTGAGTATAACAGAACTCAAATGGCAGGTCAAAACCTGAGAGATTCCTTTACAGGAAGTGGCCTGTCTGACCATTTGTTGAACTTCTTTTCCATCTCTATCATTTACTAAGGATCTCTGCTCTAACGTGACACTTCCCACGTCGTCCATAGGCTCTCAGAGCCCGGGAAAAAACAGAATGTCGTCATTCCAGCCCCAGGCTGAAACACATTATCGCCTTTCTCAAGTGGCCCATCAAGAGACACTGGCTTATGCGCGTGACCCCGACCGCCCCCGCCTTTGGGATTTTTTCCTCTGTTTGCCGAAAAGGAGATTCCCTGTCGGAATATTATCGCTTTTCTACGAGAAAAGTGTCGTAAAAATTGATTTTAAACAGCGGTTGACATGCTTCGAAGTACGGTAATGGAATACTTAGAATTTTATTGTCACGAATTGCGCCAAGCGCGTGACACTTCTTTACTATTTCGGATAGTGTCTGGAACGCACGAACAAAACGCCGCTATTCGGATATAACGATGGATTATTTTGTACCAAACCAACATTTGTTATTGAAGTAGCAGTCCTGGCTGTGTATTCTGACGAAGACAACAAAAGGTAATGAAATTTTTATAATAGTAAATATGATTATGGTGAGTGCTAAACTTGCCGGGTGTCTAAATAGCGAGCCCGTGATGCCTGGGCTATGTACTTAGAATATTGCAAAATGTGCTTTCACCAAAAAGCTATTTTAAAATCGGACATATCGAGTGCATAGAGGAGGTCTGTATCTATAATTCTTAAAATAATTGTTATGCTTTTTGTGAACGTTTATCGTGAGTAATTTAGTAAAATGTTAGCGAATTCCCCGGAAGTTTGCGGGGGGTATGCTAGTTCTGAACGTCACATGCTAATGTAAAAAGCTGGTTTTTGATATAAATATGAACTTGATTGAACAAAACATGCATGTATTGTATAACATAATGTCCTAGGGTTGTCATCTGATGAAGATCATCAAAGGTGAGTGCTGCATTTAGCTGTCTTCTGGGTTTTGGTGACATTATATGCTGGCTTGAAAAATGGGTGTCTGATTATTTCTGGCTTGGTACTCTGCTGACATAATCTAATGTTTTGCTTTCGTTGTAAAGCCTTTTTGAAATCGGACAGTGTGGTTAGATTAACGAGAGTCTTGTCTTTAAATGGCTGTAAAATAGTCATATGTTTGAGAAATTTAAGTAATAGGATTTTTAACGTTTTGAAAATCGCGCCACAGGATAGCAGTGGCTGTTACGTAGGTGGGACGAATTCGTCCCGCCTAGCCTAGAGAGGTTAACATCAGTACACAGCATCTTAATGTATCACAAATAGCTTTATCCTTATTAATACATTCTATACAACCATTTGGATGCAAGTCCGGTAGCTGAGGCTATTATATAAACAGTTTTATGGTAATATGGCTATATCGTCTCTTCTGACTATCACAAAATTGTACCAAGCGGACCAGTTCGTAGCTGGATTCTTCACCAATCTTCCATACCTTCTCCAGAACATACATGTCATTCGGTTCCCCAATTCTGTGAGTTGGAAGAATTTCCTGTGTCTCTCTAACAACCATGTGGCAAGAGATTCTCCTCTAGAATTTTACAACCCTTCACACAGGGCCTGGGTGGGGAGAGGTAGGTTGGGGGATGGTGCAAGGGGGAGGGGGTCAACTTTCCTCCCTGTACTCAAAGAGGGTAACGTCATGACAGCTGGGACCCTTTGGATGACAAATCAGAGGAAGATTTTCAAAACGTAAGTGAATATTTAAAAGTTATTTGTGAATGTATGAATCCTGTGCCAGTGGAAAAATATTTTGATGTGGGGCGCCATCCTCGAACAATCGCATGGCATGTTTTCGCTGTAATAGCTACTGGAAATCGGACAGTGCAGTTAGATTAACAAGAATTTAAGCTTTCAGCCGATTTAAATGTTTAATATCCATAATAGTTATGATTATTTATTTGAATTGCGCACCCTCCAGTTTCACCGGAAGTTGTCCCGCTAGTAGGAGGCCTATCCCATACAGGTTTTACAACAGTTATAGAGTTTATTGGCTGTAATAAGAAAAACTGAGAATGTACTAACCTAAATGACAGAGTGAAAAGAAGGAAGCCTGTACAGAATAAAAATATTCCAAAACATGCATCCTGTTTGCAATAAGGACCTAAAATACAGCTGCAAAGAAATTAACTTTATGTCCCGAATACAAAGCGTTATGTTTGGGGCAAATCCAACACATCACATTACTGAGTATCACTCTTCATATTTTCAAGCATGGTGGTGGCTGCATCATGTTATGATATGCTTGTCATTGGCAAGGACTAGGGAGTTTTTGGGATAAAAAGAACTGGACTCGAGCTAAGCACAGGCAAAGTCCTAGAGGAAAACCTGCTTCTATCTGCTTTCCAACACTGGGAGATAAATTTACCTTTCAGCAGGAAAATAACCTAAAACACAAGGCCAAATATACACTGGAGATGCTTACCAAGACAACATTCAATGTGCCTAGTTACAGTTTTGTCTTAAATTGTTTTGAAAATCTATGGAAAGACTTGAAAATGGCTGTCTAACAATGATCAACAACCAACTTGATAGAGCTTTAAGAATTAAAAAAATTGCAAATATTGTACACTCCAGGTGTGCAAAGCACTTAATGACGTACCCAGAAAGACTCACAGCTGTTATCACTGGGAAAGGTGATTCTAACATTTATTAACTTCATGTCCGTCACAGTTTTCATCAAGATGAATTGTCAGATCAAACAGCAGATCTCTTTGATTTGTCCGAGTTTAAAAGTAAAACATTTGCCGCCATCCACTTCCTTATGTCTGAAACACAGTCTTCCAGGGTAGCCAATTTTAGGGATTCACCATGTTTCATCAAAATGTACAGCTGTGTGTCGTCTGCATAACAGTGAAAGTTGACATTGTGTTTGACATCACCAAGAGGAATGACATCACCAAGAGGAATATATAGTGAAAACAATAGTGGTCCTAAAATGGAACCTTGAGGGACACTTAAACTAACAATTGATTTGTCAGAGGACAAACTGTCCACAGAGACAAACTGTCAGATAAGATCTAAACCAGACAATAACTTGTCCCTGTAGATCAATTAGGGTTTCAAATCTCTCCAAAAGAATGTGGTGATCGATGGTGTCAAAAGCGGCACTAAGGTCTAGGAGCATGAGGACAGATGCAGAGCCTTGGTCTGGTTCCATTAAAAGGACATTTACCACCTTCACGGGTGCAGTCTCAGTACAATGATGGGGTCTAAGATCAAGAGAGTGAGAGAGAGATGGGAGAACTGTGGCCCCATCCAACAATACTCCAAGACAGGGCCAACCAGGCAGGATATAACCCCACTCACTTTGCCAAAGCACACTGCCCACACCACTAGAAGGATATCAACAGACCACCAACTTACTTCCCTGAGACAACAAGGCTGAGTATATCCCATGAAGATAGACTACAAAGATGGGAGAATTTGGGAAGGTTGAAGACCAGGCAGGCTGCAGCTTTCTGGATAAGTTGCTGGGGTTTGATGGCACAAGCTGGGAGTTGCAGTGAGATAAATAGACAAACAGCCTAGTAAATGAGGTCAAGCTTATGTCCTGCCTTCTGAGTGGGAGGGGACTAGGAAAGGGTCCAAAGGAGGGGAAAGAGAGAGTTGGAAAGAACCCTTTCCTGCTGTCAATGACCAAAAGTGCCCTCTTTGGCCTCATGGGTGGAATGATATTAATATTTTTTATAATTTCATAATTAATAGAAAAAAAAGTTTTAAACCAACGAAAATCCAATGTTTCTATGTCAAACAGTTTTGTTATATTTCAGTCTTCTGTGATGTATATAAAGTATAATATTGGATGCAAACTCAAAACACTTTTTCCAAGGCACTGGCCGGTGCGCCTGGCACTTACCAATACATGGTCGGACAGTAGACGACTGAGACTGAGAAATGAGAATTATTATCTTTCCAGTGTTTTCCATATTGACTGTATTATAGTGTATTGTGTATCTGTATGCTGGCTTCACAAAACTTATTTACAAGTAAATGGACAATAAAGTATATCACCTTGTCTTGAAAAGCTTTTTAACAAAACTCTGCCATGTTGACTGCTTTGTTAATGTTTTAACTGCCGATTGTCACTTTAACGAAGAGAGTTGAGCCAGAAGAAAGAGAGAAAGTAATGTATAGATAGAAAGAGGAACAAAAAAGGAGAGAGCGGAATGGAAAAGAAAACAGACCAGCGGTCAATTGGGCTCCCAAGTGCCGCAGTGGTCTAAGGCACTGCATCTCAGTGCTAGAGGTGTCACTACAGACCCTGGTTCGATTCCAGGCTGTATCACAACGGGCTGAGATTGGATGTCCCATAGGGATGCTGACTGGTCTTGGGAAAAGGGAAATTTGGTATGAAATGAACAATTGAGAGAAGTCCCATACTGCTATAGTACCTCATGTTGAACTTCCTTACATATCTTCAGTTCTGACTTTTGACCACCTCCTAAGAATAACCTCTGTCTGGTGATTGGTCCTTTCATTACGTTGACTGAAGGTGAACGTCGCCAACTCCTCCTGTCAAATTAACCAATGACAAATGTGTCTCCTAAACCTCTTTGGGTCTAACTAGGCCTGGTTTTCTGTTACCTTCACTCATTTGTCTTACTCCACACCTAGACACACACAAGAGGTATGGGCCACTTTTCTCATTATTAAATCGCCATTGAGCTCTCTCCCTTCTGAGAGATGGAGATTTATAATGAGTGAGAAGTTCAATAGGGCCTCCATTACATTAGGTTAGAGAGCACTGTGGCGACCGTAACTCAATATAAATGGACAACCTGTCTACATAATTATCTGAGAAAGGCCACAGAGGGCTGGAAAACTAGGTCATTACTACTTATCACGTTTCAAGGTAAGACCCAGATGCAGACAACGTCAAATTAACAACAGTTTAATAATCAAACAGGGGCACGCAAAAGACAGGTCAAGGACAGGTAGGGGTCAATAATCCAGATAGGTGGGGCAAAGGTACCGGATGGCAGGCAGGCTCAGGGTAGGCAGAGGTCAGTAATCCAGATACGTGGGGCAAAAGTACAGGACGGCAGGCAGGCTCAGGGTCAGGGCATGCAGAAAAGGTCAAACCTGGAAAACTAGAGAACAGGAACAATCACGAGACATGAACAGAGGGGAAAAACCTCTGGTAGATTTGATGAAACTAAACAAACTGGCAACAGACAAACAGAGAACACAGGTATAAATACACCGGGGATAATGGGGAAGATGGGCGACACCTGGAGAGGGGTGGAGAAAATCACAAAGACAGGTGAAACAGATTAGGGTGTGACAATTCTCCTGTCTTGTCTTTGATGGATCAACCTAACCTTGGACATGAGCTGGAGAGAGGGAAAGGGAGCTGATCCAGGCAGTTGCTGCTATGTTAGACTAGTCTTTAAAGTTGATGTGGCAGTAAAGTACACATTGAGTTAGAGTGGTGAGGCACTTGACCTGTAAACAATGTTCTTATAGTAGATGCCCTTTTACAGAAGAGGGGAAAGAGACAGAGAGAGTTAGAGAGAGGGAGATATAGAGAGAGTGATAGAGGGAGACAGATGTGTAAACTCCAGGAGCTGGGAAAGCAGTGGCTAAACTAACAGTTAATAATAAGGTCAGAGGTCAAATTGCTGATGGTCAGGACAGGACCCTGCTGGTCCCCAAACCAGGGGCTAGGAGGGGGTCTAGGAGGTTACAAGAGGTCAACTTTATTTCTAGGGGAGACTGTCAGTATGTCTTAATGCTCTGAGACTTGGGGCGGTTGTGGGGTATATTGAAGAGTGGAGGTTGCCATTACATGATCTACAAAAAACATCAAAGTATCTCCTTCATTTGGCAATGTTTCAACATTTCCAAGGTGATCATTGGTTTACCTTTTTGAAGTTATTTTAGAGGACACAAGGGACTACACAGGAGGGAAAGAGAAGGAGCAGAAGGAGTGAGCAGACAGGTCAAACAGAAGGGAATGATCGAGGGAATAAAGAAGATGAAGCAGTGGAGGAAAACGCAGAAGCAAGCTAACAGGAGTCTGTGGAGTTATGTTCTCTGTCACCATAAATAAATCATTCTGGAATTCCCAGCCTCCAGACTTCCAGCTGCGAGTTTGACACGTGGGAGCAGGTCATCTGGAAGTGACAGGAAGGTGTGAAGCAAACATCCTGGAAGGACCTCAGATTACAGGCAGAAGTAAAAGTGATTAGTCTTTACAGATCAAATGGAAGGAGATTCAGTAAACTGAGCGACTACTGTGCTTTATATCTCTCCCTCTGTGGCGCTTAGCAAGATATGAGTACAATAAAAATGAAAAGTACCTGTACTAGAAGATTAAAGGTATATTTAACCTCTATGGGTTAGGTGGGACGCTTGTCCCACCTACTCAACAGCCAGTTGAATCCCGTGGCGCGTTATTCAAATACCTTAGAAATGCTATTACTTCAATTTCTCAAACATATGACTATTTTACACCATTTTAAAGACAAGACTCTCGTTAATCTAACCACACAGTCCGATTTCAAAAAGGCTTTACAACGAAAGCAAAACATTAGATTATGTCAGCAGAGTACCCAGCCAGAAATAATCAGACACCCATTTTTCAAGCTAGCATATAATGTCACATAAACCCAAAACACAGCTAAATGCAGCACTAACCTTTGATGATCTTCATCAGATGACACCCCTAGGACATTATGTTATACAATACATGCGTGTTTTGTTCATTCAAGTTCATATTTATATCAAAAACCAGCTTTTTACATTAGCATGTGACTAGCATGTGACTAGAATTCCCACCGAACACTTCCGGTGAATTTACTAAATTACTCACGATAAACGTTCACAAAAAGCATAACAATTATTTTAAGAATTATAGATACAGAACTCCTCTATGCACTCGCTATGTCCGATTTTAAAATAGCTTTTCGGTGAAAGCACATTTTGCAATATTCTCAGTAGATAGCCTGGCATCACAGGGCTAGCTATTTAGACACCCAGCAAGTTTAGCACTCACCAAAGTCAGATTTACTATAAGAAAAATGTTATTACCTTTGCTGTTCTTCATCAGAATGCACTCCCAGGACTTCTACTTCAATAACAAATGTTGGTTTGGTCCCAAATAATCCATAGTTATATCCAAATAGCGGCGTTTCGTTCGTGCGTTCAAGACACTATCCGAATGGTAAAGAAGGGTGACGAGCACGACGCATTTCGTGACAAAACAATTCTAAATATTCCATTACCGTACTTCGAAGCATGTCAACCGCTGTTTAAAATCAATTTTTATGCCATTTTTCTCGTAAAAAAGCGATAATATTCCGACCGCGAGTGGTGGTTTTTGTTCAAAGAGAGAGAAAATAAAACATCTCGTGCCCTCGTGCACGAGCCCCAGTCTGATGGTCCTCTGACAGGCCACTATCCAAACGCGCTAATGTGTTTCAGCCAGGGGCTGCCTCGATATCATTCAGCTTTTTCCCGGGTTCTGAGAGCCTATGGGAGCTGTAGGAAGTGTCACGTTACAGCAAAGATCCTCAGTCTTCAATAAATAGAGCCAAGATTAACAAGAACTTGTCAGACAGGCCACTTCCTGTAAGGAATCTTCTCAGGTTTTTGCCTGCCATATGAGTTCTGTTATACTCACAGACACCATTCAAACAGTTTTAGAAACTTTAGGGTGTTTTCTATCCAAAGCCAATAATTATATGCATATTCTAGTTACTGGGCAGGAGTAGTAACCAGATAAAATCTGGTACGTTTTTTTATCCGGCCGTGTAAATACTGCCCCCTATCCGCAACAGGTTAACTTGTATCGCTCCTCCTCATATCTTTCTCATGTTTTTCTCTCTTTTGATCTCTGTATCCTATACTGCTCTCTCTCTGTCCTCTCATAACAAAACTCTACTCTAACCATCTCCTCTCCTTTTTCGTGTTTCCATCCTTTCTCTCTCTCCTTGGCTTTCTCTCTCTCCCCTCTCCCTCCTTCTCTCATGTCACACATGTTCTGTGATGAATTAGCCAGGGTTGTGTGTTGTTGGCCTCCTATTGGGTTGCTGTCTGATTGAAAGACCCCCAGAAACAGGCTGGATTCATAGGCACCATAAACACACAAAGACATAATTGTATCCTTATTTTGTCATTGTCGTTAGTCACCTAAAAGCAAGCACATTATTATGTTTATCCTCCTCTCAATGACTTATTCTGGGATAACCTCCAATATGACAAATTTCGATTTCATGGTCCACATACAGGAAAGAAAGCACAAATGCACAGACACATGCAAACACACATACATGGATGCACACACGCATGTACACATGGATTGTGACTAGTTCCACGTGTCACAGCTACAAAAATAGTTGGGTGTGTCAGAAACATTGATTTTATTTATTTGTGGGGGTGTTGGGTGAAGTCAGACAAGAGTTTGGGAACTGTAAGGGGTGCGTACTGGCGGTAGAGAAGTCAGGCGCAGGAGAGCAAAAACTGATTTACAAAGGCGCAGTTTAATAATAAAAACCACCGTTAACAGAACAATAAATCAAATGGGTACAAAACCTGTCACATACCAGCATAACGTGCACAAGCACTTACAACAAACAATTCCGGACAAGGACATGGGGGGAACAGAGGGTTAAATACACAACATGTAATGATGGAATTGAAACCAGGTGTGTGGGAAGACAAGACAAAACAAATGGAAAATGAAAGGTGGATCGGCAATGGCTAGAAGACCGGTGACGTCGACCACCGAACGTCGCCTGAACAAGGAGATGGACCGACTTCGGAGGAAGTCGTGACAGTACCCCCCCCCCTTGACGTGCGGCTCCAGCAGTGCGCTGACACTGGCCTCGGGGACAACCCGGAGGGAGAGGCGCAGGGCGATCCGAACAAAGACGGTGGAACTCTTGCAGCATTAAAGGGTCCAACACGTCCTCGACCGGAACCCAGCACCTTTCCTCCGGACCGTACCCCTCCCACTCCACGAGATACTGAAGGCCCCTCGCCCGACGCCTCGAATCCAGTATGGAGCGAACGGAGTGCGACGGGACCCCCTCGATGTCCAGAGGAGGTGGAGAAACCTCACGCACCTCAGACTCCTGGAGCGGGCCAGCCACCACCGGCCTGAGGAGAGACACATGGAACGAGGGGTTAATACGGTAATCGGGGGGAAGCTGTAACCTATAACATACCTCGTTCACTCTCCTCAGGACTTTAACCTCTCTAGGCTAGGCGGGACGAATTCGTCCCACCTACGTAACAGCCACGGCTATCCTGTGGCGCGATTTTCAAAACCTTAAAAATCCTATTACTTCAATTTCTCAAACATATGACTATTTTACAGCCATTTAAAGATAAGACTCTCGTTAATCTAACCACACTGTCCGATTTCAAAAAGGCTTTACAACGAAAGCAAAACATTAGATTATGTCAGCAGAGTACCAAGCCAGAAATAATCAGACACCCATTTTTCAAGCCAGCATATAATGTCACCAAAACCCAGAAGACAGCTAAATGCAGCACTCACCTTTGATGATCTTCATCAGATGACAACCCTAGGACATTATGTTATACAATACATCAAATCAAATCAAATTTATTTTTATATAGCCCTTCGTACATCAGCTGATATTCTCAAAGTGCTGTACAGAAACCCAGCCTAAAACCCCAAACAGCAAGCAAAGCATGTGAAAGAAGCACGGTGGCTAGGAAAAACTCCCTAGGAAAAACTCCCTAGAAAGGCCAAAAACCTAGGAAGAAACCTAGAGAGGAACCAGGCTATGAGGGGTGGCCAGTCCTCTTCTGGCTGTGCAGGGTGGATATTAAAACAGAACATGGTCAAAATGTTAAAATGTTAAAATGTTCATAAATGACCAGCATGGTCAAATAATAATAATCATAGTAGTTGTCGAGGGTGCAACAAGCACGTCCGGTGAACAGGTCAGGGTTCCATAGCCGCAGGCAGAACAGTTGAAACTGGAGCAGCAGCACGGCCAGGTGGACTGGGGACAGCAAGGAGTCATCATACCAGGTAGTCCTGAGGCATGGTCCTAGGGCTCAGGTCCTCCGAGAGAAAGACAGAAAGAGAGAAAGAGAGAATTAGAGAGAGCATATTTAAATACACACAGGACACCGGATAAGACAAGAGAAATACTCCAGATGTAACAGACTGACCCTAGCCCCCCGACACATAAACTACTGCAGCATAAATACTGGAGGCTGAGACAGGAGGGATCAGAAGACACTGTGGCCCCATCCGATGATACCCCCGGACAGGGCCAAACAGGCAGGATATAACCCCACCCACTTTGCCAAAGCACAGCCCCCACACCACTAGAGGGATGTCTCCAACCACCAACTTACCGTCCTAAGACAAGGCCGAGTATAGCCCACAACGATCTCTGCCATGGCACAACCCAAGGGGGGGGGGGGGGGGGGGGGGGGGCGCCAACCCAGACAGGAAGACCACGTCAGTGACTCAACCCACTCAAGTGACGCACCCCTCCCATGGACGGCATGGAAGAACACCAGTAGGCCAGTGACTCAGCCTCTGTAAAAGGGTTAGAGGCAGAGAATCCCAGTGGAAAGAGGGGAACCGGCAAGGCAGAGACAGCAAGGGCGGTTCGTTGCTCCAGCCTTTCCGTTCACCTTCACACTCCTGGGCCAGACTATACTTAATCATAGGACCTACTGAAGAGATAAGTCTTCAGTAAAGACTTAAAGGTTGAGACTGAGTCTGCGTCTCTCACATTGGTAGGCAGACCATTCCATAAAAATGGAGCTCTATAGGAGAAAGCCCTACCTCCAGCCCTACATGCATGTTTTGTTCAATCAAGTTCATATTTATATCAAAAACCAGCTTTTTACATTAGCATGTGACGTTCAGAACTAGCATACCCCCCGCAAACTTCCGGGGAATTCGCTAACATTTTACTAAATTACTCACGATAAACGTTCACAAAAAGCATAACAATTATTTTAAGAATTATAGATACAGACCTCCTCTATGCACTCGATATGTCCGATTTTAAAATAGCTTTTTGGTGAAAGCACATTTTGCAATATTCTAAGTACATAGCCCAGGCATCACGGGCTCGCTATTTAGACACCCGGCAAGTTTAGCACTCACCATAATCATATTTACTATTATAAAAATGTCATTACCTTTTGTTGTCTTCGTCAGAATACACACCCAGGACAGCTACTTCAATAACAAATGTTGGTTTGGTCCAAAATAATCCATCGTTATATCCGAATAGCGCCGTTTTGTTTGTGCGTTCCAGACACTATCCGAAATAGTAAAGAAGTGTCACGCGCTTGGCGCAAATTCGTGACAATAAAATTCTAAGTATTCCATGACCGTACTTCGAAGCATGTCAACCGCTGTTTAAAATCAATTTTTACGACATTTTTCTCGTAGAAAAGCGATAATATTCCGACAGGGAATCTCCTTTTCGGCAAACAGAGGAAAAAATCCCAAAGGCGGGGGCGGTCGGGGTCACGCGCATAAGCTAGTGTCTCTTGATGGGCCACTTGAGAAAGGCGATAATGTGTTTCAGCCTGGGGCTGGAATGACGACATTCTGTTTTTTCCCGGGCTCTGAGCGCCTATGGACGACGTGGGAAGTGTCACGTTAGAGCAGAGATCCTTAGTAAATGATAGAGATGGAAAAGAAGTTCAACAAATGGTCAGACAGGCCACTTCCTGTAAAGGAATCTCTCAGGTTTTGACCTGCCATTTGAGTTCTGTTATACTCACAGACACCATTCAAACAGTTTTAGAAAATGTAGGGTGTTTTCTATCCATATGTAATAAGTATATGCATATTCTAGTTACTGAGTAGGAGTGGTAACCAGATTAAATCGGGTATGTTTTTTATCCAGCCGTGTCAATGCTGCCCCCTAGCCCTAACAGGTTAATGGCCCCACAAATCGCTGACCCAGCTTCCGGCAGAGCAGGCGGAGGGGCAGTTTTCGGGTCGAGAGCCAGATCCGGTCCCCCGGTGCGAACACTGGGGCCTCACTGCGGTGGCGGTCTGCGTTCTCTTTTTGGCGCAGCACGGCCTGTTGAAGGTGAACACGGACAGGTTCCCATGTCTCCTCCGTGCGCCTGAACCAGTCGTCCACCGCAGGAGCCTCGGTCTGACTGATGCCAAGGCGCCAGAACAGGCCGGTACCCCAGTATGCACTGGAAGGGAGAGAAGTTAGTGGAGGAGTGGCGAAGCGAGTTCTGTGCCATCTCGGCCCAGGGCACGAACGCCGCCCACTCCCCCGGCCGGTCTTGGCAAAACCTGCCCACATCCTGGTTTACTCTCTCCACCTGCCCATTACTCTCGGGGTGAAACCCTGAAGTAAGGCTGATCGAGACCCCCAGACGTTCCATGAACGCCTTCCAGACCCAAGACGTGAATTGGGGATCTCGATCAGACACTATATCCTCAGGCACCCCGTAGTGCCGGAAGACGTGCGTAAACAAGGCCTCCGCAGTCTGTAGGGCTGTAGGGAGACCGGGCAGAGGAAGGAGACAACAGGACTTAGAACCGATCCACAACGACCAGGATCGCGGTGTTACCCTGTGAGGGGGGAGATCGGTTAGAAAATCCACCGACAGGTGCGACCACGGCCGTTGTGGAATGGGTAAGGGCTGTAGCTTCCCTCTGGGCAGGTGCCTAGGAGCCTTACACTGGGTGCACACCGAGCAGGAGGAAACATAAACCCTCACGTCCTTAGCCAAGGTAGGCCACCAGTACCTCCTGCTCAAACAGCGCACTGTCCAACCGATCCCAGGATGACCAGAGGAGGGTGACGTGTGGGCCCAATAGATCAACCGGTCACAAACAGCAGACGGGACATACAGACACCCAGCGGGACAGTGGACGGGAGTGGCCTCTGCACGTAATGCCTGCTCAATGTCCGTGTCCAGCTCCCACACTACCGGCGCCACCAGGCAGGAGGAGGGGAGTATGGGAGTGGGATCCATGGGCCGCTCCTCTGTGTCATACAGCCGGGACAATCCGTCTGCCTTCATGTTCTGGGAGCCTAGTCCGTAGGAAAGGGTAAACACAAAACAGGTGAAAAACATGGCCCACGTTGCCTGGCGATGGTTCAACCTCCTCGCTGCCCGGATGTACTCCAGATTGCGGTGGTCAGTCCAGATGAGGAAAGGGTGTTTAGCCCCCTCAAGCCAATGTCTCCACGCCTTCAAAGCCTTGACGACAGCCAACAGCTCCCGGTCCCCCACATCATAGTTTCGCTCCGCCGGGCTGAGCTTCTTCGAGAAGAAGGCATAGGGGCGGAGCTTTCGTGGCGTACCCGAGCGTTGAGAGAGCACAGCTCCTATCCCAGACTCGGACGCGTCCACCTCCACTATGAACGCCAACGAGGAATCCGGATGGGCTAGCACGGGAGCCGAGGTAAACAGAGCCCTCAGGTGACCAAAAGCCCTGTCATCCTCAGCCGACCACTGCAAACGCACCAGTCCCCCCTTCAGCAGTGAGGTAATGGGAGCCGCTACCTGACCAAAACCCTGGATAAACCTCCGGTAGTAATTGGCAAACCCTAAGAACCGCTACACCGCCTTTACCATGGTGGGAGTCGGCCAATTAGGCACGGCTGAAATGCGGTCACTGTCCATCTCCACCCCTGAGGTGGAAATACGGTACCCTAGAAAGGAGACGGACAACTGGATGAACAGGCACTTCTCAGCCTTGACGTACAGGTCATGCTCCAACAGGCGACCAAGCACCCTGCGCACCAGGGACACATGCGACGCGTGTAGCGGAGTATATCAGAATGTCATCAATATACACCACTACACCCTGCCCGTGCAGGTCCCTGAAAATCTTGTCTACAAAGGATTGGAAGACTGATGGCGCATTCATCAACCAGTACGGCATGACATTTTTTACATTTACATTTTAGTCATTTAGCAGACGCTCTTATCCAGAGCGACTTACAGTAGTGCATGCATACATTTCAAACATTTAAAAAAAAAAAAATCTTTCCGTACTGGTCCCCCGTGGGAAACAAACCCACAACGCTGGCGTTGCAAACACCATGCTCTACCAACTGAGCCACACGGGACCTACACGGGACGAGGTACTCATAGTGCCTTGAGATGGTACTGAAAGCCGTCTTCCACTCATCTCCCTCTCGGATACGCACCAGGTTGTAAGCGCTCCTGAGATCTAGTTTGGTGAAGAAGTGCACCCTGTGCATTGACTCAATCGCTGTAGCTATGGGTGGTAGCGTGTAACTATACCTCACAGTGATCTGGTTCAGACCCCGATAGTCAATACATGGGCGCAGATCTCCCTCGTTCTTCTTCACAAAAAAGAAACTCGAGGAGGCGGGTGAAGTAGATGACCGAATGTACCCCTGACGCAGGGATTCGGAGACATATGTTTCCGCCTGTGAAAATGAAATGTGGATCGGCGATGGCTGGATGATCGGTGACGTCGACCGCCAAACGTCGCCCGAACAAGGAGAGAGACCGACTTCGGAGGAAGTCGTGACAGGAACCAAAGTGTTTCTGAGGAAGAGGCCAGAGGGGGTCAACCACAAAAACCTAGCCTTGTTTTTGTTGCTCCTTAGGGAAATGGCTAATAGTACTATTGTTTCGAGCTTTTATGTTCTTGTGTTGTCAACCTCACTGTGAGGCCCTATTTCCTCACATGTTATTGATCAGGAAGCAGATTCGCTGGCAAAATGCTGACGAATGAGAAAGCGTGAACTATCAAGTCAATTTTCATGGGAGTAGATAATATAGTATTGTGTTACATCATAAATGTGTCATCTATTGTCCAGCAAACACAGTATCCAACACAGTATCCAAGAGAGATTCAATTCAAGAGTGCAGTCTATTAAGTGTGTCTTTGCCCCATAACAGCAACACCTCAGCATCTCAGGCATATAGAAGTGCCATGTGAGTGATGGGAATCAGTATGTTGGCCAGACTTGAACTGGAGACTAACACAAGAGGAGAAATGAAATTTGAAACAACAATTGTCTTGTAAAAGGTGCACAGAGAGGGCTCGACACGTCTGAATGCAATGGATGTGCCATAGTTGACATATCACCATGCTGTTAGCTACCAATGAGGCATTCCAATGAGTTTTATTGTTGGGGTTTGCTGGCAGGCCAGTGTGAAATACTGGATTACATTGAAAAAAAAAACACAAAAAATAAACACACTGAGCAATGAGGATTCAAACTGCTGATATGTGGTTCCATGAGGGCCATTAAAACTTATTTGGGCTAGGGGGCAGTATTTTGACGTCCGGATGAAAAACGTGCCCAAAGTAAACGGCCTGGTACTCAGGCCCAGAAGCTAGGATATGCATATAATTGGTAGATTCGGATATAAAACACTCTAAAGCTTCTAAAACTGTTAAAATTATGTCTGTGAGTATAACAGAACCTGTTTGGCAGGCGAATCCCCGAGAACAAACCATCCAGTATTTTTGTTGTTGTTGAGGTGAGTGTTTTCAATGGGTTTCTATGTGTATCTAGATTTATAAGGCACTTGCTTGCAGTTCCTATCGCTTCCACTGGATGTCAACAGTCTTTAGAAATTGGTTGATGTTTTTTCTTTAGAGAAATGAAGAAGTACGGCAGTTCAGAACGAGGGTCCAGCCTAGTGCTCTCTAATGTTTTGATGTGCGCTCCAGGTCACGCGCTTGACATTGTTTTTATCCGGTATTGAACACCGTTTATCCCGTCTTAAATTGTATCGATTATTTACGTAAAAAAATACCTAAAGTTGTATAAGGAAAGTTGTTTCAAATGTTTGGACAGCGTTTACAGGAAACTTAGATATTTTGTAGTCATGCTGGGCGAGTTGGAACCGGTGTTTTTCTGAATCAAATGCGCCAAATAAATGGACATTTATGAGATATAACGATGGAATTAATCGAACAAAAGGACCATTTATGATGTTTATGGGACATATTGGAGTGCCAACAGAAGAAGTTATTCAAAGGTAAGGCATGAATTAAATCGTTATTTCTGACTTTTGTGTTGCACCTGGCTGGTTGAAATCTGATTTTCATGTGTTGGTATGCTGGGCGCTGTCCTAAGATAATCGCATGGTTTGCTTTCAGCGTAAAGCCTTTTTGAAATCTGACATGAGAAGTTAAGATTTAATTTGGTGTGTTGCACCAGTGAATGTATGAAAGTTAAATATTTTGAATAATAATTTTTTAATTTGGCGCTCTGCCATTTCACCGGATGTTGTCAAATCGATCCCGTTACCGGGATTTGAGCCCAAAGAAGTTTTAAACTAGAAAGGTGTCTGTGTGTGTGTAAGAGTGATGATGTCTTCACTATTATTCTACAATGTAGAAAATAGTAAAAATAAAGAAAAACCCTTGAATGAGTAGGTGTTCTAAAACTTTTGACCGGTGGTGTATGTGCGTGTGCGTGTGTGGACAGAGTGGGTCCTGGTTTCTGTCTGGGACGATAAGCATTGTTCCTCTCACAGACAGAGAGACAAAATCAGATTCACATGCTGCCCACACCCCTGCCCTCTCATGGCAAACTAACAGAGTGGCCAAAGTGAACTGCATCCTCTGGCTTGTAAGTAGACGTTATCATTTTCGAAACACAAAGACCTAACAATGCCCGAACCATTGTATAACAACATGTCTCAACGATAAGCTCATGTGTCTTGACATTGTAGAACAGGAGTGGTTATGGAACTCATCCCAATCATTCTCTGACATGGCGAGTGCATCTAAACCCCAGTAGTCAGGAACGTGGAAGGCCTGTATTCAGGAGCATTTGCCCTCTGTAGATCTGAGATGTTTTTCCAACGGCTTTGTTCTCCACTCATTCCTCCTCTCATCCAACAAGGCCACGCGTGAGCGGATTTCAGGCCATGCTATCCAAATATCGCTGTCACCGCTGCTAGCTACAGATGTCAGGCCTTGTTAGTCTCAGTGCCCCCCTGCACACTCCTGTCCCCTTGCATTAAGCTCCAAATCTTGCCCCAGTTACACACACAGGCTTCTCGGGCCTGGGTCAGGCCACACCTGGATGAACCTGTCAAAAGACATACAGGGACTAGCAGAGACCAGAAAACCCTGATTGCATAGATTAATAAATTCCATAGAGAAACAGAGACCCATGCAATGGTTTGAGATTCTTGAGCAATGTGAATGCTTGTCTCAGTGAGGGCAGTGCAGACTTGGTTTATGTTTTATTCACACTCCCCACTAAGCTTGTGCAAACCACAGTCGGACATGGGAAAATGATTAGAACATACTTCAAGATTTTATTGCACTTGTGGTTGCTTTGGTCTGGGTACAAATATATTATCTTTACCACTCATAAACACATACACAGAACCAATCCTCAACTGATCTATTTTTTTGGGGGTCGTTCGGCTGTTGGTTAGTGCCAGTCAAAAGTTTGAACACACTTACTCATTGAAGGGTTTTTATTTATTTTACTATTATCTACATGGTAGAATAATGGTGAAGACAGACATCAACAAATTATGAAATAACACATATGGAATCATGCAGTAATCAAAAAAGTGTTGAACAAATGCAAAATATATGTTATATTTGAGATTCTTCAAAGTAGCCAACCTTTACCTTGATGACAGCGACTGGGAGACCTGAAAATAGCTGTGCAGCAACGCTCCCCATCCAGCCGGACAGAGCTTGAGAGGATCTGCAGAGAAGAATGGGAGAAACTCCTCAAATACAGGTGTGCCAAGCTTGTAGCTTCAAACCCAAGAAAACTCGAGGCTGTAATCGCTGCCAAAGGTGCTTCAACAAAATACTGAGTAAAGGGTCTGAATACTTATGTAATTGTGATATTTCATTTTTGTGGTTTTAATATATTTGCAAAAAATTCTAAGAAACAGTTTTTGCTTTGTCATTCTGGGATATTGTGTGTAGATTGATGAGGGACATTTAAAAAAAAAGTCAATAAGGGTGTAACGTAACAAAATGGAAAAAGTGTGGAAAAAGTAAACGGATCTGATGCACTGTACGTACAGTATTTTCAAATGCTCTCCCAGTGTCTCACGCTCGTTCTCAGTGTGTGATAATGTTTACTGGAGGTGGAATGCAGGGTTTGTTTTTAAGACTGATCCTCAAAGCTCTGGTGTTTCTCTTGCACCTTGCCGGGCCTTTAGGCACATATCTAGGATGAGTTTCCCCTTCTTAAGTCCTAACATTTACCATTGAAAGGCATAACACAAACTGACCTTAGATCAATATATAAGAAGGGGCAACCTCATCCTACTCTCACCTTACCCGGGTTCTTAAAAAGGGGCTCCTGATCCATTTGACGCTTTGGACTGATCCCGTCCACAGATCTCCCGCTTTGGAGCTCCAATGGGTTCCAGCTGCCGGCTCTCCTGGGCCCAATGCATCCCAGGTGGATCAGAGATGGCTGCACAGACAAACATCTGTGCTGGGAGACAGAGGGAGAGGGGGATGAGAAGGAGGATGTTGTGGTAAGAGAGAGAGAGCAGGAGTGAGAGAGAAAGAACTGTAGGTAGGAACAAGGGAGGGAAAGGGAGAATGAGAGAGGGGGAAAGGATGGATACCGGGGTAGAGAGAGAGGGGACAAATGGGGAGAAGAAGAGCGGGCGGGAGAAGGATCTGGTAAGCTTAGACTGAGCTAGAGAGAAACAGGTGGTGGTTCTGTGTTGACTTGATAGGTTAATACAGGTTAAATGGATAATGAGTTTACAGCACGGTGTTGTAAATGGCCCTGCAAAGCCATGTGTTGTGAGAACAGTACTATAGCTATGTACTCAATGACCAGAAAAACAAGACAGCCACCTGGACATTCTGCCAGATATCAGATTGAAGCAGCATCATGCATGTGTCTTAGGAAGTGGCTCACTTAGTCTCAGTTGATGAGGTGTAGTCATGCGTCAGTGTTTCTTAAACTTACAGAAGGCAAATCCTTTCTCCAAAATGAAATATGTGTTGATATTAGTTGGCAGGGGTCTTTACTTCAACATTATTGTCTTTTGATGTATTTTCTAACACCTTTTAAGACTTTTTCTTGTAGATGTTTTTCTCTTATCCATCTGTTTGACCAGAAATCAAAGCCATTACTTATGTATGCCTAATTTTAAGATGAAAACGGTTGAAAAATGTATCTATGCCTTCATTTCCTCAAAATATAGACTCTTAGCTTTTCTTTGACACATATAGCTGCTAGTTTTACATGGAAATGACCATAAGCATCTGTAATGGATATTACCTAATGTAATTCACTTAGCAAGTCTGCTGCGCAGACGTGGGAGAGCTGTTTTAGACAGTCGATTTCCTTATACTTAGACAGCACACACAGTCATAAAATATACAAACCCACACACACATGCAAGTACACGCAAAGTTGCACACACACAAAATCAGTCCTTTATAAGTCTGTATTTTGTATCCACCACTCCCATCTCTCCATTGTACCCTCTTTCTCTGACGCACACACAAACAGACACACATACACACCTACCGTTCCATGTATTGTCTGGCATATAGGAAAGGGATTTTTGTGGTTTGTACCATGGTTCAGAAAACATTTCATCAGCTTTTCTTGCTACCGTCTTTGCAGCAAACAGAGGGTCACCGAGCCAAGAGTTCCTCGCTTACAGAGTTCTGACACATCAGTGTTCATTTGCTTACCTGCCCAGCTTCTCCTCTGTGTCGTGCAAAACTATTTCCCCACATGTGCTACTCAACATGCCTCGGCGAGCCTTTGTCTCTGTCTCCAATACCGTGGCCTTTAAGTCCTCAGCTGTCTATAATTGTCCTTATTACTCTCCATTTATAGTCAGTCAAAATGTTAGTTTATTTGTTATGCATAACAAATTGGGTATCGAATCCGAGTCATGTGTGTTAGCCAACAGAGCTAAAGCACAGGTTTTAGGCACTCACATAAAGCCTCAGGAAAGCCTACTTAGTTGGGAAAGGGAGATACAGTCAGTTGCACCACTGAATGCATTCAACTGAAATGTGTCTTCCGCATTTAACCCAACCGCTCTGAATCGGAGAGGTACGGGGGGCTGCCTTAATCGACATCCACGTCATCCGTGCCTTGGGAGAACTCGTTGTTGGATGTTAACTGCCTTGCTCAAGGGCAGAATGGCAGATTTGACCATCTTGCCGGCTCGGGGATTCGAACCAGTGACCATTCGGTTACTGGCCAAATGCTATTAACCGCTACTGGCTTCATAAGTCATGATCTCAGATACAACCAATGATTGCACAACGAGTCTTGAAAGATTCCCACTAGTGTCTAAAACAGTCGTGTGAACTTGACTGGTCCCCATTTAAGAAGCACCCTTATCATCTCCATCTGAGATATACAGTGGGGGAAAAAAGTATTTAGTCTGCCACCAATTGTGCAAGTTCTCCCACTTAAAAAGATGAGGAGGCCTGTAATTTTCATCATAGGTACACGTCAGCTATGACAGACAAAATGAGAAAAAAAAATCCAGAAAATCACATTGTAGGATTTTCTATGAATTTATTTTCAAATTATGGTGGAAAATATTTCACATTTCCACAAACTTCAAAGTGTTTCCTTTCAAATGGTATCAAGAATATGCATATCCCCGTTTCAGGTACTGAGCTACAGGCAATTATATTTGGGTATGTCTAACTGCCTGTAGCTCAGGACCTGAAGCAAGCAACTTTCTTTACCCAACTGTGGGACAGACTATGTTTGTTCCCACACTTGGGACTGACTCTCTATTGGTTACACAGACTTTTGGCCTCCCATCCTATTCTAACCACCTCTCGCCGGCTTTGTATTCATGTTACCTGATGAAATTGCTGTACAATATGATCTTGTTGCCTTCTGATGCACATTCAGATGTCATAAATCAGCACTGCAGAGCTCTCCCTGTCCTGTGCCGTGCCTTCATTGTATTACTGTTGATGATATCTGTAAATGTGCATGTACACCCTGGCCCACCTACTGTTGCTAGCCCCAATTCTGATTTGTGCTCTGATAGCTGCTTCACTGATTTCTGCTCTTGTAAAAGCCTGGGTTTTCTGCATGTTAACACTAGAAGCTTATTACCTAAAATGGATAAATTGAAAGTGTGGGTTCACAGCTCCAATCCAGAGGTGTTGGTCATTACTGAAACATGGTTAAAACCTCTTAAGGATCGGACCCTTTCTTTACATTTTCGCCTAAAATTACATTTTATTTTTTATTTATTTAACCTTTATTTAACTAGGCAAGTCAGTTAAGAACAAATTCTTATTTACAATGACGCCCTACCAAAAGGCAAAAGGCCTCTTGCGGGGACGGGGGCCCGGATCCAAAAATAAAATATAAAAAAATATATAAATATAGGACAAAACACACATCGCAACAAGAGAGACAACACAACACTACATAAAGAGAGACCTAAGACAACAACATAGCAAGGCAGCAACACATGACATCACTGCATGCTAGCAACACATCATGACAACAACATGGTAGCAACACAACATGCTAGCATTATCGGGCACAGACAACAGCACAAAGGGCAAGAAGGTAGAGACAACAATACAGCACGGAAAGCAGCTACAACTGTCAGTAAGAGTGTCCATGATTGGGTCTTTGAATGAAGAGATTGACCTGTCCAGTTTGAGTGATTGTTGCAGCTCGTTCCAGTCGCTAGCTGCAGCGAACTGAAAAGACGAGCGACCCAGGGATATGTGCTTTGGGGACATTTAACATAATGTGACTGGCAGAATGGGTGTTGTATGTGGAGGATGAGGGCTGCAATAGATATCTCAGATAGGGGGGAGCGAGGCCTAAGAGGGTTTTATAAATAAGCATCAACCAGTGGGTCTTGCGACGGGTATAGAGAGATGACCAGTTTACAGAGGAGTATAGAGTGCAGTGATGTGTCCTATAAGGAGCATTGGTGTCAAATCTGAATGCTGAATGGTAAAGAACATCTAGCCGCTCGAGAGCACCCTTACCTTCCAATCTATAAATTATAGTCTTCGTAATCTAGCATGGGTAGGATGGTCATCTGAACAAGGGTTAGTTTGGCAGCTGGGGTGAAAGAGGAGCAATTACGATAGAGGAAACCAAGTCTAGATTTAGCTTTAGCCTGCAGCTTTGAAATGTGCTGAGAGAAGGAGAGTGTACCGTCTAGCCATACTTCCAAGTACTTGTATGAGGTGACTACCTCAAGCTCTAAACCCTCAGAGGTAGTAATCACACCTGTGGGGAGCGGGGCATTCTTCTTACCAAACCACATGACCTTTGTTTTGGAGGTGTTCAGAACAAGGTTAAGGGTAGAGAAAGCTTGTTGGACACCAAGAAAGCTTTGTTGTAGAGCATTTAACACAAAATTCAGGGGAGGGGCCAGCTGAGTATAAGACTGTATCATCTGCATATACATGGATGAGAGAGCTTCCTACTGCTGAGCTATGTTGTTGATGTAAATTGAGTAGAGCGTGAGGCCTAGGATTGAGCCTTGGGGTACTCCCTTGGTGACAGGCAGTGGCTGAGACAGCAGATTTTCGGAATTTATACACTGCACTCTTTGAGAGAGGTAGTTCGCAAACCAGGCCAAAGACCCCTCAGAGACACCAGTACTCCATAGCCGGCCCACAAGAATATAATAGTCTAATGTATCAAAACCTTTGGCCAAGTCAATAAAAATAGCAGCACAACATTGCTTATTTTCAAGGGCAATGGTGACATCATTGAGGACCTTTAAGGTTGCAGTGACACATCCATAACCTGAGCAGAAACCAGATTGCATACCAGAGAGAATACTATAGACATCAAGAAAGCCAGTCAGTTGATTATTGACAAGTTTTTCCAACACTTTTGAACAGGGCAAAATAGAAATAGGCCTGTAACAGTTAGGATCAGCTTGATCTCCCCCTTTAAATAAAGGATGAACCGAGGCTGCCTTCCAAGCAATGGGAACCTCCCCAGAAAGGAGAGACAGGTTAAAAAGGTCAAAGATAGGCTTGGTGATGATAGGGGTAGCAACCTTAAAGAAGAAAGGGTCTAAACCATCTGACACAGATGTTTTTTTTGGGGTCAAGTTTCAGGAGCTCCTTTTAGCACCTCAGACTCAGTGTCTGCCTGCAGGGAGAAACTTTGTGGTGGGGCAGGGGAAAAAGAGGGAGAAGCATAGAGGATAGTCGCATTCGAAGGAGTGGGAGATGAGGAAATGTTAGACTGGCAGGGAGGCATGGCTGAGTCAAATAGGAATCCTGACTTAATGAAGTGGTGATTAAAGAGCTCAGCCATGTGCGTCTTGTCAATAACAACCACATCTTGTCAGATAATCAGCCAATTCATATTCTCTGTTTAGGTTCAGATGGCAATTTAGTCGGCTTTGGGATTTTGTTTCGTTTTTCCAATGTTGTAAATATGAGTCCTTCGATTGGTTCATGATTTTGTTTATTTGAATTCTTTCTTTTGAATCAGTGCTTGGCTGGTGAGGTCCAACACCAGCTGACTGAGAGGGCTCGTTTCTGGGCTCAGCTCTTGGGTTTGAAGTGCTTTAAATTGCAGACTTGAATTTGGACTTGAATTTAGATGTAGCCAAAACGTTAATGATCTTTTCTGTTTTTTTCATTATTACTGGAAAGCGGTCCAATTCTGCCCTACATGCATTAGGTGGTGTATTTCTCTGGACTTGTAGGATTTTCCAACAGAATTCTGCATGTAGGGCTTCAATTGGATGTTTGTCCCACATTTTAAATTCCAGTTTATTGAGTGGCCCCCAAACCTCACATCCGTAAAGAGCTATTGGTAAGATTGCACTGTCAAATATTTTGGTCCAAATTCTAATTGGGATGTTGATTTTGAATAATTTCATTTTTATTGCATACAATGCTCTGCGGGCTTTTTCTTTGAGTGCATTCACTGACATATTAAAGTTTCCCGATGCAGATATGGTCAGACCAAGGTAGGTGTAATTTTTAGTGTGTTCAATTATGGTGTTGTTCAGGGTGAATTTATATTTGTGTTTCTGACATCTGTTTTTTGGGGGGAAAATCATGATTTTTAAATTTACTGCCAGGGCCCAATTATGGCAATATTGCTCTAGAATATTAATGTTCTGTTGAAGACCCTTGTTGAAGACCTTCTTTGGTTGGTGATAGAAGTACCAAGTCATCAGCATATAGCATATAGCAGGTATTTCACCTCTGTGTCAAATAGTAGTGTGAGTCCTGGGGCTGGAGAATGGTCCAACATGTCTGCTAATTCATTGATATAAATGTTGAAAAGATTTGGACTCAAACTGCAGCCTTGTCTCACACCTCGATGTTGTGAAAATAATTCTGTTCTTTGGTTTTTGATTTTTATTGCACACTTGTTTTCTGTGTACATACATTTTATTAAGTCATACACCTTACCACCAAGCCCACTTCGGAGAATTTTGTAGAATAGCCCTTCGTGCCAAATAGAATCAAATGCTTTTTTAAAGTCAATAAAGCAAGCAAAGATTTTGCCCTCTTTTTTTTGGTGGACGTCTTTATTAATTATTGTATGTAAGGTGTATATATGGTCAGTAGTGTGATGGTTAGGGAGAAAGCCAATTTGACATTTACTTATTACATTTTTTTCTTGAAGAAAGGTTTGAATTCTTGAATTCAAAATGCTACAGAAAACCTTTACCAAGTTACTGTATACGCAAATTCCCCTGTAATTATTGGGGTCTGATTTGTCTCCACTTTTGTGGATAGGAGAGATGAGCCCCTGGTTCCAGACATCAGGGAAGCAGCCAGAAGTTAAAACTATGTTGAACAATTTAAGCACAGCATTTTGCAACTCAGGTGGCTGTTTTTCAACATTTAATTTCTGATGTTGTCTAGACCACAAGCCTTCTTTGATTTAATAGATTTGAGCTTTTCATTTAGTTCTTGTTGGGTTATTGGGTAATCTAATGGATTTTGGTTGTTTTTAATGACTGATTCAAGGATGTTAAATTTTTCTTTAATTTCTAATTGGTTCTGTTGTAAGTCTTTTTGTGGGATGTTTTTGTATAGATTATCAAAATAGGTTTTCCAAATTCCTACATCTATTACGGCTAATTCCTGTGGCTTTGTTGTGCTTAAATTGTTTCATATGTCCCAGAACTGATTTTGGTCAATTGCGTTTTGTTGGTATAATTAAATTTCGTGCGTTTCAGTGTTTGTTTATCGTGTTACAGAGTTTCAAAGTATTCATATCGTAGCTCTGGGTTGTTTTGCTGCTTATGTTTTTCGTTTGACATTTGTCTTAGGTGTTTTCTAATTGTTTTACATTTATTATCAAACCATTTGTCAGAAACATTTTGTTTTTGTTTCTGATGTTGCATTTCTTTGGTTTTCTCAAATTTGCTTTCGATGCTGCTTTTTGGAATATGCAGTTGATGTTTTGAGTAGCCGAATTGACACCATCTTTATTGTTTTGGTATTGTGAGTTATTGAAAAACTGTATAGAGTTCATCAATTCATTTGAGTTCAATGTTTCAATGAATCTCTCTGAACTGTTTGGAGCCCATCTGTACGACTGGTTTATGTTGTAGAGTTTATTTGGCTGTTTTTTTTAATGAGTATTGCCGGTTAATTTCTTCAGAAACATGTTGATCTGACTGTGATCTGACAATGGTGTCTGTGGTCTGACAGTGAATGCACTAATGGAGGAGGGGTAAATGTCAGTGATGGCATAATCGACTACACTTGTCCCAAGAGCTGAGCAGTAAGTTAACTGACCTAAAGAGTCCCCTCTGATTCTACCATTAAGCATGTACAGGCCTAAGGCTCGACAGAGATGCACTAACTCCTTCCCATTTTTGTTCAGTATTTGGTCAGGACTGTTTCTATTATTTATAATAGAGCTACTGTACAAGGAGGGGTATCCAAATATGTGGTGGTTACCTCCTGCATCAGTGTAGTCAGGCTCAGAACCTGTTAATGTATTGAAATCTCCACAAAGAAGCACTTTACCCTCTGCCTGAAATGTAATGATTTCTGTATGGAGATTGTCAAAAAACTGATCATCATAATATGATGAATCTGAAGGAGGAGCGTAAGCTGCACATATGTATACATCATTGTCACAGTAGATTGTACCTTTGTTAAGTTTTAGCCAAATGTGACTGGTACCTTTTTTCATTTCATTCAGTGCTAAGTCCTGCTTATGCCAAATGATGAGTCTCGGCCCCATTTAACATTTTTATGTTTGATTGATGGTAGTTAACTTTCTCTATAGCCTGAGGGACACTGAGTATCTATGTCTCCACGACACCATGTTTCCAGTAGGATTATGACGTCCTGTCACACACACACACACACGCACACACGCACACACACACACACACACACGCGCGCGCATACACACACCATTACATATAATTATTATTATAATACCGGTGCCAATAAAATTAAGAATAGTTGTAAACAAATGAATAAGAATGGAATAAGATTGCACAAAACATAAGTACAATGCAATCTGCAACCCTGTGTGTGTGTGAATTAAAGGGTCTGTCTAGCTCAGTAGTCTGCATATTAGATGCAGTAGTTGGCACACCTCTCCAATCTCTGATTGTTCTGGGTGTCTTTTGCCAGAGGTTACCTCAGCATATGTAGGCTGATGATCTGAATGATACATGGTGAGAACTGCATCATGTGGTCCACTTCTCTGAAGGACAGTGTTCTGTCTGACCCTGGAGTAGTGGTCAGAGCTGTGTTGTGATGGGCCAGGTCCAGTAGAGCTGTGTTGTGATGGGCCAGGTCCAGTAGAGCTGTGTTGTGATGGGCCAGGTCCAGTAGAGCTGTGTTGTGATGGGCCAGGTCTAGTAGAGCTGTGTTGTGAAAGCCCTGGTCTAGTAGAGCTGTGTTGTGATGGGCCAGTAGAGCTGTGTTGTGATGGGCCAGGTCCAGCAGAGCTGTGTTGTGATGGGCCTGATCTAGCAGAGCTGTGTTGTGATGGGCCTGGTCTAGTAGAGCTGTGTTGTGATGGGACTGGTCTAGTAGAGCTGTGTTGTGATGGGACTAGTCTAATAGAGCTGTGTTGTGATGGGACTGGTCTAGTAGAGCTGTGTTGTGATGGACCTGGTCTAGTAGAGCTGTGTTGTGATGGACCTGGTCTAGTAGAGCTGTGTTGTGATGGGCCTGGTCTAGCAGAGCTGTGTTGTGATGGGAAGGGTCTAGTATTGTGATGGGCCAGGCCCAGTAGAGCTGTGTTGTGATGGGCCTGTTCTATTAGAGCTGTGTTGTGATGGGACGGGTCTAGTAGAGCTGTGTTGTGATGGGACTGGTCTAATAGAGCTGTGTTGTGATGGGACTGGTCTAGTAGAGCTGTGTTGTGATGGGCCAGGTCCAGTAGAGCTGTGTTGTGATGGGCCAGGTCTAGCAGAGCTGTGTTGTGATGGGCCTGGTCTAGTAGAGCTGTATTGTGATGGGCCAGGTCTAGTAGAGCTGTGTTGTGATGGGACTGGTCTAATAGAGCTGTGTTGTGATGGGCCTGGTCTAGTAGAGCTGTGTTGTGATGGTCCAGTAGAGCTGTGTTGTGATGGGCCTGGTCTAGTAGAGCTGTGTTGTGATGGGCCAGGTCTAGTAGAGCTGTGTTGTGATGGGATGGGTCTAGTAGAGCTGTGTTGGGTTGGGCCTGGTCTGGTAAATCTGTGTTGTGATGGGCCTGGTCTAGTAAAGCTGTGCTGCAATAAGCCGTGTCTGGCTCTTTTCTCCTGGGGATGGTGGGTGTACTGTTGTTTCAGAAAATGGGGTGGGGGACCTCTGTTGCTGGGGTGATGGGTGTGTGGGTCACTACCAAGTTTTGCATCTTTTAGGTCCTTGGCAAAGGTTCTGATAATGTCCTGATCCAGATGTACATTATGGTATAAGTGTTGACATGTCAGAGTGGGGTGGTGAGCCGTTCTGATGTTGAGCAGTGAGGCACAGTCATCTGTTGATTTATTTTGTTGATCAACTGTTCTTGGAAGTATTTTCTTGGTAGGAGGGTGGATACAACTACACTGCTCAAAAAAATAAAGGGAACACTTAAACAACACAATGTAACTCCAAGTCAATCACACTTCTGTGAAATCAAACTGTCCACTTAGGAAGCAACACTGATTGACAATACATTTCACATGCTGTTGTGCAAATGGAATAGACAACAGGTGGAAATTATAGGCAATTAGCAAGACCACCCCAATAAAGGAGTGGTTCTGCAGGTGGGGACCACAGACCACTTCTCAGTTCCTATGCTTCCTGGCTGATGTTTTGGTCACTTTTGAATGCTGGCAGTGCTTTCACTCTAGTGGTAGCATGAGACGGAGTCTACAACCCACACAAGTGGCTCAGGTAGTGCAGCTCATCCAGGATGGCACATCAATGCGAGCTGTGGCAAGAAGGTTTGCTGTGTCTGTCAGCGTAGTGTCCAGAGCATGGAGGCGCTACCAGGAGACAGGCCAGTACATCAGGAGACGTGGAGGAGGCCGTAGGAGGGCAACAACCCAGCAGCAGGACCGCTACCTCCGCCTTTGTGCAAGGAGGAGCAGGAGAAGCACTGCCAGACCCCTGCAAAATGACCTCCAGCAGGCCACAAATGTGCATGTGTCTGCTCAAACGGCCAGAAACAGACTCCATGAGGGTGGTATGAGGGCCCGACATCCACAGGTCGGGGTTGTGCTTACAGCCCAACACCGTGCAGGACATTTGGCATTTGCCAGAGAACACTAAGATTGGCAAACTCGCCACTGGCGTCCTGTGCTCTTCACAGATGAATGCAGGTTCACACTGAACACGTGACAGACGTAACAGAGTCTGGAGACGCCGTGGAGAACGTTCTGCTGCCTGCAACATCCTCCAGCATGACCGGTTTGGCGGTGGGTCAGTCATGGTGTGGGGTGGCATTTCTTTGGGGGGCCGCACAGCCCTACATGTGCTCGCCAGAGGTAGCCTGACTGCCATTAGGTACCGAGATGAGATCCTCAGACCCCTTGTGAGACCATATGCTGGTGCGGTTGGCCCTGGGTTCCTCCTAATGCAAGACAATGCTAGACCTCATGTGGCTGGAGTGTGTCAGCAGTTCCTGCAAGAGGAAGGCATTGATGCTATGGACCGGCCCGCCCGTTCCCCAGACCTGAATCCAATTGAGCACATCTGGGACATCATGTCTCACTCCATCCACCAACGCCACGTTGCACCACAGACTGTCCAGGACTTGGCGGATGCTTTAGTCCAGGTCTGGGAGGAGATCCCTCAGGAGACCATCCACCACCTCATCAGGAGCATGCCCAGGCGTTGTAGGGAGGTCATACAGGCACGTGGAGGCCACACATACTACTGAGCCTCATTTTGACTTGTTTTAAGGACATTTCATCAAAGTTGGATCAGCCTGTAGTGTGGTTTTCCACTTTAATTTTGAGTGTGACTCCAAATCCAGACCTCCATGGGTTGATAAATTGGATTTCCATTGATTATTTTTGTGTGATTTTGTTGTCAGCATATTCAACTATGTAAAGAAAAAAGTATTTAATAAGATTATTTCTTTCATTCAGATCTAGGATGTGTTGTTTAAGTGTTCCCTTTATTTTTTTGAGCAGTATATATTGGTTGTTGGGAACATAGCCTGTGCCCGTTCTGCCACTCTTCTCACTGCCCCAGATACATTTTCACCTTTGGCATGAAGGTCGTTTGTGCCAGTGTGGATGATGATGTTGTCGGGGGTGTCAATCCTGGTCTGACTGAGTAGCTGCATTGCACTGTCAGTTGTAGGACACCAGAACTTATACACCTGGTGTCTAGGGAATAATCTTCCCTGGACTAAGAACTTCCCATTTGAATCAATAAGGATTGCAGTTGTGGGTGATTGTCTGGGTGGAGCAGACTGGGAGACTGGTATTCTGACCTGGGCTAGAGCAGACTGGGAGGCTGGTATTCTGTACTGGGCTGGAGCAGACTGAGAGGCTGGTTGGTTGACCTGGGCTGGAGCAGACTGGGAGGCAGAGGTCATAGAACTCAGAGAGAACAAGCTTCAAGAGGAGGACAATGTCCAAAAACTAAAAGAAGAGATGAAACAGTTCAGGGAGGAGAGCAGAGCATCTATTGCTAAATTAGAAAGCAGAATGGACAAACTGAGTCAGACAAATGATGACCTCAGAGACCATCTGAGCACAACAAGAGAGGAGCTAGAACAAAGAGAGAGGTACATTGACACCCTCAACCAGCAGCGAGTCATTATGTCCTCTGCATCTAGAGAACATGTCCACCAGCTTGGCATAACACAAGCAGAACCTGAGACCAGCATGGCCACCACACAGCCTAATGACACTGCACCAGCCTACCAGTCTGCTCCAGCCCAGGTCTGACATCCTTGGCTGATGCCTCTCTTTTCTGAGAAAGGGAAATGGTTGCAAATAACCCTTTTCCATATGTGCCCTCGTTTGGTATTAAAAATTAAATTTGCTCTTGTTTTGCAACTGTTAAGATCTGCAAACAGGCATTCATGGTTCTGTCCCATCAACAAACCTTTGAAACTTTTCTTAGCTTTCTCTGTTTGGATGTCTGGTGGGTAAACAATTTCCATAGCAACGCTGGTGATGTTGGTTACAATGTTGCAATAGAAGCGTTGTTTCTTGTACTATTGTCCCTTGTGTCTTTAGAGGACTGTTTCACTTTGATGTCCTTTTTCTTCTGTCCTTATTTAGTCTTTCTTTTCTTCTGTTAACTAGATATTCTTTGTTATTCTTCGTTAGCTAGCTAGCTTCTTCCAGGAGAGTCCCTAGCAACTGCTTAGCAACTGGTAAAAAATTCAGCTAGCTAAGATAACTGTACAATTGTATGAAAAATAGTTACTTTTTCAAAAGCCTATCTTCTTTGTTTGTTGCTTGTTTTGTCTCCTATTCAGTCTTGCAGTTCTCTTTTGCTTTTTTCCGATGTACTTCACTCTAAAAAAAAAAACTCTAAAAAACCATGTAAATTTAAATATTTGAAGGAGCTCATTTTTTTCAGCAGCTGCTGCTCAATTTGGACCTCTCGCTCTCCATTCTCTCCCTCTTACTGGACCTATCTCTCTCCATTCTCTCTCTCTCTTACTGGACCTCCCTCTCTCCATTCTCTCTCTCTCTTACTGGACCTCCCTCTCTCCATTCTCTCTCTCTCTTACTGGACCTCTCTCTCTCTCCATTCCCTCTCTCTTTTACTGGACCTCTCTCTCTCCATTCCCTCTCTCTTTTACTGGACCTCTCTCTCTCCATTCCCTCTCCCTTTTACTGGACCTCTCTCTCTCCATTCCCTCTCCCTCTTACTGGACCTCTCTCTCTCCATTCTTTCTCTCTTACTGGACCTCTCTCTCTCTCCATTCTCTCTCCCTCTTACTGGACCTCTCTCTCTCCTTTCTCTCTCCCTCTTACTGTACCTCTCTCTCTCTCTCTTTCATCATTTCTCTCTCCATCTTACTGGATCTATTTCTTTCTCCATTTCTATGTCCCTGTTAATGGATCTCTTTCGCCATTCTCTCTCTCTTTCTCCATTTCTCTCTCCCTCTTACTGGCTCTCTCTCTTTCTCAATTTCTATCTTTCTTTCTCCAATTCTCTCTCTGTCTTTCTGGATGTCTCTCTCCTCCATTTCTCTCTCCCTCTTACTGGATTGTTCTCTTTCTCCATTTCTCTCTCCCTTTTACTGGATCTCTCTCCCTCTTTCTCCAATTCTCTCTCCCTGTTACTGGATCTCTTTCTCTATCTCTTCCTACGTTTCTCTCTCCCCCTTACTGGACTTCTTTCTCCATTCTCTCTCCCGCTTACTGGATCTCTTTATCCATTTCTATCTCTTTTTCTACCTCTTTTTCTACATTTCTCTTCTTTCTCCATTTTCTCCCCCTCATAATGAATCTCTCAATCTCTTTCTCCATTTCTCTCTCCCTCTTACTGGATCTCTTTCTCTTTCCTCTCTCTCTTTCATCATTTCTCTCTCCATCTTACTGGATCTATGTCCCTGTTACTGGATCTCTTTCTCTCTTTCGCCATTTCTCTCTCCCTCTTACTGGATCTCTCTCTTTCTCTCTCCCTCTTATTGGATCGTTCTCTTTCTCCATTTCTCATTCCTCTTACTGGATCTCTCTCTTTCTCCATTTCCTTGGAAAGCCAAGGCTAGCTTTTTCAAGCAGAAATTTGCATCCAGCAACACAAACTCAAAACAATTCTGGGACACTGTAAAGTCCTTGGAGAATAAGAGCACCTCCTCCCAGCTGCCCACTGCACTGAGGATAGGAAACTCTGTCGCCACAGATAAATCCACTATAATTGAGAATTTCAATCAGCATTTTTCTACAGCTGGCCATGCTTTCCACCTGGCTACCCCTACCCCGGTCAACAGCCCTGCACCCCCCCACAGCAACTTGCCCAAGCTTCCTCCATTTCTCCTTCTCCAAAAACCAGTTAGCTGATGTTCTGAAAGAGCGGCAAAATCTGGACCCCTACAAATCAACCGGGCTAGACAATCTGGACCCTTTCTAAAATTATCTGGGTTGCAACCCCTATCACTAGCCTGTTCAACCTCTCTTTCATGTCGTCTGAGATTCCCAAAGATTGGAAAGCAGCTGCGGTCATCCCCCTCTTCAAAGGGGGGGACACTCTTGACCCAAATTGCTACAGACCTATATCTATCCTACCCTGCCTTTCTAAGGTCTTTGAAAGCCAAGTTAACTTCTCTAGGGTAGGGGGCAGTATTTTTACATCCGGATGAAAAGCGTGCCCAAAGTAAGCTGCCTGTTACTCAGGCCCAGAAGCTAGGATATGCATATAATTGGTCGATGGATAGAAAACACTCTAAAGTTTCTAAAACTGTTCAAATAATGTCTGTCAGTATAACAGAACTGATATGACAGGCGAAACCCCAAGGACAAACCATCCCAAAAAAAATGAATTCAGCTTACGACTATTCTCAATTGCTAGTATTTCAATAAAAAGGCCAAGTCCTCCCAGATTGCAATTCCTAGGGCTTCCACTAGATGTCAACAGTCTTTAGAAAGAGTTTCAGGCTGGTTTTTGGGAAAATGACCCAGAAATTGTAGTTTTTCTAGGTGGCTCCCATTTTGGCTGTAGTGTTTCCAAGCGCGTGGAAGAAAGCGCGTTCTATCTTATTTATCTCCGGCAATGAACATACTATTCTCCGTCTTGAATTTTATTGTTTATTTGCATATTAGGATACCTAAGGTTTGATTATAAACGTTGTTTGACTTGTTTGGAAAAGTTTATTAGTAACGTTTGGGATTCATTTTGTATGCATTTTGATGGAGGGAAACTGAGTGAATTATTGACTGAAGCGCGCCAGCTAAATTGAGTATTTATGGATATAAAGAAGGACATTATCGAACAAAAGGACCATTTGTGATGTAACTGGGACCTTTTGGAGTGCCAACAGAAGAAGATCATCAAAGGCATTTTTTATATCAGTATTTCTGACTTTTGTTTCGCACCTGCCTCGTTGAAATATGATTTTCATGCTTTTGTATGCTGGGCGCTGTCCTCAGATAATCGTATGGTTTGCTTTCGACGTAAAGCCTTTTTGAAATCTGACACGGCGGCTGAATTAACAAGAAGTTAAGCTTTATTTTGATGTATAACACATACATTTTCAAGAATGTTAAATATTTGAATTTAGTATTTTTGAATTTCGCGCTCTGCAATTTCACTGGATGTTGGCCAGGTGGGATGCTACCATCCCTTGAACCCTAGAGAGGTTTTAACAAACAGATTACCGACCATTTCGAATCCCACCGTACCTTCTCCGCTATGCAAACTGGTTCCAGAGCTGGTCATGGGTGCACCTCAGCCACGCTCAAGGTCCTAAACGATATCATAACCGCCATCGATAAGAAACAATACTGTGCAGCCGTATTCATCAAACTGGCTAAGGCTTTCGACTCTGTCAATCACCACATCCTTATCGGCAGACTCAACAGCCTTGGTTTCTCAAATGATTGCCTCGCCTGGTTCACTAACTTCTTCTCCGATAGAGTTCAGTGTGTCAAATCGGAGGGCTTATTGTCCGGGCCTCTGGCAGTCTCTATGGGGGTGCCACAGGGTTCAAATCTTGGGCCAACACTCTTCTCTGTGTACATCAATGATGTCGCTCTTGCTGCTGGTGAGTCTCTGATCCACCTCTACGCAGACGACACCATTCTGTATACTTCTGGCCCTTCTCTGGACACTGTGTTAACTACCCTCCAGATGAGCTTCAATGCCATACAACTCTCCTTCTGTGGCCTCCAACTGCTCTTAAATACAAGTAAAACTAAATGCATGCTCTTCAACTGATCGCTGCCCGCACCTGCCCGCCCGTCCAGCATCACTACTCTGGATGGTTCTGACTTAGAATATGTGGACAACTACAAATACCTAGGTGTCTGGTTAGACTGTAAACTCTCCTTTCAGACTCACATCAAACATCTCCAATTCAAAATTAAATCTAGAATTGGTTTCCTATTTTGCAACAAAGCATCCTTCACTCATGTTGCCAAACATACCCTCGTAAAACTGACCATCCTTCCAATCCTCGACTTCGGCGATGTCATTTACAAAATAGCCTCCAACACTCTACTCAGCAAATTGGATGCAGTCTATCACAGTGCCATCCGTTTTGTCACCACAGCCCCATATACTACCCACCACTGCGACCTGTACGCTCTCGTTGGCTTGCCCTCGCTTCATACTCGTTGCCAAACCCACTGGCTCCAGGTCATCTACAAGACCTTGCTAGGTAAAGCCCGGCCTATCTCAGCTCACTGGTTACCATAGCAGCGCTCCAGCAGGTATATCTCACTGGTAACCCCCAAAGCCAATTCCTGCCTTTCGCCGCCTCTCCTTCCTGTTCTCTGCTGCCAATGACTGGAACGAGCTACAAAAATCACTGAAACTGGAGACACTTATCTCCCTCACTAGCTTTAAGCACCAGCTGTCAGAGCAGCTCACAGATCACTGCACCTGTACATAGCCCATCTGTAAATAGCCCAAACTGTATTTATTTATTTATCTTGCTCCTTTGCATCCCAGTATTTCTACTTTGCACATTCATCTAATGCACATCTACCATTCCAGTGTTTAATTGCTATATTGTATTTAAGTCACCACCATGGCCTATTTATTGCCTTACCTCCCTTATCTCACCTCATTTGCACACATTGTATATAGACTTGTTTTTCTACTGTATTATTGACTGTATGTTTGTTTACTCCACGTGTAAATCTGTGTTGTTGTATGTGTCAAACTGCTTTGCTTTATCTTGGCCAGGTCGCAGTTGTAAATGCGAACTTGTTCTCAACTTGCCTACCTGGTTAAATAAAGGTGAAATACAATTAAAAAAAAAAAATTCTCTCTCTCTCTTACTTGATCTCTTTTTTTTCCTAATTCATTATGTCCTCTGTCCATCACAATCTCTCCCTACCCAATACCAGTCACACATTACACTACTTCTACACTAGAGGGTAACATTTTTAAAACACCTACTCATTCAAGGGTTAATTATTATCATATATATATATTTGTCATCTTTAAATGCAAGAGAAAGGCCAAAATGTAATATTCCAGTTTAGGCGCAATTTAGATTTTGGGACTTACATGGCATCAGCGTATGTGCATTTCTGTTCAAAATGTTGTACCAAAATGTGTCTAATTGATTTATTGATACATTTTCAAGTTCATAACTATGCACTCTCCTCAAACAATACAATGGTATTCTTTCAGTGTAATAGCTACTGTAAATTGGACAGTGCAGTTAGATTAACAAGAATTTAAGCTTTCTGCCCTTATCAGATCTGTCTGTCTGGGAATTGTTCTTGTTACTTACAACCTCATGCTGATCTCATAAGCCACGTTAGCTCAACTGTCCCGCGGGGGGACACTGATCCTGTAGAGGTTTTAAGACATGAAGGTCAGTCAATGCAGAACATTTCAAGAACTTAAACATTTTCTTCAAGTGCAGTCACAAAAACCCTCAACGCCCTGCTGAAACTGGCTCTCATGAGGACCGCCACAGGAAAGGAAGAGCCAGAGTTACCTCTGCTGCAGAGGATAAGTTCATTGGAGTTTCCAGCCTCAGAAATTGGCAATTAACTGTACCTCAGATTGCAGCCCAAATAAATGCTTCACAGAGTTCAAGTAACAGACACATCTCAACATCAACTGTTCAGAAGAGACTGCGTGAATCAGGCCTTCATGGTCGAATTGCTCCAACCACCGTGTCTTTGTGAGATGCAGAGTATGTGAACGGATGAGCTCCGCATATGTGGTTCCCACTGTGAAGCATGGAGGAGGAGGTGTGATGGTTTGGGGGTGCTTTGCTGGTGACACTGTCAGTGATTTATTTAGAATTCAAGGCACACTTAACCAGCATGCCTTCCGCAGCATTCTGCCGCAACTTTCTGCAGCGATACACAATCTTAGTGGGACTATCATTTGTTTTTCAATAGGACAATGTATGTAATTCAGATACAATTCAGAAGAAAGAGGAAGGTAGAGTTGACTTGGTTTTGATGGAAGGTTTTGAATATGACTGTTTCCCAAATAGTAGGTCTGGCCCCCCTGGTGAGTCACGTCTCCCTCCTCCTGGGTCACAACATAACACCGGTCAGTGACTGCAATTATTGACTTTGATCTATTTTACTAACCTTGTCAGAGGACAAACAGTTTCGGCGTCCCGAGATTATGAGAATATTCTGTTGAGTTAAAGTTCCAGGGTGTTGATTAAGACTATTGGCAGGGATTATCTATGAGGACAAACATGTACACACCTCTCACGCATGGAGATAGGAACCACCAGCACGTTGTACTGCACAGAATTTGTGTGTGTGTGTGTGTGTGTGTGTGTGTGTGTGTGTCTTCTCCTTCACTCTGCGGTTGGTCAGGTCATCCCTTATGACACCAAAAAAATCTAAGGTTTATTATCGCTCTCTTACATGAATTAATTCCCATGAATACTCACTTTCGCTCTCGTGTTATATTATTCCCTAATTCCCCTTTCACCATCTTTCTTTCTTACTACTGTCTTCTTTACATTCACCTCTTGCTCCCGCCTCTCTCTCTCGCTCTTGCACTCCTCTCTAGCCGTCACTTTCCCTTCTGAAAGTACACACATCACACAGTGGTTATCAGTGCACACAAACTCAGCACAAACAGAAACACCCCATTTCACTTCATCGTGTCCAATTTGTAGCCATGTGCGAACTCCAGACAGGGATTGTAAACACATTGAGTGCCAGGCCTGTCATTTCTCATTGGGGGTTAGTGTGTGTGTTGATTTACAGAGAGCAGCCCGCTGAGATAGGGGTCTTGATGGTGTGGACTATATCAATAGATCTCTTGGACAGCTATGCTTGTTTTTCCTGCTATGATTGTCTCTGGAGGCCACACAACATTATCGCTTCCAGCCATTAACTAGCCACCTGGGAGCCCTGCCACATGGGAGCCCTGGCCGCTGAGCTTGTGTGTGCCTGTGCGCTAATTGTGCAGGAGCAGAGGGTCTTGTGGCTGACTGAGGGATGCCATACTGGGATGCGGTCAAAGGTGGGACATTCACACTCCATATTCCCACAGGGGACCAAGGGCATGCCACAGATGACTACAAAAGCAACAACAATATCATCAACAACAATAAACTAAACTACAACAACAACCTGAACAACAGCAACAACAACAACATGATCATGAACAACAACAAGAGTACAACTAATGAATTTACAGCCATAAAAGGCAACGGTATTAAAGCAATGAGGCTAACATGTTTTTATATTCTACATCAACTCCTTATTCCTACAACATACAGTTGAAGTCGGAAGTTTACATACACTAGGTTGGAGTCATTAAAACTCGTTTTTCAACCACTCCACAAATTTCTTGTTAACAAACTATAGTTTTGGCAAGTCGGTTAGGACATCTACTTTGTGCATGACAAAGTATTTTTTTCCAACAAATGTTGGAGACAGACAGATTATTTCACTTATAATTCACTGTATCACAATTCCGGTGGGTCAGAAGTTTACATACACTAAGTTGACTGTGCCTTAAACAGCTTGGAAAATTCCAGAAAATGATGTCATGGCTTTAGAAGCTTCTGATAGCCTAATTGACATAATTTGAGTCAATTGGAGGTGGACCTGTGGATGTATTTCAAGGCCTACCTTCAAACTCAGTGCCTTTTTACTTGACATCATGGGAAAATCAGCCAAGACCTCAGAAAAAAATTTGAAGACCTCCACAAGTCTGGTTCATCCTTGGGAGCAATTTCCAAATGCCTGAAGGTACCACGTTCATCTGTGCAAACAATAGTACGCATGTATAAACACCATGGGACCATGCAGCCGGCATACTGCTCAGGAATGAGACACGTTCTGTCTCCTAAAGATGAACATTCTTTGGTGCGAAAAGTGCAAATCAATCCCAGAACAACAGCAAAGGACCCTGTGAAGATGCTGGAGGAAACGGGTACAAAAGTATATATATCCACAGTAAAACGAGTCCTGTATCGACATAACATGAAAGGCCGCTCAGGAAGGAAGAAGCCACTGCTCCAAAACCGCCATAAAAAAGCCAGACTATGGTTTGCATGGGGACAAAGATTGTACTTTTTGGAGAAATGTCCTCTGGTCTGATGAAACAAAAATAGAACTGATTGGCCATAATGACCATCATTATGTTTGGAGGGAAAAGGGGGATGTTTGCAAGCCGAAGAACACCATCCCAACCGTGATGCACAGGGGTGGCAGAATCATGTTGTGGAGGTGCTTTGCTGCAGGAGGGACTGGTGCACTTCACAAAATAGATGGCATCATGAGGAAAGAAAATTAGGTGGATATATTGAAGCAACATCTCAAGACATCAGTCAGGAAGTTAACCTGTTGGGGCTAGGGGGCAGTATTTTCACGGCTGGATAAAAAATGTACCCGAATTAATCTGGTTACTACTCCTGCCCAGTAACTAGAATATGCATATAATTATTGGCTTTGGATAGAAAACACCCTAAAGTTTCTAAAACTGTTTGAATGGTGTCTGTGAGTATAACAGAACTCATATGGCAGGCAAAAACCTGAGAAGATTTCATGCAGGAAGTGGCCTGTCTGACAAGGTGTCGTTCTTCTTGTCTCTGTTTATTGAAGAGTGAGGATCTTAGCTGTCCCGTGACACTTCCTACGGCTGCCATAGGCTCTCAGAAGGCGGCAAAACGCTGAATCGTGGCTTTGCAGGCTCTAGCTGAAACAAAGTAGCGCATTTGGGTAGTGGCTGGTTACAGTACTGTGAGACTCAGGCTCGTGCCCGCGTCGACCGAAAGCTTTGTTTTCTTTCCTCTGTTTAGCTAAATGGACATTCCCGGTCGTAATATTATCGCTTTTTTACGAGAAAAATGGCATAAAAATGGATTTTAAACAGCGGTTGACATGCTTCGAAGTACGGTAATGGAATATTTAGAATTTTTTTGTCACGAATTGCGCCATGCGCACGACCCTGATTTACCATTTCGGATAGTGTCTGGGACGCACGAACAAAACGCCGCTATTCGGATATAACGATGGATTATTTTGGACCAAACCAACATTTGTTATTGAAGTAGCAGTCCTGGGAGTGCATTCTGACGAAGACAACAAAAGGTAATCAAACTTTTATAATAGTAAATCTGATATTGGTGAGTGCTAAACTTGCCGGGTGTCTAAATAGCTAGCCCGTGATGGCTGGGCTATGTACTTAGAATATTGCAAAATGTGCTTTCACCAAAAAGCTATTTTAAAATCGGACATATCGAGTGCATAGAGGAGTTCTGTATCTATAATTCTTAAAATAATTGTTATGCTTTTTGTGAACGTTTATCGTGAGTAATTTAGTAAATTGTTAGCAAATTCCCCGGAAGATTGCTAGTTCTGAACGTCACATGCTAATGTAAAAAGCTGTTTTTTGATATAAATATGAACTTGATTGAACAAAACATGCATGTATTGTATAACATAATGTCCTAGGTGTGTCATCTGATGAAGATCATCAAAGGTTAGTGCTGCATTTAGCTGTCTTCTGGGTTTTTGTGACATTATATGCTAGCTTGAAAAATGGGTGTCTGATTATTTCTGGCTTTGTACTCTGCTGACATAATCTAATGTTTTGCTTTCGCTGTAAAGCCTTTTTGAAATCGGACAGTGTGGTTAGATAAAGGAGAGTCTTGTCTTTAAAATGCTGTGAAATAGTCATATGTTTGAAAAATTGAAGTTTTTGTATTTTTGAGGAATTTTTAATTCGCGCCACGCCTATCATTGGATATTGGAGCAGGTGTTCCGCTAGCGGAACGTCTAGATGTAAGAGGTTAACAGTTTGGCAATTTCATATAATAATGTTAGACTACACGTTACTATTAGCAGAACATTGCAGGAATGTTTTAAGAACTACTTCCATTCATTTTACCTTTATTTAAATAAGAGTCTTGCAGTTTGTTGTTATAGGTGTTAGTAGTAATTTCGCAATCAACATTAGCTGAATTTTCAGGAATGATTTCTCAGAAGAACTTCTATTACTCCAACATTTTATTGCTGAAGTATTTTCAGGTAACGTTATTGGAACAATCATGTCATAACATGACTCTATAACTAACCTCTCTGGGCTAGGCGGGACGAATTCGTCCCACCTACGCAACAGCCAGTTGACTTCCGTGGCGCGATTTTCAAATACCTTAGAAATGCTATTACTTCAATTTCTCAAACATATGACTATTTTACAGCATTTTAAAGACAAGACTCTCGTTAATCTAACCACACTGTCCGATTTCAAAAAGGCTTTACAACGAAAGCAAAACATTAGATTATGTCAGCAGAGTATCAAGCCAGAAATAATCAGACACCCATTTTTCAAGCTAGCATATAATGTCACAAAAACCCAGAAGACAGCCAAATGCAGCACTAACCTTTGATGATCTTCATCAGATGACACACCTAGGACATTATGTTATACAATAATGCATGTTTTGTTCAATCAAGTTCATATTTATATAAAAAAAACAGCTTTTTACATTAGCATGTGACGTTCAGAACTAGCATACCCCCCGCAAACTTCCGGGGAATTTACTAACAATTTACTAAATTACTCATGATAAACGTTCACAAAAAACATAACAATTATTTTAAGAATTATAGATACAGAACTCCTTTGTGCAATCGAGGTGTCCGATTTTAAAATAGCTTTTAGGTGAAAGCACATTTTGCAATATTCTCAGTAGATAGCCCAGCCATCACGGCTAGCCATTTAGACACCCACCAAGTTTAGCCCTGACCAAAGTCAGATTTACTATTACAAAAGTTTGATTACCTTTGTTGTCTTCGTCAGAATGCACTCCCAGGACTGCTACTTCAATAACAAATGTTGGTTTGGTCCAAAATAATCCATCGTTATATCCAAATAGCGGCGTTTTGTTCGTGCGTTCCAGACACTATCCGAAATGGTAAATCAGGGTCACGAGCATGGCGCAATTCGTGACAAAAAAATTCTAAATATTCCATTACCGTACTTCGAAGCATGTCAACCGCTGTTTAAAATCCATTTTTATGCCATTTTTCTCGTAAAAAAGCGATAATATTCCGACCGGGAATCTCCGTTTAGGTAAACAGAGGAAAGAAAACAAAGCATTCGGTCGACGCGGGCACGCGCCTGAGTCTCACAGTACTGTAACCAGCCACTACCCAAACGTGCTACTTTTTTTCAGCCAGAGCCTGCAAAGCCACGATTCAGCTTTTTGCCGCCTTCTGAGAGCCCCTGTGAGCCGTAGGAAGTGTCACGTAACAGCAGAGATCCTTTGTAATGGATAGAGATGGCAAAGAAGGCCAAGAAATGGTCAGACAGGGTACTTCCTGTACAGAATCTTCTCAGGTTTTGACCTGCCATTTGAGTTCTGTTATACTCACAGACACCATTCAAACAGTTTTAGAAACTTTGGAGTGTTTTCTATCCAAAGCCAATAATTATATGCATATTCTAGTTACTGGGCAGGAGTAGTAACCAGATTAAATCGGGTACGTTTTTTATCCAGCCGTGTCAATACTACCCCCTAGCCCTAACATGCTAAATGAGCCTTGCAGGAATGTTCCCATCATGTTGTGTTAGGTGTTATGGATTCCATCTTCATGAACATTGGCAGAATAATTTCTGAAGTATGTTCTGGGAATGTTTTTGGAACATTTTGTCATAATGTCACGCTATTTAAGTGATAATGCCAAACCGTGCCAATATATCCTCCAAACACCGGCTTTGAGGGCATTATCACTTTTATACAACGGGTTACCAATATATTCAAATACTGATTGACATATTTTCATTATTCATACTATTTCATTTTTCCACAAGATATAGTCCTGACACAAATCTATGGTTGGTACACTGGTCGTTCGTTCGTTCTATCGGTTCGGTTACCAGAGATGCTACCCGGTTGTTCAGTCTTTTTGTTCTGTATCTATGGACGTGACTCAGTCTTTCGTTATAAATGTTCCATTGCCATACTGGCTGGCAACATTCTTATCTCTTGCTTCCTAGCTTGCAAGCGGCTAATGTGGATCCCTAATAAAATACAAAGATACAAAATACAATTTAAGGCTAATTTACAGTCACGTCAAAAAGTGCAGCCAAAGTGCAGCTGTTTTCTAGTGACATTTATTTGGACACATCCATAACAATGAGCTAATGAGGCGCGATTTTGCATGACATAAAAAATGTGCTCACTCATCAGGACATTGATGTTCAGAGGAGCTAGCCAACAACACAGCTAATCACTTCAAACTAAAGTTGGATAGACTGCAATCTAGCTGCACTTCTTTTAGTTTTGACCTTTTTTCAAATGATGCCAGCTGATTCATGATTTTGACTGGCTGAGAAATGCTGCCTGCCTGTCTGTCTTGTCCTGACTCCCGACACGTTCATTACCATGGGACAGTTGGAGATTGAATTTGAATATTGAAACCAATATTTCAAAATGTTAGAGAGACAGACAGCAAGTTTTATACACAAATCTCTACTGCCTTTTTTTTACTAGAGATCAAGTTTATAAATTGCTTGGCTGGGCTGATGAGACAGTGGATTGCGGTGGATTGCGCAGTCAGATGAATCAGAGTAAATAGGCATTTTAACATCATAGATTTAGCCAGTGGTAACTTGTGGAATAGACATCGGCTGGAATGCGGTTTTATCCAATCAGCATTCAGGATTAGACCCACTGATTGTATAAAACTTTATAGACAATTGTAGGAACATTCCCTGCTTGTTGTTATAGGCGTTGTGAATAATATATCCGTCAACATTAGCAGAACATTACCGGAACATTGTGTTAGTACATTGCCTGGAAACCTTATGAGAATCATAGGAGAATGTTCGGTTTTTACAGATGTTGTGAAAAACATTTTAGTGAATGTTAGGAGAACATTACAAGGATATTTAATTTGAAACATTTATAAAAAATATTTGGCGATCAAAAACATTCTTTGAATATTTGTGGGACGTTATCATCCTGATGTTAGGGTTGTAGCTAGCTAGAACTTAATGGGAACGTTAATGAATGTCCTGGGAATGTTCATGGTTTACTCTTTCTTTCTCACTCTCAATGCTTTGATTAGAGTGTAGCTTTGTGTCTGGACCAGGTGTTTCAAAGACAATGCACAACGGACCAAATCCAAATCTTCTATCTAACGTATATGAATGCATTATTTGCAGAAAATATGAAGTTGAGTGTACATTTCTCTCAAGTTAAATGTCCATATGAATAGAGTTTAATACTGTATATTATTTCTGTAGATGTTCTCTCATACACGTCATGTAGGAGCAACATCATTTCTCAGACCTGTGAAATTGTGTACATTTCAGTCAAAACAGGAACTAAAGTCTGATAGGAAAATCCTTGACTCTGCATTGAACAGAACTGCTATGAAAGTCAGCTCTGTTTGCCAATCAGATCAGCAAACCGTGAGTCATTGTTCCAAAGGCTCATTTTAGAGTGGGGACCAATAGGGCAGCCAGAGTCCACAATGCATTTAAAAGATGCAGAACATTAGCAATGGATCAAAACAGACTATGTGTTTGTTGTTCCTAGTACTTTATCCACACATGGATAGAGAGAAGAGAATCTATGGGATATACATGGCCATGGATGAGTAAAGAGAATGCAAATACAAAGGTGCAATCTAGAACCAAAAAGGGGTTTTCGGCTGTCCCTATAGGTTGACCCTTTGAATAACCCCTTTTGATTCCAGGCAGAACCCTTCTGATTGCAGGTAGAACCCTTTTGGGTTCCATGTAGAACCCTTTTCAAAGAGGGTTTTACCTAGAACCAAAAAGGGTTCTCCTATTGGGACAGCCTCAGAACTCTTTTGGAACCCTTTTTTCTTAGAGTGTAGTATTGACATGGATGGGTAGACTAGATTATAGTTAGTGACCCTAGTCTCTGTTTGTCTATCAAAGGGTCCTCTGAGTAAAGATTAGTCTTTGTTTGGTAACCACTGTGCACATTGGTGGTATCTTATCTTACATCCACAATTGCCCTACGTCTGCCCATTAAGCAGTTGACCAGCCCATTCTCTGGCCTTGGAATTTTGTTGTCCCACATGGGTAAAAGGCATGTGAGGAGTGACCTGGGGCCCTGTTTGTGTATAACTGCAACCTCCGTGTGCAGACTAGCAGACTCAGGTCTGTGTTGGTCCTGCATTAGAGAACAGACTCTAAATGTAGAGCCTATACACAAACAGTAAACCTAGCCAGAATACCAAACAAACGAAAGCAGCCACACTCCACTGTCACTTTAATGGCCTTTTCCCTATTTTCTCTTAGTCAATTATTGCCTACTTCTTCTCTCACTTACTCACTCGCTCGCTCGCTCGCTCGCTCGCTCTCTCTCTCACTTACTCACTCTCTCTCACTTACTCACTCTCTCTATCTCTCTGCCCCTATGACACTGTTCTGGGAAACCCTTCTGTGTTCGGATGGAACATCTAGTCAGAGGCCAACACTAGCAGCTACCCGGAGTTCATTCAGATGTCTGATGGAAACCTTATGCTCCTTTGATTATGAATCTGTTCAGAATAATCTGGCTCAAAACACTTTTTCTTCATTTTCTTTCCTTATCCTTTAACTGTTTTTTCAACTTTCATTTGTCATTGGGTGCTTTGGGGCCTGTCATGCCAAATAGTGTCCCTCGGCCAAATAGTGTCCCCCTCTACGTCATAATGGGATTTGATGAGTTCTAGCTTCTGTCGCTAGGGCTGTTGCTAAAACTTGCAAATTTCTGACCGGATTACGTAATGAACCAAAGCATTCGTAGCTACGCTGGTGGCTTGGCTCGATTTTACTTCGTAGTGGTCGAGAAGGATGGAGGATGCAGGCAGTTCTAGTTCTATTTCACAGCATAAACACTCGCTCAGTTTGTGCAACATTATTACCTCAAAATTGCTCTCCAAGGATGGTGTTTTTGACGGTGACAACCTTCTAACTACCTGCTGCTTCAGAGGACCGAAAAGACTGGAAGGAGAACACTTTCTTTACCATGTATTTGTCTTTATATAAGTACATAATAAATAATTTAAGCTGTTTTTAGATTGACGTTAGCTAGCTTGCAAGCAAGCAAGCTACTGTAACTGTTATTGAAGCTTTCTGTTTGTATCTATCGTTAGCTTGCACTTCAATGGCATCTCTCAATGAGATTTTATTTTATTTTTCCAACAAGGCAAAGTACTATGAAGACAAAACTGGTTTCGACAAGAGGTGCAAAATTCAGAGAAATTCACAATTCAGGGTAACGTTAAGCAGTTAACTTCAATTAGATAACTGCACGGATTTAGCTATGTACAACCATTTTTCAACAACCATTTTCCATCTAATGTTAGCTAGTTGCTAGCTATCCATATAGTTCAGTGGAGGCTGCTGAGGGGAGGATGGCTCATAATATGTAGTAAATGGAATGGAATCAAACACATGGTTTCCATGTCTAGCTATAAGTTATACCTGATCAATCAAATGGATAGGTGTAAGCAATTATGGTAATTCCAAATGCCCTTAAAACCTCTTTGGAGTAGGAGGGACTCTACCGTCCCACCTGGCCAACATCCGGTGAAATTGCAGAGCGCGAAATTCAAAATACAAAATTGGTAATATTAAACATTCATGAAAATACAAGTGTCTTACATCGTTTAAAAGATTAACTTCTTGTTAATCCAATCGCTTTGTCAGATTTCAAAAAGGCTTTACGGTGAAAGCACACCATGCAATTATCTGAGGACAGCGCCCTGCGTACAAAAGCATTACATACATTTTCCAACCAAGTAGAGGCTTCACGAATGTCAGAAATAGCGATAAAATTAATCACTTACCTTTGAAGATCTTGCTCTGTTTGCAATCCAAAGGGTCCCAGCTACATCACAAATGGTCCTTTTGTTCGATAAAATCCTTCTTTATATCCCAAAAAAGTCAGTTTAGTTGGCGCGCTGGACTCAGTAATCCACCTGTTTCCCTCGTTCAAAATGCATACAAATGAATCGCAAATGTTACCAATAACTTTGTCCAAACAAGTCAAACAACATTTCTAATCAATCCTCAGGTATCCTAATATGTAAATAAACAATAAAATTTAAGACAAAGAATAGTATGTTCATTACCGTAAATAAATAACGAAGTGTCAAAACACGCGCGTCAAAACACTACAGCCAAAATGGGAGCCACTTACAAAAACAAAAAATTCTAGCTCATTTTTCAAAAAACAAGCCTTAAACACTTTCTCAAGACTGTTGGCATCTAGTGGAAGCCCTAGGGACTGCAATCTGGGAGGGATTCCTTTTATATTCCCATACACAGCCATTATAATCCAGATGGATTCTCCTCAGGTTTTCGCCTGCCATATCAGTTCTGTTATACTCACAGACATCATTTTTAACAGTTTTAGAAACTTTAGAGTGTTTTCTATCCAATACTACCAATTATATGCATATCCTAGCTTCTGGGCCTGAGTAACAGGCAGTTTACTTTGGGAACCTCATTCATCCAAACTTCCGAATACTGCCCCCTACCCCGAAGAAGTTAACTAGGTGTCTTTGCTAAACAGACACAGAGAGGGGGGAGGATGAATGTGAGAAAGAAAGGATGAAAGTGAAAGAGGGAGAGAGAGGTGGGAAGAGAGCAGAAGACAGAGAGAGAGAGAGAAACAGAGAGTGAAAGACAGCAGTGCAAATGTACTTAGACTTGAGTATTTCAACAACTCTTCTCTTCCAACTTGTTAGGCAATCATATCTACCTACCGGGGAAGGATGGCCAGCCACACAGGAGGGTGATTTTTACTAAGGAGAAGGAGGCCGTGCTGACCGAGATGCATGCTGGCCATTTTGGGGGGTGAAGAGCATGATTGCCAAAATCAACCTATGCTACTTCTGACGGGGAATTGTCAAGGAGCTGGACAGCTGGGCAAGTGAAATAACCTTGTGTTCATCAATCACATTCTATTATATTTGAAATTATTATGATTTCAATGAATGTCATATCAGAGAGCACACAATGGTACAATTTGTCACTTTTTGCTTAAAAGTCTGTGGCACTGGAGTTGAAGCCCATCAAAGTTGTTTCAACACATGATCGGTAAGTGACCCAATTTTGCCTTGATAAGTTGTTTTTAATGGTTTCTTTATTTGACCACAGCAGAGTTCAATATTATAGAATGTGTGTGTGTGTGTGTGTGTGTGTGTGTGTGTGTGTGTGTGTGTGTGTGTGTGTGTGTGTGTGTGTGTGTGTGTGGTGTGTGTCAGTATCCTTACAAATATGAAAATCTGCATACTGTATGACATAGACACAGGTAAGAGTAAAGTAATCTTCTCTCTAACACTTTAAATGTTAGGGGTGGACCTCATTGGACCGTTTACAAAATCCAGGAAATGGCAACAGCTGGTGTCTGACTGCGACCGATCACTTTACCAAGTGGGTGGAGGCAATAGCCATTCAGGTCAGTAAAGGAAGAGTACGTGCGTAACTCTAAATTCATGTAACCCATTAACCTCTAAGGGATCGGTCCCCCCTCCCCGCGCGGGACGGTTGAACTAACGTAGGCTAATGTGATTAGCATGAGGTTGTACGCAACTACAAAAACTCCAAGGACATAGACATATCTGATATGGGCAGAAAGCTTAAATTCTTGTTAATCTAACTGCACTGTCAAATTTACAGTAGCTAATACAGTGAAATAGTACCATTCTATTGTTTGAGGAGAGTGCACAATTATGAACATGAAAGTGGGTTAATAAACCAATTAAGCACATTTTTGCAGTCGTGATACAACATTTTGAACAGAAACGCAATGGTTCATCGGATAAGTATAAAACTTTGAATGTACACTGCTGCTATCTAGAGGCCAAGATCTAAATAGTGCCTGGGCTGTAATAATACATAATGATATTAATAATAATAATAATACATTCTCTTGCATTTCAAAGATGGTACAAAAAATATGTTTGTTTCTTTGTATTATCTTTTACCAGATCTAATGTGTTATATTTTCCAACATTAATTTCACATTTGCACAAACTTCAAAGTGTTTCCTTTCAAACGGAGTCAAGAATATGCATATCCTTGCTTCAGGTCCTGAGCTACAGGCAGTTAGATTTGGGTATGTAATTGTATGTGAAAATTGAAAAAAAAGAATTCGATCCTGAAGAGGAAATGGTGCTTGGACCCCTACAAACTATATTTGTTTTGTATGATACCCATCAAGGACGAGACTAGCGAGGCCACCTCCAAGGCGATGGTAAACATCTTCAACATCTTCCCCCCAGGAGGTATCCCGTCCACCACAACCAGTGAGTTCGGATCAGTCTGAATTTCTGTGCTCTGAGTCGGACGGGGACCAGCTTGAGGTAGGCTATACCTTCTGATCTGAAGATGGATTAAGATTGAATCCTACTACACTGGCTTTGACATTTGTCAGATGTAGCAGGGCTTGAAAACTATTATGGACTACGAAGGGAAACCCAGACGCGAGCTGCCCAGTGACGCGAGCTGGGCCAGACGGATTACCCGGACGTGTACTCAAAGCATGCATAGACCAACTGTCTTCATTGACATTTTCAACCTCTCCCTGTCCGAATCTGTAATACCTACATGTTTCAAGCAGACCACCATAGTCCCTGTGCCCAAGGAAGTGAAGGTAACCTGCCTAAATGATTAACGCCCCGTGGCACTCACGTCGGTAGCCATGAAGTGCTATGAAAGGCTGGTCATGACTCACATCAACAGCATCCTCATGGACACCCTAGACCCACCCCAATTCGCATACCGCCCCAATAGATCCACAGGTGATGCAATCTCAATCTGGACAAAAGGAACACCTATGTGAGAATGCTGTTCATTGACTAAAGCTCAGCGTTCAACACCATAGTCCCCACGAAGCTCATCACTAAGCTAAGGACTCTGGGAACACCTCCCTCTGCAACTGGACCCTGGACTTCCTGACGGACCACCCCCAGGTGGTAAGGGTAGGCAACAACACATCTGCCACGCTGATCCTTAACACTTTGGGGCCTTTAGGGGTGTGTACTTAGTCCCCTCCTGTATTCCCTGTTCACCCACGACTGTGGCCAAACACGACTCCAACACCATCATTAAGTTTGCTGACGACACAACCGTGGTAGGCCTGATCACTGACAACGAGGAGACGGCCTATAGGGAGGAGGTCAGAGAACTGGCAGTGTGGTGCCAGGAGAACAACCTCTCCCTCAATGTGATCAAGACAAAGGATCTGATCGTGGACTACAGGAAAAGGCGGGCCAAACAGGCCCCATTAACATCGACGGGGCTGTAGTGGAGCGGGTCGAGAGTTTCAAGTTCCTTGGTGTCCACATCACCAACAAACTATCATGGTCCAAACATACGAAGACAGTTGTGAAGAGGGCATGACAAAATCTTTTCCCACTCAGGAGACTGAAAATATTTGGCATGGGTCCCCAGATCCTCAAAAGGTTCTACAGCTGCATCATCGAGAGCATCCCAACCGGTTGCATCACCGCCTGGTATGGCAACTGCTCAGTATCTGACCATAAGGCGCTACATAGGGTAGTGCGAACGGCCCAGTACATCACTGGGGCCAAGCTCCCTGCCACCCAGGACCTGTACAATAGGTGTGGTCAGAGGAAAGCCCATAAAATTGTCAGAGACTCCAGTCACTCAAGTTATAGACTATTTTCTCTGCTACCGCACGGCAGGCGGTGCCGGAGAGCCAAGTCTGGGACCAAGGGGCTCCTCGGCAGCTTCTAACCCCAAGCCATAAGACTGCTGAACAATTAATCAAATGGCCACCGGACTATTTACATTGACCCCCCCCCCCCCCCCTCCCTTTTGTACACTGCTGCTACTCACTGTTTATTATCTATGCGTTGTCACTTCACCCCCACCTACATGTACAAATTACCTCAACTAACCTGTACCCCCGCACACTGACTCTGTACCATTGCCCCCTGTATTCTCGATATTGTTATTCTTATTGTGTTATTTTTTATTATTACTTTTTATTTTAGTCTACTTGGTAATTATTTTCTTAACTCTTCTTGAACTGCACTGCGTAAGTATGCTTTTCACAGTAAAGTCTACACTTGTATTCGGCACAGGTGACAAAAGTTTGATTTTGTTTGATCTTCCAAAAGTGTTGAAAAGTGCATATCTCCCATTTATAACACAGCACTAATCCATCACATTTTCTCACAATAACCTGTGTGTTTGCTTATTTATGTCTCTGTCTCCTACCCTGTTCTCTTTAACTCTGCTCCTGTTCTCCAGGACCTATGGGTTTTGCCTAACACCCAGACCTGGATCCACCTGATGTCCTCCATTACCTGTTCTCCAGGAGCTAGGGGGTTCTGCCCAACACCTAGACATGGATCCACCTGATGTTCTCTATTACCTGTTCTCCAAGACCAAGGGGTTCTGCCCAACACCCAGACGTGGATCCACCTGATGTCCTCCATTACCTGTTCTCCAGGACCTAGGGGTTCTGCCTAACACCTAGACATGGATCCACCTGATGTCCTCCATTACCTGTTCTCTTTAACTCTGCTCCTGTTCTCCAGGACCTAGGGGTTCTGCCCAACACCTAGACATGGATCCACCTGATGTCCTCCATTACCTGTTCTCCAGGACCTAGGGGTTCTGCCCAACACCTAGACATAGAGCCACCTGATGTCCTCCATTACCAACCACCCTCCAACTTTTCATTACATCATCTACAGCTACTGTTGTTGTCATGTTGTCATTATCCTCTAAGAAAGTTATTGCGCTATCATACTGGGCACATATGTGAAATACACTGATTAAAAACACTAGCACTGCAAACACTCAAAACAAAGAGAGCAGCGGTGCCTAAATGTAACCTTTATTTAACTAGGCAAGTCAGTTAAGAACAAATTCTTATTTACGATGACGGCCTACTCCGGCTAAACCCAGACGACGCAGGGCCAATTGTGCGCCGCCCTATGGATACAGCCTGGACTTTGCAGTCTCCCGTTTCAAGTCCCCCTTCTGAGACTGGCTGCCTGTTGAGATCAAGTGACAGGCAGAACCTCGCAACCACCTCCTCTATATTCCAAACACCAGAATTCAGTATTTTAGTCTATGATTGCCATGTGATGGCATAAACAAATCTGTAAAAAAAATGACCCAATTGTACCAAAAACAAACAAAAGTTTATGTATTAAAATCTTAAATATTGCCAGGTTGGTTTTCACAGCGGTTTCACAGGGTGTTCATTATTGTAAGTTATCCTTTGATTATATTTATTTTCTCCACATTATTCATTGTTGTATCCTAGGACCTACAATACATACATATTCAACCACAAGGGTGTACTAATGAGCTATGCAAGAAAGATAAAAAAAAAAAAATCATAATAGAGGACAATTGAAATTAGATTATTTCAGTATAGATAAGGGAAGGGCAGGTTAAAATAAAAACATGACAGCCAGACAAGCCGGTGTATGAATCAACCTGATTTGCATATGAATGGAGTGGACATTAGCTGACTTCCTGATCTGTAAGTAACTTTAATGTGTCAAGTAGATTACATGTTTTCTTTACCATTTCCGAAATGTAGCAATGTTTTAAGATATGGATTTCATGTAATGTTAACAAGGTACCGAAGAGTAGTTTGAATGAATTTTTTAATTCAAAACTTGTTTAAACAGCTAAATTGTCACGGAAATCAGCCTTGTTTGCATAGCCATTTGGCATGACAGGCACATTTGCACATGAAACTTTGTCACAACCTGTCTCAGCCTGCCCTCTCTGGACAAGCACACACGCAAAAACACACTACCCCCCAGAGTGTGGTTCCGGCCATGTGTCCAGCAGCAGCAGTTATTGTGGTCGTGAGGCCTTTGAGGCTTTGCTCTGCTCTGTAATCTCACAGAAGGCCACTGTCAGCCAGTACACACACATCATATACTCTATCCAGACACACAATATCACTGGGCACTGCCAGCTGAGAAAGTCAAGCTATCCTTATGATTACAGTAGTGCGTGGCATAAATTAACCAGCTAAAACCGTTCATGGGTCACTATATTATAATCCTGTGTTTTTGTTATGCAGTTACTGCAGGGGTTCTGAACTTTTCTGTTTATTATGGATTGACTGATGTTTCCATGTTGCACAACACAGTCTGTAGCTAATCCAGCCAACTCCATAACACATCCTCACCCAACACTGCAAAGCTCGCTTACTTTAACCTCTCTTGGGTAGGGGGCAGTATTTTGACGTCCGGATGAAGAAGGTGCCCAGAGTAAACTGCCTGCTACTCAGTCCCAGAAGCTACGATATGCATATTATTAGTAGATTTGGATACAAAATCTCAGAAGTTTCTAAAACTGTTTGAATGATGTCTGTGAGTATAACAGAACCCATATGGCAGGCAAAAACCTGAGAAAAAATCCAACCAGGAAGTGTGGAAATCTGAGGTTTGTAGTTTTTCAAGTGATTCCCTATCCAATTTACAGTGTCTGTGGGGTCATTTTGCACTTCCTAAGGCTTCCACTAGATGTCAACAGTCTTTGGAACGTTGTTTCATGCTTCTACTGTGAATGGGAAGAGAATAAGAGGTCTTGGAATCAGATGACTGAGAAAATGACATGAGCTCAGTGGCGCGCACTCCCGTGAGAGTTAGCTGTGTTCCTTTTCTTTTTTGAAAACAACGGAATCCTCTGGTTGGAATATTATGGAAGATTTATGATAAAAACATCCTAAAGATTGATTCTATACATCGCTTTTTTGACTTTTCATCTGAGCACAGTGGATTTGGATTACTCGACTGAACGCGCAAACAAAATGGAGGTATGTGGACAAAAAGGATAGACTTTATTGAAACAAATGAACATTTATTGTGGAACTGGGATTCCTGGGAGTGCATTCCGATGAAGATCATCAAAAGTAAGTGAATATTTATTATGCTATTTCTGAGTTTTGTTGACTCCACAAAATGGCGGGTTTGGTTTTGTGACTGAGCGCTGTACTCAGATTATTGCAAAATGTGCTTTTGCTGTAAAGCTTTTTTGAAATCTGACACAGCGGTTGCATTAAGGAGAAGTGTATCTATAATTCTTTGAATAAAAGTTGAATATTTTATCAACGTTTATGATGAGTATTTCTGTAAATTGATGTGCTCATTCACCGGAAGTTTTGGGAGGCAAAACGTTTCTGAACATTACACGCCAATGTAAAATTAGGTTTTTGGATATAAATATGAACTTTATCGAGCAAAACATACATGTATTGTGTAACATGAAGTCCTATGAGTGCCATCTGATGAAGATCATCAAAGGTTAGTAATTAATTTTAGCTGTATTTCTGTTTTTTGTGACGCCTCTCCTTGCTTGAAAAATGGCTGTGTGGTTTTTCTTGTCTAGGTGCTGTCCTAACATAATCTAATGCTATGCTTTCGCCGTAAAGCCTTTTTGAAATCCGACAAACTTCAGATTTCCACACTTCCTGGTTGGATTTTTCTCAGGTTTTTGCCTGCCATATGAGTTCTGTTATACTCACAGACGGTTTTTGGTTTGGGTAGGTTTTAATAGTCACAGTGGGAACAACATCCCCTATACACTTCCTGATGAACTCAGTCACCGTGACCATGTAAATGTCAATGTTATTCTCAGAGGCAACCCAGAACATATCCTGGTCCGCATGGGCAAAACAATCTTGAAGCATGGATTCTGATTGGTCAGACCAGCGTTGAATAGACCTGAGCACGGGTACTTCTTGTTTGAGTTTTTGCCTATAGGAAGGGAGGAGCAGAATGGTGTAATGATCTGATTTGCCGAAAGGGAGGTGGGGGAGAGGGCCTTATAGCCATCCCGGAAGGGAGAGTAGCAATGGTCAAGGTCTTTTAGCGCGAGTACTGCAGGCAATGTGTTGATAGAACTTCGGTAGCATTCCTCAAATTTGCTTTGTTAATTAAGGATCGGACCCTTTTTTTCAATTTCCGCCTAAAATAACATACCCAAATCTAACTGTCTGTAGCTCAGGACCTGAAGCAAAGATATGCATATTCTTGATACCATTTCAAAAGAAACACTTTGAAGTTTGTGGAATTGTTAAATTAATTTAGGAGTGTATAAAACGATCATCTTTGAAATGCAAGAGGAAGGCCATATGTTGAGATAGTGGTTCCTCTTTTAAAAGTTGCGTCATACTGCGTCACACCTTGCGGGCTGCTGCAGAATTCTATGGCACGTTATTTAATTGTCAGCTATTTTTACCATTAATGCAAGTTAGTGCTAGTTTGACCACCAGAGGGCATCTTTGAGAAGCATTTGATAGCCTTCCATATTGGCATTACTAGAGAATTGAAAACCTTTTTTGCAAGAACATGGTATGTGGGATTGATTTTTTAGAAATTCTGCTTAATCAATTTCATGTTTTTTCTATTCCAAGAAAAACGAAACCCTCAGGGTTTCCGTTAGGATGGAACAGAAAATATGATGCTGTACAACGTGACGGTCGGGAGTAGGCTACAGCATAAGAGGATTGGAGGATTCTAAATTAATATCTATAATTTACACACCCTAATTGTAGTCTAACCAATACCCAAATGGAGATTCAATGAAAATAAACATCTCATTGATTTATCAAGACCAGTCCACATGCCTGTCTCAGAGCAGCGTGAAATGATGCTGAACTAGTTATTGCCTCAAATCCTATTGCTTTTAACTTCTGAAGTGACTACTCAGGGAGAAAAAGGTGTAGATTCAAGCGCAGAGCGTGGCAGGTGTTTAGTACGCCTTCGCAGAAGGCAGGAATCGTGATCATAGGCAAATCGTGGACCAGGAATCGTGGTCAATGGTCATACATAGGTAGGCAAACAGGCAGGTGATGCAAAACTAGGACTGAAGGCTATAACTGGTTCTCACAAATGAGCTAGGAAAAGGCTTAGTAGAGTCCAAACAAACACTTCACATAGGCACAGACAGAATGAACTGAACTAAATAAGGAGCTGATGAGACCAGGTGAGTAACTAACAGGTGAAATCAATGAACAAAAATGAAAAACAGGGCTATGTTCAAGAACACAAAGAAACAGGGCTACGTTCAAGAACACAACGAAACAGAATACAAGGTTGACTAAGAAAATAAATACAGAATCTTACAACTCAATATGCTTTTTAAATAAATAAGACCTAAACCACATTACTCAACACTAGCGAGACTCATTCCGCCTACGGTAGGCCTACAGTATATCTAAAAATATAAAGGTATATTGTCCTGCTAATAGCCCATAATGGGCTATTATAATACTGTACATGGTGTCCAGGTCAGGATAACCAAAACATTTACTTATTAAAGACTATCAGAAAGAATGTATATTTTTAGTATTGTACCTAATGTTGGCTGTTAGGCTAAATGTATTTTTTTTCTTCTCCAAATGCAGACAATGACCACAAACACACTGCCGCCTGGGGTTTTGCTCGGCAAATTAGGTCATAAACTGGGTCGAGACGCCAGCAGAGTAAGTAGATCTTTATGTAGTAAAATAAAGGTTAAATATAAATACATAAATAAAAGACCTACAACACCTACAGTAGACCTACAGTATATCTAAAAAATATTTTTTTTCATCTCTACATGTAGGTCTCCTGATTTAAACCCTATCTAACTTGGCTGGCATCAACTGAAAACATGCATCTGTAATTCTGCCAAGCCGACAAGCAAAGATGAACTGGTCAAGGCCATCAAGATGTTTGGCTAGAGAAATTGACGATACAACAATGCAACAAATACAGTGATCATCTCAGCAAGGTTTTACCTGTGGTCGTGGAGCTGCGTGGAATTGCAACTAAAATGTACTTTATCCTGTTGGGGCTACAGGTTAGCAATGGACCCCGAGACGGGATTGCTTACAAGGTTGGAAATTCAAAACATCAAAAATCTAATAATTTCAATTTCTCAAACAATCAACTATTTTACACAATTTAAAAGATAAACATCTCCTTAATCTAACCACATTGTTCGATTTTCAAAGAGGCTTTACGGCAAAAGCATAAAGTTAGTTTATGTTAGGACAGTACATAGCCACAAAAGTACAAACATCCAGTTTCAATTCAAGGTCAGGCGTCACCAAAAGCAGAAACCAGCTAAAATTATGCACCAACCTTTGACAATCTCCATCAGATGACACTCCTAGGACATTATGTTATACAATACATGCATTTTTTGTTCCATCAAGTTCATATTTATATCCAAAAACAGCATTTTACAGTAGCGTGAAATTCAGATTTTTTTCTTCTCTGAAATGCTTCCGGTGAACATAACAAAATTACTATTCGAAAACATTGGTAAATTATAATATTGTCATTCAAAGAATAATATATTATCATCTCGTAATTGCTACCGAATGGCCAGATCTCAAAATAACTTTACTGGGAAATCACATTTTGCAATAAACGGGGTGCTATGCTAAGAACAACAGGCTATGCTATACAGTTAGCATCATCTAAAATCGATAATAACATTGTAAATACCCCCTTACCTTTGATTATCTCCATCAGAAGGCACTGCCAGGAATCCCAGGTCCAGAACAAATGTGGTTTCTTTTGACAAAGTTCATAATTTATGTCCAAATAACACCAAGTAGTTAGTGTTCATTATGCTCCCACAAAACGTGGTGGGGGGGGGTGTAAAATCACGCCGAAAAGCTAAAAAAACCTAGTAAATAATCTATTTACGTTCGTTCAAACATGTCAAACGTTGTTTAGCATTAATCTTTTGGTCCATTTTTAACGTTAAACATCAGTAATATTTTCACACAACCTATCCTATGTCTAGATAAACAATTATGACAAACTCACGCTTCTCAGATTTATGCGCAGGCGCAAAAAAATGAAGTGACGACATGTCAACTTCCCTGCATTCTAATTTGCTCTCTGTTTATCATAGACGCTTCAAACAACTTTATAAAGATCGTTGACATCTAGTGGAAGCCGTAGGAGTTGCGAAATGAATCCTTTCTCACTATGGTATCTATAAAACAATGACACTAAATAGTACAGTCACAAAATCCACATTTTTTTTGATCTATTTTTCACAGGTTTTTGCCTGCAATATGAGTTTTGTTATACTTACAGACACCATTCAAACTGTTTTAGAAAATTCAGAGTGTTTTCTATCCGAATGTGTTGATAATATGCATATCCTAGCTTCTGAGTTGGTGTAGGAGGCAGTTAAAAATGGGCACATATTGTTTTCAAAATTTCTCAATACTGCCCCCTAGCCCCAACAGGTTTTAAATAGACATCTGCATATTTAATGTCTTTTTCCTCTTTATTTTATTAACAAAAGCATAACGATGTTGATGAAGAAATACTGTACTGCTGTTTTGAGTAAGAAATGTAACACTTACGAGTACTTAAAATCTCTAGCTACAATAAATGCTGCCTCATGTGATTTCCAGTTTGCTCAAAGTCCAGTGTAGTTCCTTGAGGGCCATTGTGGTATCGGCTTAAAGGGGGAATATACATGGCTGTGACTATAACCAAAGAGAATTCTCTTGGGTGTTAATATGGTCAACATTTGATTGTGAGATATTCTAGGTCGGGTGAACAAAAGGCACTTGAGTTTCTGTATGTTATCGCAATCAAACCATGAGTAGTTAATCATGAAACATACACCATCCGGAAGATGTATCTTTATTCCTGTCTGCACAATGTACTGAGAACCCAGCTGGCTGTATGGATGGGGACAGTATATCCGGAGAGAGCCATGAAACAGAACATTTTACAGTCCCTGATTTCTCTCTGGAAAAAGATCCTTGCCCTGAGCGTGTCTACTTTACTGTCCAAGGAATGAACATTAGTGAGTAAAATCCACGGAAGCGGAGTCAGAATAGAAGTCTACTCCGAATACCTCTTCTCCGCCGGCGGTGTCTATGAGCAGCCGCTGGGATAACTTGAATTGGGTACGGACAAAGGATCCAATTCGGGAAAGTTTTATTTCTGGTCGTAATGCTGGTGAGTTCCCGTCGCTCTGATATCCAAAAGTTATTTATGACTGTATGTAATAACGTTCTGGGCTAATAAAGTAAGAGGTAAAACACAAATAAACGAAATACTGCAAAGTTTCTTAGGAACTAGAAGCAGAGATGCCAATACTGTCGGTGCCATCTGTTGAACTTCCAGATGCACTGTACAGTTTTCTAAACTAATCCAATCTGTTGGATTTATTGCACCTATTAATGAGACGGTTGTTCCAGTTTAGATGATTGAGGTAGTCTCCGTATTCCATCCTCCAGTCCTTCTGAATGCAGGTTGTGGGTGATTAACAATTCCACTTGTTGGATACCAGCATAATGTGACTTGCAGGCTTGATCTGGTCTGTAAACCAGAAGATTCCTAACAGCACTGTGTTATGGTATAACTAGGCCCTCAAATAAAGGCCTTATGATATACAGTATGTCAAGTATTGTCATAAATAAAACAATTTTAAAGGCTAATAAGGCTTGTGGAACTGTTCATTGAGGGATCTAGAAAGAATATCCACAGTTAAAGGGTCTAGGAAGAACCTTCAGATGACAAAATAGTTATTGGTAGAACCTTTCATGAACTGTTCCAGGCAGAACCCTTTATAGAGTGTTTTAGGGAGAACCATACACACAGGGTTCTTTGAAGAACCCTAAAAAAGGGTTCTAGATAGAACAATCTGCAAAATGCTGGGTTGTTTGGAAGACCCATTTGCTGGGTTGCAGGCATTGGGTCACATTGGGTCATTTCACAAAATATCAAATTGATTTTGCAAGCTCGTGAATGAGGATTGTTGCAGCTGCATCTGAGCTGCAGCCAGCACTGAGTGGAATAACTTTGATGGATTAATGGGAAAGGCATTGTGGCTGACCAAAACTGTGAATAAAAAGCTAGCTAACTTTGCTAATTATCAATTCAGGTTAAAAAGACCTTGCTATCATAATTACATATTCACAGTCATTGAAAAGTTTAGATAATGTTAGCTATGAAGCTAGCTAGCAAACAAACCAATGCATTCTAACTCAAACATTAGCTAGCTAGCTACTTAGCTAACATTTTCTAACGTAGCTGGCTAGCTAGCTAGCAATACATTTTCCTGTGCTGTGTGTGATAGCAAAAATTGAAGGTTTTTGTTGATGTTTCGCTAGCTAGCTATGTCAGCGCCTGTAGAATGTGTGTGTTCTATAATCCTAACGTTAATGTTGCTATGTGGTGCATTATTTCAAGCCAGGTAGCTGGCGAGATAATTTAGCGTAGCTAGCTCAAACTACAGTTGAAGTCAGAAGTTTACATACACTTAGGTTGGAGTCATTAAAACTTGTTTTTCAACCACTCCACACATTTCTTGTTAAAAAACTATAGTTTTGGCAAGTCGGTTAAGACATCTACATTGTGCATGACACAAGTAATTTTTCCAACAATTGTTTACAGACAGATTGTTTCACTTATAATTCACTGTATCACAATTCCAGTGGATCAGAAGTTTACATACACTAAGTTGATTGTGCCTTTCAACAGCTTGGAAAATTCCAGAAAATGATGTAATGGCATTAGAAGCTTCTGATAGGCTAATTGACATAATTTGAGACAACTGGAGGTGTACCTGAGGATGTATTTCAAGCCTACCTTCAAATGCATTGCCTCTTTGCTTGACATCATGGGAAAATCAAAAGAAATCAGCCAAGACCTCAGAAAAACAATTGTAGACCTCCACAAGTCTGGTTCATCCTTGGGAGCAATTTCCAAATGCCTGAAGTTACCACGTTCATCTGTACAAACAATAGTAAGCAAGAATATACACCATGGGACCACACAGCCATCATACAGCTCAGGAAGGAGACGCGTCCTGTCTCCTAGAGATGAACATACTTGTGCGAAAAGTGCAAATCAATCCCAGAACAACAACAAAGGACATTGTGAAGATGCTGGAGGAAACAGGTACAAAAGTATCTATATTCACAGTAAAACGAGTCCTATATCGACATAGGAAGGAAGAAGCCACTGCTTCAAAAACGCCATAAAAAAGCCAGACTACGGTTTGCAACTGCACATAGGGACAAAGATCGTACTATTTGGAGAAATGTCCTCTGGTCTGATGAAACAAAAATAGAACTGTTTGGCCATAATGACAATCATTATGTTTGGAGGAAAAAGGGGGAGGCTTGCAAGCCGAAGAACACCATCCCAACCGTGAAGCACGGGGGTGGGCAGCATCATGTTGTGGGGGTGTTTTGCTGTAGGAGGGACTGGTGCACTTCACAAAATAGATGGCATCATGAGGCAAGAAAATTAGGTGGATATATTGAAGCAACATCTCAAGACATCAGTCAGGAAGCTAAAGCTTGGTCGCAAATGGGTCTTCCAAATGGACAATGACCCCAAGAATACTTCCAAAGTTGTGGCAAAATGGCTTAAGGACAACAAAGTCAAGGTCTTGGAGTGGCCATCACAAAGCCCTGACCTCAATCCTATAGAACATTTGTGGGCAGAACTGAAAAGGCATGTGCGAGCAAGGAGGCCTACAATCCTGACTCAGTTACACCAGCTCTGTCAGGAGGAATGGGCCAAAATTCACCCAACTTATTGTGGGAAGCTTGTGGAAGGCTATCCGAAACGCTTGACCCAAGTTAAACAATTTAAAGGCAATGCTACCAAATACTAACTGAGTGTATGTTAACATCTGACCCACTCGGAATGTGATCAAATAAATAAAAGCTGAAATAAATCATTCTCTCTACTATTATTTTGACATTTCACATTCTTAAAATAAAGTGGTGATCCTAACTGACCTAAAACAGGGATTTTTTAAATCAAATCAAATTGTATTTGTCACATACACATGGTTAGCAGATGTTAATGAGAGTGTAGTGGAATGCTTGTGCTTCTAGTTCCGACCATGCAGTAATATCTAACAAGTAATCTATCAATTTCACAACTGCCTTATACACACAAGTGTAAAGGAATGAATATGAACATGTACATAAGAATATATAAATGAGCGATGGCCGAACGGCATAGGCAAGATGCAGTAGATGGTATAGAGTACAGTATATACATATGAGATGAGTAATGTAGGGTATGTAAACATTATATAAAGTGGCATTGTTTAAAGTGGCTAGTGATACATTTATTACATAATATTTGTCATTATTAAAGTGGCTAGAGATGAGTCAGTATGTTGGCAGCAGCCACTCAATGTAAGTGATGGCTGTTTAACAGTCTGGTGGCCTTGAGATAGAAGCTGTTTTTCAGTCTCTCGGTCCCCACTTTGATGCACCTGTACTGACCTCGCGTTCTGGATGATAGCGGGGTGAACCGGCAGTGGCTCGGGTGGTTGTTGTCCTTGATGATCTTTTTGGCCTTCCTGTGACATCGGGTGGTGTAGGCATCCTGGAGGTGTCCTGAAGGGCAGGTAGTGATGCGTTGTGCAGACCTCACTACCCTGTGGATTAAATGTCAGGAATTGTGAAAAACTGAGTTTATATGTATTTGGCTAAGGTGTTTGTAAACATCTGACTTCAACTGTAGGATTCTCACCCGTTTTGGCTAGCTAGACCAGCTACCTAGCTAACGTTATATATTTTACTAAACTAGGCCTATTCCCTGTCTGGGTTCATTTAACATGGTTTTTGCTAGTTGGCAAGCTTCTAACTCATGCTTTTACAGTGGTTCAGTTACTGTATGTTTTTTGCCTTATTGTTTCCATGAGTTAGCTAGCTAGCTTTAGATAGATATAGCTTAGTTAGCTACTTATTGAAATTTGTAATTGTATTTACTATGGACCTCTATTAGCTGCTTACAAAATCAATGTGTACGTGTGTGTATAGTGCGTATGTTATCATGTGTGTGTGTGTATGCATGTATCTGTGCCTGTGTGTGTCTCTTCACAGTCCCCGCTGTTCCTAAAGGTGTATTTTTATCTGTTTTGAAAATTAATTGTTCATCCAAGTTTAAGCTATTTTGTCTCTCCACTTAAACCATATAAAATGTATATCTTTGTCCTTCAAATACTGAAGATGACATGCTCCCGAGAGTGTTTCTCCCACCACCGTGTACTGAGTGCAGGTACAGTACCAGTCAAAAGTTTGGACACACCTACACATTCAAGGGTTTTGCTTTATTTGTACTATTTTCTACATTGTAGACATGCACGGCACTACACTGGGGCTAGGGGGGCTATAGCCCTGCCCCCTCAAGCATTTTAGTATTTTTTTTAATTTTTAAATAAAGAAATATGTGTGTTCGCGCACATTAGACTATGTTACCTCTAGCTAGCTAGTCGCCCATCTCGCCCCATTGCAATGGACCGTTTTCTGATCAAGAGTAGAGTGCGGGTAGAAATTGAAAATCCAGACCCAGACCCTGTCTCCGAGGGGGCCAAAGAAGAAGAGGGTGAAAAGAAAGATGAGTCGGAGAGAGAAAATTGTGAGCTAAGACGTGAGGGAGCACCAGAGCAGGTCGTCGCTGCTTGCTGCTCCACAGCCACCTCTCCCTCTGATTTATACCGGTCACCTGTTGAAGAACCAAGGCGCTCTCTTCTTCAACGTTAACCAGCCACAAAAGTTGGACAGCAGGATCGCTACTTCAATCGTAGATGGTATGAGGATTACAAATGGTTGGAAAATTCTATTTCAAAGGACTGTGCTTTCTGCTTTGCATGACGCCACTTTCACCATCCAGGAAACCATGGTGGAGAGAAGGCAGCATTTACCCACAATGGCTACCAGAACTGGAAGAAGGAGACAAGTTCGTTCAAGACACACAATGCTAGTGTGGAGCATAAATATGCAATGAGTGCATGGAATGAGTGGACTATTCAGAAAGAGTCTGGCTCAACAATATGCAATGCTCTAAGTGATGGACATTCGAAAATAGTCGGAGATAACAGAGAGTATATGAGAGCAGTTGGAAAGAAAATAAGAACAGTGCGGAACAGTTAGCAGCACACTGGAGTTCCTGTCCATGCTTAAACCTTACAAAGACTCCTTCGTGGACATCTATAAACTTTTACGCATATCTGTCACACTGCCAGTAACCTCCGTGTCATGTGAGCGCAGTTTTTCCTGCATGCGGCGTGTAAAACCTACCTGAGAAACAGAATGGTAAACCCTCGACTCAGCAACCTTGCCTGCCTGTCCATACATGCAGAAAGAACCAAGGCCCTGGATGCCCAGAAGATTATAAACTCATTTGCACTGAACCACAACAACAGACGCATCATCCTTCTATAAATCCTCTTGCCGCACGGATCCCGTTAGCGGGATCAACAGCCACTGAAAAAAATCAGAGCGCCATATTCAAAACCAAATCTAATAATTTCTATTTCTCAAACATAGGACTATTTTACACCATTTTATAGATACACTTCTCCTGAATCAAACCACGTTGTCTGATTTCAAAAAGGCTTTACAGCGAAAGCAAAACATTAGATTATGTTAGGAGAGTACATCGACAAAAATAACCACACAGCCATTTTCCAAGCAACTAGCATGCATCACAAATACCCAAAACACAGCTAAATGCAGAACTAACCTTTGACGATCTTCATCAGATGACACTCCTAGGACATCATATTACACAATACATGCATCTTTTGTTCGATAAAGTTCCTATTTATATATAAAAACAGCATTTTACATCGGCGCGTGACGTTCAGAAAATATTTTCCCTCAAATACCTCCGGTGAACCAGCGCCACAATTTACAAAAATACTTGTCATAAACGTTGATACAAAATTAAACTGTCATTCAAAGAATTATAAATGAACATCTCCTTTATGCAAACGCTATGAAAGATTTCAAAAAAGCTTCACGTGGAAAGCACTCTGCAATAATCTGAGTACTGAGCTCAGGAAAATACACTAGGCTAAACAGATAGCCACCATCTTGGACTCATCTAAAATCATAATTTGCATTAGAAATATTCCCTTACCTTTGATGATCTTCATCAGAAGGCACTTCCAGGATCCCAGGTCCACAACAAATGTTGTTTTGTTCGATAAAGTCCATAATTTGTCGAAATAACTCCTTGTTGTTAGCGCGTTCAGTAAGCTACTCCAAATGTAGAAAGCGCGCAGACGATGTCGCGACGAAAAGTAAAAAAAAGTTGTATTTACGTTCGTTCAAACATGTCAAACGTTGTAAAACATCAATCTTTAGGGCCTTCAGAACGTGAAGATTCAGTAATATTTCATCCGGACGGTTCCTGTGTCTTGAAAAAGGTTTTGGAATGGGAGGATCCATCCTCATGAACGTGCGCCAAGAAGTGATGTCATTCTCTACCTCAACAAGTTCCCCTCCTTGAAATTCGATCTCTGTTCAACATAGACGACTCAAACAACTTTGTAAAGACTGTTGACATCTAGTGGAAGCCGTAGGAAGTGCACAATTATTACTACGCCACTGTGTATTCAATAGGAAACGACTTGAAGAGAGCCCATGCATCCAGATTTCCACTTCCTGGTAGGATTTCTCTCAGGTTTTTGCTTGCCATATGAGTTCTGTTATACTCACAAACACCATTCAAACGGTTTTAGAAACTTCAGAGTGTTTTCTATCCAAATCTACTAATAGTATGCATAGTTTCTGAGTTTGAGTAGGAGGCAGTTTAATAAGGGCACATATTTTTTCCAAAATTGTCAATACTGCCCCCTATCCTTAAGTAGTTCTGTAAGGGGATAAAACAACACTTGGTGAGTAACTGATTAATTTATTATAAATATGCCATATATTATGTGGTATTATGTTTGGTAAATGTGTATATTGTGCGCCTGTCGTAGCCTCATCTATTATTATGAATTTACAACTGAAAGGCCTTTTATTTATTGACAGTGTTCGCCAGTGATGATTCAATGGTGCTGATCTGGATGGAACAAGAAGATGCATGCATATGTATTTTTGCAATAGAAATATAATCACTAAGATTGTGAAGATAGCCAGTTCGTTTTACAAGTGTGCACAGTTAACAGGCTAAATGCATTGCACTTCTCGTTGTGGCTGCACTTTGGATATTATTAATTTAGTTTCGGACGTTGTGATCGCCATTTCATCCAAAACATTATTACCAATGCAGTTGTCTGATTATGCATATGAAATAAATGCAATTCTTGTGCATGGGCGCTGTCCTTTGCACGTGAAAGACGTTTTGGTCATTGCCTTGTGGTCACTTGTATTAGGCTTATAGCTATTTTGTTGAATATTCTTTGGCCAAATTAAATTTAAAATTACATTTATATTGAATGTGCTGTGTGCCATATCTGCTTTACTGAAAAAACGAGAACTTCCTTATATAAATATTTTAATACATCCAGATAGGCCAGTTGAGAACAAGTTCTCATTTACAACTGCGACCCTGCCAAGATAAAACAAAGCAGTGCGACAAAAACAACAACACAGAGTTACACATGGAGTAAACAAACGTACAGACAATAACATAACTCTGAAGTCATGAAAATCGACAATTTTCTTAGCATCCCCACATATTGGTCAAACCCCCCCTTAGCACCGGGAGAGAAAGAATCCTGGCACGCCTGATTGTAACATAATAGTGAATACATCAAAACTATGAAATAACACATGGAATCATGTAGTAACCAAAAAAGTGTATATGTAATATTTGAGATTCTTCAAAGTAGCCACCCTTTGCCTTGATGACAGCTTTGCACACTCTTGGCATTCTCTCAACCAGCTTCATGAGGTAGTCACCTGGAATGCATTTCAATAAACAGGTGTTTTTTATTTCATTTAACCTTTATTTAACTAGGCAAGTCAGCTAAGAACAAATTATTATTTACAATGACTGCGTACACTGGCCAAACCCTAACCAGGAGGATGATGTGCCAATTGTGTGCTTCCCTTTGGCGGTCCAACGTCCCGGGCAGTTGTGATACAGCCCAGGATCGAACCAGGGTCTGTGGTGATGCCTCTAGCACTGTGATGCAGTGCCTGAAGCTGGTCGTGTTCGTGCCATGGGGGAGGTCTTTGTGGGCTATACTCTGTCTTTTCTCAGGGTAGTAGGTTGGTGGTTGGAGATATCCCTCTAGTGGTGTGGGGTCTGTGTCTTGGAAAAGTCGGTGGGGTTATGTCGCTGTTCGCTGCTCTGGCACCCCAATGGTGGAACAAGCTCCCTCACGACGCCAGGACAGCGGAGTCAATCACCACCTTCCGGAGACACCTGAAACCCCACCTCTTTAAGGAATACCTAGGATAGGATAAAGTAATCCTTCTAACCCCCCCCAAAAAAAAAATATATAGATGTACTATTGTAAAGTGGTTGTTCCACTGGATATCATAAGGTGAATGCACCAATTTGTAAGTCGCTCTGGATAAGAGCGTCTGCTAAATGACTTAAATGTAATGTAAATGTAATGTTATATCCTGCCGGTTTGGCCCTTTCCGGGGGTATCGTCGGACGGGGCCACAGTGTCTCCCGACCCCTCCTGTCTCAGCCTCCAGTATTTATGCTGCAATAGTTTATGTGTCGGGAGGCTAGGGTCAGTCTTGTTATAGCTGGAGTATTTCTCATGTCTTATCTGGTGTCCTCTTTCTCTCTCTTCTCTCGGAGGACCTGAGCCCTAGGACCATGCCTCAGGACTACCTGGCCTGATGACTCCTTGCTGTCCCCAGTCCATCTGGTCATGCTGCTGCTCCAGTTTCAACTGTTCTGCCTGCGGCTATGGAACACTGACCTGTTCACTGGACGTGCTACCTTGTCCCGGACCTGCTGTTTTGGACTCTCTCTCTACCGCACCTGCTGTCTCTAACTCTGAATGATCGGCTATGAAAAGCCAACTGACATTTACTCCTGAGGTGCTGAACTGTTGCACCCTCTACAACCACTGTGAGTATCATTATCTGACCCTGTTGGTCATTCCTAGGTTCTGACCTTTCTAGGGAGTTTTTCCTAGCCACCATGCTTCTACATCTGCATTGCTTTCTGTTTTGGGTTTTAGGCTGGGTTTCTGTACAGCACTTTGTGACATTGGCTAATGTGAAAAGGGCTTTATAAATACATTTGATTTGATTAGACAGCTCTGCCACTCGGGAGCAAGGTGTGCCTTGTTGCTGACTCCAACTACGCTGACTCATTGTCGAGTTCGGCTCCTTTCCCTCTCTCTGGGTCTAATGGGGCACTGCCTGCTGTGGGAGGTCTGGACCTGTCACCTGGAGCAGCGGGTGTACGCTATCCAGCGGGTGTACGCTATCCGGGTGTACACTATCCTGGGCCCATGAAAGGTTGAACGAATTGGGTGAGGGGTAGGAATGGCCAGATTTCTCCATTCCCTTCTCTGGCCGTTGTATTGGGCAGTTCAATGGTGAGAAATGTCTCAGTCCCTGTAGCAAAAACATGCTACTATCCAGGATCACGAGTATAGGATGTCAATAAGCTGCTCCCAAACATTTTAAACCAGCATCAGGAAATTGAGTCTATCAAAGTTCATTTGGGATTCAATGACATTATGAAGGGCAGCTCAGAACAGCTGAAGAAATAACTGATTGGGTCACTGCTTGACACAGACAAATGCCCCATAATATCTGCCGCTCTGCCCTCCCTGAATTGTGGCATTGAATGTTTCAACAGACTTTTAGCTATCCTTAACTGTCTACAATACTATTGAAGCTCTGTGGGTGTAACATTAACCTGTTAGGGCTAGGGGGCAGTATTGACACGGCCGGATAAAAAACGTACCCGATTTAATCTGGTTACTACTCCTGCCCAGTAACTAGAATATGCATATAATTATTGGCTTTGGATAGAAAACACCCTAAAGTTTCTAAAACTGTTTGAATGGTGTCTGTGAGTATAACAGAACTCAAATGGCAGGCCAAAACCTGAGAAGATTCCATGCAGGAAGTGGCCTGTCTGACAAGTTGTGTTTCATCTTGGCTCTTTTTATTAAAGACTGAGGATCTTTGCTATAACGTGACACTGCCTACGGCTCCCATAGGCTCTCTGAGCCCGGGAAAAAGCTGAACGATATCGAGGCAGCCTCTGGCTGAAACACTTTATCGCGTTTGGCAAGTGGCCGATCAGAGAACTATGGGCTTAGGCGCGTGCCCGAGTCGACCCCATGCTTTATTTTCTTTCGTCTGTTTACCTAAACGCAGATTCCCGGTCGGAATATTATCACTTTTTTATGAGAAAAATGGCATAAAAATTGATTTTAACCTCTTATGGCTAGGGGGCAGTATTTTCACGGCTGGATAAAAAACGTACCGATTTAATCTGGTTACTAATCCTACCCAGTAACTAGAATATGCATATACTTATTATATATGGATAGAAAACACCCTAAAGTTTCCAAAACTGTTTGAATGGTGTCTGTGAGTATAACAGAACTCAAATGGCAGGTCAAAACCTGAGAGATTCCTTTACAGGAAGTGGCCTGTCTGACCATTTCTGGAACTTCTTTGCCATCTCTATCTTTTACAAAGGATCTCTGCTCTAACGTGACACTTCCTACGTCGTCCATAGGCGCTCAGAGCCCGGGAAAAACCTGAATGTTGTCATCCCAGCCCTAGGCTGAAACACATTATCGCCTTTCTCAAGTGGCCGATCAAGGGACTGTGGGCTTAGGCGCGTGACCTGGCCGCCCCCGTCTTTGTGATTTTTTCCTCTGTTTGCCGAAAAGGAGATTCCCGGTCGGAATATTATCGCTTTTCTACGAGAAAAATGGCATAAAAATTGGTTTTAAACAGCGGTTGACATGCTTCGAAGTACGGTAATGGAATATTTAGAATTTTTTTGTCACGAATTGCGCCATGCGCACGACCCTTCTTTACCATTCGGATAGTGTCTGGGACGCAGGAACAAAACGCCGCTATTCGGATATAACGATGGATTATTTTGGACCAACCCAACATTTGTTATTGAAGTGGCAGTCCTGGGAGTGCATTCTGACGAAGACAGCAAAGGTAATAACATTTTTCTTATGGTAAATCTGATTTTGATGAGTGCTAAACTTGCTGGGTGTCTAAATAGCTAGCCCTGTGATGCCGGGCTATCTACTGAGAATATTGCAAAATGTGCTTTCACCGAAAAGCTATTTTAAAATCGAACATATCGAGTGCATAGAGGAGTTCTGTATCTATAATTCTTAAAATAATTGTTATGCTTTTTGTGAACGTTTATCGTGAGTAATTTAGTAAATTCACCGGCAGTGTTCGGTGGGAATGCTAGTCACATGCTAATGTAAAAAGCTGGTTTTTTATATAAATATGAACTTGATTGAACAAAACATGCATGTATTGTATAACATAATGTCCTAGGGTTGTCATCTGATGAAAATCATCAAAGGTTAGTGCTACATTTAGCTGTGGTTTGGGTTTATGTGACATTATATGCTAGCTTGAAAAATGGGTGTCTGATTATTTCTGGCTGGGTACTCTGCTGACATAATCTAATGTTTTGCTTTCGTTGTAAAGCCTTTTTGAAATCGGACAGTGTCAACAGCCTGCCCACTCAATAGAAAGCTTCAAACTGTAACTAGTGCCTGCAACCTGGTTCAGGTTATCAGTCAACCTACCAGGGTAGTTACAAACAGCACAGGAATAAAATCATCAAAATGTATTGATCACATCTTTACTAATGCTGCAGATATTTGCTAACAGCAGTACCCAAATGTACTGATATGAACTCAGCAAAAAAATGTCCCTTTTTCAGAACCCAGTCTATCAAAGATCATTTGTAAAAATCCAAATAACTTCACAGATCTTCATTGTAAAGGATTTAAACACTGTTTCCCATGCTTGTTCAATGAACCATAAACAATTAATGAACATGCACCGTTGTTAAGACACTAACAGCTAACAGATGGTAGGCAATTAAGGTCACGGTTGTGAAAATTTAGGACACTAAAGAGGACTTTCTACTGACTCTGAAAAACACCAAAAGAAAGATGCCCAGGGTCCCTGCTCATCTGCGTGAATCTACCTTAGGCATGCTGCAAGGAGGCATGAGGACTGCAGATGTGGCCAGGGCAATAAATTGCAATGTCCGTACTGTGAGACGCATAAGACAGCGCAATAGGGAGACAGGACGGACAGCTGATCGTCCTCCAAGTGGCAGACCACGTGTAACAACACCTGCACAGGATCGGTACATCACACCTGCGGGACAGGTACAGGATGGCAACAACAACTGCCCGAGTTACACCAGGAATGCACAATCCCTCCATCAGTGCTCAGACTGTTCGCAATAGGCTGAGAGAGGCTGAACTGAGGGCCTGTAGGCCTGTTGTAAGGCAGGACCTCACCAGACCCATCATCGCTGGACCGGTCTGGCAAAACCTGCTCTTCACTAATGAGTCTTGGTTTTGTTTCACCAGGGGTGATGGTCAGATTCACATTTATCATCGAAGGAATGAGCGTTACACCAAGGCCTGTACTCTGGAGCGGGATCGATTTGGAGGTGGAGGATCCGTCATGGTCTGCGGCGGTGTGTCACAGCTTCATCGGACTGAGCTTGTTGTCATTGTAGGCAATCTCAACGCTGTGCATTACAGGGAAGACATCCTCCTCCCTCATGTGGTACCCTTCCTGCAGGCTCATCCTGACATGACCCTCCAGCATGACAATGCCACCAGCCATACTACTCGTTCTGTGTGTGATTTCCTGCAAGACAGGAATGTCAGTGTGCCATGGCCAGCAAAGCGCCCGGATCTCAATCCCATTGAGCACGTCTGGGACCTGTTGAATTGGAGGGTGAGGGCTAGGGCCATTCCCCCCAGAAATGTCTGGGAACTTGCAGGTGCCTTGGTGGAAGAGTGGGGTAACATCTCACAGCAAGAACTGGCAAATCTGGTGCAGTCCATTGAGGAGGAGATGCATTGCAGTTCCTAATAAAGCTGGTGCAGCTGGTTTGTCACATGTCTGTGGAACTTGTTCAGTTCATGTCTCAGTTGTTGAATCTTGTTGTGTTCATACAAATATTTACACTTAGTTTGCTGAAATTAAACTCAGTTGACAGTGAGAGGACGTTTATTTTCTTTGCTGAGTTTAGTAGCCATATCTAGGAAAGCCAAAGTTCCAAATGCTGGGCCTAATATAGTGTGTATGTCACAACTGTCGTGGAAGAGAGAATGGGACCAAGGCGCAGCGGGTTGCGTGCTCAACATATTTATTATAAAATAATGCGAACACCATGGGAAAAACAATAAACAAACTAACGACAGGAACAGAAAAGCAGGCTCAACAAAAGCAGTGCTCTCAAACAACTACCCACAAGTGACAAACAAAACACACACCTATTTATAGGACTCCCAATCAGAGGCAACTAGAAACACCTGCCTCCAATTGAGAGTCCAGCACCCAACCTACACATAGAAAAACTACCCTAGAACATACACATAGAAATACAAACTTAGACCAGTGACCAAAAAAAAACGTAATACATAAATAAACTACCCTCTGCCACGTCCTGATCAAACTACAATAACAAAATATCCTCAATACTGGTCAGGACGTGACAGTGTATATGTTGTTGATCTAAAGAAAATTTGTTGGTCTGTGAGGTGAAATGAGGCGCAACCAGACACTGCACTTGACACCTTCATGAAATGTCCCAGTTACTAATAAGCATGCATCCATTAACCTGTTATGGCTAGGGGGCAGTATTTTCACGGCTGGATAAAAAACGTACCCGATTTAATCTGGTTACCACTCCTACCCAGTAACTAGAATATGCATATACTTATTACATATGGATAGAAAACACCCTAAAGTTTCTAAAACTGTTTGAATGGTGTCTGTGAGTATAACAGAACTCATTTGGCAGGCAAAAACCTGACAAGGTTTCAGGCAGGAAGTGGCCTGTCTGACAAGGTGTCGTTCTTCTTGTCTCTGTTTATTGAAGAGTGAGGATCTTAGCTGTCCCGTGACACTTCCTACGGCTGCCATAGGGTCTCAGAAGGCGGTAAAAAGCTGAATCGTGGCTTTGCAGGCTCTGGCTGAAAAAAAGTAGCGCGTTTGGGTAGTGGCTGGTTACAGTACTGTGAGACTCAGGCTCGTGCCCGCGTCGACCGAAAGCTTTGTTTACTTTCCTCTGTTTAGCTAAAAGGAGATTCCCGGTCGGAATATTATCGCTTTTCTACGAGAAAAATTGCATAAAAATGGATTTTAAACAGCGGTTGACATGCTTCGAAGTACGGTAATGGAATATTTAGAATTCTTTTGTCACGAATTGCGCGCGACCCTTCTTTACCATTTCGGATAGTGTCTGGAACGCACGAACAAAACGCCGCTATTCGGATATAACGATGGATTATTTTGGACCAAACCAACATTTGTTATTGAAGTAGCAGTCCTGGGAGTGCATTCTGACGAAGACAACAAAGGTAATGAAACTTTTGTAATAGTAAATCGGAGTTTGATCAGGGCTAAACTTGGTCGGTGTCTAAATGGCTAGCCGTGATGGCTGGGCTATCTACTGAGAATATTGCAAAATGTGCGTTCACCGAAAAGCTATTTTAAAATCGGACATATCGAGTGCCTAGAGGAGTTCTGTATCTATAATTCTTAAAATAATTGTTATGTTTTTTGTCAACGTTTATCGTGAGTAATTTAGTAAATTCACCGGATGTTTGCGGGGGGTATGCTAGTTCTGAACGTCACATGCTAATGTAAAAAGCTGGTTTTTGATATAAATATTAACTTGATTGAACAAAACATGCATGCATTCTATAACATAATGTCCTAGGGTTGTCATCTGATGAAGATCATCAAAGGTTAGTGCTGCATTTAGCTGTGGTTTTGTTTTTTGTGACATTATATGCTAGCTTGAAAAATGGGTGTCTGATTATTTCTGGCTTGGTACTCTGCTGACATAATCTAATGTTTTGCTTTCGCTGTAAAGCCTTTTTGAAATCGGACAGTGTGGTTAGATAAAGGAGAGTCTTGTCTTTAAAATGCTGTGAAATAGTCATATGTTTGAAAAATTGAAGTTTTTGTATTTTTGAGGAATTTGTAATTCGCGCCACGCCTATCATTGGATATTGGAGCAGGTGTTCCACTAGCGGAACGTCTAGATGTAAGAGGTTAAAGACAATACTCTCGTTAATCTAACCACACTGTCTGATTTCAAAAAGACTTTACAATGAAAGCAAAACATTAGATTATGTCAGCAGAGTACCCAGCCAGAAATAATCAGACACCCATTTTTCAAGCTAGCATATAATGTCACATAAACCCAAACCACAGCTAAATGCAGCACTAACCTTTGATGATCTTCATCAGATGACACACCAAGGACATTATGTTACACAATACATGCATGTTTTGTTCAATCAAGTTCATATTTATATCAAAAAACAGCTTTTTACATTAGCATGTGACGTTCAGAACTAGCATACCCCCCGCAAACCTCCGGTGAATTTACTAAAAATTTACTAAATTACTCCCGATAAACGTTCACAAAAAGCATAACAATTATTTTAAGAATTATAGATACAGAACTCCTCTATGCACTCGATATGTCCGATTTTAAAATAGCTTTTCGGTGCAAGCACATTATGCAATATTCTCAGTAGATAGCCCGGCATCACAGGGCTAGCTATTTAGACACCCAGCAGGTTTAGCACTCATCAAAGTCAGATTTACTATAAGAAAAATGTTCTTACCTTTGTTGTCTTCGTCAGAATGCACTCCCAGGACTGCTACTTCAATAACAAATGTTGGTTTGGTCCAAAATAATCCATCGTTATATCCAAACAGCGGCGTTTTGTTCGTGCGTTCTAGACACTATCCTAAAGGCTAAATAAGGGTGACGAGCATGGCGCAATTCGTGACAAAAGAATTCTAAATATTCCATTACCGTACTTCGAAGCATGTCAACCGCTGTTTAAAATCAATTTTTATGCCATTTTTCTCATAAAAAAGCGATAATATTCCGACCGGGAATCTGCGTTTAGATAAACAGACAAAGGAAAACAAAGCATTCGGTCGAAGCGGGCACGCGCCTAAGCCCATAGTACTCTGAGTGGCCACTTGCCAAAAGCGATAAAGTGTTTCAGCCAGAGCCTGCCTCGATATCGTTCAACTTTTTCCCGGGCTCTGAGACCCTATGGAAGACGAAGGAAGTGTCACGTTATTGCACAGATCCTGAGTCTTCAATAAAAAGAGCCAAGATGAAACACTACTTCTCAGACAGGCCACTTCCTGCTTGAAATCTTCTCAGGTTTTGGCCTGCCATAGGAGTTCTGTTATACTCACAGACACCATTCAAACAGTTTTAGAAACTTTAGGGTGTTTTATATCCAAAGCCAATAATTATATGCATATTCTAGTTACTGGGCAGGAGTAGTAACCAGATTAAATCGGGTACGTTTTTTATCCAGCCGTGTCAATACTGCCCCTAGCCCTAACAGGTTAATGACTTGGATAGGAGGGGATCAAATACTTTTTTCCCTCACTGTACATATGAGATGGGTAATGTAGGGTATGTAAACATTATATAAAGTGGCATTGTTTAAAGTGGCTAGTGATACACTTATTACATACATTTTTTTCATTATTAAAAAACTCCAGAGGACCTCTGAGAAGATGAAAGAACCTTCCAGAATGACAACCATCTCTGCAGAACTCCACCAATTAAGCCTTTATGGCAGACGGACGCCACTCCTCAGTAAAATGCACGACAAGACACTTGGAGTTTGTCAAACAGAACAAGATTTTCCGGTCTGATGAAACCAAGATTGAACTCTTTGGTCTGAATGCCAAGCATAACATCTGGAGGAAACCTGACACCATCCCTACGGTGAAGTATGGTGGTGGCAGCAACATGCTGTGGGGATGTTTTCCAGCTGCAGGGACAGAATCGATGGAAAGATGTACAGACGAAAGTACAGAGAGATCCTTGATGAAAACCTGCTCCAGAGCGCTCAGGACCTCAGACCGGGGCAAAGGTTCACCTTCCAACAGGACAACAACCCTAAGCACACAGCCAAGACAATGCAGTAGTGGCTTCGGGACAAGTCTCTGAATGTCCTTGAGGGGCCCAGCCAGAGCCTGGACTTGAACCCTATCGAACATCTCTAGAGACCTGAAAACAGCTGTGCAGTGACTTTCCCCATTCAACCTGAAAGAGCTTGAGAGGATATGTAGAGAAGAATGGGAGAAACTCCCCAAATACAGGTGTGCCAAGCTTGTAGCGTCATTCCCAAGAAGACTCGAGGCTGTAATCGCTGCCTAAGGTGCTTCAATAATATCTGAGTAAAGGGTCTGAATACTTACATGTAGTATTTCCGTTTTGTTTGAATTGTAAAAATGTATCGAAAACAGTTTTTGCTTTGTCATTATGGGATATTGTGTGTAGATTGATGAGGGAAAAAAGAATGTAATATATTTTAGAATATGGTTATGATTATAACATATTATAACAAAATGTGGAAAAAGTCAAGGGATTTGAATACTTTCCGAATGCACTGTATGTGTGCCCACCCAAAGCAAAGCAAACCCATTGAAAGTGACTGGCTCAATTTTATTTCCAAACACAGCTTCCAGACCCTCCATATTTCCCCTTTCATATGTGTCTCTAGTATTGTTGGAGAAGAATCAGAGAGATGGGGAAAGTAAGTAAGTAACATCCCACACACATGGACACAGTTATGCCACTTCACACAATGTGGAGATTAGTGTTATCATGAGGGGGATTGTCAAGGTCCCTCTGAAACATACAACCTGCACATACCAAACCAGATCCCTGGATACCGACCCGCAATAATATGTAGCTTCTGAATATTCATTTCACGGGGAGTTTGATTGTGGTATGATAGGTAACAACATTGATGTATTGCAGGCATTGTGCACTACTTTCTGCAGTGAATACTCAGGGAGAAAAAGGTGTAGATTCACACACAGAGCGTGGCACGTGTTTATTATTCCTTCGCAGAAGGCAGGGATCGTGGTCACAGGCAGGCAATGGTCATACACAGGTAGGCAGACAGGCAGGTGACGCAAAACTAGGACTGAAGGCTATAACTGGTTCTCACAAACGAGCTTGGAAACGGCTTAGTAGAGTCAAAAGGAACAATACCTCACAAAGGCACAAACTGAATGACCTGACCTAAATAAGGAGCTGATGAGACCAGGTGAGTAACTAACACAGGTGAAATCAATTAATAAAAATGAAAGACTGGCCTACGTTCAAGAACACAAAGAAACAAAACATAAAGTTGACTAAGAAAATAAATACAGAACCTTACACTTTCGGCCCAGCCTCGGTTTGGAAAGGTCACCAGTGGTTCAAACTGTCCTGAGAGGTCACATAGGGGTCACATCTATGATTCAAAATAAAGGGGAGGCAATACACACCAAAATAAGTCATGGCTTATTGGAGCTATTTTCAACTAAATGTTGATGCAAACTGTATACGGGTAGCGGGGGGTAAATCATAGTTCTACACACTGCCTCTTATTGTACAACAGAGTGTGTTCTCAATCACCTACCTGGCTTATGAAATAGATAAATAAATAAAAGCAAATCCAGAGAGTCTGACCTCAGCGGTACCATAGCGTCATCTACCTGCATCATCTACCTGCCTCCTGGAATAAGCTAAGAAGGTTTTAATGTGGGCCAGATACAGTGCATTCCCTGTGCGTTGTGAACACAGTATGTTTTCTCTGTGGCCAACCTGAAGGTTTGTGAACATAACCATCAGTCACAGCTCCAGGCCCAGTGCAGGAGGAGGATTGCATCAGTGGTGGAATGTGGAACAGGACCAGTCCTGGCCAGTAAACTGCTCTTTAATTGCTGTACAACTGAGAACACATTGGTCTGGAAAACAAGGGGCCCATTGTAAGAGCAAGTTCATCTCAACACACTTCATATTTTCCTCACACCACTTCTCCCCGGCCCCGCTCTACGCACGCACGCACGCACGAGCCACACACACACACACACACACACACACACACACACACACACACACACACACACACACACACACACACACACACACACACACACACACACACACACACACACACACACACCAGCAAGAGTCCAGTACATTCCCAAGCAAACACAAACAGAACAATTAGGATACATGAACTCAGCAGTTAACCCTAAAAGCAGCAACATAGAAAATATCATCAGTTTGAAATCCTTTTTTTTATCCTACTGAAATTGTAGGACTTTGTCAAGCAAGTAACCCTGTCTTTCTAGGCCATGGTGAAGTCAAATGCTCTCAAAACTGATTTGCACTCATGTGTCAGAGACCTCACAGACTCACATGCTGCTTCTTATCATTCGACCACCACCTTGCTTCTGTATATCGCAAATCAGTTAAGGGAAACAGAAAGCTAAAGGGACTCATTGGGACTCACCTGGATAAATAAACAGTAACTAGATGGTCACCTTTTCCTGGTTTAGGGCACTAAGCTTCACTTCCCTCCTCTCTGACTGATTGTTGACTGTGAGAAGAGAGGAGCCATCCACAAATATACACACGCACTCATACACACACACACACACAGCAAGAGTCCAGCAGGAGTCCAGTGCATTTCCAAGCTAACACAAACAGAACAATTAGGATACATGATCACAACAATTAACCCTAAAAGTGCCAACAACAAATTTACATCAGTTTGAAACTCTTTTTTATCCTGCTGAAATTTTAAGACTTTGTCAAGCAAGTATTTCCCAACATCACACCCCAAAACACACATACACAATTTACGATGAATTCTGTGTTCATTTGGAGGAATAAAAAATAAACTATCTTTTGTTTAATAGTGGTTAGCGGTTTAGCTGAATATGTTGACTAAATAGTCCACTTTGTGATAAAAGCATCAAATGTAACATAGAGGTAACAGCCAGAATAAAAGAAACACCAACATAAAGTCTCTTATGACTTTGGGCCACCTCTAGGAATGTGGCGGTCATGACATTTTGTCATGCAAAAGACTGCCGGTCTCGCAGTAATTCCGTTAGTTAACATAAACACGTTTAGAAACTCCAGTCCTCCACGCATACAAGCCGCATACAAGCCACATTACAAGCCTCTTATGCATGCCTTTGGAACATCTACATTTAAAAAAGTCTAATAAATCTAAACTCAGCAAAAAAAATAAACATCCCTTTTTCAGGACCCTGTCTATCAAAGATCATTCGTAAAAATCACAGATCTTCATTGTAAAGGGTTTAAACACTGTTTCCCATGGTTGTTCAATGAACCATAAACAATTAATGAACATTCACCTGTGGAACGGTCATTAAGACATTAACAGCTTACAGACGGTAGGCAATTAAGGCCACGGTTATGAAAATGTAGGACACTAAAGAGGCCTTTCTACTGACTTTAAAAAACACCAAAAGAAAGATGCCCAGGGTCCCTGCTCATCTGCGTGAACATGCCTTAGGCATGCTGGAAGGAGGCATGAGGACTGCAGATGTGGCCAGGGCAATAAATTGCAATGTCTGTACTGTGAGACGCCTAAGACAGCGCTACAGGGAGACAGGAAGGACAGCAGATCGTCCTCGCAATGGCAGACCACGTGTAACAACACCTGCACAGGATCGGTACATCCGAACATCACACCTGCGGGACAGGTACAGGATGGCAACAACAACTGCCCAAGTTACACCAGGAATGCACAATCCCTCCATCAGTGCTCAGACTGTCCTCAATAGGCTGAGAGAGGCTGGACTGAGGGCTTGTAGGCCTGTTGTAAGGCAGGTCCTCACCAGACATCACCGGCAACAATCTCGCCTATGGGCACAAACCCACCGTCGCTGAACTAGACAGAACTGGCAAAAACTGCTCTTTCATTGAGGGGTGATGGTCAGATTCGCATTTATCATCAAAGGAATGAGTGTTACACCGAGGCCTGTACTCTGGAGTGGGATCAATTTGGAGGTGGAGGGTCCGTCATGGTCTGGGGTGGTGTGTCACAGCATCATCGGACTGAGCTTGTTGTCATTGCAGGCAATCTCAACGCTGTGCATTACAGGGAAGACATCCTCCTCCCTCATGTGATACCCTTCCTGCAGGCTCATCCTGACATGACCCTCCAACATGGCAATGCCACCAGCCATACTGCTTGTTCTGTGCGTGATTTCCTGCAAGACAGGAATGTCAGTGTTCTGCCATGCCAGCGAAGAACCCGCATCTCAATCCCATTGAGCACGTCTGGGACCTGTTGGATCGGAGGGTGAGTGCTAGGGCCATTCCCCCCAGTAATATCCGGGAACTTGCAGGTGCCTTGGTGGAAGAGTGGGGTAACATCTCACAGCAAGAACTGGCAAATCTGGTGCAGTCCATGAGGAGGAGATACACTGCAGTACTGAATGCAGCTGTTGGCCACAACAGATACTGACTGTTACTTTTGATTTTGACCCCCCCTTTGTTCAGGGACACATTATTCCATTTCTGTTAGTCACATGTCTGAGGAACTTGTTCAGTTTATGTCTCAGTTGTTGAATCTGTTATGTTCATTCAAATATTTACACATGTTAAGTTTGCTGAAAATATACACAGTTGACAGTGAGAGGACGTTTCTTTTTTTGTTGAGTTTATATACTGTATTCTGTTGTATTTTAGTCAATGCCACTCAGGTATTGCTCACCCTAATATTTATATTATTTACTTTTAAATATTTGTGTATTTTTGTGAATTGTTAGATACTACGGCAGTGTTGGAGCTAGGTACACAAGCATTTTGCTTCACAAGCAATAACATCTGATAAATATGTGTGTGTGACAAATCAAATTTGATTAGATTTGTTGGGAAATACAGCGAGATCCTTGATGAAAACCTGCTCCAGAACGCTCAAGACCTCAGACTGGGGCGAACTTTACCTTCCAACAGGACAACGACTCTAAGCACACAGCCAAGACAATGCAGGAGTGGATTCGGGACAAGTCTCTGAATGTCCTTGAGTGGCCCAGCCAAAGCCCGGACTTGAACCCGATCGGACATCTCTGGAGAGACCTGGAAATAGCTGTGCAGCGGCGCTCCCAATTCAACCTGACAGAGGTTGAGAGGATCTGCAGAGAAGAATGGGAGAAACTCCTCAAGTACAGGTGTGCCAAGCTTGTAGAGTCATACCCAAGAACACTCAAGGCTGTAATCATTGCCAAAGGTGCTTCAGCAAAGTACTGAGTAAAGGGTCTGAATACTTAGTAAATTTGATATGAAATTTTGTCTATTTTTATAAATTTGCAAACATTTCTAAAAACCTGTTTTTACTTTCTGAAGGCACTGTATGGACTGCTTACTTTAAGCTACGCTCAAATCTTTCTATCCATGAGTCTGGGAGAGAACGTGTAGGCCTAGGCGATGCTGTTGGTTCATTGACGTGTGGGGCGGCAGCGTAGCCTAGTGGTTAGAGCGTTGGACTAGTAACCGAAAGGTTGCAAGATCAAATCCCTGAGCTGACAAGGTACAAATCTGTCATTCTGCCCTTGAACAAGGCAGTTAACCCACTCTTCCTAGGCTGTCATTGAAAATAAGAATTTGTTCTTAACTGACTTGCCTAGTTAAATATAGATCAAATAAAAGGGTGGCTTACAGAGTTAGCCTACAATTATTTGACTTTGAATAGCCCCTATTACTAAATAGGGGATTTTTATATTTTCATAATAGACTGACACATTAGCCTACCTTTAGCTACATTTTATTAACATTTACATTTACATTTACATTTAAGTCATTTAGCAGATGCTCTTATCCAGAGCGACTTACAAATTGGTGCATTCACCTTATGATATCCAGTGGAACAACCACTTTACAATAGTGCATCTAAATCTTTTAAGAGGGGGGGGGGGGTTAGAAGGATTACTTTATCCTATCCTAGGTATTCCTTAAAGAGGTGGGGTTTCAGGTGTCTCCGGAAGGTGGTGATTGACTCCGCTGTCCTGGCGTCGTGAGGGAGCTTGTTCCACATTTGGGGTGCCAGAGCAGCGAACAGTTTTGACTGGGCTGAGCGGGAACTGTGCTTCCTCAGAGGTAGGGGGGCCAGCAGGCCAGAGGTGGATGAACGCAGTGCACTTGTTTAGGTGTAGGGCCTGATCAGAGCCTGAAGGTATGGAGGTGCCGTTCCCTTCACAGCTCCGTAGGCAATCACCATGGTCTTGTAGCGGATGCGAGCTTCAACTGGAAGCCAGTGGAGAGAGCGGAGGAGCGGGGTGACATGAGAGAACTTGGGAAGGTTGAACACCAGACGGGCTGCGGCGTTCTGGATGAGTTGTAGGGGTTTAATGGCACAGGCAGGGAGCCCAGCCAACAGCGAGTTGCAGTAATCCAGACGGGAGAATGACAAGTGCCTGGATTAGGACCTGCGCCGCTTCCTGTGTGAGGCAGGGTCGTACTCTGCGAATGTTGTAGAGCATGAACCTACAGGATCGGGTCACCGCCTTGATGTTAGTGGAGAACGACAGGGTGTTGTCCAGGATCACGCCAAGGTTCTTAGCAATCTGGGAGGAGGACACAAGGGAGTTGTCAACCGTGATGGCGAGATCATGGAACGGGCAGTCCTTCCCCGGGAGGAAGAGCAGCTCCGTCTTGCCGAGGTTCAGCTTGAGGTGGTGATCCGTCATCCACACTGATATGTCTGACAGACATGCAGAGATGCGATTCGCCGCCTGGTTATCAGAAGGGGGAAAGGAGAAGATTAATTGTGTGTCGTCTGCATAGCAATGATAGGAGAGACCATGTGAGGATATGACAGAGCCAAGTGACTTGGTGTATAGCGAGAATAGGAGAGGGCCTAGAACAGAGCCCTGGGGGACACCAGTGGTGAGAGCGCATGGTGCGGAGACAGATTCTCGCCACGCCACCTGGTAGGAGCGACCTGTCAGGTAGGACGCAATCCAAGCGTGGGCCGCGCCGGAGATGCCCAACTCGGAGAGGGTGGAGAGGAGGATCATATGGTTCACAGTATCAAAGGCAGCAGATAGGTCTAGAAGGATGAGAGCAGAGGAGAGAGAGTTAGCTTTAGCAGTGCGGAGAGCCTCCGTGACACAGAGAAGAGCAGTCTCAGTTGAATGCCCAGTCTTGAAACCTGACTGATTAGGATCAAGAAGGTCATTCTGAGAGAGATAGCAGGAGAGCTGGCCAAGGACGGCACGTTCAAGAGTTTTGGAGAGAAAAGAAAGAAGGGATACTGGTCTGTAGTTGTTGACATCGGAGAGATCGAGTGTAGGTTTTTTCAGAAGAGGTGCAACTCTCGCTCTCTTGAAGACGGAAGGGACGTAGCCAGCGGTCAAGGATGAGTTGATGAGCGAGGTGAGGAAGGGGAGAAGGTCTCCGGAAATGGTCTGGAGAAGAGAGGAGGGGATAGGGTCAAGTGGGCAGGTTGTTGGGCGGCCGGCCGTCACAAGACGCGAGATTTCATCTGGAGAGAGAGGGGAGAAAGAGGTCAAAGCACAGGGTAGGGCAGTGTGAGCAGGACCAGTGGTGTCGTTTGACTTAGCAAACGAGGATCGGATATCGTCAACCTTCTTTTCAAAATGGTTGACGAAGTCATCCGCAGAGAGGGAGGAGGGGGGGGGGGAGGGGGAGGAGGATTCAGGAGGGAGGAGAAGGTAGCAAAGAGCTTCCTAGGGTTAGAGGCAGATGCTTGGAATTTAGAGTGGTAGAAAGTGGCTTTAGCAGCAGAGACAGAAGAGGAGAATGTAGAGAGGAGGGAGTGAAAGGATGCCAGGTCCGCAGGGAGGCGAGTTTTCCTCCATTTCCGCTCGGCTGCCCGGAGCCCTGTTCTGTGAGCTCGTAGTGAGTCGTCGAGCCACGGAGCAGGAGGGGAGGACCGAGCCGGCCTGGAGGATAGGGGACAGAGAAAATCAAAGGATGCAGAAAGGGAGGAGAGGAGGGTTGAGGAGGCAGAATCAGGAGATAGGTTGGAGAAGGTTTGAGCAGAGGGAAGAGATGATAGGATGGAAGAGGAGAGAGTAGCGGGAGAGAGAGAGCGAAGGTTGGGACGGCGCAATACCATCCGAGTAGGGGCAGAGTGAGAAGTGTTGGATGAGAGCAAGAGGGAAAAGGATACAAGGTAGTGGTCGGAGATTTGGAGGGGAGTTGCAATGAGATTAGTGGAAGAACAGCATCTAGTAAAGATGAGGTCAAGCGTATTGCCTGCCTTGTGAGTAGAGGGGGAAGGTGAGAGGGTGAGGTCAAAAGAGGAGAGGAGTGGAAAGAAGGAGGCAGAGAGGAATGAGTCAAAGGTAGACGTGGGGAGGTTAACCTCTATGGGCTAGGTGGGACGCTTGCGTCCCACCTACGTAACAGCCACTGGCAGCCTGTGGCGCGATTTTCAAAACCTTAAAAATCCTATTACTTCAATTTCTCAAACATATGACTATTTTACAGCTATTTAAAGACAAGACTCTCGTTAATCTAACCACACTGTCCGATTTCAAAAAGGCTTTACAACGAAAGCAAAACATTAGATTATGTCAGCAGAGTACCAAGCCAGAAATAATCAGACACCCATTTTTCAAGCCAGCATATAATGTCACCAAAACCCAGAAGACAGCTAAATGCAGCACTCACCTTTGATGATCTTCATCAGATGACAACCCTAGGACATTATGTTATACAATACATGCATGTTTTGTTCAATCAAGTTCATATTTATATCAAAAACCAGCTTTTTACATTAGCATGTGATGTTCAGAACTAGCATACCCCCCGCAAACTTCCGGGGAATTCACTAACATTTTACTAAATTACTCACGATAAACGTTCACAAAAAGCATAACAATTATTTTAAGAATTATAGATACAGACCTCCTCTATGCACTCGATATGTCCGATTTTAAAATAGCTTTTTGGTGAAAGCACATTTTGCAATATTCTAAGTACATAGCCCAGGCATCACGGGCTCGCTATTTAGACACCCGGCAAGTTTAGCACTCACCATAATCATATTTACTATTATAAAAGTTTGATTACCTTTTGTTGTCTTCGTCAGAATGCACACCCAGGACTGCTACTTCAATAACAAATGTTGGTTTGGTCCAAAATAATCCATCGTTATATCCGAATAGCGGCGTTTTGTTCGTGCGTTCCAGACACTATCCGAAATAGTAAAGAAGTGTCGCGCGCATGGCGCAATTCGTGACAATAAAATTCTAAATATTCCATTACCGTACTTCGAAGCATGTCAACCGCTGTTTAAAATCAATTTTTACGACATTTTTCTCGTAGAAAAGCGATAATATTCCGACAGGGAATCTCCTTTTCGGCAAACAGAGGAAAAAATCCCAAAGGCGGGGGCGGTCGGGTCAGTGTCCCTTGTGTCCCTTGATCGGCCACTTGAGAAAGGCGATAATGTGTTTCAGCCTGGGGCTGGAATGACGACATTCTGTTTTTTCCCGGGCTCTGAGCGCCTATGGACGACGTGGGAAGTGTCACGTTAGAGCAGAGATCCTTAGTAAATTATAGAGATGGAAAAGAAGTTCAAGAAATGGTCAGACAGGCCACTTCCTGTAAAGGAATCTCTCAGGTTTTGACCTGCCATTTGAGTTCTGTTATACTCACAGACACCATTCAAACAGTTTTAGAAAATTTAGGGTGTTTTCTATCCATATGTAATAAGTATATGCATATTCTAGTTACTGGGTAGGAGTGGTAACCAGATTAAATCGGGTATGTTTTTTATCCAGCCGTGTCAATACTGCCCCCTAGCCCTAACAGGTTTTAAAGTCACCCAGAACTGTGAGAGGTGAGCCATCCTCAGGAAAGGAACTTATCAAGGCGTCAAGCTCATTGATGAACTCTCCAAGGGAACCTGGAGGGCGATAAATGATAAGGATGTTAAGCTTGAAAGGGCTGGTAACTGTGACAGCATGGAATTCAAATGAGGAGATAGACAGATGGGTCAGGGGAGAAAGAGAGAATGTCCACTTGGGAGAGATGAGGATTCCAGTGCCACCACCCCGCTGGCTCGATGCTCTAGGGGTATGCGAGAACACGTGGGCAGACGAAGAGAGAGCAGTAGGAGTAGCAGTGTTATCTGTGGTAATCCATGTTTCCGTCAGCGCCAGGAAGTCTAGGGACTGGAGGGTAGCATAGGCTGAGATGAACTCAGCCTTGTTGGCTGCAGACTGGCAGTTCCAGAGGCTGCCGGAGACCTGGAACTCCACGTGGGTCGTGCGCGCTGGGACCACCAGGTTAGAGTGGCAGCGGCCACGCGGTGTGAAGCGTTTATATGGCCTGTGCAGAGGGGAGAGAACAGGGATAGACAGACACATAGTTGACAAGCTACAGAAGTGTTGTTTCTTGTATTATTGTCTCTTGTGTCTTTAGAGAACTGTTTCACTTTGATATCATTTTTCTTCTGTCCTGATTTTCTCTTTCTTTTCTTCTGTTAACTAGATATTCTTTGTTGTTCTTCGTTAGCTAGCTAGCTTCTTCCAAAAGAGTCCCTAGCAACTGCTTAGCAACTGGTAAACAATTCAGCTAGCTAAGATAACTACAATTTTATGAAAAATAGTTATTTTTCAAAAGCCTATCTTCTTTGTTTGTTGCTTGTTTTTTCTCCTATTCAGTCTTGCAGTTTTCTTTTGCTTTTTTCCGATGTACTTCACTCTAAAAACCATGTAAATTTCAATATTTGTAGGAGCTCATTTTTCAGCTGCTGCTGCTCAAATTGGAGTTCCGGAACATTAAAATGAATATAATATAATTAATATTAAAATATGTTTCGTTGTGAAAACATGTTACTGTTGATATTCCTGAGCAGATTTCATTTGGTTTGCCAAATTAAGCACTGCAGGAACAGGGTTGGAGTGTTGGAGAGCAGCAAGATTTTGGGCAGAATATGCCCTGTAGCGCATGCTCCTCAAACATGGAGTGAAATAACCAGAATAGCCTATGTGGCATGATTAAAAAACAAACAAGTGGGAAAGCCTCCATTCGCTATTCGAGTGCATAGGCTATAATTAATTTATAATTTATAATTTATTGATGTATTTTTCCCCCTGCCCATTTGATAATGGGCCATTCTAAATCAAAACTAACTTTACATATTCGTAAAGACAGGTTTAAATTGAGAATTATCTTATTTTTGTCTTTTTTTGCTGAGTTTACATATGAAATGAGTAAAACAGTATGTAAACATTATTATAGAGACTAGTGTTCCATTTAAAGTTGCCAGTGTTTCCATGTCTATGTACATAGAGCAGCAGCCTCTAAGGTGCAGGTTTGAGTAACCGGGTGGTTGCAGGCTAGTGATTACTGTCTAGCAGTCTGATGGCCTTGAGATAGAAGCTGTTTTTCAGTCTCTCCGTCCCAGCTTTTATGCACCTGTACTGACCTCGCCTTCTTAATGATAGCTGGGTGAACAGGCCGTGGCTCGGGTGGTTGATGTCCTTGATGATCTTTTTGTCCTTCCTGTGACATCGGGTGCTGTAGGTGTCCTGGAGGGCAGGCAGTGTCCTCCCAGTGATGTGTTGGGCTGACAGGACCACCCTCTGGAGAGCCCTTTGGTTGCGGGCAGTGCAGTTGCCATACCAAGGGGTGATACAGCCCTACAGTATGCTCTCAATTGCACATCTGTAAAAGTGTGTGAGGGTCTTAGGAGCCAAACCAAATGTCTTCAAATTCCTGAAGTTGGAGAGGTGCTGTTGCGCCTTCTTCACCACACTGTCTGTGTGGGTGGACCATTTCAGATTCTCAGTGATGTGTATTCCGAGGAACTTGAAGCTTTTCACCTTCTCCACTGCGGTCCCATCTATGTGAGCAGGGGCGTGCTCTCTCTGTTGTCTCCTGAAGTCCAATATCAGCTCCTTTGTTTTGTTGAGGGAGAGGTTATTTCCCTGGCATCACTCCGCCAGGGCCCTCAGCTCCTCCCTGTAGGCTGTCTCGTCATTGTTGGTAATCAGGCCTACTACTGTTGCGTCGTCTGCAACCTTGATGACTGAGTTGGAGCCGTGCTTGGCCACGCAGTCATGGGTGAACAGGGAGTACAGGAGGGGGCTGAGCACACCCTTGTGGGGCCCCTGTGTTGAGGATCAGCGTACTGGAAGTGTTGTTTCCTACCTTCACCACCTGGGGGCAGCGTGTCAGAAAGTCCAGAACCCAGTTGCACAGGGTAGGGTTCAGACCCAGGGCCCCAATTTTAATGATGAGCTTGGAGGGTACTATGGTGTTGAAGGCTGAGCTATAGTCAATGAACAGCATTCTTACATAGTTCTTCCTCTTGTCCAAATGGGATAGGGCAGTGTGCAGTGCATTGCATCATCTGTGGATATTTTGGGACGCTATGCAAATTGAAGTGGGTCTAGGGTGTCAGGTAAGGTTGATGTGATATGATCCTTAACTAGCCTCTCAAAGCAAATAGTCATGACAGAAATGAGTGCTACGGGGCGATAGTCATTTAGTTCAGTTACCTTTGCTCTTGTTGGGTACAGGACCAATGGTGGACATCTTGAAGCAAGTGTGGACAGCAGACTGGGATAGGGAGGGATTGAATACCCTCCAGCCAGCTGGTCTGCGCATGCTCTGAGTACACAGCTAGGGATACTTCGCTCCGTTCATCTTTCCCTCTATCCTGACTAGTCTCCCAGTCCCTGCCGCTGACAACATCTCCACGGCATGATGCTGCCACCACCATGCTTCCCAGTAGAGATGGTGCCAGGTTTCAGTGACACAAAGAGTTCAATCTTTGTTTCATCAGACTGATGAGTGTCCATTAGGTGCCTTTTGGCAAACTCCAAGCGGGCTGTCATGTGCCTAGTAACTTCTGTCTGGCCACTCTGCCATGAAGGCCTGATTAGTGGAGTGCTGCAGAGATGGTTGTCCTTCTGGAAGGTTCTCCCATCTCCACAGAGGAACTCTGGAGCTTTGCCAGAGTGACCATTGTGTTCTTGGTCAACTCCCTGACCAAGGCCCGTCTCCCCCGATTGCTCTGTTTGGCCGGGCGACCAGCTCTAGGAAGAGTCTTGGTGGTTCCAAACTTCTTCCATTCAACCCTTGTGTGGTTTTCATGTTTTTGTTATTCACCCAATGTTCGCGGGTCTGATGGACCCACAATATTATTGGGTTTTTAAACAATACAGCCATAACAATTTACATAAAAATACTTAATATTTAGATGTTGAGTTATATCAATTACAAGCAATATAGACAGCATACATGGTTAATATTTACCATTTACTCTGCTCTGCTAGATCACATTTATCAATAAAAGCGCTATTCGTTTTTTAAAAATAAATTTATAATCAAGACATGTGTTGAGTAAATTATGTTTATCTTGAACAAATACAAATGCAGCACTATTGATGTTTATTGCTTTGAACTGAACAAATTGGAAGGACACATTTTACATACAGTATTTTATGGAAATGTTAAATGAGCCCCACTGAACACAAATTAAGGCCAGTCTACATATCACATGAGTGACAGAGTTTTACTGTGTGTGCGTTGCAAATGTATTTCTTGCAGTTGATGCATGTGTACTGTGTCTTCCTGTCCTTCTTGGGTCCACACACATCCCAGCGCTTCTTCTTGTGCTACCCAGATGCAATCTAGAATGACGAAAACACTCATATATAGTTAAAACAGGCCAAGGTAGGAGAGTCAGACACACACACGCAACAACATCACTCAGACTTACTTTCCGGTATTGGAGTTGTTGGTTCTGTGGGTCGGGCGGTTGAGGCACCAGCATCCTCCTCTTGAATCTTCCTCACGATGGCTGCAGAAGCTGGGGTCCTTGGGATATGTTGCCTCCTCTGGATTTGAGATTTTACCAATGCCTTGCCCAGCTCCTCTAGAATGAGCTGTCTTGTCTGGAGCTTCCCTCTGTTCCAATCTTGGTTCAACGACATCCAGATGACAAACGTGTTGTACTCCAAGATGTACAATATGTTGAAGAATATCACAAGTGGCCAGAGTAGGGTCCTTCTTTTGCAGCTGTAGCCAGTCACCAGCTTGTCTAAATTGTCCACCCTTTCTTTTGTGGCATTCTAATCCATGATGGTTTCTGTTTTTAAATGTTCCTGGCCACAGATTCTCCCATCCCTATGCAGCGTACTCATGAGTACCACATTTTTGCCTTCATTTGGCTCGTAGAACACAATGTAGGTGTCAGCCCTGAACACAAACTCAGGAATTTATAGGCCTGTTCCGTGTATTCAACAGCTGAGGTGGGAGCTCTGGCTTGTTTTTCGTACTGTTCCTACCATCGTCAACTTCCTCTTGAGGAGCTTCTGTCCCAGCTTGTGCGAAGTAAAAAAGTTATCGCATGTGATGTTGTGGCCACGGAAACCCTTTGTCACATCCAGGACAACCCGCATCCCTTGGTTCATCTCAGGGGCTCCTCCATCTGGCTTCTCTGTATACACTTGCAAGTTCAACGCATATGATGAAACAGCATCACAGGCAGCCGAGATCTTGATTTCATATTTTGCGGGTTTAGACGGTATATGCTACCTGAAGGGGCAGCGGCCTCCTTAATGGCATAAGCTGCTCATCAACAGTAACGTTGGGCCCAGGGTTGTAAAACAGGGGAAGTAAGTCCACCCGCTTGTCCCACACAGACCTGATTGCAGCTAGCTTATCTCTCTGCCGCCGAGCTGGTCCAGCGGATAATCCTGGAAATATTGTTGCCAGTTTCTGCTTCCAACAGGGATTCTGTGTATTCCCCATTGGATCTGAAAACACCAACATGGAAAAGAACCCCAAAGCATGCATGTAAATGAGTTTGGTCCATCTCCTTCCACCTCTCTCCAAAAACACGCCTTCCCTCCAAATTAGTATAGTTCAGAATGATTGTGTGGATGGTGTCTGGGATGAACAGTTCAAAAGAAGACTTTATGTCCTGCACATGAGTAACCGCCATCCGCGCGACCCTGGTTGCATCCTCATCACATTGGCAGCCATACGGTGCGGCTCATTCCTTGGACAAGAAGACCATTCAATTTTACAATCTTTTGACATCCATATTTTACTTCCTGCAGGCTGCTGATGAGCTGGTTGCTGACGCGCTGGTCCTGGGGCTGGCTGCTGACGGGTTGGTCCTGGGGCTGGATGATGGTTAATCTCATCCTCTTCTTCGAACTCACTGTCAGACTCTGAATTGATAGAGACATGATCCTCATTTTCTGAAAATTCTTCATCTTCCAAAGTGGAAGACGCTCCTTCCACACTAGCTTCTCTCTCTGCAAAAATGATTTCTAAGGCCCTCTGAGCACAGATTATTTTTGCCATACTGATTGATTGTGGTAAGGAGGCACACATGCAAAGTTATTTATACATGCACACACATGCAAAGTTATCCCTCAATATTCTCCTGGCTGAGGTAGAGTGTGGTAAAACACTGCATTTTTTACAATGTATCGAAATAATGTATCGAAATATTATATTGTAATAACATTGTGCAGGTTGAAACAACAGAAGACAGAGTGAAGGCACACAGCAAACCTTGTTGTTTAACCTGTTAGGGCTAGGGGGCAGTATTGACACGGCCGGATAAAAAACGTACCCGATTTAATCTGGTTACTACTCCTGCCCAGTAACTAGAATATGCATATAATTATTGGCTTTGGATAGAAAACACCCTAAAGTTTCTAAAACTGTTTGAATGGTGTCTGTGAGTATAACAGAACTCATATGGCAGGCAAAAACCTGAGAAGATTCTGAACAGGAAGTGGCCTGTCTGACAAGTTGTTGTTCATCTTGGCTCTTTTTATTGAAGACTGAGGATCTTTGCTGTAACGTGACACTTCCTACGGCTCCCATAGGCTCTCAGAGCCCGGGAAAAAGCTCAATGATATCGAAGGCAGCCCCAGGACGAAACACATTATCGCGTTTGGATAGTGGCTGGTCAGAGTACTCTGAGACTCATGCTCGTGCACGAGGGCACGAGATGTTTTTATTTTCTCTCTCTTTGTACGTATACACGCTTTCCCGGTCGGAATATTATCGCTTTTTTATGAGAAAAATGGCATAAAAATTGATTTTAAACAGCGGTTGACATGCTTCGAAGTACGGTAATGGAATATTTAGACATTTTTTGTCATGAAATGCGCCATGCTCGTCACCCTTATTTACCCTTTCGGATAGTGTCTTGAACGCACTAACAAAACGCCGCTATTTGGATAGAACAATGGATTATTTGGGACCAAACCAAAATTTGTTATTGAAGTAGAAGTCTTGGGAGTGCATTCTGACGAAGAACAGCAAAGGTAATAACATTTTTCTTATAGTAAATCTGACTTTGGTGAGTGCTAAACCTGCTGGGTGTCTAAATAGCTAGCCCTGTGATGCCGGGCTATCTACTTAGAATATTGCAAAATGTGCATTCACCGAAAAGCTATTTTAAAAATCGGACATATCGAGTGCATAGAGGAGTTCTGTATCTATAATTCTTAAAATAATTGTTATGTTTTTTGTGAACGTTTATCGTGAGTAATTTAGTAAATTCACCGGCAGTGTTCGGTGGGAATGCTAGTCACATGCTAATGTAAAAAGCTGGTTTTTGATATAAATATGAACTTGATTGAACAAAACATGCATGTATTGTATAACATAATGTCCTAGGGTTGTCATCTGATGAAGATCATCAAAGGTTAGTGCTGCATTTAGCTGTAGTTTGAGTTTATGTGACATTATATGCTAGCTTGAAAAATGGGTGTCTGATTATTTCTGGCTGGGAACTCTGCTGACATAATCTAATGTTTTGCTTTCGTTGTAAAGCCTTTTTGAAATCGGACAGTGTGGTTAGATTAACGAGAGTCTTGTCTTTAAAATGGTGTAAAATAGTCATATGTTTGAAAAATTGAGGTTTTTGCATTTTTGAGGTATTTGAATATCGCGCCACGGGATTACACTGGCTGTTGAGTAGGTGGGACGCAAAAGTCCAACCTAGCCCATAGAGGTTAATTTTTACTTGTTTTCACCTACACACATACTTTCCCATGTTTTTATTACCCTCGGGCCAGGGGACCCAAACACCACATACTGTATGTAATATACATGTATAGGGGGTGCACAGTGTGCACTCAATCGAATTGTTTTATTTTTCTTCACAGAAAATGAGCTAAGGCCAATGAGTCTCATGTTGAAAAAGGAATCCATTGTATTATTTTTCTTTTAGTAACCATTGAAAATGGGTCCCACAGACCCGAACTATAAGGGCACAAGGTGAGACCCAGATGCAGGCACAGGAGGCAGATGGTTAGAGTCCAAGATGTTTATTAACAATCCAAAAGGGAAAAGGCAAGAGAATGGTCGTGGACAGGCAAAGTTCAGCCAGTTCAGAGTTCCAGAGGTACAGAATGGCAGGCAGGCTCGAAGTCAGGGCAGGCAGAACGGTCAGGCAGGCAGGAATGGAGTCCAGAAAAAACAAGCAAAGGTCAAAATCGGGAGGACTAGTAAAAGAGAATAGAAAAGCAGGAGCATGGGGAAAAACACGGTGGTTGACTTGTACATAAAACACGAACTGGCACAGAGAGACAGGAAACACACGGGAAAATAAGTGACACCTGGAGGGGGTGGAGACAATCACAAGGACAGATTAAACAGATCAGGGCGTTACAGTATCCCCTCCATCTAGGGACGCCACCTGGTGTCCTACCTGGGCGCATACCTGGCTGACTGGGGTGTCGGCAGTGAAAATCCGCGATGAGGGCTGGGTCCAGGATGTCTTTAGCCGGAACCCAGCAACTCTCCTCCATGCCATAACCCTCCCAGAGACTGGAAAACCCTGCCCCGTGGTTGAACCCTCAGGAGGCGTCTCACCGTATACGGGTGGGGGGGGGGTGCCTAGAAGTAGAAGACAGAGGACAGTGAGTCAAGGGTTTAATCCTGTAAACATGAAAAGTAGGGTGAACACGGAGGGTACAGGGCAACAGCAGATGGAAAGCAGTGGGACAAATGACTCTAGAAATGGGGAAAGGACCAATGAAACGGGGAGAAAGTTTACGGGATTCTACGCAGAGGGGTAGGTCCCGAGTGGACAGCCATACCCTCTGCCCAACCTGATAGTGAGGAGCCAGAGCCAAGTGGCGGTCCGCTTGTTGACGATAAATGGAGGTGGTCTTCAGAAGAGCCGCCCTAGCTTTTTTCCAGGTACACCAACAGCAGCGGACGAACATCTGGGCTGAAGGTACGTTGACCTCAACTTCTTGCTCTGGGAAGAGCGGGGGCTGATACAGTGAGGGAAAAAAGTATTTGATCCCCTGCTGATTTTGAACGTTTGCCCACTGACAAAAAATGATCAGTCTATAATTTTAATGGTAGGTTTATTTGAACAGTGAGAGAAAGAATAACAACAAAAAAATCCAGAAAACGCATGTCAAAAATGTTATAAATTGGTTTGCATTTTAATGCGGGAAATAAGTATTTGACCCCCTCTCAATCAGAAAGATTTCTGGCTCCCTGATATATTTTATACAGGTAACGAGCTGAGATAAGAAGCACACTCTTAAAGGGAGTGCTCCTAATCTCAGTTTGTTACCTGTATAAAAGACACCTGCCCACAGAAGCAATCAATCAATCAGATTCCAAACTCTCCACCATGGCCAAGACCAAAGAGCTCTCCAAGGATGTCAGGGACAAGATTGTAGAACTACACAAGGCTGGAATGGGCTACAAGACCATCGCCAAGCAGCTTGGTGAGAAGGTGACAACAGTTGGTGCGATTATTCGCAAATGGAAGAAACACAAAAGAACTGTCAATCTCCCTCGGCCTGGGGCTCCATGCAAGATCTCACCTCGTGGAGTTGCAATGATCATGAGAACGGTGAGGAATAGCCCAGAACTACACGGGAAGATCTTGTCAATGATCTCAAGGCAGCTGGGACCATAGTCATCAAGAAAACAATTGGTTGGTCAGTCCTTCACTACGCCGTGAAGGACTGCAATCCTGCAGCGCCCGCAAGGTCCCCCTGCTCAAGAAAGCCCGTCTGAAGTTTGCCAATGAACATCTGAATGATTCAGAGGACAACTGGGTGAAAGTGTTGTGATCAGATGAGACCAAAATGGAGCTCTTTGGCATCAACTCAACTCGTCGTGTTTGGAGGAGGAGGAATGCTGCCTATGACCCCAAAAACACCATCCCCACCATCAAACATGGAGGTGGAAACATTATGCTTTGGGGGTGTTTTTCTGCTAAGGGGACAGGACAACTTCAACGCATCAAAGGGACGATGGACGGGGCCATGTACCGTTAAATCTTGGGTGAGAACCTCCTTCCCTCAGCCAGGGCATTGAAAATGGGTTGTGGATGGGTATTCCAGCATGACAATGACCCAAAACACACGGCCAAGGCAACAAAGGAGTGGCTCAAGAAGAAGCACATTAAGGTCCTGGAGTGGCCTAGCCAGTCTCCAGACCTTAATCCCATAGAAAATCTGTGGAGAGAGCTGAAGGTTCGAGGTGCCAAATGTCAGCCTCGAAACCTTAACCTCATACATCTAGATGTTCCGCTAGCGGAACACCTGCTCCAATATCCAATGATAGGCGTGGCGCGAATTACAAATTCCTCAAAAATACAAAAACTTCCATTTCCATTGCACTGTTCTGTGTTTTTTGCGATTAGGCATCAGAGATGTAGGTTCAGGCTAAGGCTGAGAATCAGAACATTATCATCAGACATGTCATGATTCTTTTCTTCCTCACCATCTGAGTTTTTTTTACTTAATTAGGGACAGACGTTCCGCAAACTACAAATACCTCAAAAATGCTATAACTTCAATTTCTCAAACATATGACTATTTTACACCATTTTAAAGACAAGACGCTCCTTTATCTAACCACACTCTCCGATTTCAAAAAGGCTTTACAGCGAAAGCAAAACATTAGATTATGTCAAGAGAGTACCATCCCAAAAATAATCACACAGCCATTTTCAAAGCAAGCATATATGTCACAAAAACCAAAACCAAAGCTAAATGCAGCACTAACCTTTGATGATCTTCATCAGATGACACTCCTAGGACATTATGATATACAATACATGCATGTTTTGTTCAATCAAGTTCATATTTATATCAAAAAACAGCCTTTTACATTAGCATGTGATGTTCAGAACTAGCATTCCCACCGAACACTTCCGGGGAATTTACTAAATTACTCACGATAAACGTTCACAAAAAACACAACAATTATTTTAAGAATTATAGATACAGAACTCCTTTATGCACTCGCTATGTCCGATTTTAAAATAGCTTTTCGGTGAAAGCACATTTTGCAATATTCTGAGTAGATAGCACGGCATCACAAGCTAGCTATTTAGACACCCACCAAGACTGACCCTCACCAAACTCCGATTTACTATTAGAAAAGTTTGATTACCTTTCCTGTTCTTCGTCAGAATGCACTCCCAGGACTTCTACTTCAATAACAAATGTTGGTTTGGTTCAAAATAATCCATAGTTATATCCAAATAGCGGCGTTTTGTTCGTGCGTTCAAGACACTATCCAAGGGTGACGAAGGGTTACGCGCCCGACGCGTTTTGTGACAAAAAAATTATAAATATTCCATTACCGTACTTCGAAGCATGTCAACCGCTGTTTTAAATCAATTTTTATGCTATTTTTCAAAAAAAAAAAGCGATAATATTCCGACCGGGAGTCGTTGTTTACGTTCAAAGACGAAAGAATAAAAACATGGGGTCGCCTCGTGCACGCGCCTCAGTCTCATAGTACTCTGACCGACCACTATCCAAACGCGCTAATGGTTTTCAGCCAGGGCCTGCAAAGCCACGATTCAGCTTTTTGCCGCCTTCTGGGAGCCTATGGGAGCCGTAGGAAGTGTCACGTAACAGCAGAGATCCCTTGTTTTGGATAGAGATGATCAAGAAGGCCAAGAAATGGTCAGACAGGGTACTTCCTGTACAGAATCTTCTCAGGTTTTGGCCTGCCAAATTAGTTCTGTTATACTCACAGACACCATTCAAACAGTTTTAGAAACTTTGGAGTGTTGTCTATCCAAAGCGAATAATTATATGCATATTCTAGTTTCTGGGCAGGAGTAATAATCAGATTAAATCGGGTACGTTTTTTATCCGGCCGTGAAAATACTGCCCCCTATCCATAACAGGTTAATGACTTGGAGAAGATCTGCAGAAAGAAGGGGTGGGACAAAATTCCGGATGAGATGTGTGCAAACCTGGTGGCCAACTACAAGAAACGTCTGACTTCTGTGATTGCCAACAAGGGTTTTGCCACCAAGTACTGAGTCGTGTTTTGCAGAGGGGTCAAATACTTATTTCCCTCATTAACCTCTCTGGGCCAGTGGGACGTTTGCGTCCCACCCTAGTCAACAGCCAGTGGAATCGTGTGGCGCTAAATACAAATACCTCAAAAATGCTATAACTTCAATTTCTCAAACATATGACTATTTTACACCATTTTAAAGACAAGACTCTCGTTAATCCAACCATATTGTCCGATTTCAAAAAGGCTTTACAGCAAAAGAAAAACATTTGATTATGTCAGGAGAGTACCCTGCCAAAAATAATCACACAGCCATTTTCAAAGCAAGCATATATGTCACAAAAACCAAAACCACAGCTAAATGCAGCACTAACCTTTGATGATCTTCATCAGATGACACTCCTAGGACATTATGTTATACAATACATGCATGTTTTGTTCAATCAAGTTCATATTTATATAAAAAACAGCTTTTTACATTAGCATGTGATGTTCAGAACTAGCATACCCACCGCAAACTTCCGGTGAATTTACTAAATTACTCATGATAAACGTTGACAAAATACATAACAATTATTTTAAGAATTATAGATACAGAACTCCTTTATGCAAACGCTATGTCAGATTTTAAAATAGCTTTTCGGCGAAAGCACATTTTGCAATATTCTGAGTACATAGCTCGGCCATCACAGGCTAGCTAATTTGACACCGACCAAGTTTGGGCACACTAAACTCTGAATTACTATTAGAGAAATTGGATTTGCTTTTCTGTTCTTCGTCAGAATGCACTCCCAGGACTTATACTTCAACAACAAATGTTGTTTTGGTTCCAAATAATCCATAGTTATATCCAAATACCTCTGTTTTGTTTGTGCGTTCAGGTCACATCCGAAGGGTAACGGTGGAGTGCATTTCGTGACAAAAAAATTCAAAATATTCCATTACCTTACTTAGAAGCATGTCAAATGCTGTTTAAAATCAATTTTTATGCTATTTTTCTTGTAAAATAGCGATAATATTCCAACCAGGAAACGTTTTATTCATTCAAAGGCTCAAAGAAAAAAATTTGAGAAGTCTCGTGAATGCGCCTCTCAGTCTCACTGTCCCCAGGCTGACCATTTACAAACTCTGCTGCTGTACTTTGCCCAGAGACAGCAGACACCCCATTCCACTTTCTGGCGGCTTTAGAGAGCCAATGGAAGCCTTAGAAAGTGTCACGTTACAGCACAGATGCTGTATTTTTGATAGAGATGCAACAGAAGGACAACAAATTGTCAGACAGGGCACTTCCTGTATGGAATCTTCTCAGGTTTTGGCTTGCCATATGAGTTCTGTTATACTCACAGACACCATTCAAACAGTTTTAGAAACTTTAGAGTGCTTTCTATCCAAATCTACTAATTATATGCATATTCTCATTTCTGGGCAAGAGTAGTAACCAGTTTAAATCGGGTACGTTTTTTTATCCGGCCGTGAAAATACTGCCCCTAGCCCCAACAGGTTAATGGGATTAGATTCCCAGTCTGGCTTACCAGAGTACTTGTGCCTACTGTAGAGATAGGTCTCTTAACTGGGCATGTGGCTATAAAGTCCTGCAGCCCCACAGAACAGACAGCTGTTCGAACTCAGCCTATGTGAACGTTCCTTAGGCGATAATCTAGCTCTGCCCAGTTGCATAGGTTCCGGAGTATCTGACTCACCCGTCGCTGATTATTCTCGAGGGAGCTCGGGTGGCTTCGGATTCTCTTGGAAAAATAGCCTTTGGGGACTTCCGGATTCGTTTGAAGAAGAGCGAGCCACTGCGGATGAACAAGTGTGACCCAGGCCAGACCTCCTCTCACTCCTGCGTTCCCTTAGCCACCCATCAATTTTAATGGTGAGGGCAATGAGGGAATCGAGGTCCACCAGCAATTCCCGAGCGGCTAGCTCATCCTTTAGCTCCTCAGATAGTCGTGAAGGAAGGTATCAAAAAGGGACTCCGGATTCCAGGCACTCTCGGTGGCCAGCGTGTGAAACTCAACAGTGTAGTCTGCCACGCTACGAGAATTTTGAAGTAAATCCAGCAGTTTATGGGTCTCATCTTTTAGATGCACTTGGAACTGAGTTGATTTCAAAGTTATACCTAAAAGTGTGACGGCACCGGCTCCCATGTTGCCTTTAACGCCCTTATCGGTGGCTATTTTAGGTTGTACCAGTACGTCAGATTAGCTCAATCGCCAATTTCTCAATCTCTGAGTATCACAGCAACACAACACTTTGATTGAATAACAGAAACATTTTCATGACATGTTTATATGGATGAAATGTATCTAAATAACTGTGAAAAACATCAAAAACAGCTCAACTTATATTTCTAATAATAAAATGTGGCTATAAATGTGTGAAAATGTTCTAATATATGTTTATTTGGGGGAAATAAAACCAATAACTTGTGTTACAAAAACGTAATTAAAGGAAAAGTCTTACAAATCACTACCGATTTGGGGTAAAAAAATAACCCCTGTGGCGCTTTTAAGACAAAGTACAGTAGGTTGGCACTTTCAGGGTTAAAATACAGGCTCCCAATCCTACACACTCACACTCAAACACACACGCTTCTTACACACACACACACACAGTCATTTTTGTCCGATAACTTACAGCCAACTCTTTGCCCAGCATGGTGAGGGGATAGCGGTACATAGCTTGGCTCTGTCCTTGGATAATAGGAGGCATTGCTTGGGTGTTTCAGCGCACTGGGGAGCTGTATAATGAGGTATGGAATATGGATGAGATGATGGCTGTATGTGAATGTTTTGCGGTTGGGGAGGGTGGTGGTGGTCTGGTAATCATAGCCAGATGCTGAGTAGACTATCGTCCCCCCGGAGAGAGAAGGGCTGTACGTGTCTCTGTGTCTCTGTGTGAGTGTGGAAGTGTGTGTGTGTCTAAAATCTAATCTAATCTCATATTTTTCCAAACCACAATGGCAGACCAGGGATGTCATGCAAGCTGGAATGAGCTCATGCCTCGTATGGTTTGATCCATAAATCATATGGATTACATAGAATAACTCTCCCGACAAGTACAGCTTCGCAAAACAACATACATCTATTGATCAATGCCTTGTTATTCAGACCTCATATATGCATTCAATCTATTTAGACATGTTAAATTAACAAGTGACCTGGATTTATTTAATCTATTGGCCCATTTAGATGTAATTTAATTTAGAGCCGTCCATTTAGATTTTTGGAAAGGGCTTTTATTTTTGTGCAAATGGTTTTGTGTACCTTTCTTTGTTTACAATGCCACCAGTGTTGCATAGACTGACCTGGAAATTCCCATATCCTTTTGTTCGGTATTTAAACTACACTGTAAACCCCAAGGCATTTTTAACTCAAATATTTCAAGTAAGTTCAACTCAAAGTCAGTGAAACTGAACTGAAAATAAAAATAAAACTACATGAAAAGTCATCAACATTTTTTTTTAAAGTTGATTTAAAAAAAATGTTTTTAATATCTGTGTTTTTGCATGTACATTGAGTGATTGATTGATCATTTTATGCTACACAATGATATTTATCATATACATACCCAATCAAGATTTTTTTGCACCCATTACTGAAACAGATTTCTCATTTAGTTCTGAATAAATAATTACTTTTCATTGACTTCAAGCTCAACTTACTAGTCGTATTTGAGGTAAAAATGCCTGGGGTTTACAGTGTATGATGAATCTGAAAGTTCTGACAAAAAAGTGAATACATTACTAAATGTAATCTAATAATAAATCTAATAAAATCTTATCAACCTATAAGTTCTCTCCGAAGAAGACATTGTGTTGATCTACAAAATGTAACAATGTCCCTACTGTGTGTGTGTGTGTGCCTGCCATGAGGCCGTCTGACATGGAAAAACCTGGACAGTATCCCAAATCCAAGCAAAGTGATGTCAGTTCTACTAACACAATCACATGCACAGGTGGGAAAGATTAAATTTGAAGTAATCTAAGGATGGAAAGCTACTGCATGGTGCTACCAAGATCTCTTCAGCTATTAAACAACAGAGACTCTTCACAACAGTTCTTTAAAACCAGATGCCTCTGGTGTAGCATACAAACACACTTCAGAGAGAGATAGTGAGAGAGAGGGAGGAAGGGAGTGACAGACTGGAATCTGGGGAGATCTCTGACATTCTGGAGCTCACACTAGAACTCTTGTCATTCTGTGCTTCTTCCCCCTTGGTTACAACTGGGTGCCTCTGTCTCACCTCACCCCTCTGTAACAATGTCCTCACCCTTCTCCTGTGCCCCCTCACCACTATTCCCTCCTCACCTTCTACCCCAAACCTGAGAGGGTGAGTAGTCATACATACCTGACAGAGGGACTCTAGAACCACACGAGGGAATGTGTAGGTTGAACTAACAAAAGAGGAGAAGAAAAAGTGAGTATTGGGTATTGGGACTATATACTGTATAGTGAAATGTTCTTCCATTCCCACACCTATTTCTTTATGAGTTCATTCTTCTGGTCTTAATGTGAGACAAGATACAGTAGCTGATTTAATCACGGGGAGCCAACCTGTGACCCGAATTAAGCGTCTTTCTCCCTATATCTCAGGGTGGTTATAGGGGTAGTCTATAGGGGTGATAGGTCCTCTGTGAGTTTGCATACTGTATGACACACACTCACACATGCACTTGTGTATGGGGGAAAATACTTAATGCCGTTTTTTTAAATGGATCTGTAACAATGTGCTCTACTCATGGGGGAAAATGGAAGTTTAGACTTGACTTTATACTCAAGGTGCTTCTTCTCCACTCCATGTGAAAGCCCACTAACCCACCGCTCACCAACCAGCCATTACCATGTATTTCCCCTCTCTCTGTGGAGATCACCAGTGAGCCTCTACTACCAGTCGTGTGTATATCGGGGGTTAATTTATCACTGTCCATTGTGTGAGTGTGTGTCAGATGTTAACGGCCCGGGTTTATAGTATAAGTGAGTGAGGGACCCTTCTTTTCAATTCCTGCCTAAAATGACATACCCAAATCTAAATGCCTGTAGCTCAGGACCTGAAGCAAGGATATTACTATTCTTGATACTATTTGAAAGAAAACACTTTGAAGTTGGTGGAAATGTGAAATTAATGTAGAATATAACACATTAGATCTGGTAAAAGATAAAACAAACAAAAAAACATGCCTTTTCAAATTTCATTTTTGAAATGCAAGAGAAAGGCTATACAGTGACCTAGGATTCTAGGTATAATTTAGATGTTGTCCACAAGATGGAAGCAGTGTGTGTGCAAAGTTTCCGACTGATCCATTGAAGAATGACATGCCTACATAATATTGTGTGTCAAGTCTCCCAGGTGTCCTTCACGAGTATGCCCACATATACCCAAGTGGCTGAATTGTTCCATGGATACATTTTCAAGTACAGACATGCTCAAATTTGTTGGTACCCCTCCATAAAAAACAAAGAAAGCACAATTTTCTCTGAAATATCTTGAATCTGACAAAAGTAATTGGCATCCACCATTGTTTATTCAATATTTAATAGAAATCATACTTTGCTTTAGATTTTTTATTCAACATAACCCATAACATAAATAATAAAACAAATAAATGGCATGGACAAACATTATGGGACCCTTAACCTCATATACTGCTCAAAAAAATAAAGGGAACACTAAAATAACACATCCTAGATCTGAATGAATGAAATAATCTTATTAAATACTTTTTTCTTTACATAGTTGAATGTGCTGACAACAAAATCACACAAAAATAATCATTGGAAATCCAATTTATCAACCCATGGAGGTCTGGATTTGGAGTCACACTCAAAATTAAAGTGGAAAACCACACTACAGGCTGATCCAACTTTGATGTAATGTCCTTAAAACAAGTCAAAATGAGGCTCAGTAGTGTGTGTGGCCTCCACGTGCCTGTATGACCTCCCTACAACGCCTGGGCATGCTCCTGATGAGGTGGTGGATGGTCTCCTGAGGGATCTCCTCCCAGACCTGGACAAAAGCATCTGCCAACTCCTGGACAGTCTGTGGTGCAACGTGGCGTTGGTGGATGGAGCGAGACATGATGTCCCAGATGTGCTCAATTGGATTCAGGTCTGGGGAACGGGTGGTCCAGTCCATAGCATCAATGCCTTCCTCTTGCAGGAACTGCTGACACACTCCAGCCACATGAGGTCTAGCATTGTCTTGCATTAGGAGGAACCAAGGGCCAACCGCACCAGCATATGGTCTCACAAGGGGTCTGAGGATCTCATCTCGGTACCTAATGGCAGTCAGGCTACCTCTGGCGAGCACATGGAGGGCTGTGCGGCCCCCCAAAGAAATGCCACCCCACACCATGACTGACCCACCGCCAAACCGGTCATGCTGGAGGATGTTGCAGGCAGCAGAACATTCTCCACGGCGTCTCCAGACTCTGTCACGTCTGTCACATGTGCTCAGTGTGAACCTGCTTTCATCTGTGAAGAGCACAGGGCGCCAGTGGCGAATTTGCCAGTCTTGGTGTTCTCTGGCAAATGCCAAACGTCCTGCACGGTGTTGGGCTGTAAGCACAACCCCCACCTGTGGACGTCGGGCCCTCATACCACCCTCATGGAGTCTGTTTCTGACCGTTTGAGCAGACACATTCACATTTGTGGCCTGCTGGAGGTCATTTTGCAGGGCTCTGGCAGTGCTCCTCCTGCTCCTCCTTGCACAAAGGCGGAGGTAGCGGTCCTGCTGCTGGGTTGTTGCCCTCCTACGGCCTCCTCCACGTCTCCTGATGTACTGGCCTGTCCCCTGGTAGCGCCTCCATGCTCTGGACACTACGCTGACAGAAACAGCAAACCTTCTTGCCACAGCTCGCATTGATGTGCCATCCTGGATGAGCTGCACTACCTGAGCCACTTGTGTGGGTTGCAGACTCCGTCTCATGCTACCACTAGAATGAAAGCACCGCCAGCATTCAAAAGTGACCAAAACATCAGCCAGGAAGCATAGGAACTGAGAAGTGGTCTGTGGTCACCACCTGCAGAACCACTCCTTTATTGGGGGATGTCTTGCTAATTGCCTATAATTTCCACCTGTTGTCTATTCCATTTGCACAACAGCATGTGAAATGTATTGTCAATCAGTGTTGCTTCCTAAGTGGACAGTTTGATTTCACAGAAGTGTGATTGACTTGGAGTTACATTGTGTTGTTTAAGTGTTCCCTTTATTTTTTTGAGCAGTGTATTTTGTTGCACAACCTTTTGAGACAATCACTGCAATCAACCATTTTCTGCAGCTCTCAATGGCCGCACCGTTCGGGTGGCCCACCTTCCTGAGCTAACTGCTCCAGCTGTCTCAGGTTTGATGGGCGCCTTCTCCAGACTGCAAGTTTCAGCTCTTTCCATAGATGTTCGATAGGATTCAGATCAGGACTCATAGAAGGCCACCAGAATAGTCCAATGTTTTGTTCTAATCCATTCTTGGGTGCTTTTAGCTGTGTGTTTTGGGTCATTATCCTGTTGGAGGACACATGACCTGAGACTGAGAAAGAGCTTTCTGACACTGGACAGTACGTTTTGCTCCAGAATGCCTTGATAGTCTTGAGATTTCATTGTGCCCTGCACAGATTCAGGGCACCCTGTGCCAGGCGCAGCAAAGCAGCCCCAAAACATAACCGAGCCTCCTCCATGTTTCACTGTAGGTATTTTTTCGTCTGTGAACATAGAGCTGATGTGACTTGCCAGAAAGCTCCACTTTTGACTCATCTGTCCAAAGGACATTCTCCCAGAAGGATTGTCAATATGCATTTTCGCAAATTCCAGTCTGGCTTTTTATGTTTTTCTTTCGAAAGTGGAGTCCTCCTGGGTCTTCTTCCATGGAGACACGTTTGCTCAAAAAGCGACCGATGGTGCGATCAGAAACTTACATACCTTCACCTTGGAGTTCAGCTTGTATCTCTTTGGCAGTTATCCTGGGTTCTTTTTCTACAATTTGCACTATCCTTCTGTTCAATGTGGGGTCGATGTTCCTGTTGTGGCCGCGCCAAGGGAGGTTAGCTACAGTTCCATGGGCCTTAAACATCTTAATAATTCTTGCAACTGTTGTCACAGGAACATCAAGCTGCTTGGAGATGGTCTTGTAGCCTTTACCTTTACCATGCTTGTCTATTATTTTCTTTCTGATCTCCTCAGACAAATCTCTCCTTTGCTTTCTCTGGTCCATGTTCAGTGTTGTGCACACAATGATACAAAACAGCACAGTGACTATTTTACTCCATTTAAATAGGCTGAATGACTGATTACAAGATTGGAGATGTGTGATACTAATTAAATAAACTAATTAGTTTGAAATATCACTATAATCCAAGTATTTATTATATTTTCTAAGGGGTACCAACATGTGTGCATGCCATTTTAGAATCTCTTTGTAGAATAAGCAATAATTCATCTCTTTTCACAGCTTCTTTACTTTATTCTATGACCAAAGGCATGCAAGTATACATTATAAAATAGCTTTTAATTTCATCACTTTTCAGGAGGAATGAAGCATTATTTCAATGAGCTGTATGGGTACCAACAAATTTGAGCATGTCTGTACATAACTACAGTATAGAGAACAAAATGCTATGGTAATAAAAATATAAGTTTACACACTCCCAGGAATCTCATATATGATGTATAATTAGCTTCCCTACAGAAAAGACATTAACCTTCACACATCTAGATGGCTGGGAGGGGTGGTTGTGGAGTCAGAGACAGCAGTGGGGTCAAACTGTAGAACCCAGTTCCTACATATGAATGAGTGGGGGATGGAGGACTTAAATGTGGTGTTTTTGAAGTTGTTTCCTAAGCCACTATTGAGAATAAAAAAATATATATATTACTATTACTTATTTTTATTTAAGCTTTATTTTAGCAGGGGGTGAGCACTGCATCAATACATCAAATCCACAACACTTAAATATTATATATATATATAGAGTATGGGGAACACAATCACTATAATGAAATATGTGGATCAATAGGGAATGAGACGAATAGACTATACTAATATATTGTATGCCTCAGGTCTATATATTATATATACATATATAGAAATGAAAGACAAATATCTTAAATTAATATGCAATCATGTAAACAACTGGATTAGCAAGAGAAGCAAAAACGTATTTTACTTACTGATCTGAAAAAGGCACGTTACAATCTTCTCCTTTCTTGTGAGCAGAACTCCTCATGTCACTCTCAATTTCTGCATTAATCTCATTCAAATGTACTTGAAGTTCGATTTAGCGTTTATACTCTTAGTAGACATGTTATACTTCTTACATTTGCAGAAAACGTTGTATTACTGATCAAGCTGTGCGTAATGCAAACTTCGTCTTTCTCTCGATTTTCAATGGACAATTAATCTTGTTGTGCGCGGGCTTAGTACAATGGCTTTTACTTATACAAAGGACCATCACATACTCATGCAAAGCCCTTTTGGCTATCTAGCTAGCTATGTTTCAAAATGATAGGTGGTCATTGGACCTATATATATACAGTCAATAAAGTGAACGCCTCCCGTCTCATTCGTGCGTAATGATTTCTGTCCTTCGTGGGCTAAAAGAGGTGTTGTGTAGCCAATACATAATGTAGAATGATGCAGCAAATTTTGGTTGCCTTCTACTGTCTAAGGATTGCACAGAAACCGAACTTGACTGGGTGGAACAAGGTTTAGTGTTTATATTACATCGATTGTTTTGTTGCAAGTTGAATGTGATGGAATTCATGAGAAATGCTGTATACAACATGGATCATGTTAGGATATAAACATTGATTTTATTAAACAAATCTATGCTACATTTTATCTCTGGGACCCCCAGGATGACAAATCAGAGCAAGATTACTGAATATAACTAAATTATTTACCTTCAGAGGTGAATGTATCATACCAGTTGCCATGATAAAAATGTTTTGTTGTTGTGCACTATCCTCAAACGATAGCATGGCATTTTTTTGCTGTAATACCTACTGTAAATTGGAATCTGCAATTAGATTAACAATAATTTAAGCTTTCTGCCCATATAAGACATGTCCATGTCCCGGAAAGTTGGCTTTTGTTTACAACGTCATTCTAGTCACATTATCGCATATTGAGCAACAACCGTCCTGATTTCGGGACACCGATCCTTAATGCATTTATTGTGGTCGTTGATACAAGATGAATGAAAAATAACTTTAGGCTACCTGAAAACTAACAATCACATGTGCACACACACACATACAGTATGAACGCAAGAACAAACACCCTCCTTCTCCTCCCTCACACACCATGAGGCGTCAATGGCCCATGTCCATTGGCAAAGCATGGCGAAGGTAACTCAACATACTGTGTCTCCATCTAATAGAGCTGATTGTGTACACATGTGACCCAGGCCAATTGCTTTCCTCTGGCAGCAGCTGCTAAACTGGAGAGAAATCCACATGCATATGAAATCCACAATAACTTAAATAAATACTTCCTTTTTCATTTCCCTCTATAGAGAGCGGGTAATTTCCTGGGTCACTACAGTGAGAATGGATCAGGTGTCTTAACTCTGGGGTAAGTGGCTGATGTCACAACCCAGGAATCTAAACTAACTCTCTCTCTCTCTCTCTCTCTTTCCTAAGTAGCTTTATGGCTGCATCTAATAAGATAATGTCCCGTAAAAGTGACTTAGAAAGAGCCAGTGATGGGTCACAGCAGGGTTAAAGTAATGAAACTAACTGAGTGGTATGCTGTTTCGCTAAAGTGCTTTCATTAAGTCAGTCTCTGGTGGTTCTATCAGCAAAGGACTACAGTGTGGGTCACATAGCCAACTGTATTGTGGGACCATAGCTGACGGTTGGGCCCAGGGAGTTCTCTCGGCTGAGAAGTCTTAAGTCTGGAAAGCATTTCACATCTTCACATTAACAAAACAGTAGAAGGCAATACATGGATATAATCGTTTTGTTTTTTTCTCTCCTCAGTTCTCTTGGATGTACAGTATGAAAACTCTTTGGCGAGATAGGGTGCTTTTCAGGAATCTAAGCACCATATTTAACAAAGAGAAGACACAACAAAGCAAGACAAAACGGATGCCTTGTTTATTACTATGGTGATTCATGTCATGGTTATCTGTTTCTCTTTATGTCATTTTTTTTTATAACAATTTACCAATTAGATGACTCAACATAGCTGAAGGAAATATTATAAAAATGTCCATCAAATACCTGAGAGTCCAAATCACCCCATATGCACAACTGCAATGATTAAAGAATAGAGCCCCCATTTAGTAGAAAGCTCTGATACAGAACACATTCACAAATGTATTACTCTATTATTTTATTTACAATACCCCATAATGACAAAGCAAAAACACGTTTTTATGATTTTTTTGCGAGTGTATAAAAAAAAACTGAACTATCACTTATACATAAGTATTCAGACCATTTACTCAATACTTTGTTGAAGCACCTTTGGCAGCGATTACAGACTCGAGTCTTCTTGGGAATTATGCTACAAGCTTTGCACACATGTATTTGGGAAATGTTTCACATTCTTCTCTGCAAATCCTCTCAAACTCTGGCAGGGTGGATGGGGAGTGTCACTGCAGAGCTATTTTCAGGTCTCTCCAGAGATTGCATCTTGCCTATATATTCATATTCCATTCATTTACTTAGATTTGTGTGTATTAGGTAGTTGTTGTGGAATGGTTAGATTACATGTTAGATATTGCTGCAATGTCGGAAATAGAAGCACAAGCATTTCGCTACACTCGCAATAACTTCTGCTAACCATGTGTATGTGACCAATCAAATTTGATTTAAGTTGAAATGTTCGATAGGGTTCAAGTCCGGGCTCTGGCTGGGCCACTCAAGGACATTCAGAGACTTGTCCCGAAGCCACTATTGCGTTGTCTTGGCTGTGTGCTTAGGGTCGTTGTCCTGGTGGAAGGGGAAACTTCGCCCCAGTCTGAGGTCCTAAGCGCTCTGGAGCAAGTTTTCATCAAGGATCTCTCTGTACTTTGCTCCTTTCATCTTTCCCTTGATCCTGACTAGTCTCCCAGTCCCTGCCGCTAAAAAACATCCTCACAGCATGATGCTGCAACCACCATGCTTCACCGTAGGGATGGTGCCAAGTTTCCTCCAGACATGACAACTGGCATTCAGGCTAAAGAGTTCAATCTTTGTTTCATCAGACCAGAGAATCTTGTTTCTCATGGTCTGAGAGTCTTTAGGTGCCGTTTGGCAAAATCCAAGCGGGCTGTCATGTGCCTTTTACTGAGGAGTGACTTCAGTCTGGCCACTCTACCATAAAGGCCTGATTGGTGGAGTGCTGCAGAGATAGTTGTCCTTCTGGAAGGTTCTCCCATCTCCACAGAGGAACTCTAGATCTCTGTCAGAGTGATCATCGGGTTCTTGGTCAAGTCCCTGGCCAAGGCACTTCTCCCCCGATTGCTCAGTGTGGCCGGGCGGCCAGTTCTAGCACGAGTCTTGGTGGTCCCAAACGCTTACCATTTAAGAATGATGGAGGCCACTGTGCTCTTGGGGACCTTCAATGGTGCAGAAATGTTTTGGTACCCTTCCCCAGATCAGTGCCTCGAAACAATCCTGTCTCGGAGCTCTACGGATAATTAATTTGACTTCATGGCTTGGTTTTTGCTGTGGGACCTTATATAGACAGGTGTGTGCCTTTCCAAATCATGTCCAATCAATAGAATTTTCCACAGGTGGACTCCAATCAAGTTGTAGAAACATCTCAAGGATGATCATGGGAAACAGGATGCAACTGAGCTCAATTTTGAGTCTCTTAGCAAAGGTTCCGAATACTTATGTAAATAAGGTATTTCTGTTTTCTATGTTTAATACATTTGCAAACATCTCTAAAAACCTGTTTTGCTTTGCCATTATGGGGTTTTGTGTGTAACTTAATGAGGGAAAATGAATTTAATCCATTTTAGATGAGGCTGTAACGTAACAAAATGTGGAAAAATTAAAGGGTCTGAATACTTTCTGAATGCATTGTACTTTCGATCTACGATCTCAGAATCAGCAGAGACGTAAAAAATGATTTAGTGAGTTACAGACAGCTAGTTTGTCACGACTCCTGCCGAGGGTGACTCCTCTCCCTGTTCGGGTGGCGCTCGGCGGTTGTCGTCCCTGGCCTACTAGCTGCCACCGATCCCTTTTTCCTTTTCTGTTGGTTTTGTCATTATTGGTTTCACCTGTGTCTCATTAGTGATTAGTTAGGTATTTAAGCCCGTTTCCCCACCTGTTCTGTGTGCGGGATTATTTCTGTTGTTCACTGTGTTTCGTGTAGTGGTACGTGTTTTTGGATCTTGTGTTTTTTGGATTACACCCTGTTGTTGTTTCTTGGGTGTATATTCTTTTGGACGGTGCATTTCATTAAAGCCCGATAGCAAACACTCCTGTTTCCTGCGCCTGACTCCACACCCACTACAGTAAGCGTTACATAGTTGCTCCCAACTGTGGAGGCTACACACTGGGCACACCACGTCATAAAAAAATTGAATAAAAATAAAATTTAAATTAAATTAAAATCTTGTCACATGCTTCATAAACAACAGGTGTAGATTAACAGTACCGAGTTGATCTGCAGGGATACAAAGCAATTGAGGTAGATATGTGCATATAAGTAAGGGTAAAGTGACTAGGCAACAGGATATATAATAAACAGTAGCAGCAATGCAGATAGTCCGGGTAGCTATTTGATTAACTATTTAGCAGTAAAAGCTGTTCAGGATCCTGTTGGATCCAGACTTAGTGCATCTATACCACTTGCCGTGTGGTAGCAGAGAGAACAGTCTATGACTTGGGTGGCTGTAATCTTTGACAATTTTTAGGGCCGTCCTCTTACACCGCCTGCTATAGAGATCCTGGATGGCAGGGAGTTTGACCCCAGTGATGTATTCGGCCATACGCACTACGCTCTGTAGCGCCATGCGGGCGGACGCCGAGCCGTTGCCATACCAAGCAGTGATGCAGCCAGTCAAGATGCTCTCAATGAAGCAGCTGTAGAACTTTTTGAGGATCTGAAGGCCCATGCCAAATCTTTTCAGGCACCTGAGGGGAACAAGCATTGTTTTGCCCTCTTCACAACTGTGTTAGTGTGTTTGGACCATGATCGTTCCTTAGCGATGTGGATACCTAGGAACTTGAAGTTCTCAAACCGTTGATGTGAATGGGGACGTTTTCTGTAGTCCACGATAAGCTCTTTTGTCTTGCTCACATTAAGGGAAAGGTTGTTGTCCTGCATCCCACTGCTAGGTCTCTGACCTCCTCCCTATAGGCTGTTTAATCGTCATTGGTGATCAGGCCCACCACTGTTGTGTCATTGGTAAACTTGATTATGGTGATGGAGTCGTGTGCGGCCACACAGTCATGGGTGACCAGGGAGTACAGGAGGGGACTAAGCACCCACCCCTAATGAGCCCACGTGTTGAGGGTCAACGTAACGGATGTGTCTTCACCACCCGGGGACGGCCCCCAGGTAGTCCAGGATCCAGTTGCAGAGGGAAGTGGTCAGTCCCAGAGACCTATGGTGTTGAACGCTGAGCTATAGTCTATGAACAGCATTCTCACGTAGATGTTCCTTTTGTCCAAGTGGAACAGGGCAGTGCGGAGTGCAATAGATATTGTGTCATCTGTGGATCTGTTTGGGCGGCATGCGAATTGTGAAGACACTTGCCGCGTTGTTCAGTGTTGCTTGCCTCGAAGCGAGCATAGAATACATTTAGCTTGACTGTTAAGCTAGCGTCACTGGGCAGGTCTCGGATGGGTTTCCCTTTGTAATCCATGATAGTTTGCAAGCCCTGCCACATCCGACAAGCGTGTGTAGTAGGATTCGAGCTTAGTCCTGTATTGAAGCTCTGCCTGTTTGATGGTTTGTCGGAGGAACCATAGTAGGCCACCAAAAGCGTTGTCGCACAAAGGCCAGGGTCTGAAGGGAGCCCGGGTGGCAGGCCAGCCTGGACAAATGGGCCCACTCCAGGACTGTGGACAGCGTCAGGCACAAACATCCTGTTATCTGGGCCCCCAGGGTTAGGGTTAGAAGATAAATAACTGCCTTAGTGGAGCAGGTAATAACATCTTTGATTGGGATCTGTTTCCCTGTTTGGTGGTGTTTGAAGGATATTTTAACTGACATTTTACATTTAAGTCATTTAGCAGACGCTCTTATCCAGAGCGACTTACAAATTGGTGGATTCACCTTATGATATCCAGTGGAACAACCACTTACAATAGTGCATCTATATCTTTTTTTTTTTGGGGGGGGGGGGGGGTTAGAAGGATTGCTTTATCCTATCCCAGGTATTCCTTAAAGAGGTGGGGTTTCAGGTGTCTACGGAAGGTGGTGATTGACTCCGCTGTCCTGGCATCGTGAGGGAGCTTGTTCCACCATTGGGGTGCCAGAGCAGCGAACAGTTTTGACTGGGCTGAGCGGGAACTGTGCTTCCGCAGAGGTAGTGGGGCCAGCAGGCCAGAGGTGGATGAACGCAGTGCCCTTGTTTGGGTGTAGGGCCTGATCAGAGCCTGAAGGTACGGAGGTGCCGTTCCCCTCACAGCTCCGTAGGCAAGCACCATGGTCTTGTAGCAGATGCGAGCTTCACCTGGAAGCCAGTGGAGTGTGCGGAGGAGCAGGGTGACGTGAGAGAACTTGGGAAGGTTGAACACCAGACAGGCTGCGGCATTCTGGATGAGTTGTAGGGGTTTAATGGCACAGGCAGGGAGCCCCGCCAACAGGGAGTTGCAGTAATCCAGACGGGAGATGACAAGTGCCTGGATTAGGACCTGCGCCGCTTCCTGTGTAAGGCAGGGTCGTACTCTGCGAATGTTGTATAGCATGAACCTACAGGATCGGGTCACCGCCTTGATGTTAGCGGAGAACGACAGGGTGTTGTCCAGGGTCACGTTCTGTTAGCTAATGTTTCATCCCCTTTCGACTGAGGTGAATGAATAAGATACACTAGTGAGTAGGTACCACAGCCAGGTCAACGATATTGATCTGTCAGTTTCCCTAGCTAACTCCCTACTTTTCACACTGACACAGTAATAAACAGCTCTAAAGTTCCAGGCTTCACTATATTGGTGCACAGTAGAGGTCTGCAAGTGACATATTTCTTCATCCCGCTCCCGCCTGCACCCTGCTGGCTTTCTAGCAGACTCCCACCCGCTACCGCAGGCCTGCAATGTTATTGTAGTCGTATGTGATGCAGCTTACTTGGCAGCCATGGTCCAAGCAATTTTGCGCCATATAGGCAATATCAAACGCGCAAAAATAACTTTAGAAATACATTCAATTGCCACAGATTCTCACATGGCCCTAACATTGTATTACTGGACTGTATAGCCAATATGCTAGATGTAGTTTGAAGAGAGCATAGTTGGAGAGGCTTGTACTTTCTCTGGTTAGATTCTGGTTAAAGTCAGTTTGCGCTGTTCTGTGAAGGGTGTAGTACACAGCGTTGTACGAGATCTTCAGTTTCTTGGCAATTTCTCGCATGTAATAGCCTTCATTTCTCAGAACAAGAATATACTGACGAGTTTCGGAAGAAAGTTCTTTGTTTCTGGCCATTTTGAGCCTGTAATCGAACTCACAAATGCTGATGCTCCAGGTACTCAACTTGTCTAAAGAAGGCCAGTTTTATTGCTTCTTTATCAGAACAACAGTTTTCAGCTGTGCTAACATAATTGCAAAAGGGTTTTCTAATGATCAATTAGCCCTTTAAAATGATAAACTTGGATTAGCTAACACAACTTGCCATTGGAACACAGGAGTGATGGCTGCTGATAATGGGCCTCTAGTAATTTAATTTACAAAATTAACAATGTCTACACTGTATTTCTGATCAATTTGATGTTATCTAAATGGACTTGTAATCAAATAACATGTAATAACATGTAATACACTCATACACTTATCCACACACATCCTTATGCACACGCTCACACGCACACTCACACATACACACACTACTGACAAATGCAGGCACGGACACGTTCCACATATAATCTCGTTGTATCTCATTGAACCTATTTAATGTTGTTCCATGTATACAATGCTTGATCTCACTGTACCGATATACATCTTCTTTTTTATGTTTTGTTTACTTATCAAAGCAAAATGCTTTTTAGATCATCACATTATTATTAATAATAGATCATTTCAATTATTTTATTTATATTCATAAAAAAATATACAGTACCAGTTAAAAGTTTGGACACACCTACTCATTCAAGGGTTTTTCTTTATGTTTACTGTTTTTACATTGTAGAATAATAGTGAAGACATCAAAACTATGAAATAACACATATGGAATCATGTAGTAACCAAAGAAAAGTGTTAAACAAATCAAAATACACTGCTCAAAAAAATAAAGGGAACACTTAAACAACACAATGTAACTCCAAGTCAATCACACTTCTTTGAAATCAAACTGTCCACTTAGGAAGCAACAATGATTGACAGTAAATTTCACATGCTGTTGTGCAAATGGAATAGACAACAGGTGGAAATTATAGGCAATTAGCAAGACACCCCCAATAAAGGAGTGGTTCTGCAGGTGGGGACCACAGACCACTTCTCAGTTCCTATGCTTCCTGGCTGATGTTTTGGTCACTTTTGAATGCTGGCGGTGCTTTCACTCTAGTGAAAGCATGAGACGGAGTCTACAACCCACACAAGTGGCTCAGGTAGTGCAGCTCATCCAGGATGGCACATCAATGCGAGCTGTGGCAAGAACGGTTTGCTGTGTCTGTCAGCGTAGTGTCCAGAGCATGGAGGTGCTACCAGGAGACAGGCCAGTACATCAGGAGACGTGGAGGAGGCCGTAGGAGGGAAACAACCCAGCAGCAGGACCGCTACCTCCGCCTTTGTGCAAGGAGGAGCAGGAGAAGCACTGCCAGAGCCCTGCAAAATGACCTCCAGCAGGCCACAAATGTGCATGTGTCTGCTCAAACGGTCAGAAACAGACTCCATGAGGGTGGTATGAGGGCCCGACGTCCACAGGTGGGGGTTGTGCTTACAGCCCAACACCGTGCAGGACGTTTGGCATTTGCCAGAGAACACCAAGATTGGCAAATTCGCCACTGGCGCCCTGTGCTCTTCACAGATGAAAGCAGGTTCACACTGAGCACGTGACAGGCGTGACAGAGTCTGGAGACGCCGTGGAGGACGTTCTGCTGCCTGCAACATCCTCCAGCATGACCGGTTTGGCGGTGGGTCAGTCATGGTGTGAGGTGGCATTTCTTTGGGGGGCCGCAGAGCCCTCCATGTGCTCGCCAAAGGTAGCCTGACTGCCATTAGGTACCCTTGTGAGACCATATGCTGGTGCGGTTGGCCCTTGGTTCCTCCTAATGCAAGACAATGCTAGACCTCATGTGGCTGGAGTGTGTCAGCAGTTCCTGCAAGAGGAAGGCATTGATGCTCTGGACTGGCCCACCCGTTCCCCAGACCTGAATCCAATTGAGCACATCTGGGACATCATGTCTTGCTCCATCCACCAACGCCACGTTGCACCACAGACTGTCCAGGAGTTGGCGGATGCTTTTGTCCAGGTCTGGGAGGAGATCCCTCAGGAGACCATCCGCCACCTCATCAGGAGCATGCCCAGGCGTTGTAGGGAGGTCATACAGGCATGTGGAGGCCACACACACTACTGAGCCTCATTTTGACTTGTTTTAAGGACATTACATCAAAGTTGGATCAGCCTGTAGTGTGGTTTTCCACTTTAATTTTGAGTGTGACTCCAAATCCAGACCTCCATGGGTTGATAATTGGATTTCTATTGATTATTTTTGTGTGATTCTGTAGTCAGCACATTCAACTATGTAAAGAAAAAAGTATTTAATAAGATTATTTCTTTCATTCAGATCTAGGATGTGTTGTTTAAGTGTTCCCTTTATTCTTTTGAGCAGTATATATTTCATAGTTGATATTCTTCAAAGTAGACAAACCCTTTGCCTTGATGACAGCTTTGCACGGTCTTGGCATTCTCTCAACCAGCTTCATGAGGTAGTCACCTGGAATGCATTTCAATTAACAGGTGTGGCATGTTAAAAGTGAATTTCTGGAAGTTCTTTACTTCCTAATTTGCTTGAGCCAATCAGTTGTGTTGTGACAAGGTAGGGATGGTATACAGAAGATAGCCCTATTTAGTAAAAGATCAAGTCCATATCATGGCAAGAACAGCTCAAATAAGCAAAGATAAATGACAGTCCATCATTACTTTAAGACAGAAATGTCAGTCAATGAGGAAAGTGCAGTCGCATAAACCATCAAGAGTTGTGATGAAACTGGCTCTCATGAGGACCGCCACATGAAAGGAAGACGCAGAGTACCTCTGCTGCAGAGGATAAGTTCATTAAAGTTAACTGCACCTCAGATTGCAGCTCAATCCATCACAGAGTTTAAATAACAGACACATCTCAACATCAACTGTTCAGAGGAGACTACGTGAATCAGGCAGTGTCTTTGTGAGACGCAGAGCAGGTGAACAGATGATCTCCGCATGTGGTTCCCACCGTGAAGCATGGAGGAGGAGGTGTGATGGTGTGGGGTTGCTTTGCTGGTGACACTGTCAGTGATTTATTTAGAATTCAAGGCACACTTAACCAGCATGGCTACCACAGCATTCTGCAGCGATACACCATCCCATCTGGTTTGTGTTTAGTGGGACTATCATTTGATTTTCAACAGGACAATAACCCAACACACCTCCAGGCTGTGTTAGGGCCATTTGACCAAGAAGGAGAGAGATGGAGTGCTCTATCAGATGCCCTTGTCTCCACACTTTAAAAACATTTTTTAACCTTTATTTAACTAGGCAGTCACCCGACCTCAACCAAATTGAGATGGTTTGGGATAATTTGGACCGCAGAGTGAATGAAAAGCAGCCACAAGTACTCAGCATATGTGGGAACTCCTACAAGACAGTTGGAAAAGCATTCCTCATGAAGCTGGTTGAAAGAATACCAAGAGTGTGCAAAGCTGTCATCAAGTGTCACACCCTGTTCTGTTTCACCTGTCCTTGTGCTTGTCTCCACCCCCCTCCAGGTGTTGCCCATCTTCCCCATTATCCCCTGGGTATTTATACCTGTGTTTTCTTTCTGTCTGTGCCACTTCATCTTGTTTGTTCAAGTCTACCAGCGGTTTGTCTCAGCTACTGCTTTTCCCCAGTCTCTCTTTTTCTCATCCTCTTGGTTTTGACCCTTGCCTGTCCTTACTCCGAGCCTGCCTGCAGTCCTGTACCTTTGCCCCACTACTCTGGATTATCGACCCCTGCCTGCCTTGACCTGTCGTTTGCCTGCCCCTGTTGTTGAAACCTGATACAAAGATTGGCTACTTTGAAGAATCACAAATATAAAATATATTTTGATTTGTTTAAAACTTCTTTGGTTATTACATGATTCCATATGTGTTATTTCATAGTTTCGATGTCTTCACTATTGTTCTACAATGTACAAAAATTGAAAAATAAAGAAAAACCCTTGAATGAGTAGGTCGGTCCAAAATTGGACTGGTACTGTATATTGTAGTATTTATATATATATATATATATATATATTCCCCTTTCTCTAATCACCAATTTTATTATTCATTTTTTACTGTTATTGTTGATGTCATATAGCTTTAGCAACAGTGGCCTTGTCATTCATGCTAATAAAGCTTATCTGAATCTGAGAGAAAGTATGGGGTTGTTCCCCTGTGTCTGGGCTGGGTAGCATTTCAGGGCAGGGCTAAGGGTAGGGGTAGTGGCTGGGGCTGGGGTTGGGGAGGGATAAGGGATATACAAATGGCTACTGCCTGTCAGCCTGCCCCCTCATAGTCAGTAGTAGAGCACGCTGCTCCACACACACACCCTCACACACACACAGAGCACAGAAGACGGAAGAAGCTGAATCAGAAACGTCCCCCCTTTCACACACACACTCGCATGTGTATATGGATATGTGGCATTCCTAGACATCCTCTCTATCGCTACCTCTCTCTCTCTCCTTTACTTTACCTTTGGTTGTGCTCTCTCCCTCCCTCTTTCCCTCTTCCCTTCTCCTTCTCTAGTTTTCCTTCTGCTCTGCCTGTCACTGGCAGTTGTCTGAGAGAGTGTGTGTTGAAGAAAGCAGAAGAGAAGAGGTGCAGGACGGGTCAGGATGCTGTGGACTCTGCAGATGTATGCATCTACAGGTTTCCCTCAGGGCTGACTGAAGACAAGACAAAAACACTCAAGGCACCAGGATCCTAACACACAGCTTGTCTATTTTTTTGCATCTCCTTTGGTTCTCAATCAGTCCATCAGTTGTTCATCTTTGTCCTCCTTTTTGGTGCTTTTCCACGGGTGCTATTTTGGAAGCCACCCAGAAGAGAAAATGAGGTCCAGGTTGCCTCAAGCCGCTTTGCAGCCCTTTGTTCTAGGACTGTTGCTGTCACTGGTGGACACCAAAGGAACCTTCTATGGAACAGGCCATGGGAACCCGTTCTATGGAGGAGGCCATGGCAACAGATACAACCTGTACAAGTCTGGAGTCAACTCACACTACACCCCGGGCAAACCCATGGGCCGCCACAAGTAAGTGCACCTCCTGAAACTGTCTCTAGTCTCACCTGTACAAGGCATACGTTGTAATGACTTGGATTCATATAGCACCTCTCCAAGTGCTCAAAGTGATTTACATGGCAATAGGGATTTCCATTGCAAATAGAAATATGGACTTATAGATCTTATCCAAAACAATTTACAATACTACAGGGGAACCCACCTTCAGCTGTATTTTCACTTGAGCAACACATTACGAATGGGTAATAATAGTATGGTTAGCGTATCGCTTCAATAACACTGTCTGAATTGACTTGTGGTTTCTCTCTCTAACATACACACACTGTCAGCCTTTCTCTACGGTTCACATTTAAAACCATCTATGACTGAGGATAAACATTATGGAGAAACAATGACATGCTGCATTATGGCGACAAAGAGCTCATTATAAGGTTTATTGTACAGTGGTGGGGAGAGCTGAGCTGATGACAGGGGTATTGATCTTCTGAGCCCTGTGTGTGCCAGTGTGTGCGTGTGCGTGCATGGCTTTTTGTGTGTGTATGTGTATATAGAGGGGGGGCTCAATTAGAGGCAGAACCAGGAAGGATAAACTAGTACCAGGGCTTGTTGCTTTCTGATCCTGTTATAGTCGTGTAGTAATTATCAATTCAATCAAACCCTTATTTTTTGGTGATCAAATGTTTTAATTGTCTATGTTTAGACAAGTACACGTGGACAAAGAAACAACCCCTCCCCCCACAGGACTTCTTAACCTCTATGGGCTAGGCGGGACGAATTCGTCCCACCTACGTAACAGCCAGTTGAAGCCTGTGGCGCGATTTTCAAAACCTTAAAAATCCTATTACTTCAATTTCTCAAACATATGACTATTTTACAGCTATTTAAAGACAAGACTCTCGTTAATCTAACCACACTGTCCGATTTCAAAAAGGCTTTACAACGAAAGCAAAACATTAGATTATGTCAGCAGAGTACCAAGCCAGAAATAATCAGACACCCATTTTACAAGCTAGCATATAATGTCACAAAAACCCAGAAGACAGCGAAATGCAGCACTAACCTTTGATGATCTTCATCAGATGACAACCCTAGGACATTATGTTATACAATACATGCATGTTTTGTTCAATCAAGTTCATATTTATATCAAAAACCAGCTTTTTACATTAGCATGTGACGTTCAGAACTAGCATACCCCCCGCAAACTTCCGGGGAATTCGCTAACATTTTACTAAATTACTCACGATAAACGTTCACAAAAAGCATAACAATTAGTTTAAGAATTATAGATACAGAACTCCTCTATCCACTCGATATGTCCGATTTTAAAATAGCTTTTTGGTGAAAGCACATTTTGCAATATTCTAAGTACATAGCCCAGGCATCACGGGCTAGCTATTTAGACACCCGGCAAGTTTAGCACTCACCAATATCAGCTTTACTATTATAAAAGTTTGATTACCTTTTGTTGTCTTCGTCAGAATGCACTCCCAGGACTGCTACTTCAATAACAAATGTTGGTTTGGTCCAAAATAATCCATCGTTATATCCGAATAGCGGCGTTTTGTTCGTGCGTCCCAGACACTATCTGAAATGGTAAATCAGGGTCGTGCGCATGGCGCAATTCGTGACAAAAAAAATCTAAATATTCCATTACCGTACTTCGAAGCATGTCAACCGCTGTTTAAAATCCATTTTTATGCAATTTTTCTCGTAGAAAAGCGATAATATTCCGACCGGGAATGTCCATTTAGCTAAACTGAGGAAAGTAAACAAAGCTTTCGGTCGACGCGGGCACGAGCCTGAGTCTCACAGTACTGTAACCAGCCACTACCCAAACGCGCTACTTTTTTTCAGCCAGAGCCTGCAAAGCCACGATTCAGCTTTTTGCCGCCTTCTGAGACCCTATGGCAGCCGTAGGAAGTGTCACGGGACAGCTAAGATCCTCACTCTTCAATAAACAGAGACAAGAAGAACGACACCTTGTCAGACAGGTCACTTCCTGCCTGAAACCAAATGAGTTCTGTTATACTCACAGACACCATTCAAACAGTTTTAGAAACTTTAGGGTGTTTTCTATCCATGTGTAATAAGTATATGCATATTCTAGTTACTGGGTAGGAGTGGTAACCAGATTAAATCCGGTACGTTTTTTATCCAGCCGTGTCAATACTGCCCCCTATCCTAAACAGGTTAACCTCTTGGGGCTAGGTGGGACGCTAGCGTGCCACCTGTGGTGCACTCCATCAACAGTAGGTGCATTTCAAGAGCGGCAAATTTGAATCCAAATAAATGTCAAAATTCAAATTTTTCAAAAATACAACAATGTTACACCATTTGAAAGATAAACATCTCCTTAATCTAACCACGTTTTACGATTTCAAAAAGGTTTTACGGCGAAAGCATAAATTTAGAGTATGTTAGGACAGTACATTTACAAGAGTTGTGTGTAATGTTTTGTCAAGTCAAAGACAGGGTCACCAAAACCATAAAACCAGCTAAAATGATACACTAACCTTTTACAATCTCCATCAGATGACACTCCTAGGACATTATGTTAGACAATGCATGCATTTTTAGTTCTATCAAGTTCATATTTATATACAAAAACAGCGTTTTACTATGGCATTGATGTTGAGGAAATCGTTTCCCTCCAATAACCGGCAGTCACGTCAGCGTCACAAATTAAATAATTAAAATTAGAAAACATTGGTAAAATATTATATTGTCATTTAAAGAATTATAGATTTACATCTTTTGAACGCAATCAACTTGCCAGATTTAAAAATAACCTTACTGGGAAATCACACTTTGCAATAATCTGAGCACTGTGCCCAGAAAAATACGCGTTGCGATACAGACTAGACGTCATGTTGGGGAGATCTAAAATCGAAAATACTATGTAAATAATCCATTACCTTTGATTCTCTTCATCAGATGTCACTTCCAGGTATCACAGGTCCATAACGAATGTAGTTTTGTTCAAAAAAGCTCATCATTTATGTCCAAAAATCTCCGTCTCGTTAGCACATGATGTAAGCCAGCCGGACTTCTCGTCATGAACGAGGGGAAAAAATATATTTCCGTTCGTTCAAACATGTCAAACGTTGTATAGCATAAATCATTAGGGCCTTTTTTAACCAGAACATGAATAATATTCAAGGTGGACGAATGCATAGCCTTTTATAACGTATTGGAACGAGGGTACCCAACATGAAGTAGCGCGCCAGGTGTCTAATGGGACATCACCGTTCCATGGCTCTTGTTCGGTCAGATCTCCCTCCAGAAGACTCAAAACACTTTGTAAAGGCTGGTGACATCTAGTGGAAGCAATAGGAAGTGCCAAAATATTCCTAAACCCCTGTGTTTTTCAATGGGATAGGTTTAAAGTCAATACAACACATCAGGTATCCACTTCCTGTCAGAAAATGTCTCAGGGTTTTGCCTGCCAAATGAGTTCTGTTATACTCACAGACACCATTCAAACAGTTTTGGAAACTTTAGAGTGTTTTCTATCCATATATAATAAGTATATGCATATTCTAGTTACTGGGTAGGATTAGTAACCAGATTAAATCGGGTACATTTTTTTTATCCAGACGTGCAAATGCTGCCCCCTAGACCCAACAGGTTAACCCATAGTTAGATTCCTGGGTCTTCAGAGTCATACGCTGATGTAAGAACCATTACGTTTCTTTCACTTGCTCCATGCGTATGTGCTACAGATATTTCCATGTTTATAATGTCCATGAATTACTGCAGCCACTGCTGTCTGTTTAATTTCTATGGGCTAGGTGGGACGTTAGCGTCCCACTCTATTCAACAGCCAGTGGAATCGCGTGGCGCGAAATACAAATACCTCAAAAATGCTATAACTTCAATTTCTCAAACATATGACTATTTTACACCATTTTAAAGATAAGACTCTCATTAATCCAACCACGTTGTCCGATTTCAAAAAGGCTTTACAGCGAAAGCAAAACATTAGATTATGTCAGGAGAGTACCCAGCCAAAAATAATCACACAGCCATTTTCAAAGCAAGCATATATGTCACAAAAACCAAAACCACAGCTAAATGCAGCACTAACCTTTGATGATCTTCATCAGATGACACTCCTAGGACATTATGCTATACAATACATGCATGTTTTGTTCAATCAAGTTCATATTTATATCAAAACCCAGCTTTTTACATTAGCATGTGATGTTCAGAACTAGCATACCCACCGAAAACTTCCGGTGAATTTACTAAATTACTCATGATAAACGTTCACAAAAAACATAACAATTATTTTAAGAATTATAGATACAGAACTCCTTTATGCAATTGCGGTGTCAGATTTTAAAATAGCTTTTTGGCGAAAGCACATTTTGCAATATTCTGAGTAGATAGCTCGGCCATCACAGGCTAGCTAATTTGACACCCACCAAGTTTGGTGCTCACTAAACTCAGAATGACTATTAAAATATTGGATTACCTTTGCTGTTCTTCGTCAGAATGCACTCCCAGGACTTCTACTTCAACAAAAAAAAATTTGGGGTTCCAAATAATCTAGAGTTATATTCAAATAGCTCCGTTTTGTTCGTGCGTTCAGGTCACTATCCGAAGGGTAACGCGCGAGCGCATTTCATGACCAAAAATGTCAAAATATTCCATTACCATACTTAGAAGCATGTCAAAGGCTGTTTAAAATCAATTTTTATGCTATTTTTCTCATAAAATAGCGATAATATTCCAACCGGACAACGTTGTATTCATTCAAAAAGTGAAAGAAAAAAATGGCGAAGTCTCGTGAATGCGCATCTCCAGACTCACTGTCCCCAGGCAGGCCACTTACAAACTCTGCTGCTGTACTTTGCCCAGAGACTGGAGACGCGTCATTCCGTTTTCTGAACGCTTTAGAGAGCCAATGGAAGCCGTAGAAAGTGTCACGTAACAGCACGGATGCTGTAATTTCGATAGAGATGCAACAGAAGGACTACAAATTGTCAGACAGGCCACTTCCTGCATGGAATCTTCTCAGGTTTTTGCCTGCCATATGAGTTATGTTATACTCACAGACACCATTCAAACAGTTTTAGAAACTTTTGAGTGTTTTCTATCCAAATCTACTAATTATATGCATATTCTCGTTTCTGGGCAAGAGTAGTAACCAGTTTAAATCGGGTACGTTTTTTATCCGGCCATGAAAATACTGCCCCTTAGCCCCAACAGGTTATAGAATGAGGTGCCTGCCAACACGAGGCTATCATTTTTCTGGCCCTTGAATGTTTTGGTACCTACTGGAGAGCTCTTCTTTGTCTACACCCATTCAGCATCGTTCACACCCTTTTAAGCCTTAGCCCCACCCAGCTCTTTAAGGGTTCACATGTCAAGACTAAAAGTGGTAAAAGTAGTAGCCTACAATAAGGAATACCTCCAGGTAAAACTACATTTTATCCAGTCCTTGGCCTATATCCTAATCTGACAATGGTGCAGGTCATGTTGTTTTTCACATTACTGTCTGGTAAACACACACTATCAAAAAAAAGCTACATTGATTTGACTCATGCACAGGATACAGAAGTGTCACAAATAATGCCGTTGTGTTGAAGGGAGGACCAATACGCAGCGCGAATGTGGATACTCATCTTTTTAATAAAACACGAGCAAAGCATCCACAGGAAAAAAACAATAAACAATACTCACGACAAGAACAGTGTAGCAGGCTAAACAAAAGCAGTGCTCACAAACAACTACCCACAACCACAAAGAAAAACACACACCTGTTTATAGGACTCCCAATCAGAGGCAACTAGAAACACCTGCCTCCAATTGAGAGTCCAGCACCCAACCTACACATAGAAAACCTACCTAGAACCTACACACAACACAAACCCTCTGCCACGTCCTGACCAAAACTAATACAATTACTCCCTCTGCTGGTCAGGACGTGACAGTACCCCCCCCCCCCCCCCCCCAAGGTGCAGACCCCGACTGCACCTAAAAGAAAAGACAAAAACCCCCAAACAACAAAAATATCCCCCTAAACTAAAGGGAGGGAAGGGAGGGTGGCTGCCGTCAATGATGGCACTGTGCTACACCCCCCCTCCCCAACCCACCTATATAGGAGCCGGCTCAGGTGCGGGACGTGGACCTCGTCGCCCACTTAGGTGGTGGCGATGGCTGCGCCGGGCAGACGGGCCACTCTGGCTGGCCCGGAGGACAGGCGGGCCACTCTGGCTGGGCCGGAGGACAGGCGGACCACTCGGGATGGGCCGGAGGACAGGCGGGCCACTCGGGCTGGGCCGGAGGACAGGCGGGCCACTCGGGCTGGGCCGGAGGACAGGCGGGCCACTCTGGCTGGGCCGGAGGACAGGCGGGCCGCTCTGGCTGGGCCGGAGGACAGGCGGGCCGCTCTGGCTGGGCCGGAGGACAGGCGGGCAGCTCTGGCGACTCCTGACTGGCGGGCAGCTCTGGCGACTCCTGACTGGCAGGCAGCTCTGGCGACTCCTGACTGGCGGGCAGCTCTGGCGAGTCATGACTGGCGGGCAGCTCTGGCGACTCCTGACTGGCGGGCAGCTCTGGCGGCCCCAGACTGGCGAGGCTGGGCTGACGCACTAGATGCCTGATGCGTGGGGCTGGTACAGGACGTGCCAGCCTGGAGACACGCACCTCAAGGCTAGTGCGTGTAGCGGGAAACACTGGACCGTAGAGGCGCACTGGCGGTCTCGAGCGCAGGGTTGGCATCACCCCTTCAGGCTCGATGCCCACTCTCCCCTGGCACATGCGGGGTGCTGGTACTGCGCGTACCGGCCTGAAAATACCAGGCCTCACCACAGCCCCTACCCCAAAGGACGGGACCTGTCCAGTCTGTTTCTGTCCAAAAAGGGTACGGGGAGCTGGCCTGGGTCTCCAATCTCGCCCCGCCAAACAGCCCTTGTGCCCCCCCAAAACAATTTCTTGGGGCTGCCTCTCGGGCTCCCTTACCCGCCGTGTTCCCCAGTCCTCGCCAGAATTCCTCCGCTGCTTGGTCCTGGTATGGTAGGTAGTTCTGTCACAAATAATGTCGTTGTGTTGAAGGGAGGACCAATACGCAGCGCGAATGTGGATACTCAACTTTTTAATAAAACACGAGCAAAGCATCCACAGGAAAAAAACAATATACAATACTCACGACAAGAACAGTGTAGCAGGCTAAACAAAAGCAGTGCTCACAAACAACTACCCACAACCACAAAGAAAAACACACCCCTTTTTTTTAGGACTCCCAATCAGAGACAACTAGAAACACCTGCCTCCAATTGAGAGTCCAGCACCCAACCTACACATAGAAAAGCTACCTAGAACCTACACACAACACAAACCCTCTGCCACGTCCTGACCAAAACTAATACAATTACTCCCTCTGCTGGTCAGGACGTGACAAGAAGGTGTACACGGTACAATGAAATGGTTACTTGCGTAGTACAAATTTCAAGGATATAAAGTGTCCAAATAAAAATATTGTATAAATATTTAGATGGCACTTGTCTAAATTGATGTGAAGGAAACTCTATAACCATCCCTCACCCATATCTAGCGTGAAGGAAATGCTATCTAGGGAAGTGGATGGGTCACTATTCTCTAGACATGTACACACTTTCATGAAATACAATCGTTTTTTTTCCCTCATCAATCTACACACAATACCCCATAATGACAAAGCAAAATCAGGTTTTTAGACATTTTTGCCAATGTATTTATTTATTTATTTTATTTCACCTTTATTTAACCAGGTAGGCAAGTTGAGAACAAGTTCTCATTTACAATTGCGACCTGGCCAAGATAAAGCAAAGCAGTTAGACAACATACAAAAACACAGAGTTACACATGGAGTAAAACAAATATACAGTCAATAATACAGTAGAAAAATAAGTCTATGTACAATGTGAGCAAATGAGGTGAGATAAGGGAGGTAAAGGCAAAAAAAGTCCATGGTGGCAAAGTAAATACAATATATCAAGTAAAACACTGGAATGGTAGATTTGTAGTAGAAGAAAGTGCAAAGTAGAAATAGAGATAATGGGGTGCAAAGGAGCAAAATAAAATAAATAAATACAGTAGGGGAGAGGTAGTTGTTTGGGCTAAATTACAGATGGCTATGTACAGGTGCAGTGATCTGTGAGCTGCTCTGACAGCTGGTGCATAACCTCTCTGGGCTAGGCGGGACGAATTCGTCCCACCTACGTAACAGCCAGTTGAAGCCTGTGGCGCGATTTTCAAAACCTTAAAAATCCTATTACTTCAATTTCTCAAACATATGACTATTTTACAGCTATTTAAAGACAAGACTCTCGTTAATCTAACCACACTGTCCGATTTCAAAAAGGCTTTACAACGAAAGCAAAACATTAGATTATGTCAGCAGAGTACCCAGCCAGAAATAATCAGACACCCATTTTTCAAGCTAGCATATAATGTCACATAAACCCAAACCACAGCTAAATGCAGCACTAACCTTTGATGATCTTCATCAGATGACAACCCGAGGACATTATGTTATACAATACATGCATGTTTTGTTCAATCAAGTTCATATTTATATCAAAAACCAGCTTTTTACATTAGCATGTGACGTTCAGAACTAGCATACCCCCCGCAAACTTCCGTGGAATTCGCTAACATTTTACTAAATTACTCACGATAAACGTTCACAAAAAGCATAACAATTATTTTAAGAATTATAGATACAGACCTCCTCTATGCACTCGATATGTCCGATTTTAAAATAGCTTTTTGGTGAAAGCACATTTTGCAATATTCTAAGTACATAGCCCAGGCATCACGGGCTAGCTATTTAGACACCCGGCAAGTTTAGCACTCACCATAATCATATTTACTATTGTAAAAGTTTGATTACCTTTTGTTGTCTTCGTCAGAATGCACTCCCAGGACTGCTACTTCAATAACAAATGTTGGTTTGGTCCAAAATAATCCATCGTTATATCCGAATAGCGGCGTTTTGTTCGTGCGTCCCAGACACTATCTGAAATGGTAAATCAGGGTCGTGCGCATGGCGCAATTCGTGACAAAAAAAATCTAAATATTCCATTACCGTACTTCGAAGCATGTCAACCGCTGTTTAAAATCCATTTTTATGCCATTTTTTTCGTAAAAAAGCGATAATATTCCGACCGGGAATGTCCATTTAGCTAAACTGAGGAAAGTAAACAAAGCTTTCGGTCGACGCGGGCACGAGCCTGAGTCTCACAGTACTGTAACCAGCCACTACCCAAACGCGCTACTTTGTTTCAGCCAGAGCCTGCAAAGCCACGATTCAGCTTTTTACCGCCTTCTGAGACCCTATGGCAGCCGTAGGAAGTGTCACGGGACAGCTAAGATCCTCACTCTTCAATAAACAGAGACAAGAAGAACGACACCTTGTCAGACAGGCCACTTCCTGCCTGAAACCTTGTCAGGTTTTTGCCTGCCAAATGAGTTCTGTTATACTCACAGACACCATTCAAACAGTTTTAGAAACTTTAGGGTGTTTTCTATCCATATGTAATAAGTATGTGCATATTCTAGTTACTGGGTAGGAGTGGTAACCAGATTAAATCGGGTACGTTTTTTATCCGGCGGTGTAAATACTGCCCCCTAGCCCTAACAGGTTAAAGCTAGTGAGGGAGATAAGTGTTTCCAGTTTCAGAGATTTTTGTAGTTCGTTCCAGTCATTGGCAGCAGAGAACTGGAAAGAGAGACGGCCAAAGGAGGAATTGGCTTTGGGGGTGACCAGAGAGATATACCTGCTGGAGCACGTGCTACAGGTGGGTGCTGCTATGGTGACCAGTGAGCGGAGATAAGGGGGGACTTTACCTAGCAGGGTCTTGTAGATGACCTGGAGCCAGTGGGTTTGGCGACGATTATGAAGCGAAGGCCAGCCAACGAGAGCGTACAGGTCGCAGTGGTGGGTAGTATATGGGGCTTTGGTGACAAATAAACAAATAAACAACTGAAATATCACATTTACATAAGTATTCAGACCCTTTACTCAGTACATTATTGAAGCACCTTTGGCAGCTATTACAGCGTTGAATCTTCTTGGGTATGATGCTGCAAGCTTGGCACACCTGTATTTGGGGAGTTTCTCCCATTCTTCTCTGCATATCCTCTCAAGCTCTGTCAGGTTGGATGGGGAGCATCGCTGCACAGCTATTTTCAAATGGGTTGAGGTCTGTCTCTGGCTGGGCCACTCAAGGACATTCAGAGACCTCTCCTGAAGCCACTCCTGCGTTGTCTTGGCTGTGTACTTAGGGTCATTGTCCTGTTGGAAGGTGAACCTTAGTCCCAGTCTGAGGTCCTAAGTGCTCTGGAGCAGGTTTTCAGAATCTCTCTGTACTTTGCTCCTTTCATCTTTCCTTCGATCCTAACTGGTCTCCCAGTCCCTGCCACTGAAAAACATCCCCACAGCATGATGCTGCCATCACCATGCTTCATCGTAGGGATGGTGCCAGGTTTCCTCCAGATGTGACGAATGGCATTCAGACCAAAGAGTTCAATATTGGTTTCATCAGACCAGAGAATCATGTTTTGCATGGTCTGGGAGTCTTTAGGTGCCTTTTGGCAAACTCCAAGTGTGCTGTCATGTGCCTTTTACTGAGGAGCGGCTTCCGTCTACCATAATGGACAGATTGGTGGACTGCTGCAGAGATGGTTGTCCTTCTGGAAGGTTCTCCCATCTCCACAGTGAAACTCTGGTGCTCTGTCAGAGTGACCATCATCTTCGCGGTCAACTTCCTGCCCAAAGCCTTCTCTCCCGATTGCTCAGTGTGGCCGGGCGGCCAGCTCTAGGAAGACACTCTGTGGTTCAAAACTTCTTCCACTTAAGAATGATGGAGGCCACTGTGTTCTTGGGGACCTTCAATGCTTTTGGTACCCTTCTCCAGATCTGTGCCTCGACACAATCCTGTCTCTGCGCTCTACGGACAATTCCTTCGACCTCATGGCTTGGCTTTTGCTCTGACATGCATTGTCAACTGTGGGATCTTATATAGACAGGTGTGTGCCTTTCCAAATCATGTCCAATCATCTGAATTTACCACAGGTGGACTCCAATCAAGTTGTAGAAACATCTCAAGGATGATCAATGGAAACAGGATGCACCTGAGCTCAATTTCGTGTCTCATAGCAAAGGGTCTGAATACTTATGTAAATAAGGTATTTCTGTTGTTATTTTTATTTTATTTTTGCAAAAATGTCTAAAAACCTGTTTTCACTTTGTCATTATGGAGTATTGTGTGTAGATTGATGAGGAATTTTAGAAAAAGCGTAATAAACGTAATAAAAAGTCAAGTGGTCTGAAAACTTTCTGAATGCACTGTAAAGCAGGCAAACAGGCATCGGGGGATTCAGTTACTGTTCGATTGAACATTAGAATGGGCAAAATGAGTGACCTAAGCAACTTTGAGCGTGGTATGATCGTCGGTGCCAGGTGCGCCGGTTCCAGTATCTCAGAAACGGACGGACTCTTGGGCTTTTCAAGCCGAACAGTGTATAGGGTTTACAGAGAATGCTGCGACAAACAAAAAAACATCCATTCAGCGGCAGTCCTGTGGGTCGAAAACACCTCATTGATGTTCCACTCCTATCAGCAAAATACAAGAAGTAGCGGCCCCTTGTCTTCAGAACAGCCTTAATTTGTCAGGGCATGGACTCTACAAGGTGTCGAAAGCGTTCCACAGGGATGCTGGCCCATGTTGACTCCAATGCTTCCTACAGTTGTGTCAAGTTGGCTGGATGTCCTTTGGGTGGTGGACCAAAGGACACACATGGGAAACTGCTGAGTGTTAAATACCCAGCAGCATTGCAGTTCTTTACACAAACCGGTGCGCCTGGCACCTACTACCATACCCCGTTCAAAGGCATTTAAATCATATTTTCTTGCCTATTGACACTCAGAATGGCACAGATACACAATCCATGTCTCAATTGTCTCAAGGCTTAAAAATCCTTCTTTAACCTGTCTCCTCCCCTTCATCTACACTGATTAAAGTGGATTTAATAGGTGACATCAATAACGGATCAAAGCTTTCACCTGGATTCACCTGGTCAGTCTATGTCATGGAAAGAGCAGGTGTTCTTAATGTTTTGTATATTCAGTGTATTTTATAGGTTTGTCTTTGTTGAAATTTGGTTACCATCATGACATAATCTTGTGGTTGAAATGTCACCCTCAAAACAGCACATTATGTTCAGGACTTTTTTCAACTCCAATGTATTTTCCACGTAGATTCCACGTCACAATACGTTGAACATTACGTTGAAACGACGTTGATTCAACTAGTTTGTGCTCAGTGGGAAGTGTGTGTGTGACTTAAGTTTGTCAATGAAGACATGACTGTGGTAAATTTCACTGACTTCCAGCCTCAGAGTAATTCAACAGTACAGTAGATCTACAGTAAGGGGCCAGAAAGTTGCTACATTCTTTGTGCTCTAATGCTAGTAAAGCTTTTAATATTTTCTTGTCACCACCAAATACCTACTCAAGTGATAACATCCAGTAGCTGGATCTGGGGGGTTTCCTCCGTTTTCCTCATTTGATCATACAACTTAAAAGGATTGTCATTGCAATTCAATTATTACATGGAAGAAGAACATAGGAATTGTTACCCATGCTTAAAGATGAAAGGACTGTGAAGAACATTGCGATGTTCTGCATTGTAGAGAAAGAGAGTTCCACATGGCAGGTTGTTGTTTGGCCCTGGGGGTTTTCAGTTCTGTCCTTTTCCCCTTTCTGTTGCTTGGCTTCTCCTGAGAGCTGTACCACTCTGGACAGCAGCCCAGCTACCTGCTGCTTTCCTCTACCAGCCCCAGCAGACAGACCTTGACCTGGCCCTACTTAGTCTTTACCCTCCCCCCTCCCTCCCCACCCCCATCACCCTAATTCACCAGGGAGACAAAACCTGACCCGGCCCAACGTGGACATTACCCCCTGTTTTACCCGCCTCACCCTTACTTCTCCTCATCTTAATTCCCTCAGAGAGAGGGTCCGACTTAACATATTTCATCCCGACCCTCACCTACACTAAATACTATATACTTACCATACCATTGCTCACTATATCTCACACACGCTCTCTCCCCTTCCTCAGTCTCTCCCCTCAACCTCCCCTTCACCCCATCGCTCGATCTCACCCTCAACCTCCCCCTTCCTCTCTATCCCTCCATCCCCCTTCATCTCACCCTTAAGCTCCCCCACCCCCTCCATCTCGCCCTTCCTCCACAGCCCTCCGTCTCAACCTCAACCTCCCCCTTCCTCCCTATCCCTCCATCTCATCCTCAACCTCCCCCTTCATCTCACCCTTAATCTCCCCCACCCCCTCCATCTCACCCTCAACCTCTCCCTTCATCTCACCCTTAATCTCACCCACACCCTCCATCTCGCCCTTCCTCCATATCCCTCCCCCTCAACCACCCCCTTCCTCCCTATCTCTCCATCTCACCCTCAACCTCCCCCTTCCTCTCTATCCCTCCATCTCACCCTCAACCTCCCCCTTCTTCTCACCCTTCAAACTTCTTCGGGATAGGGGGCAATATTTTGAAGTCCAGATGAAAATTGTGCCCAAAGTAAACTGCCTGTTACTCAGGCCCAGAAGCTAGGATATGCATATGCATGGTAGTATTAGATAGATAACACTCTAAAGTTTCTAAAACTGTTAAAATAATGTCTGTGAGTATTACATAACTGATTTTGCAGGCGAAACCCTGAGCACAATCCATCCAGGGAAAAATATTTTTTAGGTCATTGTGTTTTCCAATGCTTTTGGAAAACCTGATTTATTAGGGCCCAGATTGCAGTTCCTATGCTTTCCACTAGATGTCAAGAGTCTTTAGAAATTGTTCAATGTTTTTCTTTTGAGAAATGAAGAAGTAGTCCTATTCTTTCCATGTGTCACTCAGATGGACTCAAGTTTTTTGGTGCGCGTATACAGGAGCGCGCTCCTCATCATTTTTCTCCGGTATTGGAAACCGTTTATTCCGTCTTAAATTTGATAGATTATTTACATATTAGGGTACCTGAGGTTGGATTAGAAACGTTGTTTGAAATGTTTGGACCAAGTTTACAGGTAACTTATTAGATACTTTGCAGTCATGTTGGGCGAGTTGGAACCGGTGTATTTCTGAATCAAACGCGCCATATAAATGGACATTTTGGGGATATAAAGAAAGAATTTATCGAACAAACGACCATTCATTGTGTCACTGAGACATTTGGGATTGTAAAAAGATGAAGATCTTTGAAGGTAAGGCATTTATTATATCGCTATTTCTGACTTTCGTGTCGCATTAGCCTGGTTGAAAAATGGTTTTCATGTTTTTGTATGCAGGGCGCTGTCCTCAGATAATCGCATGGTGTGCTTTCGCCATAAAGCCTTTTTGAAATCTGACACAGCGGCTGGATTAACAAGAAGTTAAGCTTTATCTTGATGTATTAAACTTGTATTTATATGAATGTTAAATATATATATTTCTGTAGTTTAAATTTGGCGCTCTGCAATTTCACCGGATGTTGTTAAATCTATCCCACTAACGGGATTCGAGCGTTAAGGGATCCCTAAGAGGTTTTTAAGCTCCCCCACCCCCTCCATCTCACCCTCCTTCTCGCCCTTCCTCCGTATCCCTCGGTCTCACCATTTTTACCGAGATTTAGCTTTCAGAAGTTGTAAAGGAACTCAAATCTATTGATATTAAGAAAGCGGCTGGCCCGGATGAATTAAACCCTTATTTTCAAAGAATTGGTGCAGAGATCATTGCTGCCTCTCACACTCATGTATTCAATCTTTCATTGACGAGTAATACCATTCCAAAAGACTCCCTCTGTCTCACCCTCAACCTCCCCCTTCCTCCCTATCCCGCCTTTACATAAGGGTGGCGATCCGTCCCAATTGGACAACTATCGTCCCATATCTAAACTGTCTGCACTGGCAAAAGTTTTGGAAAACCTTGTGAACTCACAGTTGAAAGACTTTCTTTATAATAACTCTGTATAGTACATTTTACTGCATTAAGTAAGGTTGTAGGTGATATTCTAGATGCTTTGGACAAGAAAAATCACTGTGTTTCACTTTTTTTGACTTATTGAAGACCTTCGACACTGTTGACCATGCCCTGCTGTTGTATAGACTAAAAAAGGTTGGTTTAAGTGTTGATGCATTGGATTGGTTCCAAAACTACCTTTCTGACAGAACACAGTGTGTAGCACAGGAGGGTATGAAATCTGAGTTAAGGCTTACAAAAGGAGTTTCCCAGGACGCAATTTTAGGTCTGATCCTTTTTACACTGTATATTAATGATATAGGGAAGACTGTTGACTCTGCAAATCTCCATCTGTATGCTGATGACACAATTATTTATTATAGAGTATTGTCACGGCTGTTGTCGGTGAATGAAATGGAGGACCAAAACGCAGCAGGTACGTGAATGCTCATCTTGATTTTTAATTATCTTCAAAATGAACGTACAAAATAACAAAACACGAACGATCAACAAAAACAGTCTGGTAAGGCACAAGGCGAAACACAGAACAATCACCCACAAATAACACATACAAACACACCCTAATATGTGGGACTCTCAATCAAAGGCAGATAGACAACACCTGCCTTCAACTGAGAGTCCCAACCCCAATCAACCAAACATAGAAACACACACACTAGACTAACCATAGAATTAACTAAACATAAACCAAAACCCGGAAATACTAAATCAAACACCCTTTACACAAACACAACACCCCGAACCACATAAAACAAATACCCTCTGCCACGTCCTGACCAAACTACAAAAACAATTAACCTTATACTGGCCAGGACGTGACAGTACCCCCCCTTAAAGGTGCTACCCCAGAAGCACCTTAAAAAATAACCCCAAGCAACACCAAAAAAAAAAATTCCCCTTTTCTAAAGGGAGGGAAGGGAGGGTGGCTGCCGTCAACGACGGCACTGTGCTACACCCCCCCTCCCCAACCCACCTATTTCTGGAGGTGGCTCTGGTTCCGGCCGTTCCAGGCTGTCGGGCCACTCTGGCATCGCCGAGGGGCAGTCGGGCCAGTCTGGCATCGCCGGGGGGCAGTCGGGGCAGTCTGGCAATTCGGGAGAGTCTGGGCAGTCTGGCAATTCGGGACAGTCTGGGCAGTCTGGCAATTCGGGACAGTCTGGGCAGTCTGGCAATTCGGGACAGTCTGGGCAGTCTGGCAATTCGGGACAGTCTGGGCAGTCTGGCCACTCGGGCCACTCCGGCAGTTCAGGGCAGTCTGGCCACTCCGGCAGTTCAGGGCAGTCTGGCCACTCCGGCAGTTCAGGGCAGTCTGGCCACTCCGGCAGTTCAGGGCAGTCTGGCCACTCCGGCAGTTCAGGGCAGTCTGGCCACTCCGGCAGTTCAGGGCAGTCTGGCCACTCCGGCAGTTCAGCGCAGTCTGGCCACTCCGGCAGTTCAGCGCAGTCTGGCCACTCCGGCAGTTCAGCGCAGTCTGACCACTCCGGCAGTTCAGCGCAGTCTGGCCACTCCGGCAGTTCAGCGCAGTCTGGCCACTCCGGCAGTTCAGCGCAGTCTGACCACTCCGGCAGTTCAGCGCAGTCTGACCTCTCTGGCGACTGTTGACTGGCGGGCAGCTCTGACGACTGTTGACTGGCGGGCAGCTCTGACGATGACTGTTGACTGGCGGGCAGCTCTGACGATGACTGTTGACTGGCGGGCAGCTCTGACGATGACTGTTGACTGGCGGGCAGCTCTGACGATGACTGTTGACTGGCGGGCAGCTCTGACGATGACTGTTGACTGGCGGGCAGCTCTGACGATGACTGTTGACTGGCGGGCAGCTCTGACGATGACTGTTGACTGGCGGGCAGCTCTGACGATGACTGTTGACTGGCGGGCAGATCTGACGATGACTGTTGACTGGCGGGCAGATCTGATGATGACTGTTGACTGGCGGGCAGCTCTGATGATGACTGTTGACTGGCGGGCAGCTCTGATGATGACTGTTGACTGGCGGGCAGCTCTGATGAAGACTGTTGACTGGCGAGGCTGGGTTGACGCACTTGTAGCCTGGTGCGTGGTGCTGGTACTGGGCTTACCAGATTATGTACACGCACCTCCAGGCTAGTGCAGGGAGCGGGAACAGGACGAGTCGGACTGGGTTGACGCACTTCCGGGTCCGCACGAGAGACAGGAGCTGGAAACCCAGGGCTATGGAGGCGCACAGCCGGTCTAGATCTTACCTCCTGCACAACCCGCCTTGGCTGGATGGAACTAGTAGCCCTGTACGAGCGGGGTGCTCGTACAGGGCAGACTGGGCTGTGCAGGGGCCTGATGGTAGCCGTGCGTAGAGCGGGAGTTGGGTAGCCTGGTCCTCGGAGGCGTACCGGCGACCAGATGCGCTGCGCAGGCATCCTCCTACCAGGCTGGATGCCCGCTCTAGCACGGCACCTGCGAGGGGCTGGAATAACGCGCACCGGACTGTGCGTGCGTATGGGTGAGATAGTGCGCTCCTCAGCGAAACATAGCGCTCTCCACCCCATACGCTCCTCCATATAACCACGAGTAGCTGGCTTCCGGCTCTTCTTACGCCTAGCCAAACTACCCGTGTGCCCCCCCCAAAAAAATTTCTTGGGGGTGCCTCTCGTGCTTCTCCTTCAGCGCGTACTTGGCCTCGTACCACCGCCTCTCTGCCTTGGCTGCCTCAATTTCCCACTGCGGGCGTCGATAATCCCCAGCCTGGTGCCAAGGTCCGGCCCCGTCCAGAACTTCCTCCCAAGTCCACTTCTCCCGCCAGTCCAACTCGAACTCCGTCTGCTCCTCCCTCTGCTGCTTGGTCCTTTGGTGGTGGGTGATTCTGTCACAATTGTCTTCGTCTTCTGACGATAATGCGAAATCGTCATCAGAAAATGTGGACCAAAACGCAGCAGGTACGTGAATGCTCATCTTGATTTTTAATTATCTTCAAAATGAACGTACAAAATAACAAAACACGAACGATCAACAAAAACAGTCTGGTAAGGCACAAGGCGAAACACAGAACAATCACCCACAAATAACACATACAAACACACCCTAATATATGGGACTCTCAATCAAAGGCAGATAGACAACACCTGCCTTCAACTGAGAGTCCCAACCCCAATCAACCAAACATAGAAACACACACACTAGACTAACCATAGAATTAACTAAACATAAACCAAAACCCGGAAATACTAAATCAAACACCCTTTACACAAACACAACACCCCGAACCACATAAAACAAATACCCTCTGCCACGTCCTGACCAAACTACAAAAACAATTAACCTTATACTGGCCAGGACGTGACAAGTATCTAATATTGGGAAGGCTTTTCAGGACTTACAGTTGTCTTTTGATATTATTTAAAGGCAGCTTTTCCAATTGAAACTTGTGCTTAATGCAAGGAAAACAAAGTTTATGGTTCTCTTCCCTGAAAGTAAATAGGTGGAATCACTTGCAGATTTTAACTGTAAAAGGCCAGCAAATTGATAGGGTCACCTCCTATAATTATCTTGGGATTTGGTAAGGTGAAAAGTCAAATTTTAAACAGCACATTGATAACCAAGAAACTGAAGTTGAAATAGAGTTTCTATTTCAGGAACAAATCTTGCTTTTCAATGTTATTCAGAAAGGATCTTGTTCAAAGTACATTTTTTTATCAGTGCTGGATTATGGTGATAGTGTCTATATGCAGGCCTCAGCAAGTACCTTGAAAACTCTGGACACAGTGTATCATGGTGCTTTAAGGTCTATTACCAATGCTAGATCACTGACCCACCACTGTGATCTGTATGCTATGGTGCAATGGACTGCTCTCTCCACCAGGAGGCTAAAGCACTGGTACACTTTTGTGTACAAAGCATTGATGGGACAGCTCAAATCAAATCAAATTCAAATCAAATGTTATTGGTCTCATACACATGGTTAGCAGATGTTAATGTGAGTGTAGCGAAATGCTTGTGCTTCTGGTTTCGACCATGCAGTAATATCTAACAAGTAATCTAACCTAACAATTTCACAACAACTACCCTATACATGCAAGTGTAAAGGAATTAATAAGAAAATGTACATATAAATACATGGATGAGGGATGGCCGAACGGAATAGGCAAGATGCAGTAGATGGTATAGAGTACAGGTTATACATATGAGATGAGTAATGTAGGGTATGTAAACATTATTTAAAGTGACATTGTTTATTAAAGTGACTAGTGATACATTTATTACATCCCATTTTTAATTATTAAAGTGGCTAGAGATTTGAGTCAGTATGTTGGCAGCAGCCACTCAACATTAGTGATGGCTGTTTAACAGTCTGATGGCCTTGAGATAGAAGCTGTTTTTCAGTCTCTCGGTCCCTGCTTTGATGCACCTGTACTGACCTCGCCTTCTGGATGGTAACGGGGTGAACAGGCAGTGGCTCGGTGGTTGTTGTCCTTGATGATCATTTTGGCCTTCCTGTGACATCGGGTGGTTTAGGTGTCCTGGAGGGCAGGTAGTTTGTCCCTGGTGATGCGTTGTGCAGACCTCACTACCCTCTGGAGAGCCTTACGGTTGTGGGCGGAGCAGTTGCCGTACCAGGCAGTGATACAGCCCGACAGGATGCTCTCGATTGTGCATCTGTAAAAGTTTGTGAGTGTTTTCAGTGACAAGCCAAATTTCTTCAGCCTCCTGAGGTTGAAGAGGCGCTGGTGCGCCTTCTTCACCACGCTGTCTTTGTGGGTGGACCATTTCAGTTTGTCCATGGTGTGTACACCAAGGAACTTAAAACTTTCCACCTTCTCCACTACTGTCCCTTTGATGTGAATAGAGGGGTGCTCCCTCTGTTGTTTCCTGAAGTCCACGATCATCTGCTTTGTTTTGCTGATGTTGAGTGTGAGGTTATTTTCCTGACAACACAATCCAAGGGCCCTCACCTCCTACCTGTAGGCCGTCTCGTCGTTGTTTGGTAATCAAGTCTACCACTGTAGTGTCATCTGCAAACATGATGATTGAGTTGGAGGCGTGCGTAGCCACGCAGTCATGGGTGAACAGGGAGTACAGGAGAGGACTGAGCGCCCTGTGTTGAGGATCAGCGGGGTGGAGATGTTGTTTCCTACCCTCACCACCTGGGGGCGGCCCGTCTGGAAGTCCAGGACCTAGTTGCACAGGGAGGGGTCCCTTTGTATCTCTGTTCTTTACTGACCAGATCAGACACTCAATACAGTCTTCGTTCACAGTCGCTGCTGTCCGTGTCTGTTCCTAAGGCAAGAACTGAGATGGGGAAACAATATTTTTCCCATAATGCCCCTTCATTCTGGAACATGCTTCAGAAGATTTTAAAGTTAGGGGAGTTAGTGTCCTTGCCTGTTTTTAAGACTCTGATCGACAACACTGTTTGTGATAGCTGCAGTTGTTTCTAATCTTCAGTTGTATCTATAACTTGTGACACTTTGTCTTTTGTGTGTATTTTGTATTTTTAGGTAATATTTTATGGACACTCTGCTATTTCCCTGTTTGGCCTTCTTGCCAGGTTGCCCTCGCAAAATAGGTTTTTAACCTCAATGGGTTTAACCTGGTTTTATAAAGGTAAAAAAAGTGTTTTTTTAAATAACCTCCTCTACCTCCCTATCCCTCCATCTCACCCTCAACCTCCCCCTTCCTCCATATCCCTCCGTCTCAACCTCCCACTTCCTCCATATCCCTCCGTCTCACCTTCAACCTCCCACTTCCTCCATATCCCTCCATTTCAAACTCTCAGTTCCTCCATACCCCTCCGTCTCACCCTCAACCTCCCACTTCCTCCATATCCCTCCGTTTCAAACTCCCACTTCCTCCATACCCCTCCGTCTCACCCTCAACCTCCAACTTCCTCCATATCCCTCCGTCTCACCCTCAACCTCCCACTTCCTCCATATACCTCCGTCTCACCCTCAACCTCCCACTTCCTCCATATACCTCCGTCTCAACCTCCCACTTCCTCCATATCCCTCCGTCTCACCCTCAACCTCCCACTTCCTCCATATCCCTCCATCTCAAACTCCCACTTCCTCCATATCCCTCCATTTCAAACTCCCAGTTGCTCTATACCCCTCCGTCTCACCCTCAACCTCCCACTTCCTCCATATCCCTCCGTCTCAAACTCCCACTTCCTCCATATCCCTCCGTCTCACCCTCAACCTCCCTCTTCCTCCATATCCCTCCGTCTCTCCCTCAACCTCCCCCTTCCTCCATATCCCTCCGTCTCACCCTCAGCCTCAACCTCCCCCTTCCTCCCTATCCCTTCATTTCACCCTTAACCTACTTCACCTATAGACTCACCACACCCTTCCTCACTATATCTCACTCACTCTCTCTCCCCTTCCTCAGTCACGCTCTACCCTCACCCTCAACCTTCCCCTTCCTCCCTATCCCTCCATTTCACCCTCAACCTCCCCCTTCCTCCCTCTCCCTCCATTTCAACCTCAACCTCCCCCTTCATCTCCCCCTCCATCTCAACCTTCCCCTTCCCCCTCTCCCTCTGTCTCACCCTCAACCTCCCCCTTCCTCCCTATCCCTCCATTTCACCCTCAACCTCCCCCTTCCTCCATATCCCTCCATTTCAACCTCAACCTCCCCCTTCATCTCACCCTTAATCTCCCCCTCCATCTCAACCTTACCCTTCCCCCCTCCCTCTGTCTCACCCTCAACCTCCCCCTTCCTCCATATCCCTCCATTTCAACCTCAACCTCCCCCTTTATCTCAACCTTCCCCTTCCTCCCTATCCCTCTGTCTCACCCTCAACCTCCCCCTTCCTCCCTATCCCTCCATTTCACCCTCAACCTCCCCCTTCCTCCATATCCCTCCATTTCAACCTCAACCTCCCCCTTCATCTCAACCTCAACCTCCCCCTTCATCTCAACCTTCCCCTTCCCCCCTCTCCCTCTGTCTCACCCTCAACCACCCCCTTCCTCCCTATACCTCCATTTCTACCTCAACCTCCCTCTTCATCTCACCCTTAATCTCCACCTCCATCTTAACCTTCCCCTTCCTCCCTATCCCTCCATTTCACCCTCAACCTCCCCCTTCCTTCCTAGCCCTTGCTCTCACCCTTGCCTTACATCTCCATAGAGATAGTAGCTTTTTTATTGTGAATGGCTTACTACACTGTCATGAGACTGGGCTTACCAACACACTGCCTAGTGCTCATTTATAGTGCCAGATTGTTTGGTTTATTACAGTGGCACTGACGCCATTTTGTTTATATACACACACACAGTTCATGGTGGCACAGAAGTATAAAAGGCACGTGAACCCCTGCATCCAGTGAGTTTATACAGAGTTGAGCAATCTTTAATTCTACTATGCCTTTAGCAGCAGTGGAGCCTGACAGAGTTCAAGGTACGCAGACAGAGACATCTATTCTCCAGGTAATAATAGGCCTCCTAAATTACCCAGGTCACACAGGACCCTGGGGATATGTCACAGGCAGACCACCACACCAGATATATGACTTGAGTTAGCTCCAGGGCAGTGGAAATATAGGGGGGATGTTCTTCTATCCTTGTGGGGACTTAAAATCCCCAAATGTCCCCACAAAGATAGTAAAACAAGGAAAACCATAACCCCTAAGCTTAGGGGACATGGGAAAGGTCCCCATGAGGACAAAGGCTATAAGCTAAGGGGTTAGGGTTAGGGTTACAATTAGTGTTAGTTTACAATTAGGGTTAGGGTAAAGGGTTAGTGGTTAGGTTTAGGGTTAGGAGTAAGGGATAGGGTTAGGGTTATGGTTAGGTATGTTTAGGATTTTGAATGGAAATCAATTTTAGGTCCACACAAGGATAGAACAAAACATGTGTGTATGTGTGTGATTATCTGGAATTTCTAACACATACATACACAACCAAGAACATAACACACATGTACATCGCTAGGTAACAAAATATGTAGCCTAATAATCACTACATAGAATTAACACATCACAGCATTCTCTGTCAAGTCTTTAGCTGTGGGACTGTTGGTGTTTTTTTCTTGTTTGCTTTTTTTCAGTATTGTTGCAATGGAACATGTGATTCAACAGATGTTCAGCGCCATTCATGCTGACTATTTTGTGGTGGGAGGGAATGTGCCTGCTCCTCATTGTTAGTGACAAGGCAGACAATGATCTTAATGGCTACAACTCAACTGCATGTGACTTGCACAAACCACAGAGGGCTACAGGGTGGAGTATAGGTGAAAGGTTGTGTTTTTCACTCCAATCCTGCTCATTTGGATGTTGTCGGAGTCAAACAGACAGGCCTGGGTGAGATCTTTAAACATCTCACAAAATAATTTTAGAACCAAGCCACCCCCTGTACCCAGACTTTGAACTACTCCCCTCTGGGCGCAGATATAGGGCACCCCTCGGCAGGAAAAACAGAACTAGACAATAATTTGTGCCATGTGTGATATCCCTCCTAAATAGCTCAGGCTATTGTTCCTGTTGACACTGTAAGGCCAGCAGGCTAGTCTCTTTTTATTGGAACGTGCAGTTGAATTTTTATTTTAAGAATGTGAAATGTCAGAATAATAGTAGAGAGAATGATTTATTTCAGCTTTTATTTCTTTCATCACATTC